>NC_140993.1:203049505-203635728 GCF_052327205.1 Somniosus microcephalus | reverse complement strand
GAGAGTGGGATTGTGTGAGAGAGTGAGAGAGACTGGGAGTGTGTGAGAGAGAAAGAGTGGGAGTGTGTGAGAGAGAGAGTGGGAGTGTGTGAGAGAGAGAGAGACTGGGAGTGTGAGTGAGAGAGAGAGACTGGGAGTGTGTGAGAGACAGAGAGACTGGGAGTGTGAGAGAGAGAGATTGGGAGTGTGAGAGAGAGAGGCTGGGAGTGTGAGAGAGAGAGAGAGAGACTGGGAGTGTGAGAGACAGAGAGAGTGGGAGTGTGTGAGAGAGAGAGGGAGAGACTGGGAGTGTGTGGGAGGGAGAGACTGGGAGTGTGTGAGAGAGAGAGGGAGAGACTGGGAGTGTGAGAGAGAGAGAGACTGGGAGTGTGTGTGAGAGAGAGAGACTGGGAGTGTGTGAGAGAGAGAGAGACTGGGAGTGTGTGTGAGAGAGAGAGAGAGTGGGGGTGTGAGAGAGAGAGAGAGAGAGACTGGGAGTGAGAGAGACTGGGAGTGAGAGAGAGAGAGAGTGTGTGTGTGTGTGAGAGAGAGAGAGACTGGGAGAGTGAGAGAGAGAGATTGGGAGTGTGAGAGAGAGAGAGAGAGACTGGGAGTGTGTGTGAGAGAGAGAGAGAGTGGGGTTGTGAGAGAGAGAGAGAGAGAGACTGGGAGTGAGAGAGACTGTGAGTGAGAGAGAGAGAGAGTGTGTGTGTGTGAGAGAGAGAGAGAGACTGGGAGTGTGAGAGAGACTGGGAGTGTGAGAGAGAGAGAGAGATTGGGAGTGTTTATGTGAGAGAGAGAGACTGGGAGTGTGAGAGAGACTGGGAGTGTGTGAGAGAGAGAGAGAGAGAGACTGGGAGTGTGTGAGAGAGAGAGATTGGGAGTGTGAGAGAGAGAGAGATTGGGAGTGTGAGAGAGAGAGACAGAGATTGGGAGTCTGAGAGAGAGAGGCTGGGAGTGTGAGAGAGAGAGAGAGAGACTGGGAGTGTGAGAGACAGAGAGAGTGGGAGTGTGTGAGAGAGAGAGGGAGAGACTGGGAGTGTGTGAGAGAGAGAGACTGGGAGTGTGTGAGAGAGAGAGGGAGAGACTGGGAGTGTGAGAGAGAGAGAGACTGGGAGTGTGTGAGAGAGAGAGACTGGGAGTGTGTGAGAGAGAGAGAGACTGGGAGTGTGAGAGAGCAGATTGGGAGTGTGAGAGAGAGAGACTGGGAGTGTGAGAGAGAGAGAGATTGGTAGTGTGAGAGAGAGAGATTGGGAAAGAGAGAGAGATTGGGAGTGTGAGAGAGAGAGAGACTGGGAGTGTGAGAGAGAGAGAGACTGGGAGTGTGAGAGAGAGAGAGATTGGGAGTGTGAGTGAGGGAGCGATTGGGAGTGAGAGAGAGAGAGAGATTGGGAGTGTGAGAGAGAGAGAGAGATTGGGAGTGTGAGAGAGAGAGAGATTGGGAGTGAGAGAGAGAGAGATAGGGAGTGTGAGAGAGAGAGAGACTGGCAGTGTGAGAGAGAGAAACTGGGTGTGTGAGTGAGAGAGAGACATTGGGAGTGTGAGAGATAGAGAGAGATTGGGAGTGTGAGAGAGCGAGAAATTGGGAGTGTGAGAGAGAGAGACTGGGAGTGTGAGAGACAGAGAGAGTGGGAGTGTGTGAGAGAGAGAGGGAGAGACTGGGAGTCTGTGAAACTAAGTACTCAGCCGGACCCTGACCAGCCCCAGACCAACACAGCCGTCCAAACACCAATCCGAGTGAACCAAATCATTAAACAATGCAAAGAAACCTACCTGGAACATTGGAACAAAGTAACCGAAAGCCAAAGCAGATTAGAATGTTACCGGGCTCTAAAAAGAGAATATAAACTGGCAGACTACCTCACGACCATCAGAGACACAAAACAGAGACAGACCCTCACCAGGTACAGACTAAGCGACCACCAACTGGAAATTGAAAAAGGCAGATACAAGAAATCCTGGCAGCCTAGAGAGAATAGAATATGCGATCAATGTCTGGCCGGCGAGGTTGAAACAGAAATGCATTTCCTCCTAAAATGCGAAAAATTCAACACATCAAGAAACATATTATTCAACAAGCTAAGCCAAACAACCCCAGATTTCAAGGAATTGGATGACCTGTCAAAATTGAGATTAGTCCTGGGAGAAGGAGACAGACCATACCTTGGGGCCAAATATGTAACAACATGTCACAACCTGAGGACTGTTTAAAAGTAAGACTGTTTAAAATTAATATTGTTAAAAGTAATATTGTATGTACCCAACAAATGTCAAATCGATTGACACCTACAGAATGTTGGAAAACTGTACCTTTTTGCTATGTAAGCTTTGGCAATATGGTTCTCTGTAAACTTTCATGCCAATAAAGCATTTGAATTGATTGAATTGAATTGAATTGAATTGAATTGACTGGGAGTGTGAGAGAGAGAGAGATTGGGAGTGTGAGAGAGAGAGAGATTGGGAGTGTGAGAGAGAGAGAGATTGGGAGTGTGAGAGAGAGAGAGATTGGGAGTGTGACAGAGAGAGATTGGGAATGTGAGAGAGAGAGAGATTGGGCATGTGAGAGAGAGAGAGAGATTGGGAGTGTGAGAGAGAGAGAGATTGGGCGTGTGAGAGAGAGAGATTGGGAGTGTGAGAGAGAGGGAGAGTGGGGGTGTGAGAGAGAGAGATTGGGAGTGTGAGAGAGAGAGAGATTGGGAGTGTGAGAGAGAGAGAGATTGGGAGTGTGAGAGAGAGAGATTGGGAGTGAGAGAGAGAGAGGCTGGGAGTGTGAGAGAGAGAGAGATTGGGAGTGTGAGAGAGAGAGAGACTGGGAGTGAGAGAGAGAGATTGGGAGTGTGAGAGAGAGAGACTGGGAGTGTGAGTGAGAGAGAGAGATTGGGAGTGTGAGAGAGAGAGAGAGTTTGGGAGTGTGTGAGAGAGAGAGAGATTGGGAGTGTGAGAGAGAGAGAGAATGGGAGTGTGAAAGAGGGAGACTGGGAGTGTGAGTGAGAGAGAGACATTGGGAGTGTGAAAGATAGAGTGAGATTGGGAGTGTGAGAGAGAGAGAGATTGGGAGTGTGAGAGAGAGAGAGATTGGAAGTGTGAGAGAGAGAGATTGGGAGTGTGAGAGAGAGAGATTGGGAGTGTGAGAGAGAGAGAGAGATTGGGAGTGTGAGAGAGAGAGACTGGGAGTGTGAGAGAGAGATAGATTGGGATTGTGTGAGAGAGAGAGATTGGGAGTGTGTGTGAGAGAGAGATTGGGAGTGTGAGAGAGAGAGAGACTGGGAGTGTGTGAGAGAGAGAGATTGGGAGTGTGAGAGAGAGATTGGGACTGTGAGAGAGAGAGTGACTGGGAGTGTGAGAGAGAGAGAGATTGGGAGTGTGAGAGAGAGAGATTGGGAGTGTGAGAGAGAGAGAGATTGGGTGTGTGAGAGAGAGAGAGAGATTGGGAGTATGAGAGAGAGAGGTTGGGAGTGTGAGAGATTGAGAGATTGGGAGTGTGAGAGAGAGAGAGAGATTGGGAGTGTGAGAGAGAGAGAGAGATTGGGAGTGTGAGAGAGAGAGAGATTGGGAGTGTGAGAGAGACAGAGATTGGGAGTGTGAGAGAGAGAGATTGGGAGTGTGAGAGAGAGAGAGAGATTGGGAGTGTGAGAGAGAGAGAGATTGGGAGTGTGAGAGAGAGAGATTGGGAGTGTGAGAGAGAGAGAGATTGGGAGTGTGAGAGAGAGAGAGACTGGGAGTGTGAGAGAGAGAAACTGGGCGTGTGAGTGAGAGAGAGACATTGGGAGTGTGAGAGATAGAGAGAGATTGGGAGTGTGAGAGAGCGAGAGATTGGGAGTGTGAGAGAGAGAGGGACTGAGAGTGAGAGAGAGAGAGACTGGGAGTGTGAGAGA
This sequence comes from Somniosus microcephalus, assembly GCF_052327205.1. Lineage (NCBI taxonomy): Eukaryota > Metazoa > Chordata > Chondrichthyes > Squaliformes > Somniosidae > Somniosus > Somniosus microcephalus. The sequence goes on along the minus strand of NC_140993.1, from coordinate 203,631,874 downwards.
GAGAGATCAGGAGTGTGAGAGAGAGAGAGAGATTGGGAGTGTGAGAGAGGGAGAGATTGGGAGTGTGAGAGAGAGAGAGATTGGGAGTGTGAGAGAGAGAGAGATTGGGAGTGTGAGAGAGAGAGAGATTGGGAGTGTGACAGAGAGAGATTGGGAATGTGAGAGAGAGAGAGATTGGGCGTGTGAGAGAGAGAGATACTCGACAAATACTGCCAAAATTGGGCTCTAACAGTAAATCTAAAGAAAACCAACATCATGATTTTTCAAAAAAGGCCCAGATGTCAGGAAAACAAATACCAGTTTACCCTCAGTGATATCACTATAGGACACACTATGAGCTACACCTACCTTGGTCTAACTATTACAGCATCAGGGAGCTTCAGCATAGCAGTGAATGCACTAAAAGAAAAAGCCCGAAGAGCCCTATATGCAATAAAAAGAAAATTCTACAACATCCAAATCCCAATCAAAATCTGGCTCAAAATATTTGACAGCATAATCCTGCCCATTGCACTGTACGGTAGTGAAGTATGGGGCCCGCTAAATCACCAAAGCTACACTAAATGGGAAAAACATACAATAGAAGCCCTACATGCAGAATTCTGCCGAAGCATCCTTCGCACCCAAAGAAAAACGCCAACAAATGCATGCAGAGCCGAACTAGGCAGATACCCACTGATAATAAACATCCAAAAACGAGCACTAAACTTCCTAAATCACCTCAAATCTAGCTCCCCAGACACCCTTCATTTCAAAGCCTTTCAGACCCAAGAGCTAAACCCAGAAAAGAGTCCCCTGAGTCAGCTGCTACGGAAACTAAGTACTCAGCCGGACCCTGACCAGCCCCAGACCAACACAGCCGTCCAAACACCAATCCGAGTGAACCAAATCATTAAAAAATGCAAAGAAACCTACCTGGAACATTGGAACAAAATAACCGAAAGCCAAAGCAGATTAGAATGTTACCGGGCCCTAAAAAGAGAATATAAACTGGCAGACTACCTCACGACCATCAGAGACACAAAACAGAGACAGACCCTCACCAGGTACAGACTAAGCGACCACCAACTGGAAATTGAAAAAGGCAGATACAAGAAATCCTGGCAGCCTAGAGAGAATAGAATATGCGATCAATGTCTGGCTGGCGAGGTTGAAACAGAAATGCATTTCCTCCTAAAATGCGAAAAATTCAACACATCAAGAAACATATTATTCAACAAGCTAAGCCAAACAACCCCAGATTTCAAGGAATTGGATGATCTGTCAAAATTGAGATTAGTCCTAGGAGAAGGAGACAGACCATACCTTGGGGCCAAATATGTAACAACATGTCACAACCTGAGGACTGTTTAAAATTAAGACTGTTTAAAATTAATATTGAACGTACCAAATGAAGTACAAAGACTGTTTAAAATTAATATTGTTTAAAAGTAATATTGTATGTACCCAACAAATGTCAAATCGATTGACACCTACAGAATGTTGGAAAACTGTACCTTTTTGCTATGTAAGCTTTGGCAATATGGTTCTCTGTAAACTTTCATGCCAATAAAGCATTTTAATTGGAATTGGAATTGGAATTGGAGAGAGATTGGGAGTGTGAGAGTGAGAGAGTTTGGGCGTGTCAGAGAGAGAGTTTGGGAGTGTGAGAGAGAGGGAGAGTGGGAGTGCGAGAGAGAGAGATTGGGAGTGTGAGAGAGAGAGAGATTGGGAGTGTGAGAGAGAGAGAGATTGGGAGTGTGAGAGAGAGAGATTGGGAGTGAGAGAGAGAGAGGCTGGGAGTGTGAGAGAGAGAGAGATTGGGAGTGTGAGAGAGGGAGAGATTAGGAGTGAGAGAGAGAGAGAGATTGGGAGTGTGAGAGAGAGAGAGACTGGGAGTGAGAGAGAGAGATTGGGAGTGTGAGAGAGAGAGGCTGGGAGTGTGAGTGAGAGAGAGAGATTGGGAGTGTGAGAGAGAGAGAGAGATTGGGAGTGTGTGAGAGAGAGAGAGATTGGGAGTGTGAGAGAGAGAGAGATTGGGAGTGAGAGAGAGAGAGATTGGGAGTGAGAGAGAGAGAGATTGGGAGTGCGAGAGAGAGAGAGAATGGGAGTGTGAAAGAGGGAGACTGGGAGTGTGAGTGAGAGAGAGACATTGGGAGTGTGAAAGATAGAGTGAGATTGGGAGTGTGAGAGAGAGAGAGATTGGGAGTGTGAGAGAGAGAGAGATTGGGAGTGTGAGAGAGAGAGATTGGGAGTGTGAGAGAGAGAGATTGGGAGTGTGAGAGAGAGAGAGAGATTGGGAGTGTGAGAGAGAGAGACTGGGAGTGTGAGAGAGAGATAGATTGGGATTGTGTGAAAGAGAGAGATTGGGAGTGTGTGTGAGAGAGAGATTGGGAGTGTGAGAGAGAGAGAGACTGGGAGTGTGTGAGAGAGAGAGATTGGGAGAGTGAGAGAGAGATTGGGACTGTGAGAGAGAGAGAGATTGGGAGTGTGAGAGAGAGAGAGATTGGGAGTGTGAGAGAGAGAGATTGGGAGTGAGACTGGCTGGCGAGGTTGAAACAGAAATGCATTTCCTCCTAAAATGCGAAAAATTCAACACATCAAGAAGCATATTATTCAACAAGCTAAGCCAAACAACCCCAGATTTCAAGGAATTGGATGATCTGTCAAAATTGAGAGTAGTCCTAGGAGAAGGAGACAGACCATACCTTGGGGCTAAATATGTAACAATATGTCACAACCTGAGGACTGTTTAAAAGTAAGACTGTTTAAAATTAATATTGAACGTACCAAATGAAGTAGAAAGACTGTTTAAAATTAATATTGTTTAAAAGTAATATTGTATATACCCAACAAATGTCAAATCGATTGACACCTACAGAATGTTGGAAAACTGTACCTTTTTGCTATGTAAGCTTTGGCAATATGGTTCTCTGTAAACTTTCATGCCAATAAAGCATTTGAACTGAACTGAACTGATTGGGAGTGTGAGAGAGAGAGAGATTGGGTGTGTGAGAGAGAGAGAGAGATTGGGAGTATGAGAGAGAGAGGTTGGGAGTGTGAGAGATTGAGAGATTGAGAGTGTGAGAGAGAGAGAGAGATTGGGAGTGTGAGAGAGAGAGAGATATTGGGAGTGTGAGAGAGAGAGAGATTGGGAGTGTGAGAGAGACAGAGATTGGGAGTGTGAGAGAGAGAGATTGGGAGTGTGAGAGAGAGAGAGAGATTGGGAGTGTGAGAGAGAGATTGGGAGTGTGAGAGAGAGAGATTGGGAGTGTGAGAGAGAGAGAGATAGGGAGTGTGAGAGAGAGAGAGACTGGGAGTGTGAGAGAGAGAGAGAGATTGGGAGTGTGAGAGAGAGAGAGAGATTGGGAGTGTGAGAGAGAGAGAGATTGGGAGTGTGAGAGAGACAGAGATTGGGAGTGAGAGAGAGATAAAGTGGGACTGCCAGAGAGAGAGAGAGAGTGGGAGTGTGAGAGAGAGAGAGAGCGGGAGTGTGTGTGTGTGAGAGAGAGAGAGAGAGTGGGAGTGTGTGAGAGAGAGAGAGAGAGAGTGGGAGTGTGTGAGAGAGAGAGAGAGAGAGTGGGAGTGTGTGAGAGAGAGAGAGTGGGAGTGTGTGAGAGAGAGAGTGGGAGTGTGTGAGAGACAAAGAGAAACTGGGAGTGTGTGAGAGAGAGAGACTGGGAGTGTGTGAGAGAGAGACAGACTGGGAGCGTGAGAGAGAGAGACTGGGAGTGTGAGAGAGAGAGGCTGGGAGTGTGAGAGAGAGAGAGAGAGACTGGGAGTGTGAGAGTCAGAGAGAGTGGGAGTGTGTGAGAGAGCGAGAGAGAGACTGGGAGTGTGTGAGAGAGAGAGACTGGGAGTGTGTGAGAGAGAGAGGGAGAGACTGGGAGTGTGAGAGAGAGTGAGACTGGGAGTGTGTGAGAGAGAGAGAGACTGGGAGTGTGTGAGAGAGAGAGAGACTGGGAGTGTGAGAGAGAGAGATTGGGAGTGTGAGAGAGAGAGATTGGGAGTGTGAGAGAGAGAGAGACTGGGAGTGAGAGAGAGAGAGAGAGACTGGGAGTGTGTGTGAGAGAGAGAGAGAGTGGGGGTGTGTGAGAGAGAGAGAGACTGGGAGTGAGAGAGACTGGGAGTGAGAGAGAGAGAGTGTGTGTGTGTGAGAGAGAGAGAGAGAGACTGGGAGAGTGAGAGAGAGAGAGAGAGAGTGTATGTGAGAGAGAGAGAGAGAGACTGGGAGTGTGCGTGAGAGAGAGACTGGGAGTGTGAGAGAGAGAGATTGGGGGTGTGAGAGAGAGAGATTGGGAGTCTGAGAGAGAGAGAGACTGGGAGAGTGAGAGAGAGAGAGAGAGAGTGTGTGTGAGAGAGAGAGAGAGAGAGACCGGGAGTGTGAGAGAGAGAGTGAGAGACTGGGAGTGTGTGTGAGAGAGGGAGAGAGTGGGAGTGTTTGTGTGAGAGAGAGAGACTGGGAGTGTGAGAGAGACTGGGAGTGAGTGAGAGAGAGAGAGAGACTGGGAGTGTGTGAGAGAGAGAGATTGGGAGTGTGAGAGAGAGAGAGATTGGCAGTGTGAGAGAGAGAGATTGGGAGTGTGAGAGAGAGAGAGATTGGGAGTGTGAGAGAGAGAGAGAGATTGGGAGTCTGAGAGAGAGAGACTGGGAGTGTGAGAGAGAGAGGCTGGGAGTGTGAGAGAGAGAGAGAGAGAGACTGGGAGTGTGAGAGACAGAGAGAGTGGGAGTGTGTGAGAGAGAGAGGGAGAGACTGGGAGTGTGTGAGAGAGAGAGACTGGGAGTGTGTGAGAGAGAGAGACTGGGAGTGTGTGAGAGAGGGAGAGACTGGGAGTGGGAGAGAGAGAGATTGGGAGTGTGAGAGAGAGAGATTGGGAGTGTGAGAGAGAGACTGGGAGTGAGAGAGAGTGAGAGAGACTGGGAGTGTGTGTGTGAGAGAGAGAGAGTGGGGGTGTGTGAGAGAGAGTGAGAGAGACTGGGAGTGAGAGAGACTGGGAGTGAGAGAGTGAGAGAGAGTGTGTGTGTGAGAGAGAGAGAGAGAGACTGGGAGAGTGAGAGAGAGAGAGAGAGAGTGTGTGTGTGTGAGAGAGAGAGAGACTGGGAGTGAGAGAGAGAGAGAGAGAGAGTGAGAGACTGGGAGTGTGTGTGAGAGAGAGAGAGTGGGAGTGTTTGTGTGAGAGAGAGAGACTGGGAGTGTGAGAGAGAGAGAGATTGGGAGTGTGAGAGAGAGAGAGATTGGGAGTGTGAGAGAGAGAGAGAGATTGGGAGTGTGAGAGAGAGAGAGAGAGAGAGTGGGAGTGTGTGAGAGAGAGAGAGAGTGGGAGTGTGTGAGAGAGAGAGAGTGGGAGTGTGTGAGAGAGAGAGTGGGAGTGTGTGAGAGACAAAGAGATACTGGGAGTGTGTGAGAGAGAGAGACTGGGAGTGTGTGAGAGAGAGACAGACTGGGAGCGTGAGAGAGAGAGACTGGGAGTGTGAGAGAGAGAGGCTGGGAGTGTGAGAGAGAGAGAGAGAGACTGGGAGTGTGAGAGTCAGAGAGAGTGGGAGTGTGTGAGAGAGTGAGAGAGAGACTGGGAGTGTGTGAGAGAGAGAGACTGGGAGTGTGTGAGAGAGAGAGGGAGAGACTGGGAGTGTGAGAGAGAGTGAGACTGGGAGTGTGTGAGAGAGAGAGAGACTGGGAGTGTGTGAGAGAGAGAGAGACTGGGAGTGTGAGAGAGAGAGATTGGGAGTGTGAGAGAGAGAGAGACTGGGAGTGAGAGAGAGAGAGAGAGACTGGGAGTGTGTGTGAGAGAGAGAGAGAGTGGGGGTGTGTGAGAGAGAGAGAGACTGGGAGTGAGAGAGACTGGGAGTGAGAGAGAGAGAGTGTGTGTGTGTGAGAGAGAGAGAGAGAGACTGGGAGAGTGAGAGAGAGAGAGAGAGAGTGTATGTGAGAGAGAGAGAGAGAGACTGGGAGTGTGCGTGAGAGGGAGAGAGACTGGGAGTGTGAGAGAGAGAGATTGGGGGTGTGAGAGAGAGAGATTGGGAGTCTGAGAGAGAGAGAGACTGGGAGAGTGAGAGAGAGAGAGAGAGAGTGTGTGTGAGAGAGAGAGAGAGAGAGACCGGGGGTGTGAGAGAGAGAGTGAGAGACTGGGAGTGTGTGTGAGAGAGGGAGAGAGTGGGAGTGTTTGTGTGAGAGAGAGAGACTGGAAGTGTGAGAGAGACTGGGAGTGAGAGAGAGAGAGAGAGAGACTGGGAGTGTGTGAGAGAGAGAGATTGGGAGTGTGAGAGAGAGAGAGATTGGCAGTGTGAGAGAGAGAGATTGGGAGTGTGAGAGAGAGAGAGATTGGGAGTGTGAGAGAGAGAGAGAGATTGGGAGTCTGAGAGAGAGAGACTGGGAGTGTGAGAGAGAGAGGCTGGGAGTGTGAGAGAGAGAGAGAGAGAGACTGGGAGTGTGAGAGACAGAGAGAGTGGGAGTGTGTGAGCGAGAGAGGGAGAGACTGGGAGTGTGTGAGAGAGAGAGACTGGGAGTGTGTGAGAGAGAGAGACTGCGAGTGTGTGAGAGAGGGAGAGACTGGGAGTGGGAGAGAGAGAGATTGGGAGTGTGAGAGAGAGAGATTGGGAGTGTGAGAGAGAGACTGGGAGTGAGAGAGAGTGAGAGAGACTGGGAGTGTGTGTGTGAGAGAGAGAGAGTGGGGTGTGTGAGAGAGAGTGAGAGAGACTGGGAGTGAGAGAGACTGGGAGTGAGAGAGAGAGAGAGAGTGTGTGTGTGAGAGAGAGAGAAAGAGACTGGGGAGTGAGAGAGAGAGAGAGAGAGTGTGTGTGTGTGAGAGAGAGAGAGACTGGGAGTGAGAGAGAGAGAGAGAGAGAGTGAGAGACTGGGAGTGTGTGTGAGAGAGAGAGAGAGTGGGAGTGTTTGTGTGAGAGAGAGAGACTGGGAGTGTGAGAGAGAGAGAGATTGGGAGTGAGAGAGAGAGAGCAATAAAAAGAAAATTCTACAACATCCAAATCCCAATCAAAATCTGGCTCAAAATTTTTGACAGCATAATCCTGCCCATTGCACTGTACGGTAGTGAAGTATGGGGCCCGCTAAATCACCAAAGCTACACTAAATGGGAAAAAACACACAATAGAAGCCCTACATGCAGAATTCTGCCGAAGCATCCTTCGCACCCAAAGAAAAACGCCAACAAATGCATGCAGAGCCGAACTAGGCAGATACCCACTGATAATAAACATCCAAAAACGAGCACTAAACTTCCTAAATCACCTCAAATCTAGCTCCCCAGACACCCTTCATTTCAAAGCCTTTCAGACCCAAGAGCTAAACCCAGAAAAGAGTCCCCTGAGTCAGCTGCTACTGAAACTAAGTACTCAGCCGGACCCTGACCAGCCCCAGACCAACACAGCCGTCCAAACACCAATCCGAGTGAACCAAATCATTAAACAATGCAAAGAAACCTACCTGGAACATTGGAACAAAATAACCGAAAGCCAAAGCAGATTAGAATGTTACCGGGCCCTAAAAAGAGATTATAAACTGGCAGACTACCTCACGACCATCAGAGACACAAAACAGAGACAGACCCTCACCAGGTACAGACTAAGCGACCACCAACTGGAAATTGAAAAAGGCAGATACAAGAAATCCTGGCAGCCTAGAGAGAATAGAATATGCGATCAATGTCTGGCCGGCGAGGTTGAAACAGAAATGCATTTCCTCCTAAAATGCGAAAAATTCAACACATCAAGAAACATATTATTCAACAAGCTAAGCCAAACAACCCCAGATTTCAAGGAATTGGATGACCTGTCAAAATTGAGATTAGTCCTGGGAGAAGGAGACAGACCATACCTTGGGGCCAAATATGTAACAACATGTCACAACCTGAGGACTGTTTAAAAGTAAGACTGTTTAAAATTAATATTGTTAAAAGTAATATTGTATGTACCCAACAAATGTCAAATCGATTGACACCTACAGAATGTTGGAAAACTGTACCTTTTTGCTATGTAAGCTTTGGCAATATGGTTCTCTGTAAACTTTCATGCCAATAAAGCATTTGAATTGAATTGAATTGAATTGAGAGAGAGATTGGGAGTGTGTGAGAGAGAGAGAGATTGAGAGTGTGAGAGAGAGAGAGATTGGGAGTGAGAGAGAGAGAGATTGGGAGTGAGAGAGAGAGAGATTGGGAGTGTGAGAGAGTGAGAGACTGGGAGTGTGAGAGAGAGAGACTGGGAGTGTGAGTGAGAGAGAAACATTGGGAGTGTGAGAGATAGAGTGAGATTGGGAGTGTGAGAGAGAGAGAGATTGGGAGTGTGAGAGAGAGAGAGATTGGGAGTGTGAGAGAGAGAGATTGGGAGTGTGAGACAGAGAGATTGGGAGTGTGAGAGAGAGAGAGAGATTGGGAGTGTGAGAGAGAGAGACAGATTGGGAGTGTGAGAGAGAGAGATTGGGAGTGTGAGAGAGAGAGAGACTGGGAGTAAGAGAGAGAGAGACTGGGAGTGTGAGAGAGAGAAAGATTGGGAGTGTGAGAGAGAGAGAGATTGGGAGTGTGAGAGAGAGAGATTGGGAGTGTGAGAGAGAGAGAGATTGGGAGTGTGAGAGAGAGAGAGAGATTGGGAGTGTGAGAGAGAGAGAGATTGGGAGTGAGAGAATTAGCATTTCCTCCTAAAATGCAAAAAATTCAACACATCAAGAAACATATTATTCAACAAGCTAAGCCAAACAACCCCAGATTTCAAGGAATTGGATGATCTGTCAAAATTGAGATTAGTCCTAGGAGAAGGAGACAGACCATACCTTGGGGCTAAATATGTAACAACATGTCACAACCTGAGGACTGTTTAAAAGTAAGACTGTTTAAAATTAATATTGAACGTACCAAATGAAGTAGAAAGACTGTTTAAAATTAATATTGTTTAAAAGTAATATTGTATATACCCAACAAATGTCAAATCGATTGACACCTACAGAATGTTGGAAAACTGTACCTTTTTGCTATGTAAGCTTTGGCAATATGGTTCTCTGTAAACTTTCATGCCAATAAAGCATTTGAACTGAACTGAACTGAACTGATTGGGAGTGTGAGAGAGAGAGAGATTGGGAGTATGAGAGAGGGAGAGATTGGGAGTGAGAGAGAGAGAGAGATTGGGAGTGTGAGAGAGAGAGAGACTGGGAGTGAGAAAAAGAGAGAGTGGGAGTGTGTGAGAGAGAAAGTGGGACTGTCAGAGAGAGAGAGAGAGTGGCAGTGTGAGAGAGAGAGAGAGCGGGAGTGTGTGTGAGAGAGAGAGTGTGAGAGAGAGAGAGAGAGTGGGAGTGTGTGTGAGAGAGAGAGAGAGAGTGGGAGTGTGTGAGAGAGAGAGTGGGAGTGTGTGAGAGAGAGAGAGGGACTGGGAGTGTGTGAGAGAGAGAGAGACTGGGGGCGTGAGAGAGAGAGACTGGGAGTGAGAGAGAGAGGCTGGGAGTGTGAGAGACAGAGAGAGTGGGAGTGTGTGAGAGAGAGAGAGACTGGGAGTGTGTGAGAGAGAGAGACTGGGAGTGTGAGAGAGAGAGAGACTGGGAAAGAGAAAGCTGGCGAGACAGAGACAGAGAAAGTAGGAGAGAGGTAGGGGTGCCGGATCGGGTCGGGACTGTCGGGCCTGGAGAGCGAGCAAGCCCGGGGCCTGAAACCCGAGAAACTCCGGGGTCGGAGAAACTCGGACAAACACCTAGCCGGGCCGGGCCGGGACTGCACAGCCGAGCCGATGGGCTGGGACCAGGGCAGAAGCCCGGAGAGAGCGTTGGGAGCTGAGAGCTGAGAGCGCGAAATTTGAATGAAGGGAAACGGCTGAAAGGAGAAAAGGAGCAAAGAGAGGTAACTGCACCTAGAGAGAGAGAGACGGAGCGAGAGAGCGTGAGAGAGAGAGAGGAGAGGAAACACCAGCTGGAGAGAAAAAGCTGGAGAGAGAGAGAAACAGAGGCCTGAACCGCGAGACCGGGAGGAGCAGCCCGAACCAGGACAGTAAATAAGAGGCCTGGGGAAGGTGAACCCGAGAACGCGAGGCCCAGAGACCGCGGGATCGGAGACCGGGAGGAGCGGCCCGAACCGGGAAAACGATTAAGAGGCCTGGTGGAGGGCGAACGCGAGACCGCGAGACCGGGAAAACGAGTAAGAGGCCTAGGGAGGGTGAACCCGAGACCGCAAGGTCGGAGAACAGGAGGAGCGGCCCGAACCGGGAAAACGAGTAAGAGACCTGGGGAGGGTGAACCCGAGACCGCGAGGCCCAGAGACCGCGGGAACGGAGACCGGGAGACCAGGGCAGAAAACAGCCTGGTGAGTCAAAAAACCCGGGGGCCTGAGACCGACACGACGACACGAGGAGATCCGCCCAGGGCGCGGAGGACGAATGAGTCCGGGGCACGGAGAGTGGACGAGTTTGGAGCACGGAGAGAGAGAGCGGGTCCGAGACCCGGAGAGCGAGTGAAAGAGTCGGAAGAGGAAAAAAAAAAAAAGCCGGAGAAATAAGTTTTACCTAATTCTACCTAAGTTTCATTTTAGTTAAAGTTAGTTCGGAAAAAGTTTAATTTTACTTTAAATTTAGCTCGAAAAAAAAAAACCTGAAAAAAGAACAACAAACCCGCGAGGAAAAGGAATAGAAACCCGAGAGAAACGATAAACTACCCGAACCAAGAGCCTGTGAGAAAAAGAGAAAGATAAACCTTTAAGAGCAGCTATATCAAAGATGAACCCCTGAAAAACTCCCAATTTTGGACCTAAAAGTGGGCTAAGGTGGAACACGACACAAAAAAGAGAAAAAAAAAAGTTATCTATCTGAGACAAAAAACAAACGACTACAATGAGCAGGGAAATGATATATCCTGAGCAATGCACAAAAAATAAAGCAAAGGAAAAATACAAGTACACAACACTAAAAAATAACCCAGAGATCCTCTACGTTGACTATACCACACACAAAGGGACTAAGCTGAAGAACAACCTCATATTCTACACCGAATACGTCACCTCCTGGAAGGAGACTTTACAAAAACACTACGCATACGTCTCCAGTGAAGGTATTGGCAGTGGAGGCAGACTGAAAATATGTAAAGATGGAAACCGAGATAAAGATGACCCCCTGCTAACCATAAGCTACTACAACAAAAATAGAAAGATCATGATACAGGGGAATGTGGAAAATCTGGACACCTTCGAAAAGGAATTCCCCCAGTTGAAAACTAAGGCAGACACAAAGAGGACCAATGGACAGGAAGCAAAAGAGAGTCGAACAGAGGATGATGAGAGCCAAGTGGAGGAAGAAGAAGAGAGACCAGCAGAGGAAAACACCTCCCTGTACATCTCCACCCCCCCCACACCTCTCAACGAAAACAAAATGATGAAAGAGAATCTGGCCAAACTAGAACTTGATTTCAATGAATACAGAGAAACACTGGCCAAGAATTTGAAGGAGGAATTCAAACAGCTAAAAACGGAACACGAGTCCACCATCCACAAGATGAGAAAGACCATAGAGGAGCAAAGAAATGAGATCAAAGAACTCCGTACTCAACAAAACAAAACGAAGGAGACCGTAGAAAGGCTCAGCAGGCAACACAAACCTCTTAAGGTCCAAAAACCTGAGGACACAAAAACAACACACACAAAGACACAGAACCCGCCGGATGCCACCCCACACGAAGACACACCGAAAGCCACAAACCCCGCTCCAACCAGCCCTCAGTCGAGTCATGCCCAGACTACTGCTACCCAGTCCTCACACACAGGAACACAAAAACCGACAGATACCCCCCCAAACGATGACACACCGAAAGCCCCAAACCCCGCTCCTGCCACACAACATATCCCAGAAACCCAGCCAACAACCAGCCACCAGGCGAGCCCTACCCAGACTACTGTTACCCAGTCTGAAAAACCAGCCCCTCAGGCGGTCCTGCTGACCGACTCCAACGGAAAGTTTCTGGACCCCCAGAGGCTGTTCCCAGACCATCAAGTCCTGAAAAAATGGTGCAGCAACACAGACCAAGCAATGAAGATCCTGAACAAAGAATCCCTTGGAAGCCCCAAATGGATTGTGATCCACACAGGCACGAACGACCTACGCACCCTACAGGAAGGCACTGCTAGGGCGGTGAGCAGGATGGCGGAAAAGGCCAGCAGGGAATTCCCCGAGGCGCGGATCGTGATCTCCACACTACTGCCCAGAAAGGACACCCCAGCCTATATAATCCACAACACCAACAGGGAGATCGACACGAGATGTTCTGTCCTCCCCAACGTCTCCCTGGCCCATCATCCAAACATCAACACAAGGGACCTCTATGACGAAATACATCTACTCAAACAGCGGATGTGGGTCTTCGCAAGAAACCTCATAAACACTGCCAAAAGACGCAGCCCTCCCACCCCCTCTACCATTGGGAGCCCAAACAGGACCACCAATGTCCCCCACCCCCCTTTACAAAGCCAACAACAGAACCGTGCTTTTATACCTGACCCAAGACCCCCCTCTAGACCACAGACTGTAGACCAAGAACTGAGAAAGATCATGACGATGCTGAACAGCCTGATAGAAAGCCGGAGAAATTATTAATATTGTTATTTATCATTATCATTATTGTTATCTTATCAGTATTATTACTATTATTAGATAGATATATGTGCATGCCTCATGAAATTTATACTAAATCATCATTTAGCATTATAGAAAATAGTGTTTCCACACTCATCCCACAAAATAGGTCCATTTTATTTCGTTTTATTGAACTATATAAATGCGTTCTTTCCACATAAGCTGCTGGAATATCCAGGGCCTCCGCTCCTCAACTTTTGGGATGAAGAGTACAGACCCTGAATTCCTAAAAGCTATAAAAGACATTGATATAATTGTGTTAACAGAAACATGGTGCCAAAAGGACGTGCCGACCCACTGTCCTCCAATGTACCATGAAATCATTGTGCCCTCAGTAAAGAACACTAAAACACGCAAGGGCAGAACCTCCGGGGGAATATTGGTGTGGTATAAGGGAGAACTGGACAAACACATCTCACCGGTAAAACAGGGGAAATCAGACGTATGGCTAAAACTAGATAAAAATATAGGAATAGCAAAAAAAGATGTTTACTTATGTGCGATCTACATACCTCCAATAGATTCGCCATATTTCGAAGAGGAGTTATTTGATACTCTCCACATGGAAATCAGCCATTTCCAGGCCCAAGGAAAGGTGATAATATGTGGGGACCTAAATGCAAGGACCGGTTGTGAACCTGACTTCATAGACCCACAGGGAAACAACCATGTGTTTGGCCAGACCCCTTTAGATGTCACACCAGCCATCGCAAATCGGAACAACCTTGATCGTGAAATAAATAAAAGCGGTAGGGAGGTAGTGCAACTCTGCCGAGCCTTAGGCCTGTACATAGTTAATGGTAGGTTCAGAGGGGACTCCCTAGGGAGACTCACATACTCCTCAACTCTTGGGTCTAGTGTGGTGGACTATACAATCACTGACCTGGACCCCTGCGATATCAACGCATTCACTGTCAGGCAGCAATCCCCCCTCTCAGACCATAACCAAATAAATGTGTACCTTAAACTTTCTGCCCAAACTACAGACACAAAAAAGGAACCCAGTAAGCTACATAAAATAAACCAGACATACAGATGGGCCCCAGACAGTGGAGATAAATTCATCACAGCACTAAATTCACCTGATCTCACAAGTAAAATTTCAAAATTTAAAGAAAATCTATATGAGATCACCAGAGATGGTGTAAACACGGCCATAGAGGATATAAATATGATCCTCCATGAGGCAGCTGTAAAAGCCGACCTCGTGAAACAGAAGAGGAAGCGTCACAAAAGACAAAATAAAAATATGAAATGGTTTGACCACGAATGCAAAAATGCCAGAAAAGACCTGAGAAAAATATCAAACCAAAAGCATCGGCAACCAAACAATCCGGACCTACGTACTAGATACAATGAAACCCTCAAAAGATATAAACACACCATTAGGAACAAAACACAAAACTATACCCACAAAATACTCGAAGAAATTGAAAACTCCACCAATCCAAAACAATTCTGGGAAATGTGGAATAACCTGAGTACAACACAATTGCAAGCATTACCAATCCAAGATGGCGACATCTGGAGAACACATTTTGAAAACCTCTACAAAGACATCCCAATAAACGAAACAAACCCAAGTCAACATCAGGTCACAGAAAAACTCCACACATTAGAAGCAACAATTAAAGACAACCAAAACCCTCTAGACTCCCCAATCACATGGAAAGAACTGGCCACAAAAACAAAATCTCTCCACCTAAAGAAAGCCTGTGGCCCAGACAACATCAAAAATGAAATGCTAAAGTTCAGCAATATGGAGATGCAGGGTGCGATACTCAAACTATTCAACATCATATTACGCTCAGGCTGTTTTCGCGATATCTGGTGCCAAGGACTAATCTCCCCCATATATAAAAGTGGAAACAAATCAGACCCAAATAACTACCGCGGCATCTGTGTCAACAGTTGTCTAGGGAAGTTATTCTGCAGTATTCTAAATAGTAGATTACTTGATTTTCTTAACAAACATAATATCCTCAGAAAAAACCAAATAGGCTTTCTTCCAAAACACCGCACCGCCGACCATATCTATACCCTTCACACCCTCATTGAAAAACATATACACCAAACAAAAAATGGGAAAATATTCGCCTGTTTCATCGACTTCAAGAAAGCCTTTGACTCTATATGGCACGAAGGGCTCTATTATAAACTTCTTCAGTGTGGAATAGGGGGCAAAGTCTATGACCTTATTAAATCAATGTATCTGAAAAACAAATGCGGGGTCACAATTGGAGACAAACGCACCGATTTCTTCACCCAGAGAAGAGGCGTCCGGCAGGGCTGCAATTTGAGCCCGACCCTGTTCAACATATACATAAATGAATTAGCAGACATGCTGGAGCAAAGCGAGTCACCAGGTCTCCGTCTCCTGGATGGAGAAGTGAAGTCCCTGTTCTATGCGGACGACCTGGTTCTGCTGTCTCCCACAGAACAGGGATTACAGCAACAACTAGACCTACTCGACAAATACTGCCAAAATTGGGCTCTAACAGTAAATCTAAAGAAAACCAACATCATGATTTTTCAAAAAAGACCCAGATGTCAGGAAAACAAATACCAGTTTACCCTCAGTGATACCACTATAGGACACACAATGAGCTAAACCTACCTTGGTCTAACTATTACAGCATCAGGGAGCTTCAGCATAGCAGTGAATGCACTAAAAGAAAAAGCCCGAAGAGCCCTATATGCAATAAAAAGAAAATTCTACAACATCCAAATCCCAATCAAAATCTGGCTCAAAATATTTGACAGCATAATCCTGCCCATTGCACTGTACGGTAGTGAAGTATGGGGCCCGCTAAATCACCAAAGCTACACTAAATGGGAAAAACACACAATAGAAGCCCTACATGCAGAATTCTGCCGAAGCATCCTTCGCACCCAAAGAAAAACGCCAACAAATGCATGCAGAGCCGAACTAGGCAGATACCCACTGATAATAAACATCCAAAAACGAGCACTAAACTTCCTAAATCACCTCAAATCTAGCTCCCCAGACACCCTTCATTTCAAAGCCTTTCAGACCCAAGAGCTAAACCCAGAAAAGAGTCCCCTGAGTCAGCTGCTACTGAAACTAAGTACTCAGCCGGACCCTGACCAGCCCCAGACCAACACAGCCGTCCAAACACCAATCCGAGTGAACCAAATCATTAAAAAATGCAAAGAAACCTACCTGGAACATTGGAACAAAATAACCAAAAGCCAAAGCAGATTAGAATGTTACCGGGCCCTAAAAAGAGAATATAAACTGGCAGACTACCTCACGACCATCAGAGACACAAAACAGAGACAGACCCTCACCAGGTACAGACTAAGCGACCACCAACTGGAAATTGAAAAAGGCAGATACAAGAAATCCTGGCAGCCTAGAGAGAATAGAATATGCGATCAATGTCTGGCTGGCGAGGTTGAAACAGAAATGCATATCCTCCTAAAATGCGAAAAATTCAACACATCAAGAAACATATTATTCAACAAGCTAAGCCAAACAACCCCAGATTTCAAGGAATTGGATGATCTGTCAAAATTGAGATTAGTCCTAGGAGAAGGAGACAGACCATACCTTGGGGCCAAATATGTAACAACATGTCACAACCTGAGGACTGTTTAAAAGTAAGACTGTTTAAAATTAATATTGAACGTACCAAATCAAGTAGAAAGACTGTTTAAAATTAATATTGTTTAAAAGTAATATTGTATGTACCCAACAAATGTCAAATCGATTGACACCTACAGAATGTTGGAAAACTGTACCTTTTTGCTATGTAAGCTTTGGCAATATGGTTCTCTGTAAACTTTCATGCCAATAAAGCATTTGAATTGAATTGAATTGACTGGGAGTGTGTGAGAGAGAGAGACTAGGAGTGTGTGAGAGAGAGAGAGACTGGGAGTGTGAGAGAGAGAGATTGGGAATGTGAGAGAGAGAGATTGGGAGTGTGAGAGAGAGAGAGACTGGGAGTGTGAGAGAGAGAGAGAGAGAGACTGGGAGTGAGAGAGACTGGGAGTGAGAGAGAGAGAGTGAGTGTGTGTGTGTGAGAGAGAGAGAGAGAGACTGGGAGAGTGAGAGAGAGAGAGAGAGAGTGTGTGTGAGAGAGAGAGAGAGAGACTGTGAGTGTGAGAGAGAGAGAGAGAGTGAGAGACTGGGAGTGTGTGTGAGAGAGAGAGAGAGTGGGAGTGTTTGTGTGAGAGAGAGAGACTGGGAGTGTGAGAGAGACTGGGAGTGAGAGAGAGAGAGAGAGAGAGAGAGACTGGGAGTGTGTGAGAGAGAGAGATTGGGAGTGTGAGAGAGAGAGAGATTAGGAGTGTGTGAGAGAGAGAGATTGGGAGTGTGAGAGAGAGAGAGATTGGGAGTGTGAGAGAGAGAGAGAGATTGGGAGTCTGAGAGAGAGAGACTGGGAGTGTGAGAGAGAGAGGCTGGGAGTGTGAGAGAGAGAGAGAGACTGGGAGTGTGAGAGACAGAGAGAGTGGGAGTGTGTGAGAGAGAGAGGGAGAGACTGGGAGTGTGTGAGAGAGAGAGACTGGGAGTGTGTGAGAGAGAGAGGGAGAGACTGGGAGTGTGTGAGAGAGAGAGAGAGTGGGAGTGTTTGTGTGAGAGAGAGAGACTGGGAGTGTGAGATAGACTGGGAGTGTGTGTGAGAGAGAGAGTGAGAGAGACTGGGAGTGTGTGAGAGAGAGAGATTGGGAGTGTGAGAGAGAGAGAGATTGGGAGTGTGAGAGAGAGAGAGATTGGGCGTCTGAGAGAGAGAGAGATTGGGAGTGTGAGAGAGAGAGAGATTGGGAGTGAGAGAGAGAGAGAGAGAGACTGGAGTGTGAGAGAGAGATTGGGAGTGTGAGAGAGAGAGATTGGGAGTGAGAGAGAGAGAGAGATTGGGAGTGTGTGAGAGAGAGAGAGATTGGGAGTGTGAGAGAGAGAGATTGGGAGTGAGAGAGAGAGATTGGGAGCGTGAGAGAAGAGAGAGAGACTGGGAGTCTGAGAGAGAGAGAGAGATTGGGAGTGTGTGTGAGGGAGACTGGGAGTGTGAGAGAGAGATTGGGAGTGTGAGAGAAAGAGTTTGGGTGTGTGAGAGAGAGAGAGAGATTGGGATTGTGAGAGAGAGAGAGAGATTGGGAGTGTGAGAGAGAGAGACTGGGAGTGAGAGAGAGAGATTGGGAGTGTGTGAGACAGAGAGAGAGAGTGGGAGTGTGTGAGAGAGAGAGAGTGGGAGTGTGTGAGAGAGAGAGTGGGAGTGTGTGAGAGAGAGAGAGAGACTGGGAGTGTGTGAGAGAGAGAGACTGGGAGTTTGTGAGAGAGAGAGAGACTGGGAGTGTGAGAGAGAGAGACTGGGAGTGTGAGAGGGAGAGGGTGGGAGTGTGAGAGAGAGAGAGAGAGACTGGGAGTGTGAGAGACAGAGAGAGTGGGAGTGTGTGAGAGAGAGAGGGAGAGACTGGGAGTGTGTGAGAGAGAGAGACTGGGAGTGTGTGAGAGAGAGAGGGAGAGACTGGGTGTGTGAGAGAGAGAGAGACTGGGAGTGTGTGAGGGAGAGAGACTGGGAGTGTGTGAGAGAGAGAGAGACTGGGAGTGTGAGAGAGAGAGATTGGGAGTGTGAGAAAGAGAAATTGGGAGTGTGAGAGAGAGAGAGACTGGGAGTGAGAGAGAGAGAGAGAGAGACTGGGAGTGTGTGTGAGAGCGAGAGAGAGTGGGGGTGTGAGAGAGAGAGAGAGACTGGGAGTGAGAGAGACTGGGAGTGAGAGAGAGTGTGTGTGTGTGTGAGAGAGAGAGAGACTGGGAGAGTGAGAGAGAGAGAGAGAGTGTGTGTGAGAGAGAGAGAGAGAGAGACTGGGAGTGTGAGAGAGAGAGAGAGAGAGAGTGAGAGACTGGGAGTGTGTGTGAGAGAGAGAGAGAGTGGGAGTGTTTGTGTGAGAGAGAGAGACTGGGAGTGTGAGAGAGACTGGGAGTGAGAGAGAGAGAGAGAGAGAGACTGGGAGTGTGTGAGAGAGAGAGATTGGGAGTGTGAGAGAGAGAGATTGGGAGTGTGAGAGAGAGAGATTGGGAATGTGAGAGAGAGATTGGGAGTGTGAGAGAGAGAGAGAGATTGGGAGTCTGAGAGAGAGAGACTGGGAGTGTGAGAGAGAGAGGCTGGGAGTGTGAGAGAGAGAGAGAGAGAGACTGGGAGTGTGAGAGACAGAGAGAGTGGGAGTGTGTGAGAGAGAGAGGGAGAGACTGGGAGTGTGTGAGAGAGAGAGACTGGGAGAGTGTGAGAGAGAGAGGGAGAGACTGGGAGTGTGAGAGAGAGAGACTGGGAGTGTGTGAGAGAGAGAGACTGGGAGTGTGTGAGAGAGAGAGAGACTGGGAATGTGAGAGAGAGAGATTGGGAGTGTGTGAGAGAGAGATTGGGAGTGTGACAGAGAGACTGGGAGTGAGAGAGAGAGAGAGACTGGGAGTGTGTGTGAGAGAGAGAGAGTGGGGGTGTGTGAGAGAGAGTGAGAGAGACTGGGAGTGAGAGAGACTGGGAGTGAGAGAGAGAGAGAGAGTGTGTATGTGTGAGAGAGAGAGAGAGACTGGGAGAGTGAGAGAGAGAGAGAGAGTGTGTGTGTGTGAGAGAGAGAGAGAGACTGGGAGTGTGAGAGAGAGAGAGAGAGAGAGTGAGAGACTGGGAGTGTGTGTGAGAGAGAGAGAGTGGGAGTGTTTGTGTGAGAGAGAGAGACTGGGAGTGTGAGAGAGACTGGGAGTGTGTGTGAGAGAGAGAGAGAGAGACTGGGAGTGTGTGAGAGAGAGAGATTGGGAGTGTGAGAGAGAGAGAGAGAGCACTGTACCAGCGCTCGTTATAGAAACAGAGACAGACCCTCACCAGGTACAGACTAAGCGACCACCAACTGGCAATTGAAAAAGGAAGATACAAGAAATCCTGGCAGTCTAGAGAGAATAGAATATGTGATCAATGTCTGGCCGGCGAGGTTGAGACAGAGATGCATTTCCTCGTAAAATGCGAAAAATTCAACACAACAAGATACGTATTATTTGACAAGCTGAGCCAAACAACCCCAGATTTCAAAGAATTGGATGACCTGTCAAGAATAAGATTAGTCCTGGGAGAAGGAGACAGACCATACCTTGGTGCCAAATATGTAACAACATGTCACAACCTGAGGACTGTTTAAAATTACTACTGAATGTACCCAACGATGTTCAACGACTGTTTAAATTAATATTGTTTAAATTAATATTGTATGTACCCAACGAAGGTCAAAATTGTTTGACACCTACGGAATGTTGGAAAACTGTACTTTTTGTTATGTAAGCTTTGGCAATATGGTTCCCTGTAAACTTTCATGCCAATAAAGCATTTGAATTGAATTGAATTGAATTGATTGGGAGTGTGAGAGAGAGAGAGAGATTGGGAGTGTGAGAGAGAGAGAGATTGGGAGTGTGAGAGAGAGAGAGAGATTGGGAGTCTGAGAGAGAGAGAGATTGGGAGTGTGAGAGAGAGAGAGATTGGGAGTGAGAGAGAGAGAGAGAGATTGGGAGTGTGTGAGAGAGAGAGAGATTGGGAGTGTGAGAGAGAGAGAGATTGGGAGTGAGAGAGAGAGAGATTGGGAGTGAGAGAGAGAGAGATTGGGAGTGTGAGAGAGAGAGAGACTGGGAGTGTGAGAGAGAGAGACTGGGTGTGTGAGTGAGAGAGAGACATTGGGAGTGTGAGAGATAGAGTGAGATTGGGAGTGTGAGAGAGAGAGAGATTGGGAGTGTGAGAGAGAGAGAGATTGGGAGTGTGAGACAGAGAGATTGGGAGTGTGAGACAGAGAGATTGGGAGTGTGAGAGAGAGAGAGAGATTGGGAGTGTGAGAGAGAGAGAGATTGGGAGTGTGAGAGAGAGAGATTGGGAGTGTGAGAGAGAGAGATTGGGAGTGTGAGAGAGAGAGAGACTGGGAGTGAGAGAGAGAGACTGGGAGTAAGAGAGAGAGAGACTGGGAGTGTGAGAGAGAGAAAGATTGGGAGTGTGAGAGAGAGAGAGATTGGGAGTGTGAGAGAGAGAGATTGGGAGTGTGAGAGAGAGAGAGATTGGGAGTGTGAGAGTGAGAGAGAGATTGGGAGTATGAGAGAAAGAGATTGGGAGTGTGAGAGAGAGAGAGATTGGGAGTGTGAGAGAGAGAGAGATTGGGGGTGTGAGAGAGAGAGATTGGGAGTGTGAGAGAGAGAGAGATTGGGAGTGAGAGAGAGAGAGAGAGATTGGCAGTGTGAGAGAGAGAGAGATTGGGAGTGTGAGAGAGAGAGAGATTGGAAGTGTGAGAGAGAGAGATTGGGAGTGTGTGAGAGAGAGAGTTTGGGAGTGTGAGAGAGAGAGATTGGGAGTGTGAGAGAGAGAGAGATTGGGAGTGAGAGAGAGAGAGAGATGGGAGTGTGAGAGAGAGAGATTGGGAGTGTGAGAGAGAGATTGGGAGTGTGAGAGAGAGAGACTGGAGTGAGAGAGAGAGAGAGAGAGAGGCTGGGAGTGTGTGTGAGAGAGAGTGGGGTGTGAGAGAGAGAGAGAGAGACTGGGAGTGAGAGGGACTGGGAGTGAGAGAGGAGAGAGAGAGAGTGTGTGTGTGAGAGAGAGAGAGAGACTGGGAGAGTGAGAGAGAGAGAGCAAGAGTGTGTGTGTGAGAGAGAGAGAGACTGGGAGTGTGAGAGAGAGAGAGAGAGAGAGTGAGAGACTGGGAGTGTGTGTGAGAGAGAGAGAGTGGGAGTGTTTGTGTGAGAGAGAGAGACTGGGAGTGTGAGAGAGACAGGGAGTGTGAGTGTGAGAGAGAGAGAGAGACTGGGAGTGTGTGAGAGAGGGAGATTGGGAGTGTGAGAGAGAGAGATATTGGGAGTGTGAGAGAGAGAGAGATTGGGAGTGTGAGAGAGAGAGAGATTGGGAGTGTGAGAGAGAGAGAGAGATGGGAGTCTGAGAGAGAGAGACTGGGAGTGTGAGAGAGAGAGGCTGGGAGTGTGAGAGAGAGAGAGAGAGAGACTGGGAGTGTGAGAGACAGAGAGACTGGAGTGTGTGAGAGAGAGAGGGAGAGACTGGGAGTGTGTGAGAGAGAGAGACTGGGAGAGTGTGAGAGAGAGGGAGAGACTGGGAGTGTGAGAGAGAGAGACTGGGAGTGTGTGAGAGAGAGAGACTGGGAGTGTGTGAGAGAGAGAGAGACTGGGAATGTGAGAGAGAGAGATTGGGAGTGTGTGAGAGAGAGATTGGGAGTGTGACAGAGAGACTGGGAGTGAGAGAGAGAGAGAGACTGGGAGTGTGTGTGAGAGAGAGAGAGTGGGGGTGTGTGTGAGAGAGAGTGAGAGAGACTGGGAGTGAGAGAGACTGGGAGTGAGAGAGAGAGAGAGAGTGTGTATGTGTGAGAGAGAGAGAGAGACTGGGAGAGTGAGAGAGAGAGAGAGAGTGTGTGTGTGTGAGAGAGAGAGAGAGACTGGGAGTGTGAGAGAGAGAGAGAGAGAGAGTGAGAGACTGGGAGTGTGTGTGAGAGAGAGAGAGTGGGAGTGTTTGTGTGAGAGAGAGAGACTGGGAGTGTGAGAGAGACTGGGAGTGTGTGTGAGAGAGAGAGAGAGAGACTGGGAGTGTGTGAGAGAGAGAGATTGGGAGTGTGAGAGAGAGAGAGAGAGCACTGTACCAGCGCTCGTTATAGAAACAGAGACAGACCCTCACCAGGTACAGACTAAGCGACCACCAACTGGCAATTGAAAAAGGAAGATACAAGAAATCCTGGCAGTCTAGAGAGAATAGAATATGTGATCAATGTCTGGCCGGCGAGGTTGAGACAGAGATGCATTTCCTCGTAAAATGCGAAAAATTCAACACAACAAGATACGTATTATTTGACAAGCTGAGCCAAACAACCCCAGATTTCAAAGAATTGGATGACCTGTCAAGAATAAGATTAGTCCTGGGAGAAGGAGACAGACCATACCTTGGTGCCAAATATGTAACAACATGTCACAACCTGAGGACTGTTTAAAATTACTACTGAATGTACCCAACGATGTTCAACGACTGTTTAAATTAATATTGTTTAAATTAATATTGTATGTACCCAACGAAGGTCAAAATTGTTTGACACCTACGGAATGTTGGAAAACTGTACTTTTTGTTATGTAAGCTTTGGCAATATGGTTCCCTGTAAACTTTCATGCCAATAAAGCATTTGAATTGAATTGAATTGAATTGATTGGGAGTGTGAGAGAGAGAGAGAGATTGGGAGTGTGAGAGAGAGAGAGATTGGGAGTGTGAGAGAGAGAGAGAGATTGGGAGTCTGAGAGAGAGAGAGATTGGGAGTGTGAGAGAGAGAGAGATTGGGAGTGAGAGAGAGAGAGAGAGATTGGGAGTGTGTGAGAGAGAGAGAGATTGGGAGTGTGAGAGAGAGAGAGATTGGGAGTGAGAGAGAGAGAGATTGGGAGTGAGAGAGAGAGAGATTGGGAGTGTGAGAGAGAGAGAGACTGGGAGTGTGAGAGAGAGAGACTGGGTGTGTGAGTGAGAGAGAGACATTGGGAGTGTGAGAGATAGAGTGAGATTGGGAGTGTGAGAGAGAGAGAGATTGGGAGTGTGAGAGAGAGAGAGATTGGGAGTGTGAGACAGAGAGATTGGGAGTGTGAGACAGAGAGATTGGGAGTGTGAGAGAGAGAGAGAGATTGGGAGTGTGAGAGAGAGAGAGATTGGGAGTGTGAGAGAGAGAGATTGGGAGTGTGAGAGAGAGAGATTGGGAGTGTGAGAGAGAGAGAGACTGGGAGTGAGAGAGAGAGACTGGGAGTAAGAGAGAGAGAGACTGGGAGTGTGAGAGAGAGAAAGATTGGGAGTGTGAGAGAGAGAGAGATTGGGAGTGTGAGAGAGAGAGATTGGGAGTGTGAGAGAGAGAGAGATTGGGAGTGTGAGAGTGAGAGAGAGATTGGGAGTATGAGAGAAAGAGATTGGGAGTGTGAGAGAGAGAGAGATTGGGAGTGTGAGAGAGAGAGAGATTGGGGGTGTGAGAGAGAGAGATTGGGAGTGTGAGAGAGAGAGAGATTGGGAGTGAGAGAGAGAGAGAGAGATTGGCAGTGTGAGAGAGAGAGAGATTGGGAGTGTGAGAGAGAGAGAGATTGGAAGTGTGAGAGAGAGAGATTGGGAGTGTGTGAGAGAGAGAGTTTGGGAGTGTGAGAGAGAGAGATTGGGAGTGTGAGAGAGAGAGAGATTGGGAGTGAGAGAGAGAGAGAGATTGGGAGTGTGAGAGAGAGAGATTGGGAGTGTGAGAGAGAGATTGGGAGTGTGAGAGAGAGAGAGACTGGGAGTGAGAGAGAGAGAGAGAGAGAGGCTGGGAGTGTGTGTGAGAGAGAGAGTGGGGTGTGAGAGAGAGAGAGAGAGACTGGGAGTGAGAGGGACTGGGAGTGAGAGAGAGAGAGAGAGAGTGTGTGTGTGAGAGAGAGAGAGAGACTGGGAGAGTGAGAGAGAGAGAGCAAGAGTGTGTGTGTGAGAGAGAGAGAGAGACTGGGAGTGTGAGAGAGAGAGAGAGAGAGAGTGAGAGACTGGGAGTGTGTGTGAGAGAGAGAGAGTGGGAGTGTTTGTGTGAGAGAGAGAGACTGGGAGTGTGAGAGAGACAGGGAGTGTGTGTGTGAGAGAGAGAGAGGGACTGGGAGTGTGTGAGAGAGGGAGATTGGGAGTGTGAGAGAGAGAGATATTGGGAGTGTGAGAGAGAGAGAGATTGGGAGTGTGAGAGAGAGAGAGATTGGGAGTGTGAGAGAGAGAGAGAGATTGGGAGTCTGAGAGAGAGAGAGATTGGGAGTGTGAGAGAGAGAGAGATTGGGAGTGAGAGAGAGAGAGAGAGAGAGATTGGGAGTGTGTGAGAGAGAGAGAGATTGAGAGTGTGAGAGAGAGAGAGATTGGGAGTGAGAGAGAGAGAGAGACTGGGAGTGTGAGAGAGAGAGAGACTGGGAGTGTGAGAGTGAGAGACTGGGAGTGTGAGTGAGAGAGAAACATTGGGAGTGTGAGAGATAGAGTGAGATTGGGAGTGTGAGAGAGAGATTGGGAGTGTGAGAGAGAGAGATTGGGAGTGTGAGACAGAGAGATTGGGAGTGTGAGAGAGAGAGAGAGATTGGGAGTGTGAGAGAGAGAGACAGATTGGGAGTGTGAGAGAGAGAGATTGGGAGTGTGAGAGAGAGAGAGACTGGGAGTAAGAGAGAGAGAGACTGGGAGTGTGAGAGAGAGAAAGATTGGGAGTGTGAGAGAGAGAGAGATTGGGAGTGTGAGAGAGAGAGATTGGGAGTGTGAGAGAGAGAGAGATTGGGAGTGTGAGAGAGAGAGAGAGATTGGGAGTGTGAGAGAGAGAGAGATTGGGAGTATGAGAGAGGGAGAGATTGGGAGTGAGAGAGAGAGAGAGATTGGGAGTGTGAGAGAGAGAGAGACTGGGAGTGAGAGAAAGAGAGACTGGGAGTGTGTGAGAGAGAAAGTGGGACTGTCAGAGAGAGAGAGAGAGTGGCAGTGTGAGAGAGAGAGAGAGCGGGAGTGTGTGTGAGAGAGAGAGTGAGACTCACATAATCCTCAACTCTTGGGTCTAGTGTGGTGGACTATACAATCACTGACCTGGACCCCTGCGATATCAACGCATTCACTGTCAGGCAGCAATCCCCCCTCTCAGACCATAACCAAATAAATGTGTACCTTAAACTTTCTGCCCAAACTACAGACACAAAAAAGGAACACAGTAAGCTACATAAAATAAACCAGCATATGGGCCCCAGACAGTGGAGATAAATTCATCACAGCACTAAATTCACCTGATCTCACAAGTAAAATTTCAAAATTTAAAGAAAATCTATATGAGATCACCAGAGATGGTGTAAACACGGCCATAGAGGATATAAATATGATCTTCCATGAGGCAGCTGTAAAAGCCGACCTCGTGAAACAGAAGAGGAAGCATCACAAAAGACAAAATAAAAATATGAAATGGTTTGACCACGAATGCAAAAATGCCAGAAAAGACCTGAGAAAAATATCAAACCAAAAGCATCGGCAACTAAACAATCCGGGCCTACGTACTAGATACAATGAAACCCTCAAAAGATATAAACACACCATTAGGAACAAAACACAAAACTATACCCACAAAATACTCGAAGAAATTGAAAACTCCACCAATCCAAAACAATTCTGGGAAATGTGGAATAACCTGAGTACAACACAATTGCAAGCATTACCAATCCAAGATGGCGACATCTGGAGAACACGTTTTGAAAACCTCTACAAAGACATCCCAAAAAACAAAACAAACCCAAGTCAACATCAGGTCACAGAAAAACTCCACACATTAGAAGCAACAATTAAAGACAACCAAAACCCTCTAGACTCCCCAATCACATGGAAAGAACTGGCCACAAAAACAAAATCTCTCCACCTAAAGAAAGCCTGTGGCCCAGACAACATCAAAAATGAAATGCTAAAGTTCAGCAATATGGAGATGCAGGGTGCGATACTCAAACTATTCAACATCATATTACGCTCAGGCTGTTTTCCCGATATCTGGTGCCAAGGACTAATCTCCCCCATATATAAAAGTGGAAACAAATCAGACCCAAATAACTACCGCGGCATCTGTGTCAACAGTTGTCTAGGGAAGTTATTCTGCAGTATTCTAAATAGTAGATTACTTGATTTTCTTAACAAACATAATATCCTCAGAAAAAACCAAATAGGCTTTCTTCCAAAACACCGCACCGCCGACCATATCTATACCCTTCACACCCTCATTGAAAAACATATACACCAAACAAAAAATGGGAAAATATTCGCCTGTTTCATCGACTTCAAGAAAGCCTTTGACTCTATATGGCACGAAGGGCTCTATTATAAACTTCTTCAGTGTGGAATAGGGGGCAAAGTCTATGACCTTATTAAATCAATGCATCTGAAAAACAAATGCGGGGTCAAAATTGGAGACAAACACACCGATTTCTTCACCCAGAGAAGAGGCGTCCGGCAGGGCTGCAATTTGAGCCCGACCCTGTTCAACATATACATAAATGAATTAGCAGACATGCTGGAGCAAAGCGAGTCACCAGGTCTCCGTCTCCTGGATGGAGAAGTAAAGTCCCTGTTCTATGCGGACGACCTGGTTCTGCTGTCTCCCACAGAACAGGGATTACAGCAACAACTAGACCTACTCGACAAATACTGCCAAAATTGGGCTCTAACAGTAAATCTAAAGAAAACCAACATCATGATTTTTCAGAAAAGACCCAGATGTCAGGAAAACAAATACCAGTTTACCCTCAGTGATACCACTATAGGACACACTATGAGCTACACCTACCTTGGTCTAACTATTACAGCATCAGGGAGCTTCAGCATAGCAGTGAATGCACTAAAAGAAAAAGCCCGAAGAGCCCTATATGCAATAAAAAGAAAATTCTACAACATCCAAATCCCAATCAAAATCTGGCTCAAAATTTTTGACAGCATAATCCTGCCCATTGCACTGTACGGTAGTGAAGTATGGGGCCCGCTAAATCACCAAAGCTACACTAAATGGGAAAAACACACAATAGAAGCCCTACATGCAGAATTCTGCCGAAGCATCCTTCGCACCCAAAGAAAAACGCCAACAAATGCATGCAGAGCCGAACTAGGCAGATACCCACTGATAATAAACATCCAAAAACGAGCACTAAACTTCCTAAATCACCTCAAATCTAGCTCCCCAGACACCCTTCATTTCAAAGCCTTTCAGACCCAAGAGCTAAACCCAGAAAAGAGTCCCCTGAGTCAGCTGCTACTGAAACTAAATACTCAGCCGGACCCTGACCAGCCCCAGACCAACACAGCCGTCCAAACACCAATCCGAGTGAACCAAATCATTAAAAAATGCAAAGAAACCTACCTGGAACATTGGAACAAAATAACCGAAAGCCAAAGCAGATTAGAATGTTACCGGGCCCTAAAAAGAGAATATAAACTGGCAGACTACCTCACGACCATCAGAGACACAAAACAGAGACAGACCCTCACCAGGTACAGACTAAGCGACCACCAACTGAAAATTGAAAAAGGCAGATACAAGAAATCCTGGCAGCCTAGAGAGAATAGAATATGCGATCAATGTCTGGCTGGCGAGGTTGAAACAGAAATGCATTTCCTCCTAAAATGCGAAAAATTCAACACATCAAGAAACATATTATTCAACAAGCTAAGCCAAACAACCCCAGATTTCAAGGAATTGGATGATCTGTCAAAATTGAGATTAGTCCTAGGAGAAGGAGACAGACCATACCTTGGGGCTAAATATGTAACAACATGTCACAACCTGAGGACTGTTTAAAAGTAAGACTGTTTAAAATTAATATTGAACGTACCAAATGAAGTAGAAAGACTGTTTAAAATTAATATTGTTTAAAAGTAATATTGTATATACCCAACAAATGTCAAATCGATTGACACCTACAGAATGTTGGAAAACTGTACCTTTTTGCTATGTAAGCTTTGGCAATATGGTTCTCTGTAAACTTTCATGCCAATAAAGCATTTGAACTGAACTGAACTGAACTGAGTGTGAGAGAGAGAGAGAGAGTGGGAGTGTGTGTGAGAGAGAGAGAGAGAGTGGGAGCGTGTGTGAGAGAGAGAGTGGGAGTGTGTGAGAGAGAGAGTGGGAGTGTGTGAGAGAGAGAGAGAGACTGGGAGTGTGTGAGAGAGAGGGATTGGGAGTGTGTGAGAGAGAGAGAGACTGGGGGCGTGAGAGAGAGAGACTGGGAGTGAGAGAGTGAGGCTGGGAGTGTGAGAGAGAGAGAGACTGGGAGTGTGAGAGACAGAGAGAGTGGGAGTGTGTGAGAGAGAGAGAGACTGGGAGTGTGTGAGAGAGAGAGACTGGGAGTGTGAGAGAGAGAGAGACTGGGAGTGTGTGAGAGAGAGAGAGACTGGGAGTGTGAGAGAGAGAGATTGGGAATGTGAGAGAGAGAGATTGGGAGTGTGAGAGAGAGAGAGACTGGGAGTGAGAGAGAGAGAGAGAGAGACTGGGAGTGTGTGTGAGAGAGAGAGAGTGGGGTGTGAGAGAGAGAAAGAGAGACTGGGAGTGAGAGAGACTGGGAGTGAGAGAGAGAGAGAGAGAGTGTGTGTGTGAGAGAGAGAGAGAGAGACTGGGAGAGTGAGAGAGAGAGAGAGAGAGTGTGTGTGAGAGAGAGAGAGAGAGTGAGAGACTGGGAGTGTGTGTGAGAGAGAGAGAGAGTGGGAGTGTTTGTGTGAGAGAGAGAGACTGGGAGTGTGAGAGAGACTGGGAGTGAGAGAGAGAGAGAGAGAGAGAGAGACTGGGAGTGTGTGAGAGAGAGAGATTGGGAGTGTGAGAGAGAGAGAGATTGGGAGTGTGAGAGAGAGAGAGAGATTGGGAGTCTGAGAGAGAGAGACTGGGAGTGTGAGAGAGAGAGGCTGGGAGTGTGAGAGAGAGAGAGAGAGACTGGGAGTGTGAGAGACAGAGAGAGTGGGAGTGTGTGAGAGAGAGAGGGAGAGACTGGGAGTGTGTGAGAGAGAGAGACTGGGAGTGTGTGAGAGAGAGAGGGAGAGACTGGGAGTGTGTGAGAGAGAGAGAGAGTGGGAGTGTTTGTGTGAGAGAGAGAGACTGGGAGTGTGAGAGAGACTGGGAGTGTGTGAGAGAGAGGGAGAGACTGGGAGTGTGTGAGAGAGAGAGTGAGAGAGACTGGGAGTGTGTGAGAGAGAGAGATATGGAAGTGTGAGATAGAGAGAGATTGGGAGTGTGAGAGAGAGAGAGAGATTGGGCATCTGAAAGAGAGAGAGATTGGGAGTGTGAGAGAGAGAGAGATTGGGAGTGAGAGAGAGAGAGAGAGACTGGGAGTGTGAGAGAGAGATTGGGAGTGTGAGAGAGAGAGATTGGGAGTGAGAGAGAGACAGAGATTGGGAGCGTGTGAGAGAGAGAGAGATTGGGAGTGTGAGAGAGAGAGATTGGGAGTGAGAGAGAGAGATTGGGAGTGTGAGAGAAGAGAGATAGGGAGTGTGAGAGAGATATTGGGAGTGTGAGAGAGAGAGAAAGATTGGGAGTGTGTAAGAGAGAGAGAGATTGGGAGTGTGAGGGAGAGAGAGAGATTGGGAGTGTGTGTGAGAGAGGGAGATTGGGAGTGTGTGAGAGAGAGAGAGCTTGGTGTGTGTGAGAGAGAGAGATTGGGAGTGTGAGAGAGAGAGATTGGGAGTGAGAGAGAGAGAGAGAGAGACTGGGAGTCTGAGAGAGAGAGAGAGATTGGGAGTGTGTGTGAGGGAGACTGGGAGTGTGAGAGAGAGAGATTGGGAGTGTGAGAGAGAGAGTTTGGGTGTGTGAGAGAGAGAGAGATATTGGGATTGTGAGAGAGAGAGAGAGATTGGGAGTGTGAGAGAGAGAGACTGGGAGTGAGAGAGAGAGATTGGGAGTGTGTGAGACAGAGAGAGAGAGTGGGAGTGTGTGAGAGAGAGAGAGTGGGAGTGTGAGAGAGAGAGATTGGGAGTGTGAGAAAGAGAGATTGGGAGTGTGAGAGAGAGAGAGACTGGGAGTGAGAGAGAGAGAGAGAGAGACTGGGAGTGTGTGTGAGAGCGAGAGAGAGTGGGGGTGTGAGAGAGAGAGAGAGAGACTGGGAGTGAGAGAGACTGGGAGTGAGAGAGAGTGTGTGTGTGAGAGAGAGAGAGAGAGACTGGGAGAGTGAGAGAGAGAGAGAGAGAGTGTGTGTGAGAGAGAGAGTGAGAGAGACTGGGAGTGTGAGCGAGAGAGAGAGAGAGAGTGAGAGACTGGGAGTGTGTGTGAGAGAGAGAGAGAGTGGGAGTGTTTGTGTGAGAGAGAGAGACTGGGAGTGTGAGAGAGACTGGGAGTGAGAGAGAGAGAGAGAGAGAGATTGGGAGTGTGTGAGAGAGAGAGATTGGGAGTGTGAGAGAGAGAGAGATTGGGAGTGTGAGAGAGAGAGATTGGGAATGTGAGAGAGAGAGAGATTGGGAGTGTGAGAGAGAGAGAGAGATTGGGAGTCTGAGAGAGAGAGACTGGGAGTGTGAGAGAGAGAGGCTGGGAGTGTGTGAGAGAGAGAGAGAGAGACTGGGAGTGTGAGAGACAGAGGCCCAGAGACCTCTGAGGGGGAGGGGAACAGCCCGAAGGCACCGGGAAACAGTGGCTCACAGACTCAGACCTGAGAAGGGTGAACCCAGGAGCCGAGGCCCAGGGACCACGGGGTCGGAGAGGGGGACCGGGAAAGTTCGCGAACAGGGTGAGGGTAACACCAAACCCGGGGCCCCAGAAAAGCTTATTCTAAGATCAACAATACTTTACCAAAAATGAGCGAATCAGAAGATCCACAACAGCCCCGCTTCCAGATTCCCCCCAACACCACAAAAAAAGCTATAAAAACGATCAAGCATGCTCAGATGAGAGAAAAACCAGAAACTCTCTTTACTGACTGTTACAACAATGGGACAAAAAGTAACCTCATATTCTACTCAGATCAGCCAGCGGCTTGGATCAGAGCAATAAAATCACACTATACCAGTGTTAAGCTAAAAAATACTGCAAATGGGTCCATAATGAAAATTAACACACCAGGAGACAGTTCAATCACGACTGTCAACGCGTACAATACCGGACCAATATTAGTGCAAGGCAACCTCGACAAATTTGCAACGGCCTTCAGGACACTGAAAAGATCAACTACGAGGGGAATGAACAGCCCCAGAGTGGCCCGCACTCCCCCCAACATTGACAACTTACCAGGAGAAAATCTGCATGGTCAAGGGATGAACGAGCCACACAGTTCAAACCAGACACTAACCCCGGGGAACCACAGCCACACGATACAACTGACAAACCCCAGCATAACTACCACGGAGGAAGCCACACATAGTTCCCCTACCATTCCCAGCCCACCAAGAGAAGAGCAGCATAGCCAGGAAGTGAGTGAGCCTTCCAGGGCCGACCAGCCTAGCCAGGAAGTGAGTGAGCCTTCCAGGGCCGACCAGACACATACCCCGGGATCACACAGCCAGATACAACCAAAAGATAAATTTTATCAATTAGAGATAGAGATGGTTAAACTTAGAGAGGAGGTCCTCAAATTGAATGACAAACAAAAGCAGGAGAGGGAGAGACACAAGAGAGAGCTGAATAGACTTGATAACCAGGTGAATCTACTTAAGAATCAGGTGAAAGAGCTGCAGGAAAAAGAAGAGAGCCATAGAGGAGAGAAAACACCATTAGACCAGCAACCAGAGACTAGAGATAAGACAAGACAGAGCCGGACGGAACGGCTGCACTCCCACACGGAACAAAAGCAACAGACACACAATACAAGGGGTGCCACACAGACCGACCAGCATGCTGACTCGCAATCTTCCCCCACCACCATGGAACCACAAGCGAGCCGCTCACAAGAGGTACGCACACACCAGACACCCCAGCCCAGCACACACACTATGAGTCCAGGCGAAAGCCACCAGACAGTAAACACAAACAAGGCTGACGTCGTAATACTCATAGACTCAAATGGGAAATTTCTATGGGAGAAAAAGCTCTTCCCTAGAAGTAAAGTAGAAAAGATTTGGTGCCCAACAACAGACAGAGCCATGGGATGGCTGACCAAAGCCAGATTAGGCTCCCCCCAACACATAATAATACACACGGGCACAAATGACCTAAAGGCCAAACAGAAAGAGGTAGCAACATCGCTCAGAGCAATGATTAGGAAGGCAAGCAGTACATTTCCAAACACTAGAATCACTGTTTCCACAATATTGCCGAGAACAGACTTCAACAACAACACAATTCATGAGATAAATGCCAGCATAGCAACAGAATGCGAATCAAACCACAACGTACACCTGGCCCAACACCCCACCCTCGATGAAGAATGTCTTTACGACCACGTCCACATCCAAAGGCAAAAAATATCGATCTTTGCTAAAGCCCTGAAGGACGTCGCTTTT
Source organism: Somniosus microcephalus (assembly GCF_052327205.1). Classification (NCBI taxonomy): domain Eukaryota; kingdom Metazoa; phylum Chordata; class Chondrichthyes; order Squaliformes; family Somniosidae; genus Somniosus; species Somniosus microcephalus. The sequence goes on along the minus strand of NC_140993.1, from coordinate 203,599,385 downwards.
AACCGGGTCCATACCCAGACTCCAAGAGGACCCCCCCCGACCACCAGAGATCAGCGGGGTACATATCAGGAACACTACAAAGACCACCACCACACCAACCGAGACCGGAGAGGATCCCCATGCAAAACAACATTATCAGACCTGCACCACTCCTGTCCCACAGGGGAATAGGACCGCTACCAGCCAGACAGAGGGAGAGATGCACAGGACGTACGCAATACCTCAGACAGAAACAATCCATTAAGAGACAATAAGCAGATGTGCAGCAGCATCTACTTCCGCCTTATGGATCAAGGACTAATTAATAGAAAGAACTGTAACCAAATTGTATTAACTTTTGTAGACAACTGGGGTGATCTTTTTTTTCCCCACACTTAGACACGACAAACACGTACCACTCTTTAACCTATCATAGAAAAAGATAAAACTTAACATGAAATCCTTATATATTTCGACCTGGAATATCCAAGGTCTACGCTCTTCACTGCGAGAAGTGAAGAGTAGGACCCCAGAGTTCATAGAGGAAACTAAAGATCTAGATATTATCATTTTACAGGAAACTTGGTATAAAGGAAAAGGACACACCAGCTGTCCCCAAGGGTACACTGAGCTAGTGGTCCCCTCCAATAAATTACCAAGTGTAACCCAAGGCAGAGACTCCGGAGGCATACTGATCTGGTTTAAAACAGAACTTAAGAATTACATCAAATTTATAAAAAAGGGCGAAAACCATATGTGGCTCAAACTTGAGAGGGAGATTATCTCAAACACCCAAGATGTTTACATTTGCGCACTTTATATCCCTCCAATCGATTCCCCGTACTACAAAGAGGACACCTTCTCCAACATGGAGGGGGAAATTATCCAATACCAGGCCCAGGGGAACGTGTTGATCTGTGGGGACCTCAATTCAAGAACGGGCGAAGAACCAGACTTCACCAATAATCAGGGAAACAATTACGTATTCGGGAATAACCACTTTGACATCCCTTCCCTTCCATACAGGCATAACTGCGACAAGCAGTCAAATACCAACGGTAAACAGCTACTACAGCTCTGTCGAAATCTGGGTCTGTACATTGTCAATGGTAGGTTCATAGGAGACCTCCTAGGAAGATCGACCTACTGCTCACCTCTTGGCTGCAGCACAGTAGACTATATGATTACAGACTTGGACCCATCCTCTTTCAGAGCATTCACAGTCAAACCACAAACAACACTGTCAGATCACAGTCAAATTACTATGTTTCTCAAAAAGACAGAAACAAACAACATAGAAACACAACCCAGTAAACTGTACAACACCAAAAAATCGTACAGATGGGCCAAAAACGACACGGAAAAATACCAGAAAACAATTAGCAATGCATCAACTCAAGCTCTCTTAGACACCTTTCTGGATAACATATACACTCACAATAAAGAAGGCGTAAACCGGGCAGTTAGTAAACTAAACAATATTTTTGATAATTTGGCAACAAATGCAAACTTGAAAGCTCGCAAGAACAAACCCAAAACAAAAAACTATGAAAAATGGTTTGACCATGATTGCCATAACATGAGGAAAAAACTTAGAAAACTATCAAACCAAAAACACAGACATCCAGAAAACGAGGAATTACGCCTTACTTATTGTCAGACGCTAGCACAATACAGAAACACACTCAGGACCAAAAAAGAGCAATTTATTAAGAATACACTCAGCTCCATGGAGGAATCCATTGAGTCGAATTGTTTCTGGGACAACTTGAAAACACTGCACAAAAAACAACACGACGATTTGTCCATTCAAAATGGGGACACATGGGTAAACCACTTTGAAAAATTATACCAGAAAAACACACTAGGACCAGAGCAACACCAAATACGCAAAAAACTTGAAAAGCTTGAAATGGCCATAAAAGATAACCAAAACCCGCTAGACGCCATAATAACAGAAAAAGAACTTCTTGAAAAACTCAAGGACCTGCGACCAGGAAAAGCTTGCGGGACAGACGGCATACTAAACGAGATGATTAAACACGCAGACGACAAACTGAAACTGGCTATCCTAAAACTCTTCAACTTGGTTCTGAGTGTCGGTTATTTCCCTGACATCTGGAACAAAGGACTCATAACACCCATATACAAAAGTGGGGACAAAATCGACCCAAACAACTATCGAGGCATCTGTGTAAACAGTAACCTGGGGAAGGTATTCTGTAGCATCATAAACAAAAGACTTATAAACTTCCTTGAAGAGCACAATGTCTTGAGTAAAAGCCAAATTGGATTCCTGCCAAACTATAGAACATCCGATCATATCTTCACCCTACAGACCCTAATTGACAAACACGTTCACCATAACAAAAGCAAAATCTACGCATGCTTTGTAGATTTCCAGAAGGCTTTCGACTCCATCTGGCATGACGGTTTATTCCTGAAACTTATCGAAAGCGGGGTAGGAGGTAAAACATATGATGTAATTAAATCAATGTATACAAACAATAAATGTGCAGTTAAAATTGGAGACAAACAAACAAAATACTTCCCACAGGGGCGGGGGGTGACGCAGGGCTCGCCAATCTCACCGACACTCTTTAATATTTACATTAATGGATTGGCAAAACTACTTGAACAATCTACAGCACCCGGCCTCACCCTATATGAATCCAAGGTTAAATTCCTCCTCTATGCCGACGACCTGGTTCTGCTGTCACCAACTAAGGAGGGTCTACAGCAGAACCTGGACCTGCTGGAGTCGTACTGCCAGACTTGGGCCCTGACAATAAATCCCCAAAAAACCAAAGTCCTTGTGTTCCAGCAAAGATCCAAACAACATGGACCCACAATAAATTTCACAGTAGGAACAACCAAAATTGAACAAACCACTCACTACACATACTTGGGCTTAAAAATCAGTTCTACGGGAAACTTCAAACTGGCTGTGAATGAACTGAAAGAGAAAGCAAGAAGGGCTTTCTATGCCATCAAAAAATCAATCCAAATAGAAATCCCAATTAGCATTTGGCTCAAAATTTTCAAATCAGTAATTGAACCAATTGCACTCTATGGCAGTGAGGTCTGGGGACCACTAACACAACAAGATTTTGCAAAATGGGACAAACACCCAATTGAGATCCTACATGCGGAATTCTGTAAAAGTATCCTCCGGACTCAAAGGAAAACAGTAAACAACGCATGCAGGGCGGAACTAGGCCAATACCCATTAATAATCACTATCCAAAAAAGAGCCACCAAATTTTGGAATCACCTACAAATGAGCAACCCCCAATGCTATCACTACGACGCCCTGAAATGCCAAGAGCTGACCATAAAGAAGAATACCCTCAGTCAACTAGTCCTGGGACTCAATAAAGTAACTAATAACAATACTAACAATAACCAGCCCCAGGACAGTGACAGGGTAACACAAAGAATTCGACCCAACACAATCGTCGCTAAGCAAAAGGAAAAATATCTGTCATATTGGGCAGAAACAACAAAAACCCAAAGCAAACTCAATTGCTACTTGGCCCTAAACAGACAATACAACATAGCTGATTACCTGACCATGGTAAAGGATAACAAACTGAGAAGAACCTTGACAAGGTACAGACTTAGCGAACATAGCCTAGCGATCGAAAAAGGCAGACACAGGCAGACCAGGCTGCCAAGAGAAGACAGGATATGCTCTCACTGCAGTCAGGGAGTAGTTGAGACAGAGATGCACATCCTCACAGCCTGTGGAAAATATCAGGGCATCAGAGAGAATTTCTATCAAAAATTCTCACAAATATGCCCTGAATTCAGAAATCTGGCTGACAACCAAAAACTCCCATTCCTACTGGGGGAGGAGAGAAGCTGTGTAACACTGGCGGCACACTATGTTACAGCTTGCCATGAACAGAGGGACAACCAGTAAACTAAGACAAGAGTATATATAAACAAGGCGAAAATATATTTATAAACTCAGGGATATACCTGTTTATACACTGTATGAATGGAACCGCGTTTATGTGTTCAACCATAAATGTATTTTGATGCTTTGGCAACATAAGATGTACCTTATCATGCCAATAAAGCGATTTGTATTGTATTATTGTATATTGTGTGAGAGAGAGAGACTGGGAGAGTGTGAGAGAGAGAGGGAGAGACTGGGAGTGTGAGAGAGAGAGACTGGGAGTGTGTGAGAGAGAGAGACTGGGAGTGTGTGAGAGAGAGAGAGACTGGGAGTGTGAGAGAGAGAGATTGGGAGTGTGTGAGAGAGAGAGATTGGGAGTGTGACAGAGAGACTGGGAGTGAGAGAGAGAGAGAGACTGGGAGTGTGTGTGAGAGAGAGAGAGTGGGGGTGTGTGAGAGAGAGTGAGAGAGACTGGGAGTGAGAGAGACTGGGAGTGAGAGAGAGAGAGAGAGGTTGTCTAGGGAAGTTATTCTGCAGTATTCTAAATAGTAGATTACTTGATTTTCTTAACAAACATAATATCCTCAGAAAAAACCAAATAGGCTTTCTTCCAATACACCGCACCGCCGACCATATCTATACCCTTCACACCCTCATTGAAAAACATATACACCAAACAAAAAATGGGAAAATATTCGCCTGTTTCATCGACTTCAAGAAAGCCTTTGACTCTATATGGCACGAAGGGCTCTATTATAAACTTCTTCAGTGTGGAATAGGGGGCAAAGTCTATGACCTTATTAAATCAATGTATCTGAAAAACAAATGCGGGGTCAAAATTGGAGACAAACGCACCGATTTCTTCACCCAGAGAAGAGGCGTCCGGCAGGGCTGCAATTTGAGCCCGACCCTGTTCAACATATACATAAATGAATTAGCAGACATGCTGGAGCAAAGCGAGTCACCAGGTCTCCGTCTCCTGGATGGAGAAGTGAAATCCCTGTTCTATGCGGACGACCTGGTTCTGCTGTCTCCCACAGAACAGGGATTACAGCAACAACTAGACCTACTCGACAAATACTGCCAAAATTGGGCTCTAACAGTAAATCTAAAAAAAACCAACATCATGATTTTTCAAAAAAGGCCCAGATGTCAGGAAAACAAATACCAGTTTACCCTCAGTGATACCACTATAGGACACACTATGAGCTACACCTACCTTGGTCTAACTATTACAGCATCAGGGAGCTTCAGCATAGCAGTGAATGCACTAAAAGAAAAAGCCCGAAGAGCCCTATATGCAATAAAAAGAAAATTCTACAACATCCAAATCCCAATCAAAATCTGGCTCAAAATATTTGACAGCATAATCCTGCCCATTGCACTGTACGGTAGTGAAGTATGGGGCCCGCTAAATCACCAAAGCTACACTAAATGGGAAAAACACACAATAGAAGCCCTACATGCAGAATTCTGCCGAAGCATCCTTCGCACCCAAAGAAAAACGCCAACAAATGCATGCAGAGCCGAACTAGGCAGATACCCACTGATAATAAACATCCAAAAACGAGCACTAAACTTCCTAAATCACCTCAAATCTAGCTCCCCAGACACCCTTCATTTCAAAGCCTTTCAGACCCAAGAGCTAAACCCAGAAAAGAGTCCCCTGAGTCAGCTGCTACTGAAACTAAGTACTCAGCCGGACCCTGACCAGCCCCAGACCAACACAGCCGTCCAAACACCAATCCGAGTGAACCAAATCATTAAAAAATGCAAAGAAACCTACCTGGAACATTGGAACAAAATAACCGAAAGCCAAAGCAGATTAGAATGTTACCGGGCCCTAAAAAGAGAATATAAACTGGCAGACTACCTCACGACCATCAGAGACACAAAACAGAGACAGACCCTCACCAGGTACAGACTAAGCGACCACCAACTGGAAATTGAAAAAGGCAGATACAAGAAATCCTGGCAGCCTAGAGAGAATAGAATATGCGATCAATGTCTGGCCGGTGAGGTTGAAACAGAGATGCATTTCCTCCTAAAATGCGAAAAATTCAACACATCAAGAAACATATTATTCAACAAGCTAAGCCAAACAACCCCAGATTTCAAGGAGTTGGATGACCTGTCAAAATTGAGATTAGTCCTAGAAGAAGGAGACAGGCCATACCTTGGGGCCAAATATGTAACAACATGTCACAACCTGAGGACTGTTTAAAATTAAGACTGTTTAAAATTAATATTGAACGTACCAAATGAAGTACAAAGACTGTTTAAAATTAATATTGTTTAAAAGTAATATTGTATGTACCCAACAAATGTCAAATCGATTGACACCTACAGAATGTTGGAAAACTGTACCTTTTTGCTATGTAAGCTTTGGCAATATGGTTCTCTGCAAACTTTCATGCCAATAAAGCATTTGAATTGAATTGAATTGAATTGTGTGTGTGTGTGAGAGAGAGAGAGAGACTGGGAGAGTGAGAGAGAGAGAGAGAGTGTGTGTGTGTGAGAGAGAGAGAGAGACTGGGAGTGTGAGAGAGAGAGAGAGAGAGAGTGAGAGACTGGGAGTGTGTGTGAGAGAGAGAAAGTGGGAGTGTTTGTGTGAGAGAGAGAGACTGGGAGTGTGAGAGAGACTGGGAGTGTGTGTGAGAGAGAGAGAGAGAGACTGGGAGTGTGTGAGAGAGAGAGATTGGGAGTGTGAGAGAGAGAGAGATTGGGAGTGTGAGAGAGAGAGAGAGATTGGGAGTGTGAGAGAGAGAGAGATTGGGAGTGTGAGAGAGAGAGAGAGATTGGGAGTCTGAGAGAGAGAGAGATTGGGAGTGTGAGAGAGAGAGAGATTGGGAGTGAGAGAGAGAGAGAGAGATTGGGAGTGTGTGAGAGAGAGAGAGATTGGGAGTGAGAGAGAGAGAGATTGGGAGTGAGAGAGAGAGAGATTGGGAGTGTGAGAGAGAGAGAGACTGGGAGTGTGAGAGAGAGAGACTGGGAGTGTGAGAGATAGAGAGAGATAGAAGCATCCTTCGCTCCCAAAGAAAAACGCCAACAAATGCATGCAGAGCCGAACAAGGCAGATACCCACTGATAATAAACATCCAAAAACGAGCACTAAACTTCCTAAATCACCTCAAATCTAGCTCCCCAGACACCCTTCATTTCAAAGCCTTTCAGACCCAAGAGCTAAACCCAGAAAAGAGTCCCCTGAGTCAGCTGCTACTGAAACTAAGTACTCAGCCGGACCCTGACCAGCCCCAGACCAACACAGCCGTCCAAACACCAATCCGAGTGAACCAAATCATTAAAAAATGCAAAGAAACCTACCTGGAACATTGGAACAAAATAACCGAAAGCCTAAGCAGATTAGAATGTTACCGGGCCCTAAAAAGAGAATATAAACTGGCAGACTACCTCACGACCATCAGAGACACAAAACAGAGACAGACCCTCACCAGGTACAGACTAAGCGACCACCAACTGGAAATTGAAAAAGGCAGATACAAGAAATCCTGGCAGCCTAGAGAGAATAGAATATGCGATCAATGTCTGGCCGGCGAGGTTGAAACAGAGATGCATTTCCTCCTAAAATGCGAAAAATTCAACACATCAAGAAACATATTATTCAACAAGCTAAGCCAAACAACCCCAGATTTCAAGGAGTTGGATGACCTGTCAAAATTGAGATTAGTCCTAGGAGAAGGAGACAGGCCATACCTTGGGGCCAAATATGCAACAACATGTCACAACCTGAGGACTGTTTAAAATTAAGACTGTTTAAAATTAATATTGAACGTACCAAATGAAGTACAAAGACTGTTTAAAATTAATATTGTTTAAAAGTAATATTGTATGTACCCAACAAATGTCAAATCGATTGACACCTACAGAATGTTGGAAAACTGTACCTTTTTGCTATGTAAGCTTTGGCAATATGGTTCTCTGTAAACTTTCATGCCAATAAAGCATTTCAATTGAATTGAATTGAATTGTGTGTGTGTGTGAGAGAGAGAGAGAGACTGGGAGAGTGAGAGAGAGAGAGAGAGTGTGTGTGTGTGAGAGAGAGAGAGAGACTGGGAGTGTGAGAGAGAGAGAGAGAGAGAGTGAGAGACTGGGAGTGTGTGTGAGAGAGAGAAAGTGGGAGTGTTTGTGTGAGAGAGAGAGACTGGGAGTGTGAGAGAGACTGGGAGTGTGTGTGAGAGAGAGAGAGAGAGACTGGGAGTGTGTGAGAGAGAGAGATTGGGAGTGTGAGAGAGAGAGAGATTGGGAGTGTGAGAGAGAGAGAGATTGGGAGTGTGAGAGAGAGAGAGAGATTGGGAGTCTGAGAGAGAGAGAGATTGGGAGTGTGAGAGAGAGAGAGATTGGGAGTGAGAGAGAGAGAGAGAGATTGGGAGTGAGAGAGAGAGAGATTGGGAGTGAGAGAGAGAGAGATTGGGAGTGTGAGAGAGAGAGAGACTGGGAGTGTGAGAGAGAGAGACTGGGAGTGTGAGAGATAGAGAGAGATAGAAGCATCCTTCGCTCCCAAAGAAAAACGCCAACAAATGCATGCAGAGCCGAACAAGGCAGATACCCACTGATAATAAACATCCAAAAACGAGCACTAAACTTCCTAAATCACCTCAAATCTAGCTCCCCAGACACCCTTCATTTCAAAGCCTTTCAGACCCAAGAGCTAAACCCAGAAAAGAGTCCCCTGAGTCAGCTGCTACTGAAACTAAGTACTCAGCCGGACCCTGACCAGCCCCAGACCAACACAGCCGTCCAAACACCAATCCGAGTGAACCAAATCATTAAACAATGCAAAGAAACCTACCTGGAACATTGGAACAAATAACCGAAAGCCAAAGCAAATTAGAATGTTACCGGGCCATAAAAGAGAATATAAACTGGGAGACTACCTCACGACCATCAGAGACACAAAACAGAGACAGACCCTCACCAGGTACAGACTAAGCGACCACCAACTGGAAATTGAAAAAGGCAGATACAAGAAATCCTGGCAGCCTAGAGAGAATAGAATATGCGATCAATGTCTGGCCGGCGAGGTTGAAACAGAAATGCATTTCCTCCTAAAATGTGAAAAATTCAACACATCAAGAAACATATTATTCAACAAGCTAAGCCAAACAACCCCAGATTTCAAGGAATTGGATGATCTGTCAAAATTGAGATTAGTCCTAGGAGAAGGAGACAGACCATACCTTGGGGCCAAATATGTAACAACATGTCACAACCTGAGGACTGTTTAAAATTAAGACTGTTTAAAATTAATATTGGACGTACCAAATGAAGTACAAAGTCTGTTTAAAATTAATATTGTTTAAAAGTAATATTGTATGTACCCAACAAATGTCAAATCGATTGACACCGACAGAATGTTGGAAAACTGTACCTTTTTGCTATGTAAGCTTTGGCAATATGGTTCTCTGTAAACTTTCATGCCAATAAAGCATTTGAATTGGAATTGGAATTGGAAATTGGAGTGAGATTGGGAGTGTGAGAGAGAGAGAGATTGGGAGTGTGAGAGAGAGAGAGATTGGGAGTGTGAGAGAGAGAGATTGGGAGTGTGAGACAGAGAGATTGGGAGTGTGAGAGAGAGAGAGAGATTGGGAGTGTGAGAGAGAGAGAGATTGGGAGTGTGAGAGAGAGAGACTGGGAGTGTGTGAGAGAGAGAGACTGGGAGTAAGAGAGAGAGAGACTGGGAGTGTGAGAGAGAGAAAGATTGGGAGTGTGAGAGAGAGAGAGATTGGGAGTGTGAGAGAGAGAGATTGGGAGTGTGAGAGAGAGAGAGATTGGGAGTGTGAGAGTGAGAGAGAGATTGGGAGTATGAGAGAAAGAGATTGGGAGTGTGAGAGAGAGAGAGATTGGGAGTGTGAGAGAGAGAGAGATTGGGGGTGTGAGAGAGAGAGATTGGGAGTGTGAGAGGGAGAGAGATTGGGAGTGAGAGAGAGAGAGAGAGAGATTGGGAGTGTGAGAGAGAGAGAGATTGGGAGTGTGAGAGAGAGAGAGATTGGAAGTGTGAGAGAGAGAGATTGGGAGTGTGTGAGAGAGAGAGTTTGGGAGTGTGAGAGAGAGAGATTGGGAGTGTGAGAGAGAGAGGGATTGGGAGTGAGAGAGAGAGATTGGGAGTGTGAGAGAGAGAGATTGGGAGTGTGAGAGAGAGATTGGGAGTGTGAGAGAGAGAGAGACTGGGAGTGAGAGAGAGAGAGAGAGACTGGGAGTGTGTGTGAAAGAGAGAGAGAGTGGGGTGTGAGAGAGAGAGAGAGAGAGACTGGGAGTGAGAGAGACTGGGAGTGAGAGAGAGAGAGAGAGAGTGTGTGTGTGAGAGAGAGAGAGAGAGACTGGGAGAGTGAGAGAGAGAGAGCGAGAGTGTGTGTGAGAGAGAGAGAGAGAGACAGGGAGTGTGAGAGAGAGAGAGAGAGTGAGAGACTGGGAGTGTGTGTGAGAGAGAGAGAGAGTGGGAGTGTTTGTGTGAGAGAGAGAGACTGGGAGTGTGAGAGAGAGAGAGATTGGGAGTGTGAGAGAGAGAGAGAGATTGGGAGTCTGAGAGAGAGAGACTGGGAGTGTGAGAAAGAGAGGCTGGGAGTGTGAGAGAGAGAGAGAGAGACTGAGAGTGTGAGAGACAGAGAGAGTGGGAGTGTGTGAGAGAGGGAGAGACTGGGAGTGTGTGAGAGAGAGAGACTGGGAGAGTGTGAGAGAGAGAGGGAGAGACTGGGAGTGTGAGAGAGAGAGACTGGGAGTGTGTGAGAGAGAGAGACTGGGAGTGTGTGAGAGAGAGAGAGACTGGGAGTGTGAGAGAGAGAGATTGGGAGTGTGTCAGAGAGAGATTGGGAGTGTGACAGAGAGACTGGGAGTGAGAGAGAGAGAGAGAGACTGGGAGTGTGTGTGAGAGAGAGAGAGTGGGGGTGTGTGAGAGAGAGTGAGAGAGACTGGGAGTGAGACAGACTGGGAGTGAGAGAGAGAGAGAGAGTGTGTGTGTGAGAGAGAGAGAGTGACTGGGAGAGTGAGAGAGAGAGAGAGAGTGTGTGTGTGTGAGAGAGAGAGAGAGACTGGGAGTGTGAGAGAGAGAGAGAGAGAGAGTGAGAGACTGGGAGTGTGTGTGAGAGAGAGAGAGTGGGAGTGTGAGAGAGAGAGAGAGACTGGGAGTGTGAGAGAGACTGGGAGTGTGTGTGAGAGAGAGAGAGAGAGACTGGGAGTGTGTGAGAGAGAGAGATTGGGAGTGTGAGAGAGAGAGAGATTGGGAGTGTGAGAGAGAGAGAGAGATTGGGAGTGTGAGAGAGAGAGAGATTGGGAGTGTGAGAGAGAGAGAGAGATTGGGAGTCTGAGAGAGAGAGAGATTGGGAGTGTGAGAGAGAGAGAGAGATTGGGAGTGTGTGGGAGAGAAAGAGATTGTGAGTGTGAGAGAGAGAGAGATTGGTAGTGTGAGAGAGAGAGATTGGGAAAGAGAGAGAGATTGGGAGTGTGAGAGAGAGAGAGACTGGGAGTGTGAGAGAGAGAGAGATTGGGAGTGAGTGAGGGAGAGATTGGGAGTGAGAGAGAGAGAGAGATTGGGAGTGTGAGAGAGAGAGAGAGATTGGGAGTGTGAGAGAGAGAGAGATTGGGAGTGAGAGAGAGAGAGATAGGGAGTGTGAGAGAGAGAGAGACTGGGAGTATGAGAAAGAGAAACTGGGAGTGTGAGTGAGAGAGAGACATTGGGAGTGTGAGAGATAGAGAGAGATTGGGAGTGTGAGAGAGAGAGAGATTGGGAGTGTGAGAGAGAGAGGGACTGGGAGTGAGAGAGAGAGAGACTGGGAGTGTGAGAGAGAGAGATCAGGAGTGTGAGAGAGAGAGAGAGATTGGGAGTGTGAGAGAGAGAGAGTGGGAGTGTGAGAGAGAGAGAGATTGGGAGTGTGAGAGAGAGAGAGATTGGGAGTGTGAGAGAGAGAGATTGGACGTGTGAGAGAGAGAGAGATTGGGAGTGTGACAGAGAGAGATTGGGAATGTGACAGAGAGAGAGATTGGGAGTGTGAGAGAGAGAGAGATTGGGAGTGTGAGAGAGAGAGATTGGGAGTGTGAGAGAGAGGGAGAGTGGGGGGGTGAGAGAGAGAGATTGGGAGTGTGAGGGAGAGAGAGATTGGGAGTGTGAGAGAGAGAGAGATTGGGAGTGTGAGAGAGAGAGATTGGGAGTGAGAGAGAGAGAGGCTGGGAGTGTGAGAGAGAGAGAGATTGGGAGTGTGAGAGAGGGAGAGATTGGGAGTGAGAGAGAGAGAGAGATTGGGAGTGTGAGAGAGAGAGAGACTGGGAGTGAGAGAGAGAGATTGGGAGTGTGAGAGAGAGAGACTGGGAGTGTGAGTGAGAGAGAGAGATTGGGAGAGTGAGAGAGAGAGAGAGATTGGGAGTGTGTGTGAGAGAGAGAGATTGGGAGTGTGAGAGAGAGAGAGATTGGGAGTGAGAGAGAGAGAGATTGGGAGTGAGAGAGAGAGAGATTGGGAGTGCGAGAGAGAGAGAGAATGGGAGTGTGAAAGAGGGAGACTGGGAGTGTGAGTGAGAGAGAGACATTGGGAGTGTGAAAGATAGAGTGAGATTGGGAGTGTGAGAGAGAGAGAGATTGGGAGTGTGAGAGAGAGAGATTGGGAGTGTGAGAGAGAGAGATCAGGAGTGTGAGAGAGAGAGAGAGATTGGGAGTGTGAGAGAGAGAGACTGGGAGTGTGAGAGAGAGATAGATTGGGAGTGTGAGAGAGAGAGAGATTGGGAGTGTGACAGAGAGAGAGATTGTGAGTGTGAGAGAGAGAGACTGGGAGTGAGAGAGAGAGAGAGACTGGGAGTGTGAGAGAGAGAAAGATTGGGAGTGTGAGAGAGAGAGAGATTGGGAGTGTGAGAGAGAGAGATTGGGAGTGTGAGAGAGAGAGAGATTGGGTGTGTGAGAGAGAGAGAGAGATTGGGAGTATGAGAGAGAGAGATTGGGAGTGTGAGAGAGAGAGAGAGATTGGGAGTGTGAGAGAGAGAGAGAGATTGGGAGTGTGAGATAGAGAGAGATTGGGAGTGTGAGAGAGAGAGAGATTGGGAGTGTGAGAGAGAGAGATTGGGAGTGTGTGAGAGAGAGAGATTGGGAGTGTGAGAGAGAGAGATTGGGAGTGTGAGAGAGAGAGAGATTGGGAGTGTGAGAGAGAGAGAGAGATTGGGAGTGTGAGAGAGAGAGAGAGATTGGGAGTGTGAGAGAGAGAGAGATTGGGAGTGTGAGAGAGAGAGAGATTGGGAGTGTGTGAGAGAGAGAGATTGGGAGTGTGAGAGAGAGAGAGATTGGGAGTGAGAGAGAGAGAGAGATTGGGAGTGTGAGAGAGGGAGAGATTGGGAGTGAGAGAGAGAGAGAGATTGGGAGTGTGAGAGAGAGAGAGACTGGGAGTGAGAGAGAGAGAGATTGGGAGTGTGTGAGAGATAAAGTGGGACTGTCAGAGAGAGAGAGAGAGTGGGAGTGTGAGAGAGAGAGAGAGCGGGAGTGTGTGTGAGAGAGAGAGAGAGAGAGAGTGGGAGTGTGTGAGAGAGAGAGCGAGTGGGAGTGTGTGAGAGAGAGAGAGTGGGAGTGTGTGAGAGAGAGAGTGGGAGTGTGTGAGAGACAGAGAGAGACTGGGAGTGTGTGAGAGAGAGAGACTGGGAGTGTGTGAGAGAGAGACAGACTGGGAGCGTGAGAGAGAGAGACTGGGAGTGTGAGAGAGTGAGGCTGGGAGTGTGAGAGAGAGAGAGAGAGACTGGGAGTGTGAGAGTCAGAGAGAGTGGGAGTGTGTGAGAGAGAGAGAGAGAGACTGGGAGTGTGTGAGAGAGAGAGGGAGAGACTGGGAGTGTGAGAGAGAGCGAGACTGGGAGTGTGTGAGAGAGAGAGAGACTGGGAGTGTGTGAGAGAGAGAGAGACTGGGAGTGTGAGAGAGAGAGATTGGGAGTGTGAGAGAGAGAGATTGGGAGTGTGAGAGAGAGAGAGACTGGGAGTGAGAGAGAGAGAGAGAGACTGGGAGTGTGTGTGAGAGAGAGAGAGAGTGGGGGTGTGAGAGAGAGAGAGAGAGAGACTGGGAGTGAGAGAGACTGGGAGTGAGAGAGAGAGAGAGTGTGTGTGTGAGAGAGAGAGAGAGAGACTGGGAGAGTGAGAGAGAGAGAGAGAGAGTGTATGTGAGAGAGAGAGAGAGAGACTGGGAGTGTGCGTGAGAGAGAGAGAGAGTGGGAGTGTTTGTGTGAGAGAAAGAGACAGGGCGTGTGAGAGAGACTGGGAGTGAGAGAGAGAGAGAGGGAGAGAGACTGGGAGTGTGTGAGAGAGAGAGACTGGGAGTGTGTGAGAGAGAGAGAGACTGGGAGTGTGAGAGAGAGAGATTGGGGGTGTGAGAGAGAGAGATTGGGAGTGTGAGAGAGAGAGAGACTGGGAGTGAGAGAGAGAGAGAAGAGACTGGGAGTGTGTGTGAGAGAGAGAGAGAGTGGGGGTGTGAGAGAGAGAGAGAGAGACTGGGAGTGAGAGAGACTGGGAGTGAGAGAGAGAGAGAGAAAGTGTGTTTGTGTGAGAGAGAGAGAGAGACTGGGAGAGTGAGACACAGAGAGAGAGAGTGTGTGTGAGAGAGAGAGAGAGAGAGACCGGGAGTGTGAGAGAGAGAGTGAGAGACTGGGAGTGTGTGTGAGAGAGAGAGAGAGTGGGAGTGTTTGTGTGAGGGAGAGAGACTGGGAGTGTGAGAGAGACTGGGATTGAGAGAGAGAGAGAGAGAGATTGGGAGTGTGAGAGAGAGAGATTGGGAGTGCGAGAGAGAGAGAGATTGGGAGTGTGAGAGAGAGAGAGAGATTGGGAGTCTGAGAGAGAGAGACTGGGAGTGTGAGAGAGAGAGGCTGGGAGTGTGAGAGAGAGAGAGAGAGAGACTGGGAGTGTGAGAGACAGAGAGAGTGGGAGTGTGTGAGAGAGAGAGGGAGAGACTGGGAGTGTGTGAGAGAGAGAGACTGGGAGTGTGTGAGAGAGAGAGACTGGGAGTGTGTGAGAGAGAGAGAGACTGGGAGTGTGAGAGAGAGAGATTGGGAGTGTGAGAGAGAGAGATTGGGAGTGTGAGAGAGAGACTGGGAGTGAGAGAGAGAGAGAGAGACTGGGAGTGTGTGTGAGAGAGAGAGAGAGTGGGGGTGTGTGAGAGAGAGTGAGAGAGACTGGGAGTGAGAGAGACTGGGAGTGAGAGAGAGAGAGAGAGTGTGTGTGTGTGAGAGAGAGAGAGACTGGGAGTGTGAGAGAGAGAGAGAGAGAGAGTGTGAGAGACTGGGAGTGTGTGTGAGAGAGAGAGAGTGGGAGTGTTTGTGTGAGAGAGAGAGACTGGGTGTGTGTGTGTGAGAGAGAGAGAGAGACTGGGAGTGTGTGAGAGAGAGAGAGTGGGAGTGTGTGAGAGAGAGAGGGAGAGACTGGGAGTGTGTGAGAGAGAGAGACTGGGAGTGTGTGAGAGAGAGAGGGAGAGACTGGGAGTGTGTGTGAGAGAGAGAGAGTGGGAGTGTTTGTGTGAGAGAGAGAGGCTGGGAGTGTGAGAGAGAGAGAGAGTGGGAGTGTGTGAGAGAGAGAGAGACTGGGAGTGTGTGAGAGAGAGAGACTGGGAGTGTGAGAGAGAGAGACTGGGAGTGTGTGAGAGAGAGAGACTGGGAGTGTGTGAGAGAGAGAGAGACTGGGAGTGTGAGAGAGAGAGATTGGGAATGTGAGAGAGAGAGATTGGGACTGTGAGAGAGAGAGAGACTGTACCTTTTTGCAATGTAAGCTTTGGCAATATGGTTCTCTGTAAACTTTCATGCCAATAAAGCATTTGAATTGAATTGAATTGAATTGACTGGGAGTGAGAGAGAGAGAGAGAGAGAGACTGGGAGTGTGTGTGAGAGAGAGAGAGAGTGGGGTGTGAGAGAGAGAGAGAGAGACTGGGAGTGAGAGAGACTGGGAGTGAGAGAGAGAGAGAGAGAGTGTGTGTGTGAGAGAGAGAGAGAGAGACTGGGAGAGTGAGAGAGAGAGAGAGAGAGTGAGAGACTGGGAGTGTGTGTGAGAGAGAGAGAGAGTGGGAGTGTTTGTGTGAGAGAGAGAGACTGGGAGTGTGAGAGAGACTGGGAGTGAGAGAGAGAGAGAGAGAGAGAGAGACTGGGAGTGTGTGAGAGAGAGAGATTGGGAGTGTGAGAGAGAGAGAGATTAGGAGCGTGAGAGAGAGAGAGAGATTGGGAGTGTGAGAGAGAGAGAGATTGGGAGTGTGAGAGAGAGAGAGAGATTGGGAGTCTGAGAGAGAGAGACTGGGAGTGTGAGAGAGAGAGGCTGGGAGTGTGAGAGAGAGAGAGAGAGACTGGGAGTGTGAGAGACAGAGAGAGTGGGAGTGTGTGGGAGAGAGAGGGAGAGACTGGGAGTGTGTGAGAGAGAGAGACTGGGAGTGTGTGAGAGAGAGAGGGAGAGACTGAGAGTGTGTGAGAGAGAGAGAGAGTGGGAGTGTTTGTGTGAGAGAGAGAGACTGGGATTGTGAGAGAGACTGGGAGTGTGTGAGAGAGAGAGTGAGAGAGACTGGGAGTGTGTGAGAGAGAGAGATTGGGAGTGTGAGAGAGAGAGAGATTGGGAGTGTGAGAGAGAGAGAGAGATTGGGAGTCTGAGAGAGAGAGAGATTGGGAGTGTGAGAGAGAGAGAGATTGGGAGTGAGAGAGAGAGAGAGAGACTGGGAGTGTGAGAGAGAGATTGGGAGTGTGAGAGAGAGAGAGAGACAGAGACAGAGAGAGAGAGAGAGCGACCCGGCACCAGGACACCGAGAGCCCGGAGACACCCGGGACACAGCCCGGCTCACCGAGACCGAAAGACCGGCCCAGAGACACAGTAAGGCCCGGGGACAGAGAGAGAGAGAGAGAGCGAGGTCGCGGGAACAGAGAGAGAGAGAACCCGGGAACAGAGAGAGAGATCCCGGCAACAGAGAGAGAGGACATCGGAGCGGGAGGGAGCGAGAGAGCGTGAGAGAGAGAGAGGAGAGGAAACACCAGCTGGAGAGAAAAAGCTGGAGAGAGAGAGAAACAGAGGCCTGAACCGCGAGACCGGAGACCGGGAGGAGCAGCCCGAACCAGGACAATAAATAAGAGGCCTGGGGAGGGTGAACCCGAGAACGCGAGGCCCAGAGACCGCGGGATCGGAGACCGGGAGGAGCGGCCCGAACCGGGAAAACAAGTAAGAGGCCTGGGAAGGGCGAACCCAAGACCGCGAGGTCGAAGAACGGGAGGAGCGGCCCGAACCGGGAAAACGAGTAAGAGGCCTGGGGAGGGTGAACCCGAGACCGCGAGGCCCAGAGACCGCGGGAACGGAGACCGGGAGACCAGGGCAGAAAACAGCCTGGTCAGTCAAAAAACCCGGGGCCTGAGACCGACACGACGACACGAGGAGCTCCGCCCAGAGCGCGGAAAGCGAATGAGTCCGGGGCACGGAGAGTGTACGAGTTTGGAACACGGAGAGAGTGAGCGAGTCCGAGGCCCGGAGAGCGAGTGAGAGAGTCGGAAGAGAAAAAAAAAAAAAAAAAAATAACCGGAGAAATAAATTTTACCTAATTCTACCTAAGTTTAATTTTAGTTCAAGTTAGTTCGGAAAAAGTTTAATTTTATTTAAATACCTGAAAAAAGAACAACAAACCCGCGAGGAAAAGGAATAGAAACCCGAGAGAAACGATAAACTACCCGAACCAAGATCCTGTGAGAGAAAGAGAAAGATAAACCTTTAAGAACAGCTATATCAAAGATGAACCCCTGAAAAACTCCCAATTTTGGACCTAAAAGTGGGCTAAGGTGGAACACGACACAAAAAAGAGAAAAAAAAAAGATATCTATCTGAGACAAAAAACAAACGACTACAATGAGCAGGGAAATGATATATCCTGAGCAATGCACAAAAAATAAAGCAAAGGAAAAATACAAGTACACAACACTAAAAAATAACCCAGAGATCCTCTACGTTGACTATACCACACACAAAGGGACTAAGCTGAAGAACAACCTCATATTCTACACCGAATACGTCACCTCCTGGAAGGAGACTTTACAAAAACACTACACATACGTCTCCAGTGAAGGTATTGGCAGTGGAGGCAGACTGAAAATATGTAAAGATGGAAACCTAGATAAAGATGACCCCCTGCTAACCATAAGCTACTACAACAAAAATAGAAAGATCATGATACAGGGGAATGTGGAAAATCTGGACTCCTTCGAAAAGGAATTCCCCCAGTTGAAAACTAAGGCAGACACAAAGAGGACCAATGGACAGGAAGCAAAAGAGAGTCGAACAGAGGATGATGAGAACCAAGTGGAGGAAGAAGAAGAGAGACCAGCAGAGGAAAACACCTCCCTGTCCATCTCCACCCCACCCCACACCTCTCAACGAAAACAAAATGATGAAAGAGAATCTGGCCGAACTAGAACTTGATTTCAACAAATACAGAGAAACACTGGCCAAGAATCTGAAGGAGGAATTCAAACAGCTAAAAACGGAACACGAGTCCTCCACCCACAAGATGACAAAGACCATAGAGGAGCAAAGAAACGAGATCAAAGAACTCCGTACTCAACTAAACAAAACGAAGGAGACCGTAGAAAGGCTCAGCAGGCAACACAAACCTCTTAAGGTCCAAAAACCTGAGGACACAAAAACAACACACACAAGGACACAGAACCCGCCGGATGCCACCCCACACGACGACACACCGAAAGCCACAAACCCCGCTCCAACCAGCCCCCAGTCGAATCATGCCCAGACTACTGCTACCCAGTCCTCACACACAGGAACACAAAAACCGACAGATACCCCCCCAAACGAGGACACACCGAAAGCCCCAAACCCCGCTCCTGCCACACAACATATCCCAGAAACCCAGCCAACAACCAGCCACCAGGCGAGTCCTACCCAGACTACTGTTACCCAGCCTGAAAAACCAGCCCCTCAGGCGGTCCTGCTGACCGACTCCAACGGAAAGTTTCTGGACCCCCAGAGGCTGTTCCCAGACCATCAAGTCCTGAAAAAATGGTGCAGCAACACAGACCAAGCAATGAAGATCCTGAACAAAGAATCCCTTGGAAGCCCCAAATGGATTGTGATCCACACAGGCACGAACGACCTACGCACCCTACAGGAAGGCACTGCTAGGGCGGTGAGCAGGATGGCGGAAAAGGCCAGCAGGGAATTCCCCGAGGCGCGGATCGTGATCTCCACACTACTGCCCAGAAAGGACACCCCAGCCTATATAATCCACAACACCAACAGGGAGATCGACACGAGATGTTCTGTCCTCCCCAACGTCTCCCTGGCCCATCATCCAAACATCAACACAAGGGACCTCTATGACGAAATACATCTACTCAAACAGCGGATGTGGGTCTTCGCAAGAAACCTCATAAACACTGCCAAAAGACGCAGCCCTCCCACCCCCTCTACCATTGGGAGCCCAAACAGGACCACCAATGTCCCCCACCCCCCATTACAAAACCAACAACAGAACCGTACTTTTATACCTGACCCAAGACCCCCCTCTAGACCACAGACTGTAGACCAAGAACTGAGAAAGATCATGACGATGCTGAACAGCCTGATAGAAAGCCGGAGAAATTATTAATATTGTTATTTCTCATTATCATTATTGATCAGTATTATTACTATTATTAGATAGATATATGTGCATGCCTCATGAAATTTATACTAAATCATCATTTAGCATTATAGAAAATAGTGTTTCCACACTCATCCCACAAAATAGGTCCATTTTATTTCGTTTTATTGAACTATATAAATGCGTTCTTTCCACATAAGCGGCTGGAATATCCAGGGCCTCCGCTCCTCAACTTTTGGGACGAAGAGTACAGACCCTGAATTCCTAAAAGCTATAAAAGACATTGATATAATTGTGTTAACAGAAACATGGTGCCAAAAGGACGTGCCGACCCATTGTCCTCCAATGTACCATGAAATCATTGTGCCCTCAGTAAAGAACACTAAAACACGCAAGGGCAGAACCTCCGGGGGAATATTGGTGTGGTATAAGGGAGAACTGGACAAACACATCTCACCGGTAAAACAGGGAAAGTCACACGTATGGCTAAAACTAGATAAAAATATAGGAATAGCAAAAAAAGATGTTTACTTATGTGCGATCTACATACCTCCAATAGAATCGCCATATTTCGAAGAGGAGTTATTTGATACTCTCCACATGGAAATCAGCCATTTCCAGGCCCAAGGAAAGGTGATAATATGTGGGGACCTAAATGCAAGGACCGGTTGTGAACCTGACTTCATAGACCCACAGGGAAACAACCATGTGTTTGGCCAGACCCCTTTAGATGTCACACCAGTCATCGCAAATCGGAACAACCTTGATCGTGAAATAAATAAAAGCGGTAGGGAGGTAGTGCAACTCTGCCGAGCCTTAGGCCTGTACATAGTTAATGGTAGGTTCAGAGGGGACTCCCTAGGGAGACTCACATACTCCTCAACTCTTGGGTCTAGTGTGGTGGACTATACAATCACTGACCTGGACCCCTGCGATATCAACTCATTCACTGTCAGGCAGCAATCCCCCCTCTCAGACCATAACCAAATAAATATGTACCTTAAACTTTCTGCCCAAACTACAGACACAAAAAAGGAACCCAGTAAGCTCCATAAAATAAACCAGACATACAGATGGGCCCCAGACAGTGGAGAAAAATTCATCACAGCACTAAAGTCACCTGATCTCACAAGTAAAATATCAAAATTTAAAGAAAACCCATACGAGATCACCAGAGATGGTGTAAACATGGCCATAGAGGATATAAATATGATCTTCCATGAGGCAGCTGTAAAAGCCGACCTTGTGAAACAGAAGAGGAAGCGTCACAAAAGACAAAATAAAAATAAGAAATGGTTTGACCACGAATGCAAAAATGCCAGAAAAGACCTGAGAAAAATATCAAACCAAAAGCATCGCCAACCAAACAATCCGGACCTACGTACTAGATACAATGAAACCCTCAAAAGATATAAACACACCATTAGGAACAAAACACAAAACTATACCCACAAAATACTCGAAGAAATTGAAAACTCCACCAATCCAAAACAATTCTGGGAAATGTGGAATAACCTGAGTACAACACAATTGCAAGCATTACCAATCCAAGATGGCGACATCTGGAGAACACATTTTGAAAACCTCTACAAAGACATCCCAATAAACGAAACAAACCCAAGTCAACATCAGGTCACAGAAAAACTCCACACATTAGAAGCAACAATTAAAGACAACCAAAACCCTCTAGACTCCCCAATCACATGGAAAGAACTGGCCACAAAAACTAAATCTCTCCACCTAAAGAAAGCCTGTGGCCCAGACAACATCAAAAATGAAATGCTCAAGTTCAGCAATATGGAGATGCAGGGTGCTGTACTCAAATTATTCAACATCATATTACGTTCAGGCTGTTTTCCCGATATCTGGTGCCAAGGACTAATCTCCCCCATATATAAAAGTGGAAACAAATCAGACCCAAATAACTACCGCGGCATCTGTGTCAACAGTTGTCTAGGGAAGTTATTCTGCAGTATTCTAAATAGTAGATTACTTGATTTTCTTAACAAACATAATATCCTCAGAAAAAACCAAATAGGCTTTCTTCCAATACACCGCACCGCCGACCATATCTATACCCTTCACACCCTCATTGAAAAACATATACACCAAACAAAAAATGGGAAAATATTCGCCTGTTTCATCGACTTCAAGAGAGCCTTTGACTCTATATGGCACGAAGGGCTCTATTATAAACTTCTTCAGTGTGGAATAGGGGGCAAAGTCTATGACCTTATTAAATCAATGTATCTGAAAAACAAATGCGGGGTCAAAATTGGAGACAAACGCACCGATTTCTTCACCCAGAGAAGAGGCGTCTGGCAGGGCTGCAATTTGAGCCCGACCCTGTTCAACATATACATAAATGAATTAGCAGACATGCTGGAGCAAAGCGAGTCACCAGGTCTCCGTCTCCTGGATGGAGAAGTGAAATCCCTGTTCTATGCGGACGACCTGGTTCTGCTGTCTCCCACAGAACAGGGATTACAGCAACAACTAGACCTACTCGACAAATACTGCCAAAATTGGGCTCTAACAGTAAATCTAAAGAAAACCAACATCATGATTTTTCAAAAAAGGCCCAGATGTCAGGAAAACAAATACCAGTTTACCCTCAGTGATACCACTATAGGACACACTATGAGCTACACCTACCTTGGTCTAACTATTACAGCATCAGGGAGCTTCAGCATAGCAGTGAATGCACTAAAAGAAAAAGCACGAAGAGCCCTATATGCAATAAAAAGAAAATTCTACAACATCCAAATCCCAATCAAAATCTGGCTCAAAATATTTGACAGCATAATCCTGCCCACTGCACTGTACGGTAGTGAAGTATGGGGCCCGCTAAATCACCAAAGCTACACTAAATGGGAAAAACACACAATAGAAGCCCTACATGCAGAATTCTGCCGAAGCATCCTTCGCACCCAAAGAAAAACGCCAACAAATGCATGCAGAGCCGAACTAAGCAGATACCCACTGATAATAAACATCCAAAAACGAGCACTAAACTTCCTAAATCACCTCAAATCTAGCTCCCCAGACACCCTTCATTTCAAAGCCTTTCAGACCCAAGAGCTAAACCCAGAAAAAAGTCCCCTGAGTCAGCTGCTACTGAAACTAAGTACTCAGCCGGACCCTGACCAGCCCCAGACCAACACAGCCATCCAAACACCAATCCGAGTGAACCAAATCATTAAAAAATGCAAAGAAACCTACCTGGAACATTGGAACAAAATAACCGAAAGCCAAAGCAGATTAGAATGTTACCGGGCCCTAAAAAGAGAATATAAACTGGCAGACTACCTCACGACCATCAGAGACACAAAACAGAGACAGACCCTCACCAGGTACAGACTAAGCGACCACCAACTGGAAATTGAAAAAGGCAGATACAAGAAATCCTGGCAGCCTAGAGAGAATAGAATATGCGATCAATGTCTGGCCGGCGAGGTTGAAACAGAGATGCATTTCCTCCTAAAATGCGAAAAATTCAACACATCAAGAAACATATTATTCAACAAGCTAAGCCAAACAACCCCAGATTTCAAGGAATTGGATGACCTGTCAAAATTGAGATTAGTTCTAGGAGAAGGAGACAGACCATACCTAGGGGCCAAATATGTAACAACATGTCACAACCTGAGGACTGTTTAAAATTAAGACTGTTTAAAATTAATATTGAACGTACCAAATGAAGTACAAAGACTGTTTAAAATTAATATTGTTTAAAAGTAATATTGTATGTACCCAACAAATGTCAAATCGATTGACACCTACAGAATGTTGGAAAACTGTACCTTTTTGCTATGTAAGCTTTGGCAATATGGTTCTCTGTAAACTTTCATGCCAATAAAGCATTTGAACTGAACTGAACTGAACTGAACTGATTGGGAGTGTGTGAGAGAGAGAGAGATTGGGAGTGTGAGAGAGAGAGATTGGGAGTGAGAGAGAGAGATTGGGAGTGTGAGAGAAGAGAGATAGGGAGTGTGAGAGAGAGATTGGGAGTGTGAGAGAGAGAGAAAGATTGGGAGTGTGTAAGAGAGAGAGAGATTGGGAGTGTGAGAGAGAGGGAGAGATTGGGAGTGTGTGTGAGAGAGAGAGATTGGGAGTGTGTGAGAGAGAGAGAGCTTGGTGTGTGTGAGAGAGAGAGATTGGGAGTGAGAGAGAGAGAGAGAGAGACTGGGAGTCTGAGAGAGAGAGAGAGATTGGGAGTGTGTGTGAGGGAGACTGGGAGTGTGAGAGAGAGAGATTGGGAGTGTGAGAGAGAGAGTTTGGGTGTGTGAGAGAGAGACAGAGATTGGGATTGTGAGAGAGAGAGAGATTGGGAGTGTGAGAGAGAGAGACTGGGAGTGAGAGAGAGAGATTGGGAGTGTGTGAGACAGAGAGAGAGAGTGGGAGTGTGTGAGAGAGAGAGAGTGGGAGTGTGTGAGAGAGAGAGTGGGAGTGTGTGAGAGAGAGAGAGAGACTGGGAGTTTGTGAGAGAGAGAGAGACTGGGAGTGTGAGAGAGAGAGACTGGGAGTGTGAGAGAGAGAGGGTGGGAGTGTGAGAGAGAGAGAGAGAGACTGGGAGTGTGAGAGACAGAGAGAGTGGGAGTGTGTGAGAGAGAGAGGGAGAGACTGGGAGTGTGTGAGAGAGACTGGGAGTGCGTGAGAGAGAGAGGGAGAGACTGGGAGTGTAAGAGAGAGAGAGACTGGGAGTGTGTGAGAGAGAGAGACTGGGAGTGTGTGAGAGAGAGAGAGACTGGGAGTGTGAGAGAGAGAGATTGGGAGTGTGAGAAAGAGAGATTGGGAGTGTGAGAGAGAGAGAGACTGGGAGTCAGAGAGAGAGAGAGAGAGACTGGGAGTGTGTGTGAGAGCGAGAGAGAGTGGGGGTGTGAGAGAGAGAGAGAGAGACTGGGAGTGAGAGAGACTGGGAGTGAGAGAGAGAGAGAGAGAGTGTGTGTGTGAGAGAGAGAGAGAGACTGGGAGAGTGAGTGAGAGAGAGAGAGAGAGTGAGAGACTGGGAGTGTGTGTGAGAGAGAGAGAGAGTGGGAGTGTTTGTGTGAGAGAGAGAGACTGGGAGTGTGAGAGAGACTGAGAGTGAGAGAGAGAGAGAGAGAGAGACTGGGAGTGTGTGAGAGAGAGAGATTGGGAGTGTGAGAGAGAGAGAGATTGGGAGTGTGAGAGAGAGAGATTGGGAATGTGAGAGAGAGAGAGATTGGGAGTGTGAGAGAGAGAGAGAGATTGGGAGTCTGAGAGAGAGAGAGACTTGGAGAGTGTGAGAGAGAGAGGGAGAGACTGGGAGTGTGAGAGACAGAGAGAGTGGGAGTGTGTGAGAGAGAGAGGGAGAGACTGGGAGTGTGAGAGAGAGAGAGACTGGGAGAGTGTGAGAGAGAGAGGGAGAGACTGGGAGTGTGAGAGAGAGAGACTGGGAGTGTGTGAGAGAGAGAGACTGGGAGTGTGTGAGAGAGAGAGAGACTGGGAGTTTGAGAGAGAGAGATTGGGAGTGTGTGAGAGAGAGATTGGGAGTGTGACAGAGAGACTGGGAGTGAGAGAGAGAGAGAGAGACTGGGAGTGTGTGTGAGAGAGAGAGAGTGGGGGTGTGTGAGAGAGAGTGAGAGAGACTGGGAGTGAGAGAGACTGGGAGTGAGAGAGAGAGAGAGAGTGTGTGTGTGTGAGAGAGAGAGAGAGACTGGGAGTGTGAGAGAGAGAGAGAGAGAGAGTGAGAGACTGGGAGTGTGTGTGAGAGAGAGAGAGTGGGAGTGTTTGTGTGAGAGAGAGAGACTGGGCATGTGAGAGAGACTGGGAGTGTATGTGAGAGAGAGAGAGAGAGACTGGGAGTGTGTGAGAGAGAGAGATTGGGAGTGTGAGAGAGAGAGAGATTGGGAGTGTGAGAGAGAGAGAGAGATTGGGAGTGTGAGAGAGAGAGAGATTGGGAGTGTGAGAGAGAGAGAGAGATTGGGAGTCTGAGAGAGAGAGAGAGATTGGGAGTGTGAGAGAGAGAGAGATTGGGAGTGAGAGAGAGAGAGAGAGATTGGGAGTGTGTGAGAGAGAGAGAGATTGGGAGTGTGAGAGAGAGAGAGATTGGTAGTGTGAGTGAATCCGAGTGAACCAAATCATTAAAAAATGCAAAGAAACCTACCTGGAACATTGGAACAAAATAACCGAAAGCCAAAGCAGATTAGAATGTTACCGGGCCCTAAAAAGAGAATATAAACTGGCAGACTACCTCACGACCATCAGAGACACAAAACAGAGACAGACCCTCACCAGGTACAGACTAAGCGACCACCAACTGGAAATTGAAAAAGGCAGATACAAGAAATCCTGGCAGCCTAGAGAGAATAGAATATGCGATCAATGTCTGGCTGGCGAGGTTGAAACAGAAATGCATTTCCTCCTAAAATGCGAAAAATTCAACACATCAAGAAACATATTATTCAACAAGCTAAGCCAAACAACCCCAGATTTCAAGGAATTGGATGATCTGTCAAAATTGAGATTAGTCCTAGGAGAAGGAGACAGACCATACCTTGGGGCCAAATATGTAACAACATGTCACAACCTGAGGACTGTTTAAAATTAAGACTGTTTAAAATTAATATTGAACGTACCAAATGAAGTACAAAGACTGTTTAAAATTAATATTGTTTAAAAGTAATATTGTATGTACCCAACAAATGTCAAATCGATTGACACCTACAGAATGTTGGAAAACTGTACCTTTTTGCTATGTAAGCTTTGGCAATATGGTTCTCTGTAAACTTTCATGCCAATAAAGCATTTTAATTGGAATTGGAATTGGAATTGGAGAGAGAGATTGGGAGTGTGAGAGAGAGAGACTGGGAGTGTGAGAGAGAGAGACTGGGTGTGTGAGTGAGAGAGAGACATTGGGAGTGTGAGAGATAGAGTGAGATTGGGAGTGTGAGAGAGAGAGAGACTGGGAGTGTGAGAGAGAGAGATTGGGAGTGTGAGAGAGAGAGATTGGGAGTGTGAGAGAGAGAGAGACTGGGAGTGAGAGAGAGAGAGAGATTGGGAGTGTGAGAGAGAGAGAGAGATTGGGAGTGTGAG
Organism: Somniosus microcephalus; assembly: GCF_052327205.1. Taxonomy (NCBI): domain Eukaryota; kingdom Metazoa; phylum Chordata; class Chondrichthyes; order Squaliformes; family Somniosidae; genus Somniosus; species Somniosus microcephalus. The sequence goes on along the minus strand of NC_140993.1, from coordinate 203,572,874 downwards.
AGAGGAAGTTATTCTGCAGTATTCTAAATAGTAGATTACTTGATTTTCTTAACAAACATAATATCCTCAGAAAAAACCAAATAGGCTTTCTTCCAAAACACCGCACCGCCGACCATATCTATACCCTTCACACCCTCATCGAAAAACAAAAACACCAAACAAAAAATGGGAAAATATTCGCCTGTTTCATCGACTTCAAGAAAGCCTTTGACTCTATATGGCACGAAGGGCTCTATTATAAACTTCTTCAGTGTGGAATAGGGGGCAAAGTCTATGACCTTATTAAATCAATGTATCTGAAAAACAAATGCGGGGTCAAAATTGGAGACAAACGCACCGATTTCTTCACCCAGAGAAGGGGCGTCCGGCAGGGCTGCAATTTGAGCCCGACCCTGTTCAACATATACATAAATGAATTAGCAGACATGCTGGAGCAAAGCGAGTCACCAGGTCTCCGTCTCCTGGATGGAGAAGTGAAGTCCCTGTTCTATGCGGACGACCTGGTTCTGCTGTCTCCCACAGAACAGGGATTACAGCAACAACTAGACCTACTCGACAAATACTGCCAAAATTGGGCTCTAACAGTAAATCTAAAGAAAACCAACATCATGATTTTTCAGAAAAGACCCAGATGTCAGGAAAACAAATACCAGTTTACCCTCAGTGATACCACTATAGGACACACTATGAGCTACACCTACCTTGGTCTAACTATTACAGCATCAGGGAGCTTCAGCATAGCAGTGAATGCACTAAAAGAAAAAGCCCGAAGAGCCCTATATGCAATAAAAAGAAAATTCTACAACATCCAAATCCCAATCAAAATCTGGCTCAAAATCTTTGACAGCATAATCCTGCCCATTGCGCTATACGGTAGTGAAGTATGGGGCCCGCTAAATCACCAAAGCTACACTAAATGGGAAAAACACACAATAGAAGCCCTACATGCAGAATTCTGCCGAAGCATCCTTCGCACCCAAAGAAAAACGCCAACAAATGCATGCAGAGCCGAACTAGGCAGATACCCACTGATAATAAACATCCAAAAACGAGCACTAAACTTTCTAAATCACCTCAAATCTAGCTCCCCAGACACCCTTCATTTCAAAGCCTTTCAGACCCAAGAGCTAAACCCAGAAAAGAGTCCCCTGAGTCAGCTGCTACTGAAACTAAGTACTCAGCCGGACCCTGACCAGCCCCAGACCAACACAGCCGTCCAAACACCAATCCGAGTGAACCAAATCATTAAAAAATGCAAAGAAACCTACCTGGAACATTGGAACAAAATAACCGAAAGCCAAAGCAGATTAGAATGTTACCGGGCCCTAAAAAGAGAATATAAACTGGCAGACTACCTCACGACCATCAGAGACACAAAACAGAGACAGACCCTCACCAGGTACAGACTAAGCGACCACCAACTGGAAATTGAAAAAGGCAGATACAAGAAATCCTGGCAGCCTAGAGAGAATAGAATATGCGATCAATGTCTGGCTGGCGAGGTTGAAACAGAAATGCATTTCCTCCTAAAATGCGAAAAATTCAACACATCAAGAAACATATTATTCAACAAGCTAAGCCAAACAACCCCAGATTTCAAGGAATTGGATGATCTGTCAAAATTGAGATTAGTCCTAGGAGAAGGAGACAGACCATACCTTGGGGCTAAATATGTAACAACATGTCACAACCTGAGGACTGTTTAAAAGTAAGACTGTTTAAAATTAATATTGAACGTACCAAATGAAGTAGAAAGACTGTTTAAAATTAATATTGTTTAAAAGTAATATTGTATATACCCAACAAATGTCAAATCGATTGACACCTACAGAATGTTGGAAAACTGTACCTTTTTGCAATGTAAGCTTTGGCAATATGGTTCTCTGTAAACTTTCATGCCAATAAAGCATTTGAACTGAACTGAACTGAACTGAACTGAGAGAGACTGGGAGTGTGTGTGAGAGAGAGAGAGAGTGGGGGTGTGAGAGAGAGAGAGAGAGAGACTGGGAGTGAGAGAGACTGGGAGTGAGAGAGAGAGAGAGTGTGTGTGTGAGAGAGAGAGAGAGAGACTGGGAGAGTGAGAGAGAGAGAGAGAGAGTGTATGTGAGAGAGAGAGAGAGAGACTGGGAGTGTGCGTGAGAGAGAGAGAGTGGGAGTGTTTGTGTGAGAGAAAGAGACTGGGAGTGTGAGAGAGACTGGGAGTGAGAGAGAGAGAGAGGGAGAGAGACTGGGAGTGTGTGAGAGAGAGAGACTGGGAGTGTGTGAGAGAGAGAGAGACTGGGAGTGTGAGAGAGAGAGATTGGGGGTGTGAGAGAGAGAGATTGGGAGTGTCAGAGAGAGAGAGACTGGGAGTGAGAGAGAGAGAGAAGAGACTGGGAGTGTGTGTGAGAGAGAGAGAGAGTGGGGGTGTGAGAGAGAGAGAGAGAGAGACTGGGAGTGAGAGAGACTGGGAGTGAGAGAGAGAGAGAGAAAGTGTGTTTGTGTGAGAGAGAGAGAGAGAGAGACTGGGAGAGTGAGAGAGAGAGAGAGAGAGTGTGTGTGAGAGAGAGAGAGAGAGAGAGACCGGGAGTGTGAGAGAGTGAGTGAGAGACTGGGAGTGTGTGTGAGAGAGAGAGAGAGTGGGAGTGTTTGTGTGAGGGAGAGAGACTGGGAGTGTGAGAGAGACTGGGAGTGAGAGAGAGAGAGAGAGAGATTGGGAGTGTGAGAGAGAGATTGGGAGTGCGAGAGAGAGAGAGATTGGGAGTGTGAGAGAGAGAGATTGGGAGTCTGAGAGAGAGAGACTGGGAGTGTGAGAGAGAGAGGCTGGGAGTGTGAGAGAGAGAGAGAGAGAGACTGGGAGTGTGAGAGACAGAGAGAGTGGGAGTGTGTGAGAGAGAGAGGGAGAGACTGGGAGTGTGTGAGAGAGAGAGACTGGGAGTGTGTGAGAGAGAGAGACTGGGAGTGTGTGAGAGAGAGAGAGACTGGGAGTGAGAGAGACTGGGAGTGAGAGAGAGAGAGAGAGTGTGTGTGTGTGAGAGAGAGAGAGAGACTGGGAGTGTGTGTGAGAGAGAGAGAGTGGGAGTGTCTGTGTGAGAGAGAGAGACTGGGCGTGTGAGAGAGACTGGGAGTGTGTGTGAGAGAGAGAGAGAGAGACTGGGAGTGTGTGAGAGAGAGAGATTGGGAGTGTGAGAGAGAGAGAGATTGGGAGTGTGAGAGAGAGAGAGAGATTGGGAGTGTGAGAGAGAGAGAGATTGGGAGTGTGAGAGAGAGAGAGAGATTGGGAGTCTGAGAGAGAGAGAGATTGGGAGTGTGAGAGAGAGGGAGATTGGGAGTGAGAGAGAGAGAGAGAGATTGGGAGTGTGTGAGAGAGAGAGAGATTGGGAGTGTGAGAGAGAGAGAGATTGGGAGTGAGAGAGAGAGAGATTGGGAGTGAGAGAGAGAGAGATTGGGAGTGTGAGAGAGAGAGAGACTGGGAGTGTGAGAGAGAGAGACTGGGTGTGTGAGTCAGAGAGAGACATTGGGAGTGTGAGAGATAGAGTGAGATTGGGAGTGTGAGAGAGAGAGAGACTGGGAGTGTGAGAGAGAGAGATTGGGAGTGTGAGAGAGAGAGATTGGGAGTGTGTGAGAGAGAGAGACTGGGAGTGAGAGAGAGAGAGAGAGACTGGGAGTATGTGTGAGAGAGAGAGAGAGTGGGGGTGTGAGAGAGAGAGAGAGAGAGGCAGGGAGTGAGAGAGAATGGGAGTGAGAGAGAGAGAGAGTGTGTGTGTGTGAGAGAGAGAGAGACTGGGAGAGTGAGAGAGAGAGAGAGAGAGTATGTGAGAGAGAGAGAGAGAGACTGGGAGTGAGCGTGAGAGAGAGAGAGAGTGGGAGTGTTTGTGTGAGAGAAAGAGACTGGGAGTGTGAGAGAGACTGGGAGTGAGAGAGAGAGAGAGAGGTAGAGAGACTGGGAGTGTGTGAGAGAGAGAGACTGGGAGTGTGTGAGAGAGAGAGAGACTGGGAGTGTGAGAGAGAGAGATTGGGGGTGTGAGAGAGAGAGATTGGGAGTGTCAGAGAGAGAGAGACTGGGAGTGAGAGAGAGAGAGAAGAGACTGGGAGTGTGTGTGAGAGAGAGAGAGAGTGGGGCTGTGAGAGAGAGAGAGAGAGAGACTGGGAGTGAGAGAGACTGGGAGTGAGAGAGAGAGAGAGAAAGTGGGTTTGTGTGAGAGAGAGAGAGAGACTGGGAGAGTGAGAGAGAGAGAGAGAGAGTGTGTGTGAGAGAGAGAGAGAGAGAGACCGGGAGTGTGAGAGAGTGAGTGAGAGACTGGGAGTGTGCGTGAGAGAGAGAGAGAGTGGGAGTGTTTGTGTGAGGGAGAGAGACTGGGAGTGTGAGAGAGACTGGGAGTGAGAGAGAGAGAGAGAGAGATTGGGAGTGTGAGAGAGAGAGCTTGGGAGTGTGAGAGAGAGAGAGATTGGGAGTGTGAGAGAGAGAGAGAGATTGGGAGTCTGAGAGAGAGAGACTGGGAGTGTGAGAGAGAGAGGCTGGGAGTGTGAGAGAGAGAGAGAGAGAGACTGGGAGTGTGAGAGACAGAGAGAGTGGGAGTGTGTGAGAGAGAGAGGGAGAGACTGGGAGTGTGTGAGAGAGAGAGACTGGGAGTGTGTGAGAGAGAGAGACTGGGAGTGTGTGAGAGAGAGAGAGACTGGGAGTGTGAGAGAGAGAGATTGGGAGTGTGAGAGAGAGAGATTGGGAGTGTGAGAGAGAGACTGGGAGTGAGAGAGAGAGAGAGAGACTGGGAGTGTGTGTGAGAGAGAGAGAGAGTGGGGGTGTGTGAGAGAGAGTGAGAGAGACTGGGAGTGAGAGAGACTGGGGGTGAGAGAGAGAGCTGGCAGCCTAGAGAGAATAGAATATGCGATCAATGTCTGGCTGGCGAGGTTGAAACAGAAATGCATTTCCTCCTAAAAAGCGAAAAATTCAACACATCAAGAAACATATTATTCAACAAGCTAAGCCAAACAACCCCAGATTTCAAGGAATTGGATGATCTGTCAAAATTGAGAATAGTCCTAGGAGAAGGAGACAGACCATACCTTGGGGCCAAATATGTAACAACATGTCACAACCTGAGGACTGTTTAAAATTAAGACTGTTTAAAAATTAATATTAAACGTACCAAATGAAGTACAAAGACTGTTTAAAATTAATATTGTTTAAAAGTAATATTGTATGTACCCAACAAATGTCAAATCGATTGACACCTACAGAATGTTGGAAAACTGTACCTTTTTGCTATGTAAGCTTTGGCAATATGGTTCTCTGTAAACTTTCATGCCAATAAAGCATTTTAATTGGAATTGGAATTGGAGAGAGTGTGTGTGTGTGAGAGAGAGAGACTGGGAGAGTGAGAGAGAGAGAGAGAGAGTGTGTGTGTGAGAGAGAGAGAGAGACTGGGAGTGTGAGAGAGAGAGAGAGAGAGTGTGAGAGACTGGGAGTGTGTGTGAGAGAGAGAGAGTGGGAGTGTTTGTGTGAGAGAGAGAGACTGGGAGTGTGAGAGAGACTGGGAGTGTGTGTGTGTGAGAGAGAGAGAGACTGGGAGTGTGTGAAAGAGAGAGATTGGGAGTGTGAGAGAGAGAGAGATTGGGAGTGTGAGAGAGAGAGAGAGATTGGGAGTGTGAGAGAGAGAGAGATTGGGAGTGTGAGAGAGAGAGAGAGATTGGGAGTCTGAGAGAGAGAGAGATTGGGAGTGTGAGAGAGAGAGAGATTGGGAGTGAGAGAGAGAGAGAGAGAGATTGGGAGTGTGTGAGAGAGAGAGAGATTGGGAGTGTGAGAGAGAGAGAGATTGGGAGTGAGAGAGAGAGAGATTGGGAGTGAGAGAGAGAGAGATTGGGAGTGTGAGAGAGAGAGAGACTGGGAGTGTGAGAGAGAGAGACTGGGAGTGTGAGTGAGAGAGAGACATTAGGAGTGTGAGAGATAGAGTGAGATTGGGAGTGTGAGAGAGAGAGAGATTGGGAGTGTGAGAGAGAGAGAGATTGGGAGTGTGAGAGAGAGAGATTGGGAGTGTGAGACAGAGACATTGGGAGTGTGAGAGAGAGAGAGAGATTGGGAGTGTGAGAGAGAGAGAGAGATTGGGAGTGTGAGAGAGAGGGATTGGGAGTGTGAGAGAGAGAGAGACTGGGAGTAAGAGAGAGAGAGACTGGGAGTGTGAGAGAGAGAAAGATTGGGAGTGTGAGAGAGAGAGAGATTGGGAGTGTGAGAGAGAGAGATTGGGAGTGTGAGAGAGAGAGAGAGAGTGGGAGTGTTTGTGTGAGGGAGAGAGACTGGGAGTGTGAGAGAGACTGGGAGTGAGAGAGAGAGAGAGAGAGATTGGGAGTGTGAGAGAGAGAGATTGGGAGTGTGAGAGAGAGAGAGAGATTGGGAGTCTGAGAGAGAGAGACTGGGAGTGTGAGAGAGAGAGGCTGGGAGTGTGAGAGAGAGAGAGAGAGAGACTGGGAGAGTGAGAGACAGAGAGAGTGGGAGTGTGTGAGAGAGAGAGGGAGAGACAGGGAGTATGTGAGAGAGAGAGACTGGGAGTGTGTGAGAGAGAGAGACTGGGAGTGTGTGAGAGAGAGAGAGACTGGGAGTGTGAGAGAGAGAGATTGGGAGTGTGAGAGAGAGAGATTGGGAGTGTGAGAGAGAGACTGGGAGTGAGAGAGAGAGAGAGAGACTGGGAGTGTGTGTGAGAGAGAGAGAGAGTGGGGGTGTGTGAGAGAGAGTGAGAGAGACTGGGAGTGAGAGAGACTGGGAGTGAGAGAGAGAGAGAGAGTGTGTGTGTGTGAGAGAGAGAGACTGGGAGAGTGAGAGAGAGAGAGAGAGAGTGTGTGTGTGAGAGAGAGAGAGAGACTGGGAGTGTGAGAGAGAGAGAGAGAGAGTGTGAGAGACTGGGAGTGTGTGTGAGAGAGAGAGAGTGGGAGTGTTTGTGTGAGAGAGAGAGACTGGGAGTGTGAGAGAGACTGGGAGTGTGTGTGTGTGAGAGAGAGAGAGACTGGGAGTGTGTGAAAGAGAGAGATTGGGAGTGTGAGAGAGAGAGAGATTGGGAGTGTGAGAGAGAGAGAGAGATTGGGAGTGTGAGAGAGAGAGAGATTGGGAGTGTGAGAGAGAGAGAGAGATTGGGAGTCTGAGAGAGAGAGAGATTGGGAGTGTGAGAGAGAGAGAGATTGGGAGTGAGAGAGAGAGAGAGAGAGATTGGGAGTGTGTGAGAGAGAGAGAGATTGGGAGTGTGAGAGAGAGAGAGATTGGGAGTGAGAGAGAGAGAGATTGGGAGTGAGAGAGAGAGAGATTGGGAGTGTGAGAGAGAGAGAGACTGGGAGTGTGAGAGAGAGAGACTGGGAGTGTGAGTGAGAGAGAGACATTAGGAGTGTGAGAGATAGAGTGAGATTGGGAGTGTGAGAGAGAGAGAGATTGGGAGTGTGAGAGAGAGAGAGATTGGGAGTGTGAGAGAGAGAGTTTGGGAGTGTGAGACAGAGACATTGGGAGTGTGAGAGAGAGAGAGAGATTGGGAGTGTGAGAGAGAGAGAGAGATTGGGAGTGTGAGAGAGAGGGATTGGGAGTGTGAGAGAGAGAGAGACTGGGAGTAAGAGAGAGAGAGACTGGGAGTGTGAGAGAGAGAAAGATTGGGAGTGTGAGAGAGAGAGAGATTGGGAGTGTGAGAGAGAGAGATTGGGAGTGTGAGAGAGAGAGAGATTGGGAGTGTGAGAGAGAGCGAGAGATTGGGAGTGTGAGAGAGAGAGAGATTGGGAGTATGAGAGAGGGCGAGATTGGGAGTGAGAGAGAGAGAGAGATTGGGAGTGTGAGAGAGAGAGAGACTGGGAGTGAGAGAAAGAGTGAGTGGGAGTGTGTGAGAGAGAAAGTGGGACAGTCAGAGAGAGAGAGAGAGTGGCAGTGTGAGAGAGAGAGAGAGCGGGAGTGTGTGTGAGAGAGAGAGTGTGAGAGAGAGAGAGAGTGGGAGTGTGTGTGAGAGAGAGAGAGAGAGTGGGAACGTGTGTGAGAGAGAGAGTGGGAGTGTGTGAGAGAGAGAGTGGGAGTGTGTGAGAGAGAGAGAGATTGGGAGTGTGTGAGAGAGAGAGATTGGGAGTGTGTGAGAGAGAGAGAGACTGGGGCGTGAGAGAGAGAGACTGGGAGTGAGAGAGAGAGGCTGGGAGTGTGAGAGAGAGAGAGACTGGGAGTGTGAGAAACAGAGAGAGTGGGAGTGTGTGAGAGAGAGAGAGACTGGGAGTGTGTGAGAGAGAGAGACTGGGAGTGTGAGAGAGAGAGAGACTGGGAGTGTGTGAGAGAGAGAGACTGGGAGTCTGTGAGAGAGAGAGAGACTGGGAGTGTGAGAGAGAGAGATTGGGAATGTGAGAGAGAGAGATTGGGACTGTGAGAGAGAGATAGACTGGGAGTGAGAGAGAGAGAGAGAGACTGGGAGTGTGTGTGAGAGAGAGAGAGAGTGGGGTGTGAGAGAGAGAGAGAGAGACTGGGAGTGAGAGAGAGAGAGAGAGAGTGTGTGTGTGAGAGAGAGAGAGAGAGACTGGGAGAGTGAGAGAGAGAGAGAGAGAGGGTGTGTGAGAGAGAGAGAGAGAGACTGGGAGTGTGAGAGAGAGAGAGAGAGAGAGTGAGAGACTGGGAGTGTGTGTGAGAGAGAGAGAGAGTGGGAGTGTTTGTGTGAGAGAGAGAGACTGGGAGTGTGAGAGAGACTGGGAGTGAGAGAGAGAGAGAGAGAGAGAGAGAGACTGGGAGTGTGTGAGAGAGAGAGATTGGGAGTGTGAGAGAGAGAGAGATTAGGAGTGTGAGAGAGAGAGAGCGATTGGGAGTTTGAGAGAGAGAGAGATTAGGAGTGTGAGAGAGAGAGAGAGATTGGGAGTGTGAGAGAGAGAGAGATTGGGAGTGTGAGAGAGAGAGAGAGATTGGGAGTCTGAGAGAGAGAGACTGGGAGTGTGAGAGAGAGAGGCTGGGAGTGTGAGAGAGAGAGAGAGAGACTGGGAGTGTGAGAGACAGAGAGAGTGGGAGTGTGTGAGAGAGAGAGGGAGAGACTGGGAGTGTGTGAGAGAGAGAGACTGGGAGTGTGTGAGAGAGAGAGGGAGGGACTGGGAGTGTGTGAGAGAGGGAGAGAGTGGGAGTGTTTGTGTGAGAGAGAGAGGCTGGGAGTGTGAGAGAGAGAGAGACTGGGAGTGTGAGAGACAGAGAGAGTGGGAGTGTGTGAGAGAGAGAGAGACTGGGAGTGTGTGAGAGAGAGAGACTGGGAGTGTGAGAGAGAGAGAGACTGGGAGTGTGTGAGAGAGAGAGACTGGGAGTGTGTGAGAGAGAGAGAGACTGGGAGTGTGAGAGAGAGAGATTGGGAATGGGAGAGAGAGAGATTGGGACTGTGAGAGAGAGAGAGACTGGGAGTGAGAGAGAGAGAGAGAGAGACTGGGAGTGTGTGTGAGAGAGAGAGAGACTGGGAGTGAGAGAGACTGGGAGTGAGAGAGAGAGAGAGAGAGTGTGTGTGTGAGAGAGAGAGAGAGAGACTGGGAGAGTGAGGGAGAGAGAGAGAGAGTGTGCGTGAGAGAGAGAGAGAGAGACTGGGAGTGTGAGAGAGAGAGAGAGAGAGTGAGAGACTGGGAGTGTGTGTGAGAGAGAGAGAGAGTGGGAGTGTTTGTGTGAGAGAGAGAGACTGGGAGTGTGAGAGAGACTGGGAGTGAGAGAGAGAGAGAGAGAGAGAGAGACTGGGAGTGTGTGAGAGAGAGAGATTGGGAGTGTGAGAGAGAGAGAGATTAGGAGTGTGAGAGAGAGAGAGAGATTGGGAGTGTGAGAGAGAGATTGGGAGTGTGAGAGAGAGAGAGAGATTGGGAGTCTGAGAGAGAGAGACTGGGAGTGTGAGAGAGAGAGGCTGGGAGTGTGAGAGAGAGAGAGAGAGACTGGGAGTGTGAGAGACAGAGAGAGTGGGAGTGTGTGAGAGAGAGAGGGAGAGACTGGGAGTGTGTGAGAGAGAGAGACTGGGAGTGTGTGAGAGAGAGAGGGAGAGAGAGAGAGACTGGGAGTGTTTGTGTGAGAGAGAGAGACTGGGAGTGTGAGAGAGACTGGGAGTGTGTGAGAGAGAGAGTGAGAGAGACTGGGAGTGTGTGAGAGAGAGAGATTGGGAGTGTGAGAGAGAGAGAGATTGGGAGTGTGAGAGAGAGAGATTGGGAGTCTGAGAGAGAGAGAGACTGGGAGTGTGAGAGAGAGAGAGATTGGGAGTGAGAGAGAGAGAGAGAGACTGGGAGTGTGAGAGAGAGATTGGGAGTGTGAGAGAGAGAGCTTGGGAGTGAGAGAGAGAGAGAGATTGGGAGTGTGTGAGAGAGAGAGAGATTGGGAGTGTGAGAGAGAGAGATTGGGAGTGAGAGAGAGAGATTGGGATTGGGAGAGAAGAGAGATAGGGAGTGTGAGAGAGAGATTGGGAGTGTGAGAGAGAGAGAAAGATTGGGAGTGTGTAAGAGAGAGAGAGATTGGGAGTGTGAGAGAGAGGGAGAGATTGGGAGTGTGTGTGAGAGAGAGAGATTGGGAGTGTGTGAGAGAGAGAGAGCTTGGTGTGTGTGAGAGAGAGAGATTGGGAGTGAGAGAGAGAGAGAGAGAGACTGGGAGTCTGAGAGAGAGAGAGAGAGATTGGGAGTGTGTGTGAGGGAGACTGGGAGTGTGAGAGAGAGAGATTGGGAGTGTGAGAGAGAGAGTTTGGGTGTGTGAGAGAGAGACAGAGATTGGGATTGTGAGAGAGAGAGAGATTGGGAGTGTGAGAGAGAGAGACTGGGAGTGAGAGAGAGAGATTGGGAGTGTGTGAGACAGAGAGAGAGAGTGGGAGTGTGTGAGAGAGAGAGAGTGGGAGTGTGTGAGAGAGAGAGTGGGAGTGTGTGAGAGAGAGAGAGAGACTGGGAGTGTGTGAGAGAGAGAGACTGGGAGTTTGTGAGAGAGAGAGAGACTGGGAGTGTGAGAGAGAGAGACTGGGAGTGTGAGAGAGAGAGAGACTGGGAGTCAGAGAGAGAGAGAGAGAGACTGGGAGTGTGTGTGAGAGCGAGAGAGAGTGGGGGTGTGTGAGAGAGAGTGAGAGAGACTGGGAGTGAGAGAGACTGGGAGTGAGAAAGAGAGAGAGAGAGTGTGTGTGAGAGAGAGAGAGAGAGAGACCCGGCCCACTGAGAGACCGAGCGACCCGGCACCAGGACACCGAGAGCCCGGAGACACCCGGGACACAGCCCGGATCACCGAGACCGAGAGACCGGCCCAGAGACACAGTAAGGCCCGGGGACAGAGAGAGAGAGAGAGCGAGGTCGCGGGAACAGAGAGAGAGAGAACCCGGGAACAGAGAGAGAGAGAACCCGGGAACAGAGAGAGAGATCCCGGCAACAGAGAGAGAGGACATCGGAGCGGGAGGGAGCGAGAGAGCGTGAGAGAGAGAGAGGAGAGGAAACACCAGCTGGAGAGAAAAAGCTGGAGAGAGAGAGAAACAGAGGCCTGAACCGCGAGACCGGAGACCGGGAGGAGCAGCCAGAACCAGGACAATAAATAAGAGGCCTGGGGAGGGTGAACCTGAGAACGCGAGTCCCAGAGACCGCGGGATCGGAGAACGGGAGGAGCGGCCCGAACCGGGAAAACAGGTAAGAGGCCTGGGGAGGGTGAACCCGAGACCGCGAGGCCCAGAGACCGCGGGAACGGAGACCGGGAGACCAGGGCAGAAAACAGCCTGGTCAGTCAAAAAACCCGGGGGCCTGAGACCGACACGAGGAGATCCGCCCAGAGCGCGGAAAGCGAATGAGTCCGGGGCACGGAGAGTGGACGAGTTTGGAACACGGAGAGAGAGAGAGAGTCCGAGGCCCGGAGAGCGAGTGAGTCGGAAGAGAAAAAAAAAAAAACCGGAGAAATAAGTTTTACCTAATTCTACCTAAGTTTCATTTTAGTTAAAGTTAGTTCGGAAAAAGTTTAATTTTATTTAAATACCTGAAAAAAGAACAACAAACCCGCGAGGAAAAGGAATAGAAACCCGAGAGAAACGATAAACTACCCGAACCAAGATCCTGTGAGAGAAAGAGAAAGAGAAACCTTTAAGAACAGCTATATCAAAGATGAACCCCTGAAAAACTCCCAATTTTGGACCTAAAAGTGGGCTAAGGTGGAACACGACACAAAAAAGAGGAAAAAAAAAGATATCTATCTGAGACAAAAAAACAAACGACTACAATGAGCAGGGAAATGATATATCCTGAGCAATGCACAAAAAATAAAGCAAAGGAAAAATACAAGTACACAACACTAAAAAATAACCCAGAGATCCTCTACGTTGACTGTACCACACACAAAGGGACTAAGCTGAAGAACAACCTCATATTCTACACCGAATACGTCACCTCCTGGAAGGAGACTTTACAAAAACACTACGCATACGTCTCCAGTGAAGGTATTGGCAGTGGAGGCAGACTGAAAATATGTAAAGATGGAAACCTAGATAAAGATGACCCCCTGCTAACCAAAAGCTACTACAACAAAAATAGAAAGATCATGATACAGGGGAATGTGGAAAATCTGGACTCCTTCGAAAAGGAATTCCCCCAGTTGAAAACTAAGGCAGACACAAAGAGGACCAATGGACAGGAAGCAAAAGAGAGTCGAACAGAGGATGATGAGAACCATATGTGTTGGTGTAGGGGTTACAGGGATCGGGTGGGATATGTGTCGGTGCAGGCTCGATGGGCCGAAATGGCCTCTATCTGCACTGTGGGGTTTCTGTGATTTCTGTGATTTCTGTGAAATGGAGGAAGAAGAAGAGAGACCAGCAGAGGAAAACACCTCCCTGTCCATCTCCACCCCCCCCACACCTCTCAACGAAAACAAAATGATGAAAGAGAATCTGGCCAAACTAGAACTTGATTTCAACGAATACAGAGAAACACTGGCCAAGAATCTGAAGGAGGAATTCAAACAGCTAAAAACGGAACACGAGTCCACCATCCACAAGATGACAAAGACCATAGAGGAGCAAAGAAATGAGATCAAAGAACTCCGTACTCAACTAAACAAAACGAAGGAGACCGTAGAAAGGCTCAGCAGGCAACACAAACCTCTTAAGGTCCAAAAACCTGAGGACACAAAAACAACACACACAAGGACACAGAACCCGCCGGATGCCACCCCACACGACGACACACCGAAAGCCACAAACCCCGCTCCAACCAGCCCTCAGTCGAATCATGCCCAGACTACTGCTACCCAGTCCTCACACACAGGAACACAAAAACCGACAGATACCCCCCCAAACGAGGACACACCGAAAGCCCCAAACCCCGCTCCTGCCACACAACATATCCCAGAAACCCAGCCAACAACCAGCCACCAGGCGAGTCCTACCCAGACTACTGTTACCCAGTCTGAAAAACCAGCCCCTCAGGCGGTCCTGCTGACCGACTCCAACGGAAAGTTTCTGGACCCCCAGAGGCTGTTCCCAGACCATCAAGTCCTGAAAAAATGGTGCAGCAACACAGACCAAGCAATGAAGATCCTGAACAAAGAATCCCTTGGAAGCCCCAAATGGATTGTGATCCACACAGGCACGAACGACCTACGCACCCTACAGGAAGGCACTGCTAGGGCGGTGAGCAGGATGGCGGAAAAGGCCAGCAGGGAATTCCCCGAGGCGCGGATCGTGATCTCCACACTACTGCCCAGAAAGGACACCCCAGCCTATATAATCCACAACACCAACAGGGAGATCGACACGAGATGTTCTGTCCTCCCCAACGTCTCCCTGGCCCATCATCCAAACATCAACACAAGGGACCTCTATGACGAAATACATCTACTCAAACAGCGGATGTGGGTCTTCGCAAGAAACCTCATAAACACTGCCAAAAGACGCAGCCCTCCCACCCCCTCTACCATTGGGAGCCCATTACAAAACCAACAACAGAACCGTGCTTTTATACCTGACCCAATACCCCCCTCTAGACCACAGACTGTAGACCAAGAACTGAGAAAGATCATGACGATGCTGAACAGCCTGATAGAAAGCCGGAGAAATTATTAATATTGTTATTTCTCATTATCATTATTGATCAGTATTACTATTATTAGAAAGATATATGTGCATGCCTCATGAAATTTATACTAAATCATCATTTAACATTATAGAAAATAGTGTTTCCACACTCATCCCACAAAATAGGTCCATTTTATTTCGTTTTATTGAACTATATAAATGCGTTCTTTCCACATAAGCGGCTGGAATATCCAGGGCTTCCGCTCCTCAACTTTTGGGATGAAGAGTATAGACCCTGAATTCCTAAAAGCTATAAAAGACATTGATATAATTGTGTTAACAGAAACATGGTGCCAAAAGGACGTGCCGACCCACTGTCCTCCAATGTACCATGAAATCATTGTGCCCTCAGTAAAGAACACTAAAACACGCAAGGGCAGAACCTCCGGGGGAATATTGGTGTGGTATAAGGGAGAACTGGACAAACACATCTCACCGGTAAAACAGGGAAAATCGCACGTATGGCTAAAACTAGATAAAAATATAGGAATAGCAAAAAAAGATGTTTACTTATGTGCGATCTACATACCTCCAATAGAATCGCCATATTTCGAAGAGGAGTTATTTGATACTCTCCACATGGAAATCAGCCATTTCCAGGCCCAAGGAAAGGTGATAATATGTGGGGACCTAAATGCAAGGACCGGTTGTGAACCTGACTTCATAGACCCACAGGGAAACAACCATGTGTTTGGCCAGACCCCTTTAGATGTCACACCAGCCATCGCAAATCGGAACAACCTTGATCGTGAAATAAATAAAAGCGGTAGGGAGGTAGTGCAACTCTGCCGAGCCTTAGGCCTGTACATAGTTAACGGTAGGTTCAGAGGGGACTCCCTAGGGAGACTCACATACTCCTCAACTCTTGGGTCTAGTGTGGTGGACTATACAATCACTGACCTGGACCCCTGCGATATCAACTCATTCACTGTCAGGCAGCAATCCCCCCTCTCAGACCATAACCAAATAAATATGTACCTTAAACTTTCTGCCCAAACTACAGACACAAAAAAAGAACCCAGTAAGCTCCATAAAATAAACCAGACATACAGATGGGCCCCAGACAGTGGAGAAAAATTCATCACAGCACTAAAGTCACCTGATCTCACAAGTAAAATATCAAAATTTAAAGAAAACCCATACGAGATCACCAGAGATGGTGTAAACATGGCCATAGAGGATATAAATATGATCTTCCATGAGGCAGCTGTAAAAGCCGACCTTGTGAAACAGAAGAGGAAGCGTCACAAAAGACAAAATAAAAATAAGAAATGGTTTGACCACGAATGCAAAAATGCCAGAAAAGACCTGAGAAAAATATCAAACCAAAAGCATCGCCAACCAAACAATCAGGACCTACGTACTAGATACAATGAAACCCTCAAAAGATATAAACACACCATTAGGAACAAAACACAAAACTATACCCACAAAATACTCGAAGAAATTGAAAACTCCACCAATCCAAAACAATTCTGGGAAATGTGGAATAACCTGAGTACAACACAATTGCAAGCATTACCAATCCAAGATGGCGACATCTGGAGAACACATTTTGAAAACCTCTACAAAGACATCCCAATAAACGAAACAAACCCAAGTCAACATCAGGTCACAGAAAAACTCCACACATTAGAAGCAACAATTAAAGACAACCAAAACCCTCTAGACTCCCCAATCACATGGAAAGAACTGGCCACAAAAACAAAATCTCTCCACCTAAAGAAAGCCTGTGGCCCAGACAACATCAAAAATGAAATGCTCAAGTTCAGCAATATGGAGATGCAGGGTGCGGTACTCAAATTATTCAACATCATATTACGTTCAGGCTGTTTTCCCGATATCTGGTGCCAAGGACTAATCTCCCCCATATATAAAAGTGGAAACAAATCAGACCCAAATAACTACCGCGGCATCTGTGTCAACAGTTGTCTAGGGAAGTTATTCTGCAGTATTCTAAATAGTAGATTACTTGATTTTCTTAACAAACATAATATCCTCAGAAAAAAACAAATAGGCTTTCTTCCAAAACACCGCACCACCGACCATATCTATACCCTTCACACCCTCATTGAAAAACATATACACCAAACAAAAAATGGGAAAATATTCGCCTGTTTCATCGACTTCAAGAGAGCCTTTGACTCTATATGGCACGAAGGGCTCTATTATAAACTTCTTCAGTGTGGAATAGGGGGCAAAGTCTATGACCTTATTAAATCAATGTATCTGAAAAACAAATGCGGGGTCAAAATTGGAGACAAACGCACCGATTTCTTCACCCAGAGAAGAGGTGTCCGGCAGGGCTGCAATTTGAGCCCGACCCTGTTCAACATATACATAAATGAATTAGCAGACATGCTGGAGCAAAGCGAGTCACCAGGTCTCAGTCTCCTGGATGGAGAAGTGAAATCCCTGTTCTATGCGGACGACCTGGTTCTGCTGTCTCCCACAGAACAGGGATTACAGCAACAACTAGACCTACTCGACAAATACTGCCAAAATTGTGCTCTAACAGTAAATCTAAAGAAAACCAACATCATGATTTTTCAAAAAAGACCCAGATGTCAGGAAAACAAATACCAGTTTACCCTCAGTGATACCACTATAGGACACACTATGAGCTACACCTACCTTGGTCTAACTATTACAGCATCAGGGAGCTTCAGCATAGCAGTGAATGCACTAAAAGAAAAAGCACGAAGAGCCCTATATGCAATAAAAAGAAAATTCTACAACATCCAAATCCCAATCAAAATCTGGCTCAAAATATTTGACAGCATAATCCTGCCCATTGCACTGTACGGTAGTGAAGTATGGGGCCCGCTAAATCACCAAAGCTACACTAAATGGGAAAAACACACAATAGAAGCCCTACATGCAGAATTCTGCCGAAGCATCCTTCGCACCCAAAGAAAAACGCCAACAAATGCATGCAGAGCCGAACTAGGCAGATACCCACTGATAATAAACATCCAAAAACGAGCACTAAACTTCCTAAATCACCTCAAATCTAGCTCCCCAGACACCCTTCATTTCAAAGCCTTTCAGACCCAAGAGCTAAACCCAGAAAAGAGTCCCCTGAGTCAGCTGCTACTGAAACTAAGTACCCAACCGGACCCTGACCAGCCCCAGACCAACACAGCCGTCCAAACACCAATCCGAGTGAACCAAATCATTAAAAAATGCAAAGAAACCTACCTGGAACATTGGAACAAAATAACCGAAAGCCAAAGCAGATTAGAATGTTACCGGGCCCTAAAAAGAGAATATAAACTGGCAGACTACCTCACGACCATCAGAGACACAAAACAGAGACAGACCCTCACCAGGTACAGACTAAGCGACCACCAACTGGAAATTGAAAAAGGCAGATACAAGAAATCCTGGCAGCCTAGAGAGAATAGAATATGCGATCAATGTCTAGCCGGCGAGGTTGAAACAGAGATGCATTTCCTCCTAAAATGCGAAAAATTCAACACATCAAGAAACATATTATTCAACAAGCTAAGCCAAACAACCCCAGATTTCAAGGAATTGGATGACCTGTCAAAATTGAGATTAGTCCTAGGAGAAGGAGACAGACCATACCTTGGGGCCAAATATGTAACAACATGTCACAACCTGAGGACTGTTTAAAATTAAGACTGTTTAAAATTAATATTGAACGTACCAAATGAAGTACAAAGACTGTTTAAAATTAATATTGTTTAAAAGTAATATTGTATATACCCAACAAATGTCAAATCGATTGACACCTACAGAATGTTGGAAAACTGTACCTTTTTGCTGTGTAAGCTTTGGCAATATGGTTCACTGTAAACTTTCATGCCAATAAAGCATTTGAATTGGAATTGGAATTGGAAATTGGAGAGAGAGAGAGTGTGTGTGAGAGAGAGAGAGAGAGACTGGGAGTGTGAGAGAGAGAGAGAGAGATTGAGAGACTGGAATGTGTGAGAGAGAGAGAGAGTGGGAGTGTTTGTGTGAGAGAGAGAGACTGGGAGTGTGAGAGAGACTGGGAGTGTGTGAGAGAGAGAGAGAGAGAGACTGGGAGTGTGTGAGGGAGAGAGATTGGGAGTGTGAGAGAGAGAGAGATTGGGAGTGTGAGAGAGAGAGAGAGATTGGGAGTGTGAGAGAGAGAGAGATTGGGAGTGTGAGAGAGAGAGAGTGATTGGGAGTCTGAGAGAGATAGAGATTGGGAGTGTGAGAGAGAGAGAGATTGGGAGTGTGACAGAGAGAGAGAGATTGGGAGTGTGAGAGAGAGAGATTGGGAGTGTGAGAGAGAGAGAGAGATTGGGAGTCTGAGAGAGAGAGAGATTGGGAGTCTGAGAGAGAGAGATACTGGGAGTGTGAGAGAGAGACTGGGAGTGTGTGAGAGAGAGAGAGATTGGGAGTGAGAGAGAGAGAGATTGGGACTGAGAGAGAGAGAGATTGGGAGTGTGAGAGAGAGAGAGACTGGGAGTGTGAGAGAGAGAGACTGGGTGTGTGAGTGAGAGAGAGACATTGGGAGTGTGAGAGATAGAGTGAGATTGGGAGTGTGAGAGAGAGAGAGATTGGGAGTGTGAGAGAGAGAGAGATTGGGAGTGTGAGAGAGAGAGATTGGGAGTGTGAGACAGAGAGATTGGGAGTGTGAGAGAGAGAGAGAGATTGGGAGTGTGAGAGAGAGAGAGAGATTGGGAGTGTGAGAGAGAGAGATTGGGAGTGTGAGAGAGAGAGAGACTAGGAGTAAGAGAGAGAGAGACTGGGAGTGTGAGAGAGAGAAAGATTGGGAGTGTGAGAGAGAGAGAGATTGGGAGTGTGAGAGAGAGAGATTGGGAGTGTGAGAGAGAGAGAGATTGGGAGTGTGAGAGTGAGAGAGAGATTGGGAGTATGAGAGAAAGAGATTGGGAGTGTGAGAGAGATAGAGATTGGGAGTGTGAGAGAGAGAGAGATTGGGGGTGTGAGAGAGAGAGATTGGGAGTGTGTGAGAGAGAGAGATTGGGAGTGAGAGAGAGAGAGAGATTGGGAGTGTGAGAGAGAGAGAGATTGGGAGTGTGAGAGAGAGAGAGATTGGAAGTGTGAGAGAGAGAGATTGGGAGTGTGAGAGAGAGATTGGGTGTGTGAGAGAGAGAGAGACTGGGAGTGAGAGAGAGAGAGAGAGAGACTGGGAGTGTGTGTGAGAGAGAGAGAGAGTGGGGTGTGAGAGAGAGAGAAAGAGAGTGGGTCTTCGCAAGAAACCTCATAAACACTGCCAAAAGACGCAGCCCTCCCACCCCCCCTACCATTGGGAGCCCAAACAGGACCACCAATGTCCCCCACCCCCCTTTACAAAACCGACAACAGAACCGTGCTTTTATACCTGACCCAAGACCCCCCTCTAGAGCACAGACTGTAGACCAAGAACTGAGAAAGATCATGACGATGCTGAACAGCCTGATAGAAAGCCGGAGAAATTATTAATATTGTTATTTATCATTATCATTATTGTTATCTTATCAGTATTATTACTATTATTAGATAGATATATGTGCATGCCTCATGAAATTTATACTAAATCATCACTTAGCATGAAAGAAAATAGTGTTTCCACACTCATCCCACAAAATAGGTCCATTTTATTTCATTTTATTGAACTATATAAATGCGTTCTTTCCACATAAGCTGCTGGAATATCCAGGGCCTCCGCTCCTCAACTTTTGGGATGAAGAGTACAGACCCTGAATTCCTAAAAGCTATAAAAGACATTGATATAATTGTGTTAACAGAAACATGGTGCCAAAAGGACATGCCGACCCACTGTCCTCCAATGTACCATGAAATCATTGTGCCCTCAGTAAAGAACACTAAAACACGCAAGGGCAGAACCTCCGGGGGAATATTGGTGTGGTATAAGGGAGAACTGGACAAACACATCTCACCGGTAAAACAGGGGAAATCACACGTATGGCTAAAACTAGATAAAAATATAGGAATAGCAAAAAAAGATGTTTACTTATGTGCGATCTACATATCTCCAATAGAATCGCCATATTTCGAAGAGGAGTTATTTGATACTCTCCACATGGAAATCAGCCATTTCCAGGCCCAAGGAAAGGTGATAATATGTGGGGACCTAAATGCAAGGACCGGTTGTGAACCTGACTTCATAGACCCACAGGGAAACAACCATGTGTTTGGCCAGACCCCTTTAGATGTCACACCAGCCATCGCAAATCGGAACAACCTTGATCGTGAAATAAATAAAAGCGGTAGGGAGGTAGTGCAACTCTGCCGAGCCTTAGGCCTGTACATAGTTAATGGTAGGTTCAGAGGGGACTCCCTAGGGAGACTCACATACTCCTCAACTCTTGGGTCTAGTGTGGTGGACTATACAATCACTGACCTGGACCCCTGCGATATCAACTCATTCACTGTCAGGCAGCAATCCCCCCTCTCAGACCATAACCAAATAAATGTGTACCTTAAACTTTCTGCCCAAACTACAGACACAAAAAAGGAACACAGTAAGCTACATAAAATAAACCAGACATACAGATGGGCCCCAGACAGTGGAGATAAATTCATCACAGCACTAAATTCACCTGATCTCACAAGTAAAATTTCAAAATTTAAAGAAAATCTATATGAGATCACCAGAGATGGTGTAAACACGGCCATAGAGGATATAAATATGATCTTCCATGAGGCGGCTGTAAAAGCCGACCTCGTGAAACAGAAGAGGAAGCATCACAAAAGACAAAATAAAAATATGAAATGGTTTGACCACGAATGCAAAAATGCCAGAAAAGACCTGAGAAAAATATCAAACCAAAAGCATCGGCAACCAAACAATCCGGACCTACGTACTAGATACAATGAAACCCTCAAAAGATATAAACACACCATTAGGAACAAAACACAAAACTATACCCACAAAATACTCGAAGAAATTGAAAACTCCACCAATCCAAAACAATTCTGGGAAATGTGGAATAACCTGAGTACAACACAATTGCAAGCATTACCAATCCAAGATGGCGACATCTGGAGAACACATTTTGAAAACCTCTACAAAGACATCCCAAAAAACAAAACAAACCCAAGTCAACATCAGGTCACAGAAAAACTCCACACATTAGAAGCAACAATTAAAGACAACCAAAACCCTCTAGACTCCCCAATCACATGGAAAGAACTGGCCACAAAAACAAAATCTCTCCACCTAAAGAAAGCCTGTGGCCCAGACAACATCAAAAATGAAATGCTAAAGTTCAGCAATATGGAGATGCAGGGTGCGATACTCAAACTATTCAACATCATATTACGCTCAGGCTGTTTTCCCGATATCTGGTGCCAAGGACTAATCTCCCCCATATATAAAAGTGGAAACAAATCAGACCCAAATAACTACCGCGGCATCTGCGTCAACAGTTGTCTAGGGAAGTTATTCTGCAGTATTCTAAATAGTAGATTACTTGATTTTCTTAACAAACATAATATCCTCAGAAAAAACCAAATAGGCTTTCTTCCAAAACACCGCACCGCCGACCATATCTATACCCTTCACACCCTCATTGAAAAACATAAACACCAAACAAAAAATGGGAAAATATTCGCCTGTTTCATCGACTTCAAGAAAGCCTTTGACTCTATATGGCACGAAGGGCTCTATTATAAACTTCTTCAGTGTGGAATAGGGGGCAAAGTCTATGACCTTATTAAATCAATGTATCTGAAAAACAAATGCGGGTTCAAAATTGGAGACAAACGCACCGATTTCTTCACCCAGAGAAGAGGCGTCCGGCAGGGCTGCAATTTGAGCCCGACCCTGTTCAACATATACATAAATGAATTAGCAGACATGCTGGAGCAAAGCGAGTCACCAGGTCTCCGTCTCCTGGATGGAGAAGTGAAGTCCCTGTTCTATGCGGACGACCTGGTTCTGCTGTCTCCCACAGAACAGGGATTACAGCAACAACTAGACCTACTCGACAAATACTGCCAAAATTGGGCTCTAACAGTAAATCTAAAGAAAACCAACATCATGATTTTTCAGAAAAGACCCAGATGTCAGGAAAACAAATACCAGTTTACCCTCAGTGATACCACTATAGGACACACTATGAGCTACACCTACCTTGGTCTAACTATTACAGCATCAGGGAGCTTCAGCATAGCAGTGAATGCACTAAAAGAAAAAGCCCGAAGAGCCCTATATGCAATAAAAAGAAAATTCTACAACATCCAAATCCCAATCAAAATCTGGCTCAAAATATTTGACAGCATAATCCTGCCCATTGCACTGTACGGTAGTGAAGTATGGGGCCCGCTAAATCACCAAAGCTACACTAAATGGGAAAAACACACAATAGAAGCCCTACATGCAGAATTCTGCCGAAGCATCCTTCGCACCCAAAGAAAAACGCCAACAAATGCATGCAGAGCCGAACTAGGCAGATACCCACTGATAATAAACATCCAAAAACGAGCACTAAACTTCCTAAATCACCTCAAATCTAGCTCCCCAGACACCCTTCATTTCAAAGCCTTTCAGACCCAAGAGCTAAACCCAGAAAAGAGTCCCCTGAGTCAGCTGCTACTGAAACTAAGTACTCAGCCGGACCCTGACCAGCCCCAGACCAACACAGCCGTCCAAACACCAATCCGAGTGAACCAAATCATTAAAAAATGCAAAGAAACCTACCTGGAACATTGGAACAAAATAACCGAAAGCCAAAGCAGATTAGAATGTTACCGGGCCCTAAAAAGAGAATATAAACAGGCAGACTACCTCACGACCATCAGAGACACAAAACAGAGACAGACCCTCACCAGGTACAGACTAAGCGACCACCAACTGGAAATTGAAAAAGGCAGATACAAGAAATCCTGGCAGCCTAGAGAGAATAGAATATGCGATCAATGTCTGGCTGGCGAGGTTGAAACAGAAATGCATTTCCTCCTAAAATGCGAAAAATTCAACACATCAAGAAACATATTATTCAACAAGCTAAGCCAAACAACCCCAGATTTCAAGGAATTGGATGATCTGTCAAAATTGAGATTAGTCCTAGGAGAAGGAGACAGACCATACCTTGGGGCTAAATATGTAACAACATGTCACAACCTGAGGACTGTTTAAAAGTAAGACTGTTTAAAATTAATATTGAACGTACCAAATGAAGTAGAAAGACTGTTTAAAATTAATATTGTTTAAAAGTAATATTGTATATACCCAACAAATGTCAAATCGATTGACGCCTACAGAATGTTGGAAAACTGTACCTTTTTGCAATGTAAGCTTTGGCAATATGGTTCTCTGTAAACTTTCATGCCAATAAAGCATTTGAACTGAACTGAACTGAACTGAAACTGAGAGAGACTGGGAGTGAGAGAGACTGGGAGTGAGAGAGAGAGAGAGAGTGTGTGTGTGTGAGAGAGAGAGAGAGAGACTGGGAGAGTGAGAGAGAGAGAGCGAGAGTGTGTGTGAGAGAGAGAGAGAGAGACTGGGAGTGTGAGAGAGAGAGAGAGATTGGGAGTGTGAGAGAGAGAGAGATTGGGAGTGTGAGAGAGAGAGAGAGATTGGGAGTCTGAGAGAGAGAGACTGGGAGTGTGAGAGAGAGAGGCTGGGAGTGTGAGAGAGAGAGAGAGACTGGGAGTGTGAGAGACAGAGAGAGTGGGAGTGTGTGAGAGAGAGAGGGAGAGACTGGGAGTGTGTGAGAGAGAGAGACTGGGAGTGTGTGAGAGAGAGAGGGAGAGACTGGGAGAGTGAGAGAGGGAGACTGGGAGTGTGTGAGAGAGAGAGACTGGGAGTGTGTGAGAGAGAGAGAGACTGGGAGTGTGAGAGAGAGAGATTGGGAGTGTGAGAGAGAGAGATTGGGAGTGTGAGAGAGAGACTGGGAGTGAGAGAGAGAGAGAGAGACTGGGAGTGTGTGTGAGAGAGACATGAGTGGGGGTGTGTGAGAGAGAGTGAGAGAGACTGGGAGTGAGAGAGACTGGGAGTGAGAAAGAGAGAGAGAGAGTGTGTGTGTGTGAGAGAGAGAGAGAGACTGGGAGAGTGAGAGAGAGAGAGAGAGTGTGTGTGTGAGAGAGAGAGAGAGACTGGGAGTGTGAGAGAGAGAGAGAGAGAGTGAGAGACTGGGAGTGTGTGAGAGAGAGAGAGAGTGGGAGTGTTTGTGTGAGAGAGAGAGACTGGGAGTGTGAGAGAGACTGGGAGTGTGTGTGAGAGAGAGAGAGAGATTGGGAGTGTGTGAGAGAGAGAGATTGGGAGTGTGAGAGAGAGAGAGATTGGGAGTGTGAGAGAGAGAGAGAGATTGGGAGTGTGAGAGAGAGAGATATTGGGAGTGTGAGAGAGAGAGAGAGATTGGGAGTGTGTGTGAGGGAGACTGGGAGTGTGAGAGAGAGAGAGATTGGGAGTGTGAGAGAGAGAGTTTGGGTGTGTGAGAGAGAGAGAGAGATTGGGATTGTGAGAGAGAGAGAGAGATTGGGAGTGTGAGAGAGAGAGATTGGGAGTGTGAGAGAGAGAGATTGGGAGTGAGAGAGAGAGAGAGAGAGAGACTGGGAGTGTGAGAGAGACAGAGAGATTGGGAGTGTGTGTGAGGGAGACTGGGAGTGTGAGAGAGAGAGAGATTGGGAGTGTGAGAGAGAGAGAGACTGGGAGTAAGAGAGAGAGAGACTGGGAGTGTGAGAGAGAGAAAGATTGGGAGTGTGAGAGAGAGAGAGATTGGGAGTGTGAGAGAGAGAGATTGGGAGTGTGAGAGAGAGAGAGATTGGGAGTGTGAGAGTGAGAGAGAGATTGGGAGTATGAGAGAGAGAGATTGGGAGTGTGAGAGAGAGAGAGATTGGGAGTGTGAGAGAGAGAGAGAGATTGGGGGTGTGAGAGAGAGAGATTGGGAGTGTGAGAGAGAGAGAGATTGGGAATGAGAGAGAGAGAGAGAGATTGGGAGTGTGAGAGAGAGAGAGATTGGGAGTGTGAGAGAGAGAGAGATTGGAAGTGTGAGAGAGAGAGATTGGGAGTGTGTGAGAGAGAGAGATTGGGAGTGTGAGAGAGAGAGATTGGGAGTGTGAGAGAGAGAGAGAGATTGGGAGTGTGAGAGAGAGAGAGAGATTGGGAGTGTGAGAGAGAGAGATTGGGAGTGTGAGAGTGAGATTGGGAGTGTGAGAGAGAGAGAGATTGGGAGTGTGAGAGAGAGAGAGATTGGGAGTGTGAGAGAGAGAGAGAGATTGGGAGTGTGAGAGAGGGAGAGATTGGGAGTGAGAGAGAGAGAGAGATTGGGAGTGTGAGAGAGAGAGAGACTGGGAGTGAGAGAGAGAGAGAGTGGGAGTGTGTGAGAGAGAAAGTGGGACTGTCAGAGAGAGAGAGAGAGTGGCAGTGTGAGAGAGAGAGAGAGCGGGAGTGTATGTGAGAGAGAGAGTGTGAGAGAGAGAGAGAGTGGGAGTGTGTGTGAGAGAGAGTGAGAGTGGGAGTGTGTGTGAGAGAGAGAGTGGGAGTGTGTGAGAGAGAGAGTGGGAGTGCGTGAGAGTGAGAGATTGGGAGTGTGTGAGAGAGAGAGAGACTGGGAGTGTGAGAGAGAGAGACTGGGAGTGTGAGAGAGAGAGGCTGGGAGTGTGAGAGAGAGAGAGACTGGGAGTGTGAGAGAGAGAGAGACTGGGAGTGTGAGAGAGAGAGAGACTGGGAGTGTGTGAGAGAGAGAGACAGGGAGTGTGTGAGAGAGAGAGAGACTGTGAGTGTGAGAGAGAGAGATTGGGAGTGTGCTAGAGAAAGATTGGGAGTGTGAGAGAGAGAGAGACTGGGAGTGAGAGAGAGAGAGAGAGAGACTGGGAGTGTGTGTGAGAGAGAGAGAGTGGGGGTGTGAGAGAGAGAGAGAGAGACTGGGAGTGAGAGAGACTGGGAGTGAGAGAGAGAGAGAGAGTGTGTGTGTGTGAGAAAGAGAGAGAGACTGGGAGAGTGAGAGAGAGAGAGAGAGAGTGTGTGTGAGAGAGAGAGAGAGAGAGACTGGGAGTGTGAGAGAGAGAGATTGGGAGTGTGTGAGAGAGAGATTGGGAGTGTGAGAGAGAGACTGGGAGTGAGAGAGAGAGAGAGAGACTGGGAGTGTGTGTGAGAGAGACATGAGTGGGGGTGTGTGAGAGAGAGTGAGAGAGACTGGGAGTGAGAGAGACTGGGAGTGAGAAAGAGAGAGAGAGAGTGTGTGTGTGTGAGAGAGAGAGAGAGACTGGGAGAGTGAGAGAGAGAGAGAGAGTGTGTGTGTGAGAGAGAGAGAGAGAGACTGGGAGTGTGAGAGAGAGGGGGAGAGAGTGAGAGACTGGGAGTGTGTGAGAGAGAGAGAGAGTGGGAGTGTTTGTGTGAGAGAGAGAGACTGGGAGTGTGAGAGAGACTGGGAGTGTGTGTGAGAGAGAGAGAGAGATTGGGAGTGTGTGAGAGAGAGAGATTGGGAGTGTGAGAGAGAGAGAGATTGGGAGTGTGAGAGAGAGAGAGAGATTGGGAGTGTGAGAGAGAGAGATATTGGGAGTGTGAGAGAGAGAGAGAGATTGGGAGTGTGTGTGAGGGAGACTGGGAGTGTGAGAGAGAGAGAGATTGGGAGTGTGAGAGAGAGAGTTTGGGTGTGTGAGAGAGAGAGAGAGATTGGGATTGTGAGAGAGAGAGAGAGATTGGGAGTGTGAGAGAGAGAGATTGGGAGTGTGAGAGAGAGAGATTGGGAGTGAGAGAGAGAGAGAGAGAGAGACTGGGAGTGTGAGAGAGACAGAGAGATTGGGAGTGTGTGTGAGGGAGACTGGGAGTGTGAGAGAGAGAGAGATTGGGAGTGTGAGAGAGAGAGAGACTGGGAGTAAGAGAGAGAGAGACTGGGAGTGTGAGAGAGAGAAAGATTGGGAGTGTGAGAGAGAGAGAGATTGGGAGTGTGAGAGAGAGAGATTGGGAGTGTGAGAGAGAGAGAGATTGGGAGTGTGAGAGTGAGAGAGAGATTGGGAGTATGAGAGAGAGAGATTGGGAGTGTGAGAGAGAGAGAGATTGGGAGTGTGAGAGAGAGAGAGAGATTGGGGGTGTGAGAGAGAGAGATTGGGAGTGTGAGAGAGAGAGAGATTGGGAATGAGAGAGAGAGAGAGAGATTGGGAGTGTGAGAGAGAGAGAGATTGGGAGTGTGAGAGAGAGAGAGATTGGAAGTGTGAGAGAGAGAGATTGGGAGTGTGTGAGAGAGAGAGATTGGGAGTGTGAGAGAGAGAGATTGGGAGTGTGAGAGAGAGAGAGAGATTGGGAGTGTGAGAGAGAGAGAGAGATTGGGAGTGTGAGAGAGAGAGATTGGGAGTGTGAGAGAGAGATTGGGAGTGTGAGAGAGAGAGAGATTGGGAGTGTGAGAGAGAGAGAGATTGGGAGTGTGAGAGAGAGAGAGAGATTGGGAGTGTGAGAGAGGGAGAGATTGGGAGTGAGAGAGAGAGAGAGATTGGGAGTGTGAGAGAGAGAGAGACTGGGAGTGAGAGAGAGAGAGAGTGGGAGTGTGTGAGAGAGAAAGTGGGACTGTCAGAGAGAGAGAGAGAGTGGCAGTGTGAGAGAGAGAGAGAGCGGGAGTGTATGTGAGAGAGAGAGTGTGAGAGAGAGAGAGAGTGGGAGTGTGTGTGAGAGAGAGTGAGAGTGGGAGTGTGTGTGAGAGAGAGAGTGGGAGTGTGTGAGAGAGAGAGTGGGAGTGCGTGAGAGTGAGAGATTGGGAGTGTGTGAGAGAGAGAGAGACTGGGAGTGTGAGAGAGAGAGACTGGGAGTGTGAGAGAGAGAGGCTGGGAGTGTGAGAGAGAGAGAGACTGGGAGTGTGAGAGAGAGAGAGACTGGGAGTGTGAGAGAGAGAGAGACTGGGAGTGTGTGAGAGAGAGAGACAGGGAGTGTGTGAGAGAGAGAGAGACTGTGAGTGTGAGAGAGAGAGATTGGGAGTGTGCTAGAGAAAGATTGGGAGTGTGAGAGAGAGAGAGACTGGGAGTGAGAGAGAGAGAGAGAGAGACTGGGAGTGTGTGTGAGAGAGAGAGAGAGTGGGGGTGTGAGAGAGAGAGAGAGAGACTGGGAGTGAGAGAGACTGGGAGTGAGAGAGAGAGAGAGAGTGTGTGTGTGTGAGAAAGAGAGAGAGACTGGGAGAGTGAGAGAGAGAGAGAGAGAGTGTGTGTGAGAGAGAGAGAGAGAGA
This sequence comes from Somniosus microcephalus, assembly GCF_052327205.1. Lineage (NCBI taxonomy): Eukaryota > Metazoa > Chordata > Chondrichthyes > Squaliformes > Somniosidae > Somniosus > Somniosus microcephalus. The sequence continues at coordinate 203,544,753 of NC_140993.1, read as the reverse complement.
GACTGGGAGTGTGAGAGAGAGAGGGAGAGAGTGAGAGACTGGGAGTGAGAGAGAGAGAGAGAGAGACTGGGAGTGTGTGAGAGAGAGAGATTGGGAGTGTGAGAGAGAGAGAGATTGGGAGTGTGAGAGAGAGAGATTGGGAGTGTGAGAGAGAGAGAGATTGGGAGTGTGAGAGAGAGAGAGAGATTGGGAGTCTGAGAGAGAGAGACTGGGAATGTGAGAGAGAGAGGCTGAGAGTGTGAGAGAGAGAGAGAGAGACTGGGAGTGTGAGAGACAGAGAGAGTGGGAGTGTGTGAGAGAGAGAGGGAGAGACTGGGAGTGTGTGAGAGAGAGAGACTGGGAGTGTGTGAGAGAGAGAGGGAGAGACTGGGAGTGTGAGAGAGAGAGAGACTGGGAGTGTGTGAGAGAGAGAGAGACTGGGAGTGTGTGAGAGAGAGAGAGACTGGGAGTGTGAGAGAGAGAGATTGTGAGTGTGAGAGAGAGAGATTGGGAGTGTGAGAGAGAGTGAGACTGGGAGTGAGAAAGAGAGAGAGAGACTGGGAGTGTGTGTGAGAGAGAGAGAGAGTGGGGGTGTGAGAGAGAGAGAGAGAGACTGGGAGTGAGAGAGACTGGGAGTGAAAGAGAGAGAGAGAGTGTGTGTGTGTGAGAAAGAGAGAGAGACTGGGAGAGTGAGAGAGAGAGAGAGAGAGTGTGTGTGAGAGAGAGAGAGGGAGGTTGAAACAGAAATGCATTTCCTCCTAAAATGCGAAAAATTCAACACATCAAGAAACATATTATTCAACAAGCTAAGCCAAACAACCCCAGATTTCAAGGAATTGGATGATCTGTCAAAATTGAGATTAGTCCTAGGAGAAGGAGACAGACCATACCTTGGGGCTAAATATGTAACAACATGTCACAACCTGAGGACTGTTTAAAAGTAAGACTGTTTAAAATTAATATTGAACGTACCAAATGAAGTAGAAAGACTGTTTAAAATTAATATTGTTTAAAAGTAATATTGTATATACCCAACAAATGTCAAATCGATTGACACCTACAGAATGTTGGAAAACTGTACCTTTTTGCAATGTAAGCTTTGGCAATATGGTTCTCTGTAAACTTTCATGCCAATAAAGCATTTGAACTGAACTGAACTGAGAGAGACTGGGAGTGTGAGAGAGAGAGGGAGAGAGTGAGAGACTGGGAGTGTGTGTGAGAGAGAGAGTGAGTGGGAGTGTTTGTGAGAGACTGGGAGTCTGAGAGAGACTGGGAGTGAGAGAGAGAGAGAGAGAGACTGGGAGTGTGTGAGAGAGAGAGATTGGGAGTGTGAGAGAGAGAGAGATTGGGAGTGTGAGAGAGAGAGATTGGGAGTGTGAGAGAGAGAGAGATTGGGAGTGTGAGAGAGAGAGAGATTGGAGCTGAGAGAGAGAGACTGGGAGTGTGAGAGAGAGAGGCTGGGAGTGTGTGAGAGAGAGAGAGAGACTGGGAGTGTGAGACAGAGAGAGTGGGAGTGTGTGAGAGAGAGAGGGAGAGACTGGGAGTGTGTGAGAGAGAGAGACTGGGAGTGTGTGAGAGAGAGAGGGAGAGACTGGGAGTGTGAGAGAGAGAGAGAGACTGGGAGTGTGTGAGAGAGAGAGAGACTGGGAGTGTGTGAGAGAGAGAGAGACTGGGAGTGTGAGAGAGAGAGATTGGAGTGTGAGAGGGAGAGATTGGGAGTGTGAGAGAGAGAGAGACTGGGGTGAGTGAGGAGAGAGAGAGAGAGGACTGGGAGTGTGTGTGAGAGAGAGAGAGAGTGGGGGTGTGAGAGAGAGAGAGAGAGACTGGGAGTGAGAGAGACTGGGAGTGAGAGAGAGAGAGAGAGAGAGACTGGGAGTGTGTGAGAGAGAGAGATTGGGAGTGTGAGAGAGAGAGAGATTGGGAGTGTGAGAGAGAGAGATTGGGAGTGTGAGAGAGAGAGAGATTGGGAGTGTGAGAGAGAGAGATTGGGAGAGTGAGAGAGAGATTGGGAGTGTGAGAGAGAGAGAGATTGGGAGTGTGAGAGAGAGAGATTGGGAGTGTGAGAGAGAGAGAGAGATTGGGAGTGTGAGAGAGGGAGAGATTGGGAGTGAGAGAGAGAGAGAGATTGGGAGTGTGAGAGAGAGAGAGACTGGGAGTGAGAGAGAGAGAGAGTGGGAGTGTGTGAGAGAGAAAGTGGGACTGTCAGAGAGAGAGAGAGAGTGGCAGTGTGAGAGAGAGAGAGAGCGGGAGTGTATGTGAGAGAGAGAGTGTGAGAGAGAGAGAGAGTGGGAGTGTGTGTGAGAGAGAGTGAGAGTGGGAGTGTGTGTGAGAGAGAGAGTGGGGAGTGTGTGAGAGAGAGAGTGGGAGTGCGTGAGAGTGAGAGATTGGGAGTGTGTGATGAGAGAGAGAGACTGGGAGTGTGAGAGAGAGAGACTGGGAGTGTGAGAGAGAGAGGCTGGGAGTGTGAGAGAGAGAGAGACTGGGAGTGTGAGAGAGAGAGAGACTGGGAGTGTGAGAGAGAGAGAGACTGGAGTGTGTGAGAGAGAGAGACAGGGAGTGTGTGAGAGAGAGAGAGACTGTGAGTGTGAGAGAGAGAGAGATTGGGAGTGTGCTAGAGAAAGATTGGGAGTGTGAGAGAGAGAGAGACTGGGGGAGTGAGAGAGAGAGAGAGAGAGACTGGGAGTGTGTGTGAGAGAGAGAGAGAGTGGGGGTGTGAGAGAGAGAGAGAGAGACTGGGAGTGAGAGAGACTGGGAGTGAGAGAGAGAGAGAGAGTGTGTGTGTGTGAGAAAGAGAGAGAGACTGGGAGAGTGAGAGAGAGAGAGAGAGAGTGTGTGTGAGAGAGAGAGAGGGAGGTTGAAACAGAAATGCATTTCCTCCTAAAATGCGAAAAATTCAACACATCAAGAAACATATTATTCAACAAGCTAAGCCAAACAACCCCAGATTTCAAGGAATTGGATGATCTGTCAAAATTGAGATTAGTCCTAGGAGAAGGAGACAGACCATACCTTGGGGCTAAATATGTAACAACATGTCACAACCTGAGGACTGTTTAAAAGTAAGACTGTTTAAAATTAATATTGAACGTACCAAATGAAGTAGAAAGACTGTTTAAAATTAATATTGTTTAAAAGTAATATTGTATATACCCAACAAATGTCAAATCGATTGACACCTACAGAATGTTGGAAAACTGTACCTTTTTGCAATGTAAGCTTTGGCAATATGGTTCTCTGTAAACTTTCATGCCAATAAAGCATTTGAACTGAACTGAACTGAGAGAGACTGGGAGTGTGAGAGAGAGAGGGAGAGAGTGAGAGACTGGGAGTGTGTGTGAGAGAGAGAGTGAGTGGGAGTGTTTGTGTGAGAGAGAGAGACTGGGAGTCTGAGAGAGACTGGGAGTGAGAGAGAGAGAGAGAGAGACTGGGAGTGTGTGAGAGAGAGAGATTGGGAGTGTGAGAGAGAGAGAGATTGGGAGTGTGAGAGAGAGAGATTGGGAGTGTGAGAGAGAGAGAGATTGGGAGTGTGAGAGAGAGAGAGAGATTGGGAGTCTGAGAGAGAGAGACTGGGAGTGTGAGAGAGAGAGGCTGGGAGTGTGTGAGAGAGAGAGAGAGACTGGGAGTGTGAGAGAGAGAGAGTGGGAGTGTGTGAGAGAGAGAGGGAGAGACTGGGAGTGTGTGAGAGAGAGAGACTGGGAGTGTGTGAGAGAGAGAGGGAGAGACTGGGAGTGTGAGAGAGAGAGAGACTGGGAGTGTGTGAGAGAGAGAGAGACTGGGAGTGTGTGAGAGAGAGAGAGACTGGGAGTGTGAGAGAGAGAGATTGGGAGTGTGAGAGGGAGAGATTGGGAGTGTGAGAGAGAGAGAGACTGGGAGTGAGAGAGAGAGAGAGAGAGACTGGGAGTGTGTGTGAGAGAGAGAGAGAGTGGGGGTGTGAGAGAGAGAGAGAGAGACTGGGAGTGAGAGAGACTGGGAGTGAGAGAGAGAGAGAGAGAGACTGGGAGTGTGTGAGAGAGAGAGATTGGGAGTGTGAGAGAGAGAGAGATTGGGAGTGTGAGAGAGAGAGATTGGGAGTGTGAGAGAGAGAGAGATTGGGAGTGTGAGAGAGAGAGATTGGGAGAGTGAGAGAGAGATTGGGAGTGTGAGAGAGAGAGAGATTGGGAGTGTGAGAGAGAGAGATTGGGAGTGTGAGAGAGAGAGAGAGATTGGGAGTGTGAGAGAGGGAGAGATTGGGAGTGAGAGAGAGAGAGAGATTGGGAGTGTGAGAGAGAGAGAGACTGGGAGTGAGAGAGAGAGAGAGTGGGAGTGTGTGAGAGAGAAAGTGGGACTGTCAGAGAGAGAGAGAGAGTGGCAGTGTGAGAGAGAGAGAGAGCGGGAGTGTATGTGAGAGAGAGAGTGTGAGAGAGAGAGAGAGTGGGAGTGTGTGTGAGAGAGAGTGAGAGTGGGAGTGTGTGTGAGAGAGAGAGTGGGAGTGTGTGAGAGAGAGAGTGGGAGTGCGTGAGAGTGAGAGATTGGGAGTGTGTGAGAGAGAGAGAGACTGGGAGTGTGAGAGAGAGAGACTGGGAGTGTGAGAGAGAGAGGCTGGGAGTGTGAGAGAGAGAGAGACTGGGAGTGTGAGAGAGAGAGAGACTGGGAGTGTGAGAGAGAGAGAGACTGGGAGTGTGTGAGAGAGAGAGACAGGGAGTGTGTGAGAGAGAGAGAGACTGTGAGTGTGAGAGAGAGAGATTGGGAGTGTGCTAGAGAAAGATTGGGAGTGTGAGAGAGAGAGAGACTGGGAGTGAGAGAGAGAGAGAGAGAGACTGGGAGTGTGTGTGAGAGAGAGAGAGAGTGGGGGTGTGAGAGAGAGAGAGAGAGACTGGGAGTGAGAGAGACTGGGAGTGAGAGAGAGAGAGAGAGTGTGTGTGTGTGAGAAAGAGAGAGAGACTGGGAGAGTGAGAGAGAGAGAGAGAGAGTGTGTGTGAGAGAGAGAGAGAGAGAGACTGGGAGTGTGAGAGAGAGAGGGAGAGAGTGAGAGACTGGGAGTGTGTGTGAGAGAGAGAGTGAGTGGGAGTGTTTGTGTGAGAGAGAGAGACTGGGAGTCTGAGAGAGACTGGGAGTGAGAGAGAGAGAGAGAGACTGGGAGTGTGTGAGAGAGAGAGATTGGGAGTGTGAGAGAGAGAGAGATTGGGAGTGTGAGAGAGAGAGATTGGGAGTGTGAGAGAGAGAGAGATTGGGAGTGTGAGAGAGAGAGAGAGATTGGGAGTCTGAGAGAGAGAGACTGGGAATGTGAGAGAGAGAGGCTGAGAGTGTGAGAGAGAGAGAGAGAGACTGGGAGTGTGAGAGACAGAGAGAGTGGGAGTGTGTGAGAGAGAGAGGGAGAGACTGGGAGTGTGTGAGAGAGAGAGACTGGGAGTGTGTGAGAGAGAGAGGGAGAGACTGGGAGTGTGAGAGAGAGAGAGACTGGGAGTGTGTGAGAGAGAGAGAGACTGGGAGTGTGTGAGAGAGAGAGAGACTGGGAGTGTGAGAGAGAGAGATTGGGAGTGTGAGAGAGAGAGATTGGGAGTGTGAGAGAGAGTGAGACTGGGAGTGAGAAAGAGAGAGAGAGACTGGGAGTGTGTGTGAGAGAGAGAGAGTGGGGGTGTGAGAGAGAGAGAGAGAGACTGGGAGTGAGAGAGACTGGGAGTGAGAGAGAGAGAGAGAGTGTGTGTGTGTGAGAAAGAGAGAGAGACTGGGAGAGTGAGAGAGAGAGAGAGAGAGTGTGTGTGAGAGAGAGAGAGGGAGGTTGAAACAGAAATGCATTTCCTCCTAAAATGCGAAAAATTCAACACATCAAGAAACATATTATTCAACAAGCTAAGCCAAACAACCCCAGATTTCAAGGAATTGGATGATCTGTCAAAATTGAGATTAGTCCTAGGAGAAGGAGACAGACCATACCTTGGGGCTAAATATGTAACAACATGTCACAACCTGAGGACTGTTTAAAAGTAAGACTGTTTAAAATTAATATTGAACGTACCAAATGAAGTAGAAAGACTGTTTAAAATTAATATTGTTTAAAAGTAATATTGTATATACCCAACAAATGTCAAATCGATTGACACCTACAGAATGTTGGAAAACTGTACCTTTTTGCAATGTAAGCTTTGGCAATATGGTTCTCTGTAAACTTTCATGCCAATAAAGCATTTGAACTGAACTGAACTGAGAGAGACTGGGAGTGTGAGAGAGAGAGGGAGAGAGTGAGAGACTGGGAGTGTGTGTGAGAGAGAGAGTGAGTGGGAGTGTTTGTGTGAGAGAGAGAGACTGGGAGTCTGAGAGAGACTGGGAGTGAGAGAGAGAGAGAGAGAGACTGGGAGTGTGTGAGAGAGAGAGATTGGGAGTGTGAGAGAGAGAGAGATTGGGAGTGTGAGAGAGAGAGATTGGGAGTGTGAGAGAGAGAGAGATTGGGAGTGTGAGAGAGAGAGAGAGATTGGGAGTCTGAGAGAGAGAGACTGGGAGTGTGAGAGAGAGAGGCTGGGAGTGTGAGAGAGAGAGAGAGAGACTGGGAGTGTGAGAGAGAGAGAGTGGGAGTGTGTGAGAGAGAGAGGGAGAGACTGGGAGTGTGTGAGAGAGAGAGACTGGGAGTGTGTGAGAGAGAGAGGGAGAGACTGGGAGTGTGAGAGAGAGAGAGACTGGGAGTGTGTGAGAGAGAGAGAGACTGGGAGTGTGTGAGAGAGAGAGAGACTGGGAGTGTGAGAGAGAGAGATTGGGAGTGTGAGAGGGAGAGATTGGGAGTGTGAGAGAGAGAGAGACTGGGAGTGAGAGAGAGAGAGAGAGAGACTGGGAGTGTGTGTGAGAGAGAGAGAGAGTGGGGGTGTGAGAGAGAGAGAGAGAGACTGGGAGTGAGAGAGACTGGGAGTGAGAGAGAGAGAGAGAGAGACTGGGAGTGTGTGAGAGAGAGAGATTGGGAGTGTGAGAGAGAGAGAGATTGGGAGTGTGAGAGAGAGAGATTGGGAGTGTGAGAGAGAGAGAGATTGGGAGTGTGAGAGAGAGAGATTGGGAGTGTGAGAGGGAGAGATTGGGAGTGTGAGAGAGAGAGAGACTGGGAGTGAGAGAGAGAGAGAGAGAGACTGGGAGTGTGTGTGAGAGAGAGAGAGAGTGGGGGTGTGAGAGAGAGAGAGAGAGACTGGGAGTGAGAGAGACTGGGAGTGAGAGAGAGAGAGAGAGAGACTGGGAGTGTGTGAGAGAGAGAGATTGGGAGTGTGAGAGAGAGAGAGATTGGGAGTGTGAGAGAGAGAGATTGGGAGTGTGAGAGAGAGACTGGGAGTGAGAGAGAGAGAGAGAGACTGGGAGTGTGTGTGAGAGAGACATGAGTGGGGGTGTGTGAGAGAGAGTGAGAGAGACTGGGAGTGAGAGAGACTGGGAGTGAGAAAGAGAGAGAGAGAGTGTGTGTGTGTGAGAGAGAGAGAGAGACTGGGAGAGTGAGAGAGAGAGAGAGAGTGTGTGTGTGAGAGAGAGAGAGAGAGACTGGGAGTGTGAGAGAGAGAGAGAGAGAGTGAGAGACTGGGAGTGTGTGAGAGAGAGAGAGAGTGGGAGTGTTTGTGTGAGAGAGAGAGACTGGGAGTGTGAGAGAGACTGGGAGTGTGTGTGAGAGAGAGAGAGAGACTGGGAGTGTGTGAGAGAGAGAGATTGGGAGTGTGAGAGAGAGAGAGATTGGGAGTGTGAGAGAGAGAGAGAGATTGGGAGTGTGAGAGAGAGAGATATTGGGAGTGTGAGAGAGAGAGAGAGATTGGGAGTGTGTGTGAGGGAGACTGGGAGTGTGAGAGAGAGAGAGATTGGGAGTGTGAGAGAGAGAGTTTGGGTGTGTGAGAGAGAGAGAGAGATTGGGATTGTGAGAGAGAGAGAGAGATTGGGAGTGTGAGAGAGAGAGATTGGGAGTGTGAGAGAGAGAGATTGGGAGTGAGAGAGAGAGAGAGAGAGAGACTGGGAGTGTGAGAGAGAGAGAGAGATTGGGAGTGTGTGTGAGGGAGACTGGGAGTGTGAGAGAGAGAGAGATTGGGAGTGTGAGAGAGAGAGAGACTGGGAGTAAGAGAGAGAGAGACTGGGAGTGTGAGAGAGAGAAAGATTGGGAGTGTGAGAGAGAGAGAGATTGGGAGTGTGAGAGAGAGAGATTGGGAGTGTGAGAGAGAGAGAGATTGGGAGTGTGAGAGTGAGAGAGAGATTAGGAGTATGAGAGAGAGAGATTGGGAGTGTGAGAGAGAGAGAGATTGGGAGTGTGAGAGAGAGAGAGAGATTGGGGGTGTGAGAGAGAGAGATTGGGAGTGTGAGAGAGAGAGAGATTGGGAATGAGAGAGAGAGAGAGAGATTGGGAGTGTGAGAGAGAGAGAGATTGGGAGTGTGAGAGAGAGAGAGATTGGAAGTGTGAGAGAGAGAGATTGGGAGTGTGTGAGAGAGAGAGATTGGGAGTGTGAGAGAGAGAGATTGGGAGTGTGAGAGAGAGAGAGAGATTGGGAGTGTGAGAGAGAGAGAGAGATTGGGAGTGTGAGAGAGAGAGATTGGGAGTGTGAGAGAGAGATTGGGAGTGTGAGAGAGAGAGAGATTGGGAGTGTGAGAGAGAGAGAGATTGGGAGTGTGAGAGAGAGAGAGAGAGATTGGGAGTGTGAGAGAGGGAGAGATTGGGAGTGAGAGAGAGAGAGAGATTGGGAGTGTGAGAGAGAGAGAGACTGGGAGTGAGAGAGAGAGAGAGTGGGAGTGTGTGAGAGAGAAAGTGGGACTGTCAGAGAGAGAGAGAGAGTGGCAGTGTGAGAGAGAGAGAGAGCGGGAGTGTGTGTGAGAGAGAGAGTGTGAGAGAGAGAGAGAGTGGGAGTGTGTGTGAGAGAGAGTGAGAGTGGGAGTGTGTGTGAGAGAGAGAGTGGGAGTGTGTGAGAGAGAGAGTGGGAGTGTGTGAGAGTGAGAGATTGGGAGTGTGTGAGAGAGAGAGAGACTGGGAGTGTGAGAGAGAGAGACTGGGAGTGTGAGAGAGAGAGGCTGGGAGTGTGAGAGAGAGAGAGACTGGGAGTGTGAGAGAGAGAGAGACTGGGAGTGTGAGAGAGAGAGAGACTGGGAGTGTGTGAGAGAGAGAGACAGGGAGTGTGTGAGAGAGAGAGAGACTGTGAGTGTGAGAGAGAGAGATTGGGAGTGTGCTAGAGAAAGATTGGGAGTGTGAGAGAGAGAGAGACTGGGAGTGAGAGAGAGAGAGAGAGAGACTGGGAGTGTGTGTGAGAGAGAGAGAGAGTGGGGGTGTGAGAGAGAGAGAGAGAGACTGGGAGTGAGAGAGGCTGGGAGTGAGAGAGAGAGAGAGAGTGTGTGTGTGTGAGAAAGAGAGAGAGACTGGGAGAGTGAGAGAGAGAGAGAGAGAGTGTGTGTGAGAGAGAGAGAGAGAGAGAGAGACTGGGAGTGTGAGAGAGAGAGGGAGAGAGTGAGAGACTGGGAGTGTGTGTGAGAGAGAGAGTGAGTGGGAGTGTTTGTGTGAGAGAGAGAGACTGGGAGTCTGAGAGAGACTGGGAGTGAGAGAGAGAGAGAGAGAGACTGGGAGTGTGTGAGAGAGAGAGATTGGGAGTGTGAGAGAGAGAGAGATTGGGAGTGTGAGAGAGAGAGATTGGGAGTGTGAGAGAGAGAGAGATTGGGAGTGTGAGAGAGAGAGAGAGATTGGGAGTCTGAGAGAGAGAGACTGGGAATGTGAGAGAGAGAGGCTGAGAGTGTGAGAGAGAGAGAGAGAGACTGGGAGTGTGAGAGACAGAGAGAGTGGGAGTGTGTGAGAGAGAGAGGGAGAGACTGGGAGTGTGTGAGAGAGAGAGACTGGGAGTGTGTGAGAGAGAGAGGGAGAGACTGGGAGTGTGAGAGAGAGAGAGACTGGGAGTGTGTGAGAGAGAGAGAGACTGGGAGTGTGTGAGAGAGAGAGAGACTGGGAGTGTGAGAGAGAGAGATTGGGAGTGTGAGAGAGAGAGATTGGGAGTGTGAGAGAGAGTGAGACTGGGAGTGAGAAAGAGAGAGAGAGACTGGGAGTGTGTGTGAGAGAGACATGAGTGGGGGTGTGTGAGAGAGAGTGAGAGAGACTGGGAGTGAGAGAGACTGGGAGTGAGAAAGAGAGAGAGAGAGTGTGTGTGTGAGAGAGAGAGAGAGAGACTGGGAGAGTGAGAGAGAGAGAGAGAGTGTGTGTGTGAGAGAGAGAGAGAGAGACTGGGAGTGTGAGAGAGAGAGAGAGAGAGTGAGAGACTGGGAGTGTGTGAGAGAGAGAGAGAGTGGGAGTGTTTGTGTGAGAGAGAGAGACTGGGAGTGTGAGAGAGACTGGGAGTGTGTGTGAGAGAGAGAGAGAGACTGGGAGTGTGTGAGAGAGAGAGATTGGGAGTGTGAGAGAGAGAGAGATTGGGAGTGTGAGAGAGAGAGAGAGATTGGGAGTGTGAGAGAGAGAGATATTGGGAGTGTGAGAGAGAGAGAGAGATTGGGAGTGTGTGTGAGGGAGACTGGGAGTGTGAGAGAGAGAGAGATTGGGAGTGTGAGAGAGAGAGTTTGGGTGTGTGAGAGAGAGAGAGAGATTGGGATTGTGAGAGAGAGAGAGAGATTGGGAGTGTGAGAGAGAGAGATTGGGAGTGTGAGAGAGAGAGATTGGGAGTGAGAGAGAGAGAGAGAGAGAGACTGGGAGTGTGAGAGAGACAGAGAGATTGGGAGTGTGTGTGAGGGAGACTGGGAGTGTGAGAGAGAGAGAGATTGGGAGTGTGAGAGAGAGAGAGACTGGGAGTAAGAGAGAGAGAGACTGGGAGTGTGAGAGAGAGAAAGATTGGGAGTGTGAGAGAGAGAGAGATTGGGAGTGTGAGAGAGAGAGATTGGGAGTGTGAGAGAGAGAGAGATTGGGAGTGTGAGAGTGAGAGAGAGATTGGGAGTATGAGAGAGAGAGATTGGGAGTGTGAGAGAGAGAGAGATTGGGAGTGTGAGAGAGAGAGAGAGATTGGGGGTGTGAGAGAGAGAGATTGGGAGTGTGAGAGAGAGAGAGATTGGGAATGAGAGAGAGAGAGAGAGATTGGGAGTGTGAGAGAGAGAGAGATTGGGAGTGTGAGAGAGAGAGAGATTGGAAGTGTGAGAGAGAGAGATTGGGAGTGTGTGAGAGAGAGAGATTGGGAGTGTGAGAGAGAGAGATTGGGAGTGTGAGAGAGAGAGAGAGATTGGGAATGTGAGAGAGAGAGAGAGATTGGGAGTGTGAGAGAGAGAGATTGGGAGTGTGAGAGAGAGATTGGGAGTGTGAGAGAGAGAGAGATTGGGAGTGTGAGAGAGAGAGAGATTGGGAGTGTGAGAGAGAGAGAGAGATTGGGAGTGTGAGAGAGGGAGAGATTGGGAGTGAGAGAGAGAGAGAGATTGGGAGTGTGAGAGAGAGAGAGACTGGGAGTGAGAGAGAGAGAGAGTGGGAGTGTGTGAGAGAGAAAGTGGGACTGTCAGAGAGAGAGAGAGAGTGGCAGTGTGAGAGAGAGAGAGAGCGGGAGTGTATGTGAGAGAGAGAGTGTGAGAGAGAGAGAGAGTGGGAGTGTGTGTGAGAGAGAGTGAGAGTGGGAGTGTGTGTGAGAGAGAGAGTGGGAGTGTGTGAGAGAGAGAGTGGGAGTGCGTGAGAGTGAGAGATTGGGAGTGTGTGAGAGAGAGAGAGACTGGGAGTGTGAGAGAGAGAGACTGGGAGTGTGAGAGAGAGAGGCTGGGAGTGTGAGAGAGAGAGAGACTGGGAGTGTGAGAGAGAGAGAGACTGGGAGTGTGAGAGAGAGAGAGACTGGGAGTGTGTGAGAGAGAGAGACAGGGAGTGTGTGAGAGAGAGAGAGACTGTGAGTGTGAGAGAGAGAGATTGGGAGTGTGCTAGAGAAAGATTGGGAGTGTGAGAGAGAGAGAGACTGGGAGTGAGAGAGAGAGAGAGAGAGACTGGGAGTGTGTGTGAGAGAGAGAGAGAGTGGGGGTGTGAGAGAGAGAGAGAGAGACTGGGAGTGAGAGAGACTGGGAGTGAGAGAGAGAGAGAGAGTGTGTGTGTGTGAGAAAGAGAGAGAGACTGGGAGAGTGAGAGAGAGAGAGAGAGAGTGTGTGTGAGAGAGAGAGAGAGAGAGACTGGGAGTGTGAGAGAGAGAGGGAGAGAGTGAGAGACTGGGAGTGTGTGTGAGAGAGAGAGTGAGTGGGAGTGTTTGTGTGAGAGAGAGAGACTGGGAGTCTGAGAGAGACTGGGAGTGAGAGAGAGAGAGAGAGAGACTGGGAGTGTGTGAGAGAGAGAGATTGGGAGTGTGAGAGAGAGAGAGATTGGGAGTGTGAGAGAGAGAGATTGGGAGTGTGAGAGAGAGAGAGATTGGGAGTGTGAGAGAGAGAGAGAGATTGGGAGTCTGAGAGAGAGAGACTGGGAATGTGAGAGAGAGAGGCTGAGAGTGTGAGAGAGAGAGAGAGAGACTGGGAGTGTGAGAGACAGAGAGAGTGGGAGTGTGTGAGAGAGAGAGGGAGAGACTGGGAGTGTGTGAGAGAGAGAGACTGGGAGTGTGTGAGAGAGAGAGGGAGAGACTGGGAGTGTGAGAGAGAGAGAGACTGGGAGTGTGTGAGAGAGAGAGAGACTGGGAGTGTGTGAGAGAGAGAGAGACTGGGAGTGTGAGAGAGAGAGATTGGGAGTGTGAGAGAGAGAGATTGGGAGTGTGAGAGAGAGTGAGACTGGGAGTGAGAAAGAGAGAGAGAGACTGGGAGTGTGTGTGAGAGAGAGAGAGTGGGGGTGTGAGAGAGAGAGAGAGAGACTGGGAGTGAGAGAGACTGGGAGTGAGAGAGAGAGAGAGAGTGTGTGTGTGTGAGAAAGAGAGTGAGAGAGAAAGAGAGAGAGTGTGTGTGAGAGAGAGAGAGGGAGGTTGAAACAGAAATGCATTTCCTCCTAAAATGCGAAAAATTCAACACATCAAGAAACATATTATTCAACAAGCTAAGCCAAACAACCCCAGATTTCAAGGAATTGGATGATCTGTCAAAATTGAGATTAGTCCTAGGAGAAGGAGACAGACCATACCTTGGGGCTAAATATGTAACAACATGTCACAACCTGAGGACTGTTTAAAAGTAAGACTGTTTAAAATTAATATTGAACGTACCAAATGAAGTAGAAAGACTGTTTAAAATTAATATTGTTTAAAAGTAATATTGTATATACCCAACAAATGTCAAATCGATTGACACCTACAGAATGTTGGAAAACTGTACCTTTTTGCAATGTAAGCTTTGGCAATATGGTTCTCTGTAAACTTTCATGCCAATAAAGCATTTGAACTGAACTGAACTGAGAGAGACTGGGAGTGTGAGAGAGAGAGGGAGAGAGTGAGAGACTGGGAGTGTGTGTGAGAGAGAGAGTGAGTGGGAGTGTTTGTGTGAGAGAGAGAGACTGGGAGTCTGAGAGAGACTGGGAGTGAGAGAGAGAGAGAGAGAGACTGGGAGTGTGTGAGAGAGAGATATTGGGAGTGTGAGAGAGAGAGAGATTGGGAGTGTGAGAGAGAGAGATTGGGAGTGTGAGAGAGAGAGAGATTGGGAGTGTGAGAGAGAGAGAGAGATTGGGAGTCTGAGAGAGAGAGACTGGGAGTGTGAGAGAGAGAGGCTGGGAGTGTGTGAGAGAGAGAGAGAGACTGGGAGTGTGAGAGAGAGAGAGTGGGAGTGTGTGAGAGAGAGAGGGAGAGACTGGGAGTGTGTGAGAGAGAGAGACTGGGAGTGTGTGAGAGAGAGAGGGAGAGACTGGGAGTGTGAGAGAGAGAGAGACTGGGAGTGTGTGAGAGAGAGAGAGACTGGGAGTGTGTGAGAGAGAGAGAGACTGGGAGTGTGAGAGAGAGAGATTGGGAGTGTGAGAGGGAGAGATTGGGAGTGTGAGAGAGAGAGAGACTGGGAGTGAGAGAGAGAGAGAGAGAGACTGGGAGTGTGTGTGAGAGAGAGAGAGAGTGGGGGTGTGAGAGAGAGAGAGAGAGACTGGGAGTGAGAGAGACTGGGAGTGAGAGAGAGAGAGAGAGAGACTGGGAGTGTGTGAGAGAGAGAGATTGGGAGTGTGAGAGAGAGAGAGATTGGGAGTGTGAGAGAGAGAGATTGGGAGTGTGAGAGAGAGAGAGATTGGGAGTGTGAGAGAGAGAGATTGGGAGTGTGAGAGGGAGAGATTGGGAGTGTGAGAGAGAGAGAGACTGGGAGTGAGAGAGAGAGAGAGAGAGACTGGGAGTGTGTGTGAGAGAGAGAGAGAGTGGGGGTGTGAGAGAGAGAGAGAGAGAGACTGGGAGTGAGAGAGACTGGGAGTGAGAGAGAGAGAGAGAGAGAGAGACTGGGAGTGTGTGAGAGAGAGAGATTGGGAGTGTGAGAGAGAGAGAGATTGGGAGTGTGAGAGAGAGAGATTGGGAGTGTGAGAGAGAGAGAGATTGGGAGTGTGAGAGAGAGAGAGATTGGGAGTCTGAGAGAGAGAGACTGGGAGTGTGAGAGAGAGAGAGGCTGGGAGTGTGAGAGAGAGAGAGAGAGACTGGGAGTGTGAGAGACAGAGACAGTGGGAGTGTGTGAGAGAGAGTGGGAGAGACTGGGAGTGTGAGGGAGAGAGAGACTGGGAGTGTGTGAGAGAGAGAGAGACTGGGAGTGTGTGAGAGAGAGAGAGACTGGGAGTGTGAGAGAGAGAGATTGGGAGTGTGAGAGAGAGAGATTGGGAGTGTGAGAGTGAGACTGGGAGTGAGAGAGAGAGAGAGAGACTGGGAGTGTGTGTGAGAGAGAGAGAGAGTGGGGGTGTGAGAGAGAGAGAGAGAGACTGGGAGTGAGAAAGACTGGGAGTGAGAGAGAGAGAGAGAGTGTGTGTGTGTGAGAAAGAGAGAGAGACTGGGAGAGTGAGAGAGAGAGAGAGAGAGTGTGTGTGAGAGAGAGAGAGAGAGAGAGACTGGGAGTGTGAGAGAGAGAGGGAGAGAGTGAGAGACTGGGAGTGTGTGTGAGAGAGAGAGTGAGTGGGAGTGTTTGTGTGAGAGAGAGAGACTGGGAGTCTGAGAGAGACTGGGAGTGAGAGAGAGAGAGAGAGAGACTGGGAGTGTGTGAGAGAGAGAGATTGGGAGTGTGAGAGAGAGAGAGATTGGGAGTGTGAGAGAGAGAGATTGGGAGTGTGAGAGAGAGAGAGATTGGGAGTGTGAGAGAGAGAGAGAGATTGGGAGTCTGAGAGAGAGAGACTGGGAGTGTGAGAGAGAGAGGCTGGGAGTGTGAGAGAGAGAGAGAGAGACTGGGAGTGTGAGAGACAGAGAGAGTGGGAGTGTGTGAGAGAGAGAGGGAGAGACTGGGAGTGTGTGAGAGAGAGAGACTGGGAGTGTGTGAGAGAGAGAGGGAGAGACTGGGAGTGTGAGAGAGAGAGAGACTGGGAGTGTGTGAGAGAGAGAGAGACTGGGAGTGTGTGAGTGAGAGAGAGACTGGGAGTGTGAGAGAGAGAGATTGGGAGTGTGAGAGGGAGAGATTGGGAGTGTGAGAGAGAGAGAGACTGGGAGTGAGAGAGAGAGAGAGAGAGACTGGGAGTGTGTGTGAGAGAGAGAGAGAGTGGGGGTGTGAGAGAGAGAGAGAGAGACTGGGAGTGAGAGAGACTGGGAGTGAGAGAGAGAGAGAGAGAGACTGGGAGTGTGTGAGAGAGAGAGATTGGGAGTGTGAGAGAGAGAGAGATTGGGAGTGTGAGAGAGAGAGATTGGGAGTGTGAGAGAGAGAGAGATTGGGAGTGTGAGAGAGAGAGAGATTGGGAGTCTGAGAGAGAGAGACTGGGAGAGAGAGAGAGAGAGACAGAGAGAGAGAGAGCGAGAGGCGCCGCGCAACCGACCGTTCAAAGCAAAACAGCGGCCGGGGGATCGGAGCCAGAACAGCGCAGGAAAACCCGGGAACAGAGAGAGAGAAACCGGGAACAGAGAGAACTCCAAAACAGGGAGAGAGAGAGAGCAGAGCCCGAGCAGCAACCGGAGCACGGAGCCTGAAGCCGGAGAAAGGCCCGAGGAACCGGGCCGAGCGAGGCACCGGAGAGAAGGAGAGCGAGCAGCAACAGAAGTAGACCCAGACCGGGAGGAGCGGCCCGAGCCAGTCAAAGAGGCGAGTGGAGAGGTAGGGGTGCCGGATCGGGTCGGGCCTGGAGAGCGAGCAAGCCCGGGGCCTGAAACCCGAGAAACTCCGGGGTCGGAGAAACTCGGACAAACACCGGGCCGGGACAGCACAGCCGAGCCGAGGGGCTGGGGCCAGGGCAGAAGCCCGGAGAGAGCGTTGGGAGCTGAGAGCGCGAAATTTGAACGAAGGGAAACGGCTGAAAGGAGAAAAGGAGCAAAGAGAGGTAACTGCACCTAGAGAGAGAGAGAGAGAGGAGAGGAAACACCAGCTGGAGAGAAAAAGCCGGAGAAATAAGTTTTACCTAACTCTACCTAAGTTTCATTTTAGTTAAAGTTAGTTCGGAAAAAGTTTAATTTTATTTAAATTTAGCTCGAAAAAAAAAAAAAAAACCTGGAAAAAGAACAACAAACCCGCGAGGAAAAGGAATAGAAACCCGAGAGAAATGATAAACTACCCGAACCAAGAGCCTGTGAGAAAAAGAGAAAGATAAACCTTTAAGAGCAGCTATATCAAAGATGAACCCCTGAAAAACTCCCAATTTTGGACCTAAAAGTGGGCTGAGGTGGAACACGACACAAAAAAGAGGAAAAAAAAAGTTATCTATCTGAGACAAAAAACAAACGACTACAATGAGCAGGGAAATGATATATCCTGAGCAATGCACAAAAAATAAAGCAAAGGAAAAATACAAGTACACAACACTAAAAAATAACCCAGAAATCCTCTACGTGGACTATACCACACACAAAGGGACTAAGCTGAAGAACAACCTCATATTCTACACCGAATACGTCACCTCCTGGAAGGAGACTTTACAAAAACACTACACATACGTCTCCAGTGAAGGTATTGGCAGTGGAGGCAGACTGAAAATATGTAAAGATGGAAACCTAGATAAAGATGACCCCCTGCTAACCATAAGCTACTACAACAAAAATAGAAAGATCATGATACAGGGGAATGTGGAAAATCTGGACACCTTCGAAAAGGAATTCCCCCAGTTGAAAACTAAGGCAGACACAAAGAGGACCAATGGACAGGAAGCAAAAGAAAGTCGAACAGAGGATGAGGAGAGCCAAGTGGAGGAAGAAGAAGAGAGACCAGCAGAGGAAAACACCTCCCTGTACATCTCCACCCCCCCCACACCTCTCAACGAAAACAAAATGATGAAAGAGAATCTGGCCAAACTAGAACTTGATTTCAACGAATACAGAGAAACACTGGCCAAGAATTTGAAGGAGGAATTCAAACAGCTAAAAACGGAACACGAGTCCACCATCCACAAGCTGAGAAAGACCATAGAGGAGCAAAGAAATGAGATCAAAGAACTCCGTACTCAACTAAACAAAATGAAGGAGACCGTAGAAAGGCTCAGCAGGCAACACAAACCTCTTAAGGTCCAAAAACCTGAGGACACAAAAACAACACACACAAGGACACAGAACCCGCCGGATGCCACCCCACACGAAGACACACCGAAAGCCACAAACCCCGCTCCAACCAGCCCCCAGTCGAGTCATGCCCAGACTACTGCTACCCAGTCCTCACACACAGGAACACAAAAACCGACAGATACCCCCCCAAACGAGGACACACCGAAAGCCCCAAACCCCGCTCCTGCCACACAACATATCCCAGAAACCCAGCCAACAACCAGCCACCAGGCGAGTCCTACCCAGACTACTGTTACCCAGTCTGAAAAACCAGCCCCTCAGGCGGTCCTGCTGACCGACTCCAACGGAAAGTTTCTGGACCCCCAGAGGCTGTTCCCAGACCATCAAGTCCTGAAAAAATGGTGCAGCAACACAGGCCAAGCAATGAAGATCCTGAACAAAGAATCCCTTGGAAGCCCCAAATGGATTGTGATCCACACAGGCACGAACGACCTACGCACCCTACAGGAAGGCACGGCTTGGGCGGTGAGCAGGATGGCAGAAAAGGCCAGCAGGGAATTCCCCGAGGCGCGGATCGTGATCTCCACACTACTGCCCAGAAAGGACACCCCAGCCTATATAATCCACAACACCAACAGGGAGATCGACACGAGATGTTCTGTCCTCCCCAACGTCTCCCTGGCCCATCATCCAAACATCAACACAAGGGACCTCTATGACGAAATACATCTACTCAAACAGCGGATGTGGGTCTTCGCAAGAAACCTCATAAACACTGCCAAAAGACGCAGCCCTCCCACCCCCCCTACCATTGGGAGCCCAAACAGGACCACCAATGTCCCCCACCCCCCTTTACAAAACCGACAACAGAACCGTGCTTTTATACCTGACCCAAGACCCCCCTCTAGAGCACAGACTGTAGACCAAGAACTGAGAAAGATCATGACGATGCTGAACAGCCTGATAGAAAGCCGGAGAAATTATTAATATTGTTATTTATCATTATCATTATTGTTATCTTATCAGTATTATTACTATTATTAGATAGATATATGTGCATGCCTCATGAAATTTATACTAAATCATCACTTAGCATCATAGAAAATAGTGTTTCCACACTCATCCCACAAAATAGGTCCATTTTATTTCGTTTTATTGAACTATATAAATGCGTTCTTTCCACATAAGCTGCTGGAATATCCAGGGCCTCCGCTCCTCAACTTTTGGGATGAAGAGTACAGACCCTGAATTCCTAAAAGCTATAAAAGACATTGATATAATTGTGTTAACAGAAACATGGTGCCAAAAGGACATGCCGACCCACTGTCCTCCAATGTACCATGAAATCATTGTGCCCTCAGTAAAGAACACTAAAACACGCAAGGGCAGAACCTCCGGGGGAATATTGGTGTGGTATAAGGGAGAACTGGACAAACACATCTCACCGGTAAAACAGGGGAAATCAGACGTATGGCTAAAACTAGATAAAAATATAGGAATAGCAAAAAAAGATGTTTACTTATGTGCGATCTACATACCTCCAATAGATTCGCCATATTTCGAAGAGGAGTTATTTGATACTCTCCACATGGAAATCAGCCATTTCCAGGCCCAAGGAAAGGTGATAATATGTGGGGACCTAAATGCAAGGACCGGCTGTGAACCTGACTTCATAGACCCACAGGGAAACAACCATGTGTTTGGCCAGACCCCTTTAGATGTCACACCAGCCATCGCAAATCGGAACAACCTTGATCGTGAAATAAATAAAAGCGGTAGGGAGGTAGTGCAACTCTGCCGAGCCTTAGGCCTGTACATAGTTAATGGTAGGTTCAGAGGGGAC
Organism: Somniosus microcephalus; assembly: GCF_052327205.1. Classification (NCBI taxonomy): domain Eukaryota; kingdom Metazoa; phylum Chordata; class Chondrichthyes; order Squaliformes; family Somniosidae; genus Somniosus; species Somniosus microcephalus. The sequence goes on along the minus strand of NC_140993.1, from coordinate 203,525,481 downwards.
TCCCTAGGGAGACTCACATACTCCTCAACTCTTGGGTCTAGTGTGGTGGACTATACAATCACTGACCTGGACCCCTGCGATATCAACGCATTCACTGTCAGGCAGCAATCCCCCCTCTCAGACCATAACCAAATAAATGTGTACCTTAAACTTTCTGCCCAAACTACAGACACAAAAAAGGAACACAGTAAGCTACATAAAATAAACCAGACATACAGATAGGCCCCAGACAGTGGAGATAAATTCATCACAGCACTAAATTCACCTGATCTCACAAGTAAAATTTCAAAATTTAAAGAAAATCTATATGAGATCACCAGAGATGGTGTAAACACGGCCATAGAGGATATAAATATGATCTTCCATGAGGCAGCTGTAAAAGCCGACCTCGTGAAACAGAAGAGGAAGCATCACAAAAGACAAAATAAAAATATGAAATGGTTTGACCACGAATGCAAAAATGCCAGAAAAGACCTGAGAAAAATATCAAACCAAAAGCATCGGCAACCAAACAATCCGGACCTACGTACTAGATACAATGAAACCCTCAAAAGATATAAACACACCATTAGGAACAAAACACAAAACTATACCCACAAAATACTCGAAGAAATTGAAAACTCCACCAATCCAAAACAATTCTGGGAAATGTGGAATAACCTGAGTACAACACAATTGCAAGCATTACCAATCCAAGATGGCGACATCTGGAGAACACATTTTGAAAACCTCTACAAAGACATCCCAAAAAACAAAACAAACCCAAGTCAACATCAGGTCACAGAAAAACTCCACACATTAGAAGCAACAATTAAAGACAACCAAAACCCTCTAGACTCCCCAATCACATGGAAAGAACTGGCCACAAAAACAAAATCTCTCCACCTAAAGAAAGCCTGTGGCCCAGACAACATCAAAAATGAAATGCTAAAGTTCAGCAATATGGAGATGCAGGGTGCGATACTCAAACTATTCAACATCATATTACGCTCAGGCTGTTTTCCCGATATCTGGTGCCAAGGACTAATCTCCCCCATATATAAAAGTGGAAACAAATCAGACCCAAATAACTACCGCGGCATCTGTGTCAACAGTTGTCTAGGGAAGTTATTCTGCAGTATTCTAAATAGTAGATTACTTGATTTTCTTAACAAACATAATATCCTCAGAAAAAACCAAATAGGCTTTCTTCCAAAACACCGCACCGCCGACCATATCTATACCCTTCACACCCTCATTGAAAAACATAAACACCAAACAAAAAATGGGAAAATATTCGCCTGTTTCATCGACTTCAAGAAAGCCTTTGACTCTATATGGCACGAAGGGCTCTATTATAAACTTCTTCAGTGTGGAATAGGGGGCAAAGTCTATGACCTTATTAAATCAATGTATCTGAAAAACAAATGCGGGGTCAAAATTGGAGACAAACGCACCGATTTTTCACCCAGAGAAGAGGCGTCCGGCAGGGCTGCAATTTGAGCCCGACCCTGTTCAACATATACATAAATGAATTAGCAGACATGCTGGAGCAAAGCGAGTCACCAGGTCTCCGTCTCCTGGATGGAGAAGTGAAGTCGCTGTTCTATGCGGACGACCTGGTTCTGCTGTCTCCCACAGAACAGGGATTACAGCAACAACTAGACCTACTCGACAAATACTGCCAAAATTGGGCTCTAACAGTAACTCTAAAGAAAACCAACATCATGATTTTTCAGAAAAGACCCAGATGTCAGGAAAACAAATACCAGTTTACCCTCAGTGATACCACTATAGGACACACTATGAGCTACACCTACCTTGGTCTAACTATTACAGCATCAGGGAGCTTCAGCATAGCAGTGAATGCACTAAAAGAAAAAGCCCGAAGAGCCCTATATGCAATAAAAAGAAAACTCTACAACATCCAAATCCCAATCAAAATCTGGCTCAAAATTTTTGACAGCATAATCCTGCCCATTGCACTGTACGGTAGTGAAGTATGGGGCCCGCTAAATCACCAAAGCTACACTAAATGGGAAAAACACACAATAGAAGCCCTACATGCAGAATTCTGCCGAAGCATCCTTCGCACCCAAAGAAAAACGCCAACAAATGCATGCAGAGCCGAACTAGGCAGATACCCACTGATAATAAACATCCAAAAACGAGCACTAAACTTCCTAAATCACCTCAAATCTAGCTCCCCAGACACCCTTCATTTCAAAGCCTTTCAGACCCAAGAGCTAAACCCAGAAAAGAGTCCCCTGAGTCAGCTGCTACTGAAACTAAGTACTCAGCCGGACCCTGACCAGCCCCAGACCAACACAGCCGTCCAAACACCAATCCGAGTGAACCAAATCATTAAAAAATGCAAAGAAACCTACCTGGAACATTGGAACAAAATAACCGAAAGCCAAAGCAGATTAGAATGTTACCGGGCCCTAAAAAGAGAATATAAACTGGCAGACTACCTCACGACCATCAGAGACACAAAACAGAGACAGACCCTCACCAGGTACAGACTAAGCGACCACCAACTGGAAATTGAAAAAGGCAGATACAAGAAATCCTGGCAGCCTAGAGAGAATAGAATATGCGATCAATGTCTGGCTGGCGAGGTTGAAACAGAAATGCATTTCCTCCTAAAATGCGAAAAATTCAACACATCAAGAAACATATTATTCAACAAGCTAAACCAAACAACCCCAGATTTCAAGGAATTGGATGATCTGTCAAAATTGAGATTAGTCCTAGGAGAAGGAGACAGACCATACCTTGCGGCTAAATATGTAACAACATGTCACAACCTGAGGACTGTTTAAAAGTAAGACTGTTTAAAATTAATATTGAACATACCAAATGAAGTAGAAAGACTGTTTAAAATTAATATTGTTTAAAAGTAATATTGTATATACCCAACAAATGTCAAATCGATTGACACCTACAGAATGTTGGAAAACTGTACCTTTTTGCTATGTAACCTTTGGCAATATGGTTCTCTGTAAACTTTCATGCCAATAAAGCATTTGAACTGAACTGAACTGATTGGGAGTGTAAGAGAAGAGAGATAGGGAGTGTGAGAGAGAGATTGGGAGTGTGAGAGAGAGAGAGAGATTGGGAGTGTGTAAGAGAGAGAGAGTTTGGGAGTGTGAGAGAGAGAGAGAGATTGGGAGTGTGAGAGAGAGAGAGAGATTGGGAGTGTGTGTGAGAGAGAAAGATTGGGAGTGTGTGAGAGAGAGAGAGCTTGGTGTGTGTGAGAGAGAGATTGGGAGTGTGAGAGAGAGAGATTGGGAGTGAGAGAGAGAGAGTGAGACTGGGAGTGTGAGAGAGAGAGAGAGATTGGGAGTGTGTGTGAGGGAGACTGGGAGTGTGAGAGAGAGAGAGATTGGGAGTGCGAGAGAGAGAGTTTGGGTGTGTGAGAGAGAGAGAGAGATTGGGATTGTGAGAGAGAGAGAGAGATTGGGAGTGTGTGAGAGAGAGAGAGAGTGGGAGTTTGTGAGAGAGAGAGAGTGGGAGTGTGTGAGAGAGAGAGTGGGAGTGTGTGAGAGAGAGAGACTGGGCGTTTGTGAGAGAGAGACTGGGAGTGTGAGAGAGAGAGACTGGGAGTGTGAGAGAGAGAGGCTGGGAGTGTGAGAGAGAGAGAGAGAGACTGGGAGTGTGAGAGACAGAGAGAGTGGGAGTGTGTGAGAGAGAGAGGGAGAGACTGGGAGTGTGTGAGAGAGAGAGACTGGGAGTGTGTGAGAGAGAGAGACTGGGAGTGTGTGAGAGAGAGAGGGAGATTGGGAGTGAGAGAGAGAGATTGGGAGTGTGAGAGAGAGAGAGATAGGGAGTGTGAGAGAGAGATTGGGAGTGTGAGAGAGAGAGAGAGATTGGGAGTGTGTAAGAGATAGAGAGAATGTGAGTGTGTGAGAGAGAGAGAGGTTGGGCGTGTGAGAGAGAGAGAGAGATTGGGAGTGTGAGAGAGAGAGAGAGATTGGGAGTGTGAGAGAGAGAGATTGGGAGTGAGAGAGAGAGATTGGGAGTGTGAGAGAGAGAGAGATAGGGAGTGTGAGAGAGAGATTGGGAGTGTGAGAGAGAGAGAGAGATTGGGAGTGTGTAAGAGAGAGAGAGAATGGGAGTGTGTGAGAGAGAGAGGTTGGGAGTGTGAGAGAGAGAGAGAGATTGGGAGTGTGAGAGAGAGAGAGATTGGGAGTGTGAGAGAGAGAGAGAGAGATTGGGAGTGTGAGAGAGAGAGATTGGGAGTGTGTGAGAGAGAGAGAGATTGGGAGTGTGAGAGAGAGAGATTGGGAGTGAGAGAGAGAGATTGGGAGTGTGAGAGAGACAGATAGGGACTGTGAGAGAGAGATTGGGAGTGTGAGAGAGAGAGAGAGATTGGGAGTGTGTAAGAGAGAGAGAGACTGGGAGTGTGTAAGAGAGAGAGACTGGGAGTGTGTGAGAGAGAGAGACTGGGAGTGTGTGAGAGAGAGAGGGAGAGACTGGAAGTGTGTGAGAGAGAGAGACTGGGAGTGTGTGAGAGAGAGAGATTGGGAGTGTGTGAGAGAGAGAGAGACTGGGAGTGTGAGAGAGAGAGATTGGGAGTGTGAGAGAGAGAGATTGGGAGTGTGAGAGAGAGAGAGACTGGGAGTGAGAGAGAGAGAGAGAGAGAGACTGGGAGTGAGAGAGACTGGGAGTGAGAGAGAGAGAGAGTGTGTGTGTGAGAGAGAGAGAGAGAGACTGGGAGAGTGAGAGCGAGAGAGAGAGTGTGTGTGAGAGAGAGAGAGAGACTGGGAGTGAGAGAGACTGGGAGTGAGAGAGAGAGAGAGTGTGTGTGTGAGAGAGAGAGAGAGAGAGACTGGGAGTGTGTGAGAGAGAGAGAGAGAGTGGGGGTGTGAGAGAGAGAGAGAGTAAAGAAAACCAACATCATGATTTTTCAGAAAAGACCCAGATGTCAGGAAAACAAATACCAGTTTACCCTCAGTGATACCACTATAGGACACACTATGAGCTACACCTACCTTGGTCTAACTATTACAGCATCAGGGAGCTTCAGCATAGCAGTGAATGCACTAAAAGAAAAAGCCCGAAGAGCCCTATATGCAATAAAAAGAAAATTCTACAACATCCAAATCCCAATCAAAATTTGGCTCAAAATTTTTGACAGCATAATCCTGTCCATTGCACTGTACGGTAGTGAAGTATGGGGCCCGCTAAATCACCAAAGCTACACTAAATGGGAAAAACACACAATAGAAGCCCTACATGCAGAATTCTGCCGAAGCATCCTTCGCACCCAAAGAAAAACGCCAACAAATGCATGCAGAGCCGAACTAGGCAGATACCCACTGATAATAAACATCCAAAAACGAGCACTAAACTTCCTAAATCACCTCAAATCTAGCTCCCCAGACACCCTTCATTTCAAAGCCTTTCAGACCCAAGAGCTAAACCCAGAAAAGAGTCCCCTGAGTCAGCTGCTACTGAAACTAAGTACTCAGCCGGACCCTGACCAGCCCCAGACCAACACAGCCGTCCAAACACCAATCCGAGTGAACCAAATCATTAAAAAATGCAAAGAAACCTACCTGGAACATTGGAACAAAATAACCGAAAGCCAAAGCAGATTAGAATGTTACCGGGCCCTAAAAAGAGAATATAAACTGGCAGACTACCTCACGACCATCAGAGACACAAAACAGAGACAGACCCTCACCAGGTACAGACTAAGCGACCACCAACTGGAAATTGAAAAAGGCAGATACAAGAAATCCTGGCAGCCTAGAGAGAATAGAATATGCGATCAATGTCTGGCTGGCGAGGTTGAAACAGAAATGCATTTCCTCCTAAAATGCGAAAAATTCAACACATCAAGAAACATATTATTCAACAAGCTAAACCAAACAACCCCAGATTTCAAGGAATTGGATGATCTGTCAAAATTGAGATTAGTCCTAGGAGAAGGAGACAGACCATACCTTGCGGCTAAATATGTAACAACATGTCACAACCTGAGGACTGTTTAAAAGTAAGACTGTTTAAAATTAATATTGAACATACCAAATGAAGTAGAAAGACTGTTTAAAATTAATATTGTTTAAAAGTAATATTGTATATACCCAACAAATGTCAAATCGATTGACACCTACAGAATGTTGGAAAACTGTACCTTTTTGCTATGTAACCTTTGGCAATATGGTTCTCTGTAAACTTTCATGCCAATAAAGCATTTGAACTGAACTGAACTGAACTGATTGGGAGTGTGTAAGAGAGAGAGAGACTGGGAGTGTGTAAGAGAGAGAGACTGGGAGTGTGTGAGAGAGAGAGACTGGGAGTGTGTGAGAGAGAGAGGGAGAGACTGGAAGTGTGTGAGAGAGAGAGACTGGGAGTGTGTGAGAGAGAGAGATTGGGAGTGTGTGAGAGAGAGAGAGACTGGGAGTGTGAGAGAGAGAGATTGGGAGTGTGAGAGAGAGAGATTGGGAGTGTGAGAGAGAGAGAGACTGGGAGTGAGAGAGAGAGAGAGAGAGAGAGACTGGGAGTGAGAGAGACTGGGAGTGAGAGAGAGAGAGAGTGTGTGTGTGAGAGAGAGAGAGAGAGACTGGGAGAGTGAGAGCGAGAGAGAGAGTTTGTGTGAGAGAGAGAGAGAGACTGGGAGTGAGAGAGACTGGGAGTGAGAGAGAGAGAGAGTGTGTGTGTGAGAGAGAGAGAGAGAGAGACTGGGAGTGTGTGAGAGAGAGAGAGAGAGTGGGGGTGTGAGAGAGAGAGAGAGACTGGGAGTGAGAGAGATTGGGAGTGAGAGAGAGAGAGTGTGTGTGTGAGAGAGAGAGAGAGAGAGACTGGGAGAGTGAGAGAGAGAGAGAGAGAGAGTGTGTGTGAGAGAGAGAGAGAGAGACTGGGAGTGTGTGAGAGAGAGAGAGAGTGAGAGACTGGGAGTGTGTGAGAGAGAGCGAGAGAGTGGGAGTGTTTGTGTGAGAGAGAGAGTCTGGGAGTGTGAGAGGGACTGGGAGTGTGAGAGAGAGAGAGACTGGGAGTGTGTGAGAGAGAGAGATTGGGAGTGTGAGAGAGAGAGAGATTGGGAGTGTGAGAGAGAGAGAGATTGGGAGTGTGAGAGAGAGAGAGAGATTGGGAGTGTGAGAGGGAGAGAGATTGGGAGTGTGAGAGAGAGAGAGATTGGGAGTGAGAGAGAGAGAGAGAGAGAGACTGGGAGTGTGAGAGAGAGATTGGGAGTGTGAGAGAGAGAGATTGGGAGTGTGAGAGAGAGAGAGATTGGGAGTGTGTGAGAGAGAGATTGGGAGTGTGAGAGAGAGAGAGATTGGGAGTGTGAGAGAGAGAGAGAGACTGGGAGTGTGAGAGAGAGAGAGAGAGATAGGGAGTGTGAGAGAGAGATTGGGAGTGTGAGAGAGAGAGAGAAATTGGGAGCGTGTGAGAGAGAGAGAGATTGGGAGTGTGTGAGAGAGAGAGAGGTTGGGAGTGTGTGAGAGAGAGAGAGATTGGGAGTGAGAGAGAGAGAGAGAGAGACTGGGAGTGTGAGAGAGAGAGAGAGATTGGGAGTGTGTGTGAGAGAGACTGGGCGTGTGAGAGAGAGAGAGATTGGGAGTGTGAGAGAGAGAGATTGGGAGTGTGAGAGAGAGAGAGATTGGGAGTGTGAGAGAGAGAGAGAGATTGGGAGTGTGTGTGAGAGAGACTGGGCGTGTGAGAGAGAGAGAGACTGGGAGCGTGAGAGAGAGAGATTGGGAGTGTGAGAGAGAGAGAGTTTGGGAGTGTGAGAGAGAGAGAGATTGGGAGTGAGAGAGAGCGAGAGATTGGGAGTGTGAGAGAGAGAGAGACACTGGGAGTTCGAGAGAGAGATTGGGTGTGTGAGAGAGAGAGAGATTGGGAGTGAGAAAGAGAGAGATTGGGAGTGTGAGTGAGAGAGAGAGATTGGGAGTGTGAGAGAGAGAGAGAGATTGGGATTGTGAGAGAGAGAGAGAGATTGGGATTGTGAGAGAGAGAGAGAGATTGGGAGTGTGAGAGAGAGAGAGATTGGGAGTGAGAAAGAGAGAGATTGGGAGTGTGAGTGAGAGACAGAGATTGTTGGTGTGAGAGAGAGAGAGAGATTGGGATTGTGAGAGAGAGAGAGAGATTGTGAGTGTGAGAGAGTGAGAGATTGGGAGTGAGAAAGAGAGAGATTGGGAGTGAGAGTGAGAGAGAGACTGGGAGTGAGAGAGAGAGATTGGGAGTGGGAGAGAGAGAGAGACTGGGAGTGTGAGTGAGAGAGAGAGATTGGGAGTGTGAGAGAGAGAGAGAGATTCGGAGTGTGAGAGAGAGAGAGAGATTGGGAGTGTGAGAGAGAGAGAGACTGGGAGTGAGAGAGAGTGATTGGGAGTGTGTGGTAAACCACTGTTAACCTTGTACATGTCTGTGTGGTAAACCACTGTTAACTCTGTACAAGTCCGGGCATGTCTCCACCCCTGGCTCCACCCCTAAGCCCGAGTACAAAGGTGACTCACCAACCTTCCCCTGGGAGCTCTTAGGATGGATCGACTAGCAGGGGCATGCTCCAGTTCTTAGTCAATAAAAGCCTTCTTCATATAAGTTCAACTCGTAGTCTTTGGTGTTGTTGATAGTGCATCAATTTTATTGACTAATTTTCGACATGGAGCAAATCTTGAAGCCGGAACAGTTAGACCTGGATCCTCAAGCAACAGATGCAGCCAATAACTTTGAACACTGGCTGAGCTGTTTCGAAGCCTTCCTGGAGGCCTCCAGCACTACCGTCACTACAGATGACGTGAAACGACTTGTCTTGAACTCACGGGTGAGCCACCGAGTCTACTTGATTATCCGAGACGCCACAACTTACGCGGCCGCCATCGCGACGCTAAAGGAACAGTACGTGAGGCCTGTTAACGAGGTCTACGCCAGACACCTCCTGGCTACCCGAAAACAGCGCCCCGGGTAATCGGGCGCCGGATATTTACTGGCACTGAGAGTCCTCGGCCGGGACTGTAATTGCAAAGCGGTGACGGCCAAGGAATGCACGGAAGACCTGATCCGAGACACCTACGTAGCCGGCATCAGGTCCAACTATACTCGGCAGAGGCTGCTGGAACAGAGGGGGCTCGACCTGCAGAAGACGGTGGCCCTCGCTAACTCGTTAGACGTGGCCCTCCAGAACATGGACGCCTACCCCCCTGACCGGATGGCCACATGGATGCCACGGGAGCAGCCATCTTGGGACCCGGTAAGGCCACAAGCCGCCAGCAGCCCAACTACAGCTGCAATGACCAGAGGCCAGAAATGCTACTTCTGCGGCCAGGCCAAGCACCCCAGACAGCAATGCCCAGCAAAGGACGCGACCTGCTCCAAATGCGGCAAGAAAGGCCACTACGCGAGAGTGTGCAGGGCGAAATCGACCCCCAATTCCAGCAGCGCCGCGTGTGAACCGTACAGGCCGCCATTTTGGACCCCACCAACCACGTGTGAGCCGTGCGGGCCGCCATTTTGGGCACCACCAGCCGAGGGGGAGCCGCCATCTTGGACACCATTTCGGGACCAGGCCCCCGGTGCGGGCGAATACTACAGCGACCCACCGACCTCGACGATGGCCTCCATCACCCTGGACCAATCTAGGCCCCATCAACTAGCCAGGTCCATGATGAACGTAAAGGTAAATGGCCATGCCACAAACTGCCTTTTCGACTGCGGAAGCACGGAGAGCTTCATCCACCCCGACACGGTGCGACGCTACTCCCTATCGGTTATGCACACAGGCCACCAGGTCTTTATGGCCACAAAGTCCCATACGGCGGACGTCGGCGGCTACTGTGTAGCGACTCTGACAGTGAACGGCGTGGAGTACAGAGATTTTAAATTCCTCGTCCTGCCACAGCTCTGCGCTCCCGTACTGCTAGGACTGGACTTCCAGTGCCATCTGGAGAGCGTCACGATGGCATATGGCGGGCCCCTGCCCCCACTTACAGTCTGCAGCCGGCAGAATTTAAACACGGCGCCGCGCAAAGTATGCAGCCTGTCCACCCTGAAGGTCCACCCCGTTGTTCGCTAATCTCGCCAAAGACTGCAAGCCAATTGCTACTAAAAGCAGGCGGTACATGATATACCTATCAATTCGTCCAATGAAAAGCGACGAGTTAAGAAAGTAACTATAGGTTTTTATTGACTAAATAACAGAGCCCACCCTCGTGGGTGATCGGATCCAAGAAGGAGGAATACCAGCCAGTCGACCACCTTTATACCCGGGCAGGTAGGTGGAGCCATGGGCGGAGTCGGCAGTGGTCAGCCCAGGTATAGCAGCGTGACAAGAGGCGACCTCGTACAGTGATACAACAATGTGAACAGTGATAACTATAGGGAAACGATCTAACAGTGATAACTATAGTGTAACGATAGTAAACGGTAAAAGTGGTTTACCACATTCACCCCTTGTTTAGATTTGAGTCCGGCGGGGTGAAGTGTACTACCAGTTCTGGTATGTCAGTCTGTCCAGAGGCCTCGTAAGCCTGTCTGATCGTCGCAGCGGCGGTGTTGCGTTCTCCGGTGTTAATGCTGGCGTCTGCGAGGTAGGCGAAGGCTCTTGGGGTTCCGGCATACCGTCTACCTGGGCTGGAATTGGTGGGGTGGTGGGGGGGGTTAGCGGTGGTGTCTCCGGAGTGCCCGAGGGTGCGAGGTTTCGTAAGGAGACTGTGTCCTCCCGCCCGTCTGGGTATGCCACGTAGGCGTACTGGGGGTTGGCGTGCAGGAGGTTCACCCTCTCGACCAGGGGGTCCGTTTTATGGGCCCTCACGTGCTTTCACAGCAAGACAGGCCCCGGAGAGGTCAGCCAGGTTGGTAGCGTGGTTCCCGTAGTCGACTTCCTGGGGAAAACAAACATTCGTTCATGGGGGGTGGCGTTAATGGCAGTGCAAAGTAGTGACCGGGTGGAATGCAGCGCCGCCGGGAGGACCTCCTGCCAGCGAGAGGTTGGGAGGCCCTTAGACTTTAAGGCTAAGAGGACGGCCTTCCATACCGTCGCGTTCTCTCTTTCCACCTGGCCGTTCCCTCGGGGGTTGTAGCTGGTGGTCCTGCTAGTGGCGATGCCTCTCGCTAGTAGGAACTGACGGAGTTCCTCGCTCATGAAGGAGGCGCCCCGGTCACTATGTATATAGTTTGGGAACCCGAACAAGGCAAAGAGGTCGTTAAGGCATTTAACGACCGTGGTGCTGGTCATGTCTGGGCAGGGGAAGGCAAAGGGGAAACGGGAGTACTCATCAACAATGTTGAGGAAGTACACATTACGGTCAGAGGACGGGAGGGGCCCCTTAAAATCGATGCTCAAGCGCTCGAAGGGGCGGGTGGCCTTGATCAGGCTTGCTCTGTCCGGCCTAAAGAAGTGCGGTTTGCACTCGGCACAGGTCTGGCAGTTCCTGGTCATGGTCCTGACCTCCTCGATGGAGTAGGTCAGGTTGCGGGCCTTAATGAAGTGGTAAAGCCTGGTGACCCCGGGGTGGCAGAGGTCGTTGTGGAGGGTCTGAAGTCTATCAATTTGCGCATTGGCGCATGTAATTCGCGATAGAGCGTCAGGGGGTTCGTTCAGCTTACCAGGCCTTGATAGAAGATGGCCGCCCCCACAGTTCGCATGAGGCACTGCTGGCCTCTGCTGCTCTCCCTCTGCAGGCCTTCGCGAAGTGGCCTTTCTTCAGGCAGCTGGAGCACGTCGCGTTTTTGGCTGGGCAGCGCGACCTCGGGTGTTTCGCCTGCCCACAGAAGAAGCAGCCGGCGGCCCGGTCGCGGGGGTCCGAAGTCACAGCCGGTACCGGGGGTGGCGGTCCCGATCGGGTCCGGGACGCCGACGCTGAGGTAGGTCCCGGGGGCGGCGCTACGAGGGGTATTGCGGTCGGGGTCGGGCCCGAGTCCCAGAGTCGCGAACTGTACCTGGAATACACCTCGAGGTCCCGCTGGGTCACTTCTAGGGAGTAGGCCAAGGCTGCAGCTGTGTTCAGGTCGAGGTCCTTTGATTCCAGCAGTCTCTGCCGTGAGTAGTCGGGCCGAAGGCCTTTCACGAAGGCATCGCGGATGTTATCTTCAGTGTTTTCTGCAGCCGATACTGCTTTAAAGTCACAGTCCCTGCCGAGTGTTCGTAGCGCCCGTAAAAATTCAGCTACAGACTCTCCTGGCTGTTGCGGGCGGGATCTTAGGAGGTGTCTGGCATACATGGAATTTACCGGGCTCCGGTACTGTTGTTTCAGTAGGTTGATAGCGGCCTCGTAAGTAGTAATGTCCTGGATGAGTGCGTATACTTTAGGGCTCGCTTGGGCGGTCAGAACTCTTAGTTTGGATCTCTGAGGGACGCCGGATTCTTCCAGGTAGGATTCGAAGCAGCACAGCCAGTGTTTGAAGTCGAGGGCTGCGTTTGTTGCTTGTGGGTTTAGATCCAGGTACGGTGGTTTGAGGGCTCGCAGCCAAGCCGGCTGCTGTGGCTGTTGTAGCTGGGCGTCTGGCTGGTCGTTTGGCTGCTCCGTTGACTGGTTGTTTGGCTGCTCAAGTGACGACATTTTAAAATTTAGTCAATAAAATTGATATACCTATCAATTCGTCCAATGAAAAGCGACGAGTTAAGAAAGTAACTATAGGTTTTTATTGACTAAATAACAGAGCCCACCCTCGTGGGTGATCGGATCCAAGAAGGAGGAATACCAGCCAGTCGACCACCTTTATACCCGGGCAGGTAGGTGGAGCCATGGGCGGAGTCGGCAGTGGTCAGCCCAGGTATAGCAGCGTGACAAGAGGCGACCTCGTACAGTGATACAACAATGCGAACAGTGATAACTATAGGGAAACGATCTAACAGTGATAACTATAGTGTAACGATAGTAAACGGTAAAAGTGGTTTACCACAGTACAGTGCCGGGGATAGGAGCTTTATTAAATCAGAAGTAGAAAGAATCCTGAGGGAAGGGATTATCGAGGGCAGCACCAGCCCATGGCGAGCCCAAGTGGTGGTAGTAAAGACCGGCGAAAAACAGCGCCTGGTTATTGATTACAGCCAGACGATCAATCGATACACGCAATTAGACGCATACCCACTTCCCCGCATATCTGACATGGTCAACCAGATAGCACAATACCGGGTATTCTCAACGATTGATCTGAAGTCGGCATACCACCAGCTCCCCATCAGGCCTGAGGACCGCCAGTACACGGCCTTCGAGGCTGACGGTCGCCTCTACCACTTCCTCCGAGTCCCCTTCGGCGTCACCAATGGGGTCTCGGTCTTCCAAAGGGAGATGGACCGGATGGTTGACCAGAACACGCTGCAGGCCACCTTCCCCTATCTAGACAACGTCACCATCTGTGGCCATGACCGGCAGGACCACGACGCCAACCTAGAAAAATTCCTCCGTACGGCCCAACGGCTGAATCTGACATCCAACAGAGAAAAATGTATGTTCCGCACCGCGTGCCTCGCTATTCTTGGCTGCGTGGTGGAAAACGGAGTCATCGACCCCGACCCCGACCGAATGCGCCCCCTCCTGGAACTACCCCCCCCCTACTGCCTAAAAGCCCTGAAGAGATGCCTAGGGTTCTTCTCTTACTACGCCCAGTGGGTGCCCAACTATGCGGACAAAGCCCAGCCCCTCATCAAGTCAACCTCCTTCCCCCTGACGGCAGAGGCCCGTGCGGCCTTCACCCTCATAAAAGAGGACATTGCGAAGGCCACAATGCACGCAGTGGATGAGTCCATCCCTTTCCAAGTGGAGAGCGATGCATCCGACTTCGCCCTAGCCGCAACCCTTAACCAGGCGGGGAGACCCGTGGCCTTCTTTGCACGGACCCTCCAGGGCCCCGAAATTCGACACTCCTCGGTTGAGAAGGAGGCCCAGGCGATAGTGGAGGCTGTACGGCACTGGAGGCATTACCTGGCCGGTAAACGTTTCACCCTGCTCACTGACCAACGGTCAGTAGCATTTATGTTTAACAACAGACAAAGGGGGAAAATCAAAAATGATAAGGTATTGCGGTGGAGGATCGAGTTATCCACCTACAACTACGATATCTTATACCGGCCCGGGAAACTTAATGAGCCCCCAGACGCCCTGTCCCGTGGGACATGTGCCAACGCACAAGTCGATAGGCTACGGACCCTCCACAATGATCTCTGCCACCCGGGGGTCACCAGGTTCTTCCACTTTATTAAAGCTCGCAACCTGCCTTACTCCATCGAGGAGGTCAGGACCATGACCAGGAACTGCCAGGTCTGCGCCGAATGCAAACCGCATTTTTATAGGCCAGACAGGGCACACCTGATTAAAGCCACCCGCCCCTTCGAATGTTTCAGCGTCGATTTCAAGGGGCCCCTTCCCTCCTCTGACCGCAACACGTACTTCCTCAATATTATTGACGAGTACTCCCGTTTCCCCTTTGCCATCCCCTGCCCGGACATGACCAGCGCCACAGTCATCAGGTGCCTCAATGACCTGTTCGCCATATTTGGCTTCCCCAATTACATCCACAGCGACAGGGGCTCGTTGTTCATGAGCGACGAGCTGCGCCAGTACCTGCTCGAGAAGGGCATAGCCACGAGCAGGACTACCAGCTACAACCCCCGGGGTAACGGACAGGTAGAGAGGGAGAACGCAACGGTGTGGAAGACCGCCATGCTCGCCCTAAAATCCAAGGGCCTCCCAATCTCCCGCTGGCAAGATGTCCTCCCCAATGCGCTCCACTCCATACGATCACTGCTCTGAACTGCCACAAACGCCACCCCTCACGAGAAGATGTTCATCTTCCCCAGGAAATCCACCTCGGGGACATCACTACCGCCATGGCTGACGTCTCTGGGACCCGTCCTGCTCAGGAAACACGTGAGGAGCCATAAGACAGACCCCCTGGTCGAAAAGGTTCACCTCCTCCATGCCAACCCACAGTACGCCTACGTGGCGTATCCTGACGGGCGGGAGGACACAGTCTCAATTCGAGACCTCGCACCCTCAAGTACCACCCGAAACACCATCGATCACCATCCACTACCTCCACCCACCACCACTACCCACGACGAACCACCGGGGTGTCTACCGCGAACTGACGACATGCCGGTGCCATCCCTACCCCGAGAGGACGACACGCCAGTGCTCCGTCCCACGCGAGAAGCGGCCGCGGGCAAAGAACCGCCGCAACCGGCACCACGAAGATCATTACGGCAGACAAGACCCCCGGAGAGACTTTCGTATACGAACTTTTGAAACACTTCACCCCGCCGGACTCTTTTTTAAATGAGGGGTGAATGTGGTAAACCACTGTTAACCCTGTACATGTCTGTGTGGTAAACCACTGTTAACTCTGTACAAGTCCGGGCATGTCTCCACCCCTGGCTCCACCCCTAAGCCCGAGTATAAAGGTGACTCACCACCCTTCCCCCGGGAGCTCTTAGGATGGATCCACTAGCAGAGGCATGCTCTAGTTCTTAGTCAATAAAAGCCTACTTCATATAAGTTCAACTCGTAGTTTTTGGTGTTGTTGATAGTGCATCAGAGTGAGAGAGAGAGACTGGGAGTGAGAGAGAGAGAGACTGGGAGTGTGAGAGAGAGAAAGATTGGGAGTGCGAGAGAGAGAGAAATTGGGAGTGTGAGAGAGTGAGATTGGGAGTGTGAGAGAGAGCGAGATTGGGGGTGTGAGAGAGAGAGATTGGGAGTGTGAGAGAGAGAGAGATTGGGAGTGTGAGAGAGAGAGAGATTGGGAGTGTGAGAGAGAGAGATTGGGAGTGTGAGAGAGAGAGAGATTGGGAGTGTGAGAGAGAGAGATTGGGAGTGTGAGAGAGAGAGATTGGGAGTGTGAGAGAGAGAGAGATTGGGAGTGTGAGAGAGAGAGATTGGGAGTGTGAGAGAGAGAGAGATTGGGAGTGTGAGAGAGAGACAGATTGGGAGTGAGAGAGAGAGAGATTGGGAGTGTGAGAGAGAGAGAGATTGGGAGTGTGAGAGAGAGAGAGATTGGGAGTGTGAGAGAGAGAGAGATTGGGAGTGTGAGAGAGAGAGAGAGATTGGGAGTGTGAGAGAGAGTGAGAGACTGGGCCACCGCGGCCGCTCACCTGATGGCTTTGGGTCGGGCTCTGGGGCGGGGCTGTTGACGCCGCAGGGAAGATTTGTGCGCGGCGGCCGGTGATCTGGTGGCTTTGGGTCGGGCTCTCGGGCGGGGCTGTTGACGCCGCGGGGAAGTTTTGTGCGCGGCAGCTCCCGGCACGGCCCGCCGCAGCCAGTGACCTGGTGGCTTTGGGTCGGGCTCTCGGGCGGGGCTGTTGACGCCATGGGGAGGTTTTGTGCGCGGCAGCTCCCGGCACGGCCTGCCGTGGCCGGTGACCTGGTGGCTTTGGGTCGGGCTCTGGAGCGGGACTGTTGACGCCGCGGGGAAGTTTTGTGCGCGGCGGCTCCAGGCACGGCCCGCAACTCAAGGCCCAGGCTTTCTGGGCTGCTAGGCCGCGCCCGGCGCCGGCACAGCCGCCTCGAAATGGCCATCAAAGTAGGCGAGCCTCCGGGCGAACGTCAGGGGATCACTTCATTTCCTACTGTTGCTAAATACAATTTAAAACTCAAATAAATTGTTAATTTCCTTAGTTCCCTAACACATAGAAAGTGTGGGAAAAATATCGTGAAGAATCAAGATGGCGGCCACTCACCTCGGTTCAGAATGATAAGGCCCGCCCACACACGCACCGATTGGTCGACCGTCAGGTCACTGAACTGTAGGATTGGTCAATCATCAAGTCACTCAACACTCAACTGTAGGATGGCCCGCCGCACGTGCAATGAATCCACCCCCGTGACGCAGCGATTGGTCAACCATCGGTCAAATGTCAGGTCGCTCGACCGCACAATTGGTCAACCTTCACGTCACTCAATGCTAATGAGCAAATGAGCGGAACTTTTCCCATTTAATGAGCGGAATTTTGAACGTTTTTGGGATACCGTGGGCATAATTTTTGTCTGACGGAAAAGTAAATACGCCTATGACCGGTCCGTAATCGTAAGCTTTCTTTTGATGTGACGCGCGTGTAGGTACGCTCTATAACTTTCGAACGTATAGAGAACGGACAGACAGACAGACAGACAGACAGACAGACAGAAAGCCAGACAGACAGACAGACAGAAGAGGTCTTTTATATATATAGATTAAGGGCGAGGATAACCAGGGAAAGAGTAGGGCCCATTAGGGACCAAAGTGGCAACCTGTGTTTAGAGCTGAAGATGTGGGTGAGGTTTCAAATGAATATTTTGCATCTGTGTTCACTATGGAGAGTGCTGTGGCATTTGAGTTGAGGGAGAGTGTGGTAAATGGGAGAAAAGTCATTTAAGTGTATTTTGTGAATTTTAGTGTGTTAAAAAGTTAATTATTTGAAGTGAGTTTAATTTTTTAAGTGTAAATTAAACTGCTGGGGAGTTTAAACTGGAAGTAGAATCCGGGTATAAAAGGGGCGGGACTAGTGCGGCTGCACAGAGTGCTGTGGCGTTGAGTGCAAGCAGAGTTTGGTAAGTGGGAGGGTTCGGGCAAGTGGGAGGTGAGGGGGTGTTTTTGCTCTGTTTTGTTCCCCACTCCCAGGCTTAGACAGCACTGCGGAAGCGGAGCAGCGAGACGAGTCAACCAAACAGGCCCCACAGACAGTATTCAAAGAGGAGGTTGGTGATCAGCTGGTTGGTAGGTTTTCTTCGTTCTCTTTTATACCTTTACATTGGTAAGTCCTATTGAATAGTGGTGTGATATTATCATCTATATCCGGGCAGGGTCTTCATAACGAATAATAAGAAATTTAATTAATTATATAGAATGGAGCAGGTGATGTGTTACTGTTGCGAGATGTGGGAGCCGGTGGACCCCATTGAGGCTCACGGTGATTACATCTGCGATAAGTGTTTGCTGCTAGAGGAACTCCGGCTCCGTATTGAGGTGCTTGAGACTGAGCTTCAGACACTGCGACACATCAGGGAGGGGGAGAAGTTCCTGGACTCTATGTTTCAGGAGGTAGTCACACCTATGAAATTAATTAATTCAGATGTAGTCCGTGGTCAGGGACAGGACGGTGTGACTATGAGTGAGGCAGGTACAGGGATCCAGGAGGTAGTGTTGAAGGAGCCGCAGCCCTTGCTCTTGTCAAACAGTTTCGAGATTCTTTCTCCCTGTGAGGGCGGGAGCGGGGACTGCAGGGAGGATGAGCAACCTGGCCACAGCACCGTGGAACAGGGGGCCATTCAAGTGGGGGAGTAAAAAGAAATGTTGTAGTGGTAGGG
Organism: Somniosus microcephalus; assembly: GCF_052327205.1. Classification (NCBI taxonomy): domain Eukaryota; kingdom Metazoa; phylum Chordata; class Chondrichthyes; order Squaliformes; family Somniosidae; genus Somniosus; species Somniosus microcephalus. Next base: position 203,507,275 of record NC_140993.1, on the reverse strand, counting down.
GATAGTATCATTAGGGGGATAGATAGGGTTCTCTGCGGTCGAGAGTGGGAGCCCCGAAGGCTGTGTTGTCTGCCCGGTGCCAGGGTTAAGGACATCTCTTCTGGGCTGGAAAGAAACTTGGAGCGGGAGGGGGAGGATCCAGTTGTCGTGGTCCATGTTGGTACAAACGACGTAGATAGGACAAGGAAGAAGGTTCTGTTAAAGGAGTATGAACAGCTAGGGGTCAAATTAAAATACAGAACCTCAAGGGTAATAATCTCTGGATTATTACCTGAGCCACGAGTGAATTTGGCTAGGATAAATAAAATTAGAGTTAAATGCGTGGCTCCAAGACTGGTGTGGGAAAAATGGGTTTTGCTTCTTGGGACACTGGCACCAGTACTGGGACAAGAGGGAGCTGTTCCATTGGGACGGACTTCACTTGGCCAGTGCTGGGACTAGAATCCTGGCGAATCATATAACTAGGGCTGTAGAGCGGGCTTTAAACTAATTAGTCGGGGGGCGGTTTCTAGAGAGCAAATAATAAAAATGACTACGGAGAAGGTCATAGACTTAGGTAGCAGTGGGGGAATTAAAAAACAGAGCGTGTCAGGAAGGGACAGAAGGTATGGAGTAAAAGGTAAAGTAGTAAAAGGGGGAAAAGCAGGAACTAAGTGTCACAAAACATATTTGAAAGTTCTTTATCTGAATGCACGTAGCATTCGTAACAAAATGGACGAGTTAACGGCACAAATAACTACATATGGGTATGATCTTGTGTCCATTACAGAAACATGGCTGCAGGGTGACCATGACTGGGAATTAAATATACCAGGTTATTTAACAATCAGGAAGGACAGGCAGGAAGGAAGGAATCACTGTAATACAAAGAAGGAATCACTGGAATACAAAGAAATGATATTGGGTCAAAGGATCAGGATAGTGAAACAGTTTGGGTGGAGATACGGAATAATAAGGGGAAAAAAACACTAGTGGGCGTAGTCTATAGGCCTCCGAACAGTTGCAACTCTGTTGGACGGAGTATTATTCAGGAAATAGTTGAGGCTTGTAATAAGGGAACAGCTATAATTATGGGGGATTTTAACTATCATATTAACTGGACAAATCAAATTGGGCAGGGCAGCCTTGAGGATGAGTTCATTGAGTGTATTAGGGATGGGTTTCTTGAGCAGTATGTAACTGAACCAACCAGGGGGCAAGCAACCTTAGATTTGGTCCTGTGTAATGAGACAGGATTAATTAAAAATGTACTAGTAAAGGATCCCCTTGGAATGAGTGTCCATTGCATGGTTGAATTCCATATTCAGTTTGTGGTGTATGTGCCTTTAAGAGCAATGGTGGTGTATGTGCCTTTAAGAGCCCCAGGTGTGCGTAATGCCAGTAATTGCCACTTAGGCTATATAAGCCTGTGTATTGTGTATATCCTTTAGAACCCCCCCCCCAGACTTGCTTAGTAAATACCTATGAACCAACTCCTGTCTTCAGTGTCTTTATCTACACACGGACACTACAGTGGCGACGAAGTGGAAACGGACTTACCTGCAATTCGGCAGCACCTCAAGGACATCGATTCCTCCAGCGTCCAGAAGACTCAAGGAAGAAATAGAAACTGTGGTTTCACCAGCTGGCCAAGCTGGTGGCAGGTACTGCGCTAATCCTTCCTGGGCGTCAGGCTGGGGCTCCAGCGGCGGGCTCTACAGCTGAGACAAGCAGCGAAATTGGAGGCAAGCAATAACAGACTGGGAGGGTGCACTCGGGAGACGGCCGGCGCGGCAAGCAGGTCAGCATTTAGACCTCCGTCGGGAACGAGTCTCCAACAGTGAATAAACGGAAACCACAGTAAAACAGCGTTGTTATCGGTAGCAGCGGCGGGGAAGCGCGGGAAGCGCCATATCGTTGCTACAGAGAAAAAAAAAGCGCGGGAAGCGCCATATCTTTTTTTTGAAATGCCTAAGTCTGGCAATATTGATGCTTTTGATAACGAAACAGAGCCTAACTTTGGCAATATTGATGTTTTTGATAACAAGATAGAGGATTGGACCACATATGTAGAAAGAGTGGAGGTGTTTTGCACCGCAAATGGAATAGAAGATGAAAAAAAAGCTTCAGTTCTTCTGGATCTAATGGGCGCAGAAACATACAAGCTGTTACGCAACTTAATCACTCCAGCCGAACCGATGGACAAGAATTTTGAAGAGATTGTTGATACCCTACACTGCCAATTCGAGGCAGGACTGGCAGATTCTCTGCAAGACAAATTCATCTGCGATCCCCTAAGTGTAGAAACACAAAAGAAGGTATCTTCTAGAAAAGATTTAACACTGGACAAGGCTTTCAGTACAATAGGAGTGGCAAAGATAAAGCAAAGGCCACAGGACTTCGGCACCCATGAAATGACACGGGGTTTCAAGAAATGTTATCGATGCGGCAGATCCAACCATGACCAGAGGGATTGCTGGTTCAAAGAAAAAGCATGCAAGCGATGCGGAAAGATAGGACACATTCCACGTGTATGCCGATCTGAAAATAAAAAATCCACTAACGGGAAAAGAATCAATAAGGAAAAGCACAGAAAGGTACAAATGATGACGGACAGTAGCTCCAAAGACCAGAAGAGCGATAGCGACTCTGGGAACAAGAGACTAAGCTCTCTCAAATTACACAATGTAATTGCCAATGAAGATTACCAAACCATTTGGGTTACCCTCACAATAGCAGGGTCCCCAGTTAAAATGGAGCTAGATACAGGATCAGCTCTAACCGTGATAAATCGACGAGATTACGAGAGGCTATTTTCGCATATACCTCTAAAAGACACATCCATTATCTTAAAAACATATACGGGGCAGAAAGTCTACCCCAAAGGAAAAATAAGGGTGCCTGTGGTATACAACGGCAAAGAAATACAAAAGTTGTATTTATACATTCTACAAGATGGTGGTCCACCGTTGTTGGGACGTGAATGGATAAGGAAGATACGTTTAGACTGGCACTCCATTCAGGCACTGACGGTGACCAGTAAGGAAAAAAACAATGATGACATCATACCTGAACGATTAAAAGACATCTTGGCCAACGCCAAAGAAGTGTTTCAAGAGAAACTAGGAACCTTGAAAGGCATCACCGCCTCAATAAAAGTGGAAGATACAGCAATTCCAAAAATTTTTAAGGCAAGACCGGTGCCATACGCAATACGTCCGGCAGTCGAGGCAGAGCTGGAGAATTTGGAAAAGGCAGGCGTATTATCCAAAGTAGATTGGAGCGAATGGGCAACACCCATCGTTCCAGTCATGAAAAAAGCATTGAAAAATAACTCTGAGGAACAGAGAAAAATTCGCATCTGTGGGGACTTTAAGGTGACTGTAAACCCGGTCCTTCACACGGTACAGTATCCTCTTCCGAGGATAGAAGATATTTTCGCCTCACTATCCGGAGGGAAACGTTTCACAAAAATTGACTTGGCACAGGCATATCTACAGATGGAGGTTGAGGAGACCTCTAAAAAGTATCTCACAATAAACACACACAAAGGCCTGTACCAGTACAATCGACTGGTTTTTGGAATAGCATCAGCTCCAGCTATCTGGCAAAGAGCTATGGAGCAAGTCCTGCAAGGGTTTCCAGGGACTCAATGCTACCCAGACGACATCCTTATAACAGGAGAAAACGACAACGAGCACCTTGCCAATTTGGAGCAGGTGCTCACTAGGCTGAAAGAACGGGGCCTACGAGCAAATCGCCCCAAGTGCGAATTTTTCCAAAATCAGATATCATATTGTGGCCACATAATTAATAAGGAAGGGTTGCATAAGTCACCTGAAAAAATTGATGCAGTTATAAAAGCCCCAGCACCTGAAAATGTTTCACAATTAAGGTCATTCCTGGGATTAATAAATTACTATCATAAATTTTTACCGAACTTATCAACTATTCTACACCCTCTTAATGATCTTCTACAGACAGGAGTGATTTGGAAATGGAACGAAGACTGTAAACGTGCCTTCCATAAATGTAAAGACTTAATCACATCTGAGAAAGTTTTGGCTCATTACAACCCATCACTACCAATCAGACTGGCGTGCGATGCATCCCCTTACGGCATAGGAGCGGTATTATCCCATAGATTCCCTGATGGCTCAGAACGGCCGATAGCTTTTGCGTCACGCTCATTAAACTCAGCTGAGCGTAACTATGCCCAAATAGACAGGGAAGCACTCAGCCTGGTATGGGGAGTGAAGAAATTCAACCATTACCTACACGGACAAAAAATTTACCTTGCTGACTGACCATCAACCCCTCATCTCCATATTCAACCCTAAAAAAGGTGTCCCCATTATGACAGCACAAAGACTACAGAGGTGGTCCCTTTTTCTAGGGGCACACCAATATGACATTGAATACAAAGGGTCAAAACAGCATGGGAATGCTGACGGTTTATCGCGCCTACCGTTGCCAACGATAGAAGAGGCACCTACAGTAGACCCAGTAGAGATATTCCACTCTACCATAGTGGAATGTCTACCGGTGACAAATTCTGCCATTGAAAGGGAGACAAGAAATGACCCTACTCTCTCACGGGTCTACGATTTAACAGTGAAGGGATGGCCAGCACATGGCGAGCCACTGTTGCCAGCATTCTCGCAAAGAAGAGAACAGCTGTCAGTGTGCCGAGGAACCTTGATGTGTGGGTCCAGAGTGGTGATTCCACCCAAACTCCAGGATAAAGTGCTAAAGGAGCTTCACGAGGGGCATCTGGGTGGAGTGAAAATGAAGAACCTAGCTAGGGCGTTTGTATGGTGGCCAGGTATCGATGGAGACATCGAAGAAATGACCAAGAGCTGCCTAGGATGCCAGAAGGTCCAAAACACTCCACCACAAGCCCCTCTACATCCATGGGAGTGGCCCTCATCTCCCTGGCAAAGGGTGCACATCGACTTTGCTGGTCCATTTATGGACTCAATGTTTCTAATCGCAGTTGATGCACACTCCAAGTGGCCGGAGGTAATAAAGATGTCCTCCACCACCACGGAAAAAACCATCACAGTATTAAGGACCATATTTGCCCGGAATGGGCTGCCGGAACAGATATGTTCTGATAATGGACCGCAATTTGTGTCCGAAGAATTCAGAAAGTTCTTAAAGAACAATGGGGTAAAGCACTACACGTCCGCCCCATACCATCCCGCCACCAATGGATTGGCTGAAAGGTTTGTCCAGACCTTCAAGAAGGCCATAAAGGCCATGAGTAAAGAAGACATAAAACTTCAGCACAAGGTGGATAACTTCTTATTTGCATATAGGAATGCAACACATATGGTTACTAACCAAACTCCCGCCATGATGTTCTACAATAGAAACCTAAGATGCCGGCTGGATTTGGTCAAGCCCAACATCCGAAGGGACGTGGAGAACCGGCAGTTTCAGGGCATGAATGAAAAGCCAACTAGGACCTTCCAGATAGGCCAACCGGTTTTGGCCCGGGACTACCGTACCGAGAAATGGCAGCCTGGAACTATCTGCACATGACTAGGACCACTGATGTATACCGTGGACATCGGAGAAAGCATAATAAGACGCCATGCTGACCAAATCATCAAGTCATCCGAAAAGGGACAACCTACACCACCACTCTATACATCTAACGATGAAGTAGATATACCCATATCTACCTCCGATCCGGTGAGACTGGAACCCGATGAACCCGACACTGGCATTCAAGCCGAATCAGCCTTGCCAGAAGAACCTACTACACCACCAGAAACTACTACACCCCCGAGGCGTTATCCGGACCGAGTCAGGAAGCCTCCTGAGAGACTAACTTATAATTAATTAATACAGCAATGTATCTTATTTTGCATATAACATTTAATTAATAATTACTTAAAATATGATGTACTAGTTAGCTAGAAGGGGAGGAATTGTGGTGTATGTGCCTTTAAGAGCAATGGTGGTGTATGTGCCTTTAAGAGCCCCAGGTGTGCGTAATGCCAGTAATTGCCACTTGGGCTATATAAGCCTGTGTATTGTGTATAGCCTTTAGAACCCCCCCCCAGACTTGCTTAGTAAATACCTATGAACCAACTCCTGTCTTCAGTGTCTTTATCTACACACGGACACTACACAATTAGAGGGTGAGAAGGTTGGATCTCAAACAAGCGTGCTGAGCTTGAATAAAGGAGACTATGAAGGTATGAGAGCGGAATTGATTAGAGTGGACTGGGAAAATAGATTAAAGGGTAAGACGGTACATGATCAGTGGTGTACATTTAAGGAGTTATTTTACAACTTCCAAAAAAAATATATTCCACTGAGGAAAAAAGGGTGTAAAAGAAAAGATAGCCATCCGTGGCTAAGTAAAGTAATTAAGGGTAGTATCCGACTAAAAACAAGGGCATATAAGGTAGCCAAATCTAGTGGGAGGATAGAAGATTGGGAAGTCTTTAAAAGACAGCAAAAAATAACTAAAAGATTGATTAAGAAAGGGAAGATAGATTATGAAAGTAAATTAGCAAACAATATAAAAACAGATAGCAAAAGTTTCTATAGTTACATAAAAAGTAAAAGGGTGGCTAAAGTAAATGTTGGTCCCTTAGAGGATGAGACCGGGAAATTAATGGTGGGAAACATGGAGATGGCAAAAACGCAGAACAATTATTTTGTATCAGTCTTTACGGTAGAGGACACTAAGAATATCCAAACACTGGACAAACAGGGGGCTCTAGGGGGGGAGGAGCTAAATATGATTAAAATCACTAAGGAAGTGGTACTTGGTATAATAATGGGACTCAAGGCGGATAAATCCCCTGGACCTGATGGCTTACATCCTAGGTTCTTGAGGGAAGTGGCGGTAGGGATTGTGGATGCATTGGTAATAATTTTCCAAAACTCCCTGGACTCAGCAAAGGTCTCGGCAGATTGGAAAACTGCTAATGTAACACCCTTATTTAAAAAGAGTAGTAGGCAGAAGGCTGGAAACTACAGATCTGTTAGCCTAACATCTGCGGTTGGTAAAATTTTAGAGTCCATTATTAAGGAGACAGTAACGGGACATTTGGATAAACATAATTTAATAGGACAAAGTCAGCATGGTTTTATGAAGGGGAAGTCATGTTTGACAAATTTACTTGAGTTCTTTGAGGAAGTAGCATACAGGGTGGATAAAGGGGAACCAGTGGACGTAGTGTATTTAGACTTCCAAAAGGCATTTGATAAGGTGCCACACAAAAGATTATTGCTCAAGATAAAAAATCATGGGATTGGGGGGAGGATTGGCTATCTAACAGAAAGCAGAGAGTTGGGATAAATGGTTCGTTCTCAGACTGGCAATCAGCAACTAGTGGTGTTCCGCAGGGGTCAGTGCTGGGTCCCCAACTCTTTACAATCTATATTAATGATTTGGAGGAGGGGACCGAGTGTAACATATCAAAGTTTGCAGATGATACAAAGATGGGAAGGAAAGTAGTGAGTGAGGAGGACATAAAAAACCTGCAAAGGGACATAGACAGGCTAAGTAAGTGGGCAGAGATTTGGCAGATGGAATACAATCCTGGATAGTGTGAGGTTATGCACTTTGGCAGGAAAAATCATAGAACAAGTTATTATCTTAATGGCAAGAAACTGGAAAGTACTGTAGTACAAAGGGATCTGGGGGTCCTGGTGCACAAAACTCAAAAAGTTAGTATGCAGGTGCAGCAAGTGATCAAGAAGGCCAATGGAATGTTGGCTTTTATTGCTAGGGGGGTAGAATATAAAAAGAGGGAGGTATTGTTGCAGTTGTACAAGGTATTGGTGAGACCGCATCTGGAATACTGCATACAGTTTTGGTGTCCATACTTAAGAAAAGACATACTTGCTCTCGAGTCAGTACAAAGAAGGATCACTCGGTTAATCCCGGGGATGAGGGGGTGGACATATGAGGAGAGGTTGAGTAGATTGGGACTCTACTCATTGGAGTTCAGAAGAATGAGAGGCGATCTTATTGAAACATATAAGATTGTGAAGGGACTTGATCGGGTGGATGTGGTGAGGATGTTCCCAATGATGGGTGAAACTCGAACTAGGGGGCATAATCTTCGAATAAGGGGCTGCTCTTTCAAAACTGAGATGATGAGAAACTTCTTCACTCAGAGGGTAGTAGGTCTGTGGAATTTGCTGCCCCAGAAAGCTGTGGAAGCTACATCATTAAATAAATTAAAACAGAAATAGACAGTTTCTTAGAAATAAAGGGAATTAGGGGTTACGGGGAGCGGGCAGGAAATTGGACATGAGTCTCTGTTCGGAACGGTCATGGCCCTGTGGGTAACGGAGCGGGCCCAGGGGCCGTGTAGCCTGGTTCTGCTCCTACTTCTTGTGTTCTAATTATATGTTAGATTTCAGGAGATGGTTCTATTCCTGTTCCTGGCTGGGGTGGAGATCACCTTTTACAGAAGGTAAGTACTGTAGAAAATATAGGGACAGTGGTCTCCTGGGTGAGTTTCGATCATCTAGATGGGTCGGAGAGGAATTTCCCAGATTTTTTTCTCCCAAATTGGCCATTGGGTTTTTTATCTGGTTTTTCGCCTCTCCCAGGAGATCACATGGGTTCGGGAGGGATGTAAAGTGATAGTAGATTTGAGGTTAGGATCAGATCAGCCATGATCTTATTGAATGGTGGAGCAAGCTTGAGGGGCCGATTGGCCTACTCCTGCTCCTATTTCTTATGTTCTTATGTTCTTATGACAATATAGGCATAGAACTCAGGCAGGAGGATTGTGATATACTTGAACAAATTAGTATTGAGAGGGAGGAGGTACTAACGGTTTTAGGAGGCTTAAAAGTGGATAAATCCCCAGGCCCAGATGAGATGTATCGCACACTGCTGTGTGAAGCAAGGGAGGAGATTGCAGGGGCTCTGACACAAATTTTCAGAACCTCTCTGGCCACAGGGAAACTGCCAGAGGACTGGAGGACAGCTAACGTAGTACCATTATTCAAGAAGGGTAGTAGGGATAAACCAGGGAATTAAAGGCCAGTGAGCCTAACATCAGTGGTAGGGAAATTATTGGAAAAAATTCTGAGGGACAGAATTAGTCTCCACTTGGAGAGGCAAGGATTAATCAAGGATAGTCAGCATGGCTTTGTCAGGGGGAGATCATGTCTAACCAATTTGATTGAATTTTTCGAGGGGGGTGACTAGGTGTGTGGATGAGGGTAGTGCAGTTGATGTAGTCTACATGGACTTCAGTAAGGCTTTTGACAAAGTCCCGCATGGGAGACTGGTCAAGAAGGTAAGAGCCCATGGGATCCAGGGCAATTTGGCACATTGGATCCAAAAATGGCTTAGTGGCAGGAGGCAGAGGGTAATGGTCGAAGGTTGTTTTTGTGCCTGGAAGCCTGTGTCCAGTGATGTACCACAGGGATCGGTGCTAGGTCCTTTGCTGTTTGTAGTGTACATTAATGATTTAGATATGAATGTAGGAGGTATGATCATTAAGTTTGCAGATGACATGAAAATTGGTGGAGTGGTAAATAGCGAGGAGGGAAGCCTCAGGCTACAGGACAATATAGTCAGATGGGCAGAACAGTGGCAAATGAAATTTAACCCTGAAAAGTGTGAGGTGATGCATTTTGGGAGGACTAACAAGGCAAGGGAATACACAATGAATGGTAGGATCCTAGGAAGGACAGAGGGACCTTGGTGTGCATGTACATAGATCCCTGAAGGCAGCAGGACAGGTAGATAAGGTGGTTAAAAAGGCATATGGGATACTTGCCTTCATTAGCCGAGGCATAGAATATAAGAGCAGGGAGGTTATGATGGAGCTGTACAAAACGCTAGTTAGGCCACAGCTGAAATATTGTGTGCAGTTCTGGTCGCCACACTATAGGAAGGATGTGATTGCATTGGAGAGGGTGCAGAGGAGATTCACCAGGATGTTACCTGGGCTGGAGTGCTTCAGCTATGAAGAGAGACTGGACAGGCTGGGGTTGTTTTCTTTAGAGCAGAGAAGGCTGATTGAGGTGTACAAAATTATGAGGGGCATAGATAGGGTAGATAGAAAGGAACTTTTCCCCTTAGTAGAGGGGTCAATAACAAGGGGGCATAGATTCAAGGTAAGGGACAGGAGGTTTAGAGGGGATTTGAGGAAAAACTTTTTCACCCAGAGGGTGGTTGGAATCTGGAACTCACTGCTTGAAAGGATGGTAGAGGCAGGAACCCTCACAACATTCAAGAAGCATTTAGATGAGCACTTGAAACCCCATAGCATATAAGGCTACGGACCAAGTGCTGGAAAATGTGATTAGAATAGATAGGGCTTGATGGCCGGTGTGGACATGATGGGCCGAAGGGCCTCTTTCTGTGTAGTATAAATCTATGACTCTATGGGGTCGATTTTCGTTCAGGTGCTGGGAATTGGCGGTTTCCCCGAATTTAGTGATTCCGACACGATTGCAAATGGGTCTGTGAGATTGATGCAAATTTAACACAATTGGCCAATTGATTTCCAGCGTGTGGAAAGCCTTGGCAATTGAGAAGTTCCAGTCAGAAAGCCGCAGAATATGATGTCATCTTTGCTGCTGCTTTTAAGGTCCACAGCAAGCCTTGCTTCCTCTGCAGGCTTCCAACCTTCCACATTAAGATGGCACAGGAGCCTGCAGGAGGAACGGCCAGCGGGAGGGCCAGATCTGCGCCCAAATTTGATGAGGCTTCACTACAGGCGTTATTAGATGGTGCTACAGCCCACAGGGAGGTCCTGTTCCCTTCTTCAGGGAGGAAGAGGCCTCCCAGCCAGACCAAGGCTGTATAGCTACAGGTGGCAGGTCAAGTCAATTCCTTGGGGCTAACACAAAGAACGTGGTTGCAGTGCAGGAAAAGATTCCATGACCTTCTTCGCACTGGAAAAGTAAGTACTGTATGATGTTTCCATCACCCTCAATCTGATCCCCATTGCCTTTCCTCACCAGCACTCAGCTTTAGCAATCTCTTCCTGCACAACCCACTAGACACTCACATCCATGCACCCTTACCCATTCCCTCTCTCTCTATGCTCACATTCACAGAACTATGCCACCATGCAGCCCTCACACTCCCTCTCACTCTGATGCTTTGAACACAACTGACAACACACAGGGAGGGCCCTTGGTTTTGCAACCTCACTCCATCTTTGTCTCCTTCTAAGTATCTATGCTATGCAATCTCTGCACTCATTCCTTCATTCTCACTCAACCTCCACTTGTCTCCCTCATTGCAGTAAAAGAGAGCTCACAACAGGAGAGAGCGAGCCAGGACAGGAGGAGGGCCGCCCTCATTAGCCCAGCTCACCCCCTGGGAGGAAGGCATCCTGGAGATTGCCGGGGCTGACCGAGATGTGTAGTACGTTGGGGAAGGACAGGCACGAGCATCCCCGCAAGCTGGTGACAGAATAGTTCTCCATCTCTCTCATTGGCATTGCATGAGTCGCTGATAATGATTCTGAAGCTACATCATATGGACTTATGATCATCTGCAGAATGTAATGTGCATGTAACCTTGGCATCACATCTCTAACTTTTTCCTTGACTCCCCCACAGGACCATCGAGAGCCCCCATCCCCACTCTGCAGGAGGAAGAGCCTGAGCAGCCAGACTCCTCAGAGGAATCTGCAACCTCTGAGGGCGCAGCGTCATCAGCAATAAGCGCACCCAGCACCAGCGCAGACACTCACACCTCGGTGGGACCTTCGGGACATAGAGTAGAGTTGTCACCTGGTGTATCACAGCTCACAAGTGAGCATCAGCAGATTGTGGAGACAGGGACAGCAGTGGAGAGTCCTCGTCGGAGGGCGCAGGACTCTGCCAGCTCGGCTCAGCTGCATGTCGACCCTCCGCCTCTGCGTCCATCCGTAAGATCAGAGGTGATGGAACTCCAGGCACAGATGCAGGAATATCTGGCAGGTTTTGTCTCTAGGGTCGCTGCGAGTATGGTGCGAATGGAGGAGTCCATAGTGAACATGAGCAGAGCCTTTGTGGAGTCAGTGGCGCATGAACGCATCACTACAGAAAGGATGGCAACCTCCGTGGAAAGGATGGCTACAGTAGAGGAGAGGATGGCAATGGCCATGGAGGAGCTAAGTCACCAGAGTGTTGAAAACATGGTGAGTGTTCAGAATAGACTGACATCTCTGGAGGAGCGATGGTCAGCTATTGAACAGAGAAACCAGACCTTCATGGCAGGTCCTCTGAGTAGGACTGCCATTGTAGAAACAGGTCCCCATGGCCCCCCTGATGTGCAGCAAGCTGCTCTCAAGCCACTTGCAGGCACTATGGGCCCATGAGAGGGAGGTTGGTGGCAGACCTCAAGGAAGTGGGGGCTCCTCTCCAAGCACTCACACTTCCGTGCCACTGCAGAGCCCTTGGTCCGAGCCCCACCGGAGTACACACCCAACGGAGATAGAAGCCTCAACCCCTGCACAGCCGCAGGAGCAGCAGACTGCTGGCGAGCCCTCACAGGATCGCCATCCCAGAGGATGCCCACCAAAGGTGTCGAGACAGGAGCAGCAGGAAAGTGAGCATGGAGCCTCCACATCTGCTGAAGCCACAGGGGAACCACAGAAATCACAGAAACTACGTAGGAGCATGCGTAAGAGGAAAATAAAGCACTAATAGTCACAAGGGTAGTCACTTGGGTGAAATGTTGTGTTTATTTTAAAAATGCCATTAGTTGGTTACTGTAAATAAAATTTCTGATGGCAACTTCTGCAGTTGTGGCGTGTGTCATTTTGCGAATGGGGCTGGAAGTCCTATAATGCCAAGAGGGGAAGGAAAAAAAGGCCTCCCATGCTTCTGGTAGGTGCCTCAGTTGAGGAAGCGCTGGGTGAGGGTGGCGAGAGGGGTCTTGCAGGAGGTCACACTGGAGAAGTGTGTGAGGCTCCAAACTTCCACAGCTGTGGTTAAGCCTTCTAAAAGTTCCCCCAGACCTGAGACAACAAAGTCCTGCCACTTGCAAATGATGACTGATCAAATATCCTCTTTAATGTTGGACCTGCAGCTGATAGTCAGCAAGCCAATAGTGTTCACGCCAGGTTTCACAGGCATCATCCCCACCAGGCGAGTTTTGCGTGGGAAATGGGTGCAATGTATATACCTTTAAGGGGGGAACTATGTTTTACAGCTCATGTATACTGCAGTACCGGCAGTGACCACACCTGTATATAACACTGAGTAGTAATCTGTACAGATCAGTTGCAGTGTGAGCCACATTGAGTAAACACCTGTTGTACCGTTCTCCGCAGTCTGTGTCTCATTATACACGGACGCAACATTGGCGACGAGTCAGGTTTGAACCTACCTGCAACTCTGCATCACCTCCTGGGGATTCGTTCCTGGAGATCAGTGGATTGGAGGTCAAGGCCAGAGACTCAGGCGTCAACCACGGGCAACCACCCAGTCATCCAGCAGAGACTCGAGAATTGCGGGGCAGGCTGTCGAGAGCCAGGCTTGACTTTCCAGTCGAGGTGGTCCAGCGAAACGGGCTGGCAACAGGTAGTGCGCAGATCCATCCCGGACAGCGGCGGGCTAGAGCCCGACCGAGCAGCACAGCAAAGGGCCGAGCAGCGTCGACGGGGGAGAGAGAGGGCAGAGCGCACAGGGCGCAGCCGGTGTTCAGGGGCCGAGCAGCGTCGGAGAGAGGGAGAGAGAGACGCGCAGAAACACGCGAGGCGCCGCCATTGCCACGTTGACCGCCGAGAGCGGCGTTGGCAGCAGTGCAGGAGAAGCGCGCGAAACCTACAGGGTGCCGCCATTGCCACGAGAACTGCCGGGAGCGGCGTCGGCAGCAGCGGGGGAGGAAGGAAAGCGCGGGAGACGCCATTTTAAGCCATTGGGAGACGCCATTTTAAACCACACCCAAAATGCCGAAGAGTGGCAGTATCACCGCATTTGACAATGAAGTCGAAGATTGGACTACACATGTCGAACGAATAGAGGTGTACTGCAAGGCAAATGGGGTGTCAGATGACAAGAAAGCATCGGTATTGTTAAATTTAATGGGTGCAAAGACGTATGGTTTATTACGAAATCTAGTAACCCCAACGAAGCCAATGGAAAAGAGTTTTGAAGACATAATAACGATACTAAAGGAACATTTAAACCCCACACCGCTGCTGATAGCAGAAAGATTCAAGTTTCACAAACGGAACCAGCATAAGGATGAAAGCAATGCTGATTATTTAACAGAACTGCGCAAACTATTGAAACACTGCCAGTTTGGAGTGGGACTGGCAGATCAATCAAATCAAATCAAATCAACTTTTATTGTCATTGTTAGTGCACAAGTGCAGTACAACGAAATGTAGGCTTGCGGCTCCCGAGAGTGTACATTTGGATTAAGACATTTAAACATTCAACATACATTTGGCTTGTAGTATATTAACATAAACATAACCATAATAAAGTGCATTGGCAGATGTGCAGGCTTTAGAGTTTATTTGTGGAGTTCAGTAGGATGACAGCCCTGGGAAAGAAGCTGTTCCTAAATCTGGTCGTACAGGTGCGAATGCATCTGTAGCGTCTCCCAGATGGCAGGAGGGCGAACAGACTGTGGCTGGGGTGGGTAGGGTCTTTGATGATGGACCGTGACCTCCGTAGACAACGTTTCTGGTATATGTGCTCTATGGTCGGTAGCCGGGTGCCGGTAATGCGTTGGGCAGTTTTGACTACCTGCTGCAGGGCTTTCCGGTCATAGTAGCTACAGCTGCCATACCATACTGTGATACAGTTTGTCAGGATGCTCTCTATAGTGCAGCGGTAAAATTTACAGAGGACCAGGGGTGACAGGTTACATCCCTTCAGCCTCCTTAGGAAATATAGGCGCTGCTGGGCCTTCTTCACCAGAGAGGAGGTATTGAGGGACCAGGAGAGGTCTTCCATGATGTGGACTCCGAGGAACTTAAAGCCATCCACCCTTTCCACCACAGCCCCATTGATGTGGATGGGGGTGTGACTTCCGCCTTTGGACTTCCTGAAGTCCACAATGATTTCTTTGGTTTTCTTGATGTTAAGGGCCAGGTTGTTATCGGCGCACCACTTCACGAGATGCTGGACCTCCTCCCTGTAGGCTGACTCATCGTTGTTGGTGATCTGGCCTACTACCGTGGTGTCATCCGCAAACTTGATGATGGTGTTGGAACCATTAAGAGCCACACAGTCGTGGGTGAAGAGGGAGTAGAGGAGGGGGCTCAGCACACATCGTTGTGGGGCCCCCGTGTTCAGGGTCGGGGGGGGAGGTGTGGTTACCTAATTTGACAGACTGGGGTCTGTTTGTTAGGAAGTCCAGGGTCCAGTTGCAGAGGGAAGTGTTCAGGCCAAGAGTTTGGAGTTTGGTGGCCAGCTTGTTGGGGACGATAGTGTTGAATGCTGCGCTGTAGTCTATGAACAGCATTCTGATGTAGGTCTCCTTACCATCTAGGTGATTCAGTGCCGAGTGTAGAGCAGTTGTGATTGCATCCTCCGTTGATCTGTTTGCACGATAGGCAAACTGGTGTTGGTCAAGAGAGGCAGGAACACTGGCTTTGATGTGGGCTAAGACCAGTCTCTCGAAACACTTCATTATGGTGGGTGTGAGTGCGACAGGTCGATAGTCATTCAAGCACGTCACAGCCGTTTGCTTTGGCACAGGAATAATGGTAGCGGTCTTGAAGCATGTAGGGACTACTGCCTGGGCCAATGACAGATTGAAGATGGTGGTGAAGACATCAGCCAGCTGATCGGCACATTCCTTGAGTACCCGTCCCGGGATGCTATCCGGTCCAGCAGCCTTTCGTGTGTTCACTCCGCGTAGAACACCCCTTATGCCGGAGGTCGACAGAGTGAGCACCTGATCTTCCGGGGGTGGCAAGGCTTTGGTAGCCGGCTCCCTGTTGTCCCTGTCGAAGCGAGCGTAGAAGTTGTTAAGCTCCTCCGGGAGGGAGGCATCGCTAGCCGGGGGGCTGGTGTTTTTGCCCTTGTAGTCAGTGATGGACTGGATGCCTTGCCACATGCGCCGGGGGTCCGAGTTGTTGCAGAAGTGATCCTCTATCCACAGTGCCTGTTTCCTTTTGGCAGTCCTGATACCCTTTTTTAGGTTGGTCCTAGCTGCACTGCAAGCCGCCGCGTCGCCAGATTTAAATGCTGCGTCACGTGCTTTCAACAGTGAGCGGACCTCTCCGTTCATCCAGGGTTTCTGGTTGGGGTATGTCCTGATATTTTTATGGGTCGTGACGACCTCGACGCAGCTGTTGATGTAGAATAGCACTGTGGATGTGTATTCCTCGATGTCATTATGGGCAAACATGCCCCAATCAGTGCGTTCGAAGCAATCCTGTAGCTCCAATACTGTCCCCTCTGGCCATACTTTCACTGCTCTCACTGATGTTCTCCCTCTTTTGATGAGTGGTTTGTATGCCGGGGCTAGAAACAGGGAGAGGTGGTCAGACTTCCCAAGGTGGGGGCAGGGAATGGCTTTATAAGCATCTACAATGCTCGTGTAGACTTGATCCAGTGTGTTCTCCCCTCTTGTGGGGCAGGAGACATTCTGGTGGAATTTCGGTAGCACAGTTTTTAGGTTTATGTGATTGAAGTCCCCCGCGACGATAAAAGCTCCGTCTGGTTGCGCAGTTTGTTGTTCGCTGATGGCCCTGTAGAGGTCCTTCAGTGCTAGTTTGGCATTAGCGTGTGGTGGGATGTAGACCGCAGTGATGATAACAGCCGTGAATTCCCGAGGCAGGTAGAAGGGTCTGCACCTTACCATGAGGAATTCCAAATCAGCCGAGCAGGATCTATCGATTATGTCAGTGTTAGTGCACCAGGCATTGTTAGTGTAAATGCACAAACCGCCTCCCTTGCTCTTACCGGAGTCTGCAGTTCTGTCAGCGTGGAAGACCGTGCGTCCTTCTAGTTGGATGGTGGTGTCAGGGATGCCGTTGTTCAGCCAGGTCTCTGTGAAGATCATGGCGCAGCATTCCTTTGTCCTTTTCTGTGTGGAGAGATCCAGTTTGATCTCTTCCATTTTGTTTTCCAGTCACCTGATGTTGGCCAGGAAAATACTTGGGAGGGAGGGTGTGTGTGGGGCCCTCTTCAGCCTGTTTTGGATACCGGCCCTCTTACCCCGCTTCTGCTTGCATTCTCTGCGCGGTCTGCGTCGACTTCCGGCTGGGGAAGGACGCCACGCTGGTCCCGGGGGTCGGGCGATGTCTGGAGGCAGATCGATGCCGCCGAGTGTGAGCCGCACGCAGTCGGCCCCGATGCCTAGGAGTGTCTGCCGGCTGTACGGTACGTCAGCCTTTAATTCCCGAATCAGCAGAGTCCAGAAGAGACTCAGAAGGAGGGTGAAAACGCTCAGTCTCGGGAGAGACAAAGCCGCTGCGTCCGTGCGCGCCGCCATCTTGGAACTCATAAGATACCTTAAGGGACAAGTTTGTGTGTGGGCTTCAAAGTGAAGGAACCCAGAAACGGCTTTTATCTGAAAAGGACCTTACGCTGGAAAAGGCTTTCAGCATTGCGGTATCATATGAAGCAGCAGCACGGGGCGCTGCAGAGATACAACAGAGACCGCAAGAATATGGCACAAATGAAATGTCATATGGAACAGAGAAGTGCTATCGCTGCGGCAGAACAACACACGACCAGAATGATTGCTGGTTCAAAGACAAAGTGTGCAGACAGTGTGGAAAAGTAGGACACATAGCACAAGTCTGCAGGTCGGGAAAGAAAACCAGCAATAAGAAACCGACCAAAGGAAAGTACAAGAAGGTACATAAGATAACAGAGAATAGTTCAGACGAACAAAAGAGTGATCACAACGGAGGATCACCGAACCATTTGGGTCACTCTCAAGATAGCAGGAGTCCAGGTAAAGATGGAATTGGACACAGGATCAGCCCTAACAGTCATAAACCGACGGGACTACGAGCGGCTATTCTCACACATACCCTTGAGAGACACAAAAATTATTTTGAAGACGTACATGGGGCAGAAAGTCTACCCCAAAGGAAAAATAAGGGTGACCGTTATATATAACGGTAAGGAAACACCAAAACTAGACCTGTATGTATTGCAAGATGGAGGACCACCATGACTGGGACGTGAATGGATCCGTAAAATACAACTGGATTGGCATTCCATACAGGCACTGACTGTGGCTGACAAAAAGGATGATGACGTCACACCTGGGCGACTGTCAAAGATCCTAACTGACGCGAAAGAAGTGTTCCAGCAAGGACTCGGAACACTAAAAGGCATGACAGCGACGATTAAAATTGAAGAAAACGCAAGCCCAAAATTTTTAAGGCCAGACCGTTACCTTATGCAATCCGCCCAGCCGTCGAAGCAGAGCTGGAGAGTCTGGAACGTTCAGGTGTACTGTCTACGGTAGACTGGAGCGAGTGGGCTACACCCATCGTCCCTGTGATGAAAAAGTCATTGAGCAGCACGCCTGAGGAACCAAGGAAGGTTCGCATCTGTGGGGACTTTAAGGTAACAGTGAACCCGATCCTTCACACCGTACAATATCCACTTCCGCGGATTGAAGATATTTTCGCCTCGCTATCTGGAGGGAAACGCTTCACTAAGATTGATCTGGCCCAGGCGTATCTGCAAATGGAGGGAGAAGAAGCATCAAAAAAATACCTCACAATCAACACCCATAAAGGTCTCTACCAATACAACCGGCTGGTATTCGGGGTAGCATCAGCTCCGGCTATTTGGCAGAGGGCAATGGAACAAGTCCTGCAAGGGATCCCAGGGACCTAGTTTTATTTGGACGACATCCTGGTCACGGGCGAAAATGACAGTGATCACCTTGCCAACCTGGAGCAGGTGCTCACTAGATTGCAGGAATATGGGCTCCGAGCTAACCGCCCCAAATGCGAGTTTTTTAGAAAACAGACCTCGTATTGTGGCCACGTTATCGATAAAGAGGGGTTACATAAGTCCCCAGAGAAGATTGAGGCAGTAGTCAAGGCTCCAGCACTGCAAAATGTGTCACAACTGAGGTCGTTCCTCGGGCTGGTAAACTACTACCATAAGTTCTTGCCAAATTTGTCTACAATACTACACCCACAGAACACCCTACTGCAAACTGGGGTGCCATGGAAGTGGAGTGACGAATGTAGATGAGCTTTCCAGAAGAGCAAAACACTAATCACATCGAAAGAGGTATTGGCCCATTACAACCCAGCACTACCAATTCGGTTGGCATGTGATGCGTCACCCTACGGCATTGGAGCGGTGCTGTCGCACAAATTCTCGGACGGCTCAGAGAGGCCAATAGCCTTTGCGTCACGATCGCTAACCTCAGCCGAGCGTAACTATGCCCAGATTGACAGGGAGGCCCTCAGCCTAGTGTGGGGAGTCAAAAAGTTCAATCACTATCTGCATGGGCAGAAATTCACCTTGCTGACTGATTACCAGCCTCTTGTCTCCATTTTTAATCCGAAGAAGGGCGTTCCGGTGATGACTGCGCAATGACTACAAAGATGGTCACTTTTTCTAGGGGCGCACCATTATGAGATTGAATATAAGGGCACGAAACAGCATGGAAATGCTGATGGGCTATCACGCCTGCCACTGCCTACTGCGGAGGAAGCACCAGCAGTGGATCCTGTCGAAATATTCCATTCGACTATAGTTGAATACCTACAGGAAACTAACGCTTGTATCGAAAAGGAAACCCAAAATGACCCGACACTGTCTCGGGTATATGATTTGACGGTGAAGGGATGGCCAGCACATGGCGACTCGCTGTTGCCAGCATTCTCGACAAGGAGAGAACAGCTGTCAGTGTGCCGGGGGACCTTGATGTGTGGATCCCGAGTGGTAATTCCACCCAAGTTAAGGGATAGAGTGCTCAATGAGCTTCATGAGGGTCACCTGGGAGGGGTAAAAATGAAAAGCCTAGCCAGGGCTTATGTGTGGTGGCCGGGAATCGATAAACAAATCGAGGACCTGACCAAGAGCTGCTCAGGATGCCAGAAAGTCCAAAATGCCCCACCACAGGCCCCTCTACACCCATGGGAGTGGCCCTCATCTCCATGGCAACGGGTGCATCTTGATTTTGCTGGTCCATTCATGGACTCAATGTTTTTAATTGCCGTGGATGCGCACTCGAAATGGCCTGAGGTCATCAAAATGTCCTCCACCACCACGGAGAAAACTATTGCAGTCCTACGGACCATTTTTGCCAGGAATGGCTTGCCAGAACAGATTTGCTCCGACAACGGACCACAGTTTGTGTCCAAAGAGTTCCGGTGTAGGGGGTTTCTCTTGCTTGCTCTGGTCTCCTGCCAGGCTTCTTGCAATAATTACCCGTGAGTGGTTCGACCCACTCGCCCCTACGGTTCTCGACCTTGGACTTAGGTGCAGGGAGCTGTAGTGCAGAAAAACTCAATAGACCAGGTCGAATAGCACGAAATGGATGCCTTTATTGAACAGTTTGCAGCATTATAAAATACATGTCATATGCACAGATTAAAGCAACTACAAGCATGCACACATCTATAAACTTAACTCTATGGAAATGGGGAACACACGGCACATCGTAAAAGGGGTAACACATTACAACTACCCTTAACCCCCTCCCCTAGAACCTAACTAAGTTTCGATTTGAGGAACTCGGGATCATGCTCACCACTTTAAGAATTGCGAAAAGGGGTTTGCAGCCTTTCGACACAGCTTTCCGTCGTCACGTGGGTTTGGAAAGTTCTGGCGCAGCTTGTTTTCCTCTTGGTTCTCCTGCAATGTAGGCAGCCGGTACAGCCTTGGTGAGCGCTCGCCACAGATGAATCCGTTACCGACGTGATTTTAAGAACTGGATGCACATGGGTGAATCCATTACCGATGTGATGTTGAGACACTGGAGTGCCGGGCCCTGAGTGTCTTCTTCTCCGGCCTGGGTCGTCGATCTCCCGATGGTCTTCCTCGGGGCGGGACGCTGGTCCCAAAAAGCTTTCTTTATACAGTCATAATTGTCCTTCTGATTTGAAGCAGAGTTGGAGCACAGGGTGTCTTCTTCTTCGGCCTGGGTCGTCGGTGATCTCCCGACAAAAGTACCCGGCCACCCTCATCGTCTTCTCGTCGTGGCCGGGCCTTGCCTGCCCGAGCACCGAACACGGTTCGAACCGAAGTGCTGCTTGGTTCCGATGGAGTCCGTCCTGAAGCGTACCGATGGAGAACTCGAAGAAGTACCGTAGAAGTTCCGAAGCTACTCCCAAGCGTTGAGCGTACTGATGGACTTTTTCAATCCACAGTTTTACCTTTTTGCAACATTCTTATCTCCCGCCAAATCATAGTCCTGTCTTTGTAATAATTTTGATGGGCAGAACTCTCTGCAGGGGTGTTTTGTCTTCATAACGGGAGTCGGTGATAGCTTAACTGGCCTTCCTGGGCCGATAATGTCTTTGCTTTGTCACCGTAACTTGGTTTGTATATTGATCGGTCTGGAGATTGCCCTTGATGGCTGTTAAACGGCTTCTCTTTGTACAGTAAATGGGTTTAAGTGTTTATTCAATTTCCTGCAGCTCTTGGGACAAATGCTTAATCTTGGTTTCTTTACTGGCCACCGCGTGGTCCAGTACCAGAACCTGCTTTTTATAGCACATAAGCCACACCGCTTTCTCAATGCCCTTGCGGTGCTCTTTACTAGCCGTCCACTGGGCGGCTGCCTTTAGGGGACGCTTGGACCCTAACAGGTCATACACCCATTTTTTCGCTACATTTACTTTACCACACACGTAGGAGGCTAACCTATCTTCCATAACATCTGTCTCACCCGAGTCTTTGTCCACCACACAAGGTTTCTGTAGCCAGTGTCCCATCTGGGTCGCCATTCTGTAAGGGGTCGTTTTAACGAGCTTATGGTGTGCTAGATCGGTTTTGATTTCACACTGCTCGTGAGCGGTTCCGAAGCGCTCCCCCCTGACCGGTTCTAGACACTGGGCTTATTGCCAGACAACCTTGATGTGTGGCCCAACTTGTGACTCGGAAGACAAATGGATCAGGTGAGACAAGGTGAGTTTTAAATCAGAAATATCTTTATTTTCAAGGAGAATAAACACAGAGAATGCAAGAATCAATTTAGACAAAAATCATTAGCACGTCTCCCAATGGGAACTAAAATTTAACACACAAGGAATAACTTTGACTATCATAATACATCAATTCTAGATCAGCAATATAATAAAACGGGGGTGGAGAAAGCGCACGGCACAACGAAGGATGAATAACACTCCCGAATTACAAAGCCCTTAATATTAAAAACCCTCCCGTCTCTACAGTATACCTCAACTAGATCAGCTAGGTGGAGTTGGGCCTCTATGCTCACCAGGGTTTTAAAAAAACTGTCCTTGACCTTGGTGCTCCTGTATCGTCCGGGATCTCCAATCTTCCTTATGGGACCGGCTCCTGAACCTGCTCTCCTCAGAAATCACAGAAACCCCACAGTGCAGATAGAGGCCATTTTGGCCCATCGACACATATCCCACCCGATCCCCGTAACCCCTACACCAACACATATCCCACCCTATCCCCGTAACCCCACGTATTTAATCCCCCTAACACTAAGGGTCAACTTATCATAGCCAATCAACCTAACCCGCACATCTTTTGGACTGTGGGAGGAAACCGGAGCACCCGGAGGAAACCCACGCAAACACGGGGAGAATGTGCAAACTCCACACAGACAGTCACCCGAGGCCGGATTCAAACCCGGGTCCCTGGCGCTGTGAGGCAACAGTGCTAACCACTATGCCACTATACCAACCTCATTAGCCCCAAGGTCGGCCAGGCTGAGTTCAACGGTAACCCAAGCAGGGAAGTCCCGCAGGCAGCCCCCAGAACAAAACGGGTTAGGGAACCCGAGATTTCACAGCCACCACCCCTAGCCCCTAGTTTTCCAGAGGTCTGGGATCAGGAGGGGGTGGAGGATGAAGAATCCAAGGTAGACCAGGGTAGCCCGAGAGAGAATCAGGGACCGGGACCGGTGTACCCCGTGACACAACGGAGGTACGGACCACCCGGTGACAACGGGGAACCTGGGGACATCCAGAACCAATTCCTGGTGCCACACGGTACGCAACAATTGCGTTCCATGGTGAGCTCCATCCCCAAGCTCACCATGAAGGGGGACCCTTCTCTGCACTTTAGGGAGATAGAGCAGGCGGCCTGTGTGAATGACTGCGACGAGGCAGAAAAGGCCAAAATAATGCTGTTCTCCCTGGGTAGCGATCTCCTCCAGATGCTACCCGATGAGTGTAAGAGGGGTCAGGAGAATTATGGCAAGCTCAAGGAAGAGATCCTGGAGGCCATGGGGATGAACGAGGGGAGTCCGTTCTCCCGGGTAGAGAAAACAGTCCAGCTCCCCGGGGAATTCCCGCAGGCGTTCGCGGACAGGCTGTGGCCAGTCTATCAGGATGCGTGCCCGGGAATGCCGGCGCGAGCGCGCCTGAACGGGAACAATTAGTTCACAGGCTAAGGTGCCTTATGAACAACTCCCTGCCCCGCGTTCGAATGCAGGCAATGGCCTGGTTCGACCCCCGAAACCCTCTGACCACGCAGGCGACGGTAATCCGTCAACTCACTGTCACCTTTAGAAACGGGAGGGATAGTGAGACACCCCAGCAAAAAGGGGAGGTTTGTGAGGTCAGGCCTGGTGACCAGCCCCGTAAAGAGTGGCGCCAGGAAGGGAGCCGTCCCAACCAAAGCAGGCAAACGTGCTATGGTTGCGGGAAGGAGGGGCATTGGCGCAGGGACTGTAAGAATCCCTGGAAGGACACAAGGGAAAAGATTCCCACAGCCCCAGTCCAAAAGGCAGAGACAGAAATTGCTCCCGCTGGGATCGAGTCATTTTTAGAGGCCATGCGGTCTCTTCTGACTGGCCAGGGAAGTACAGCTGCTGTAGTTCCCTCCCCCACCTCTGCCCCCCCACAATGACTAGAGCCAGCGCAGCCTGTCGACCTGTGTCCCCCAGAAAGACATGCACAGGAAAAGACCTCCAGTAAAATGGAGGAATGCCTGCGGTGCCAGGTTGCGGAGGCTAAGTTAGTTGAGCAGGCTTTAAGGGAGGAGAACGCTAGGTTAACAGCGAGGGCTGGCAGTTTAGAGGGTCAGCTAAAGGTTTTTTAAATGGTTCATGAAGATTTTCAGCCACCAGCAGCGGGTGGTGAGGGGATGCCTGCCCCCAGTACAGGAGTGGGTAGGGAAGAGGAGATAAAACTAGATTACTGGCTAGCTGCCAGGTATATTAAACAGTGCAAGCTGTTTAAGCCGGAGGCAGGGAAACAGAAAGCAGGGGCTGAAAAGGCCAGTAAAGAGTTAAACGCTGTAGGGGAGCTGCAGCCACAGGTCACACAGGCTGGACGTGCAGCCTGCGTGAGAGGAGGAGTGGTCTCATCTAAACGGGAGGATCCCCCATTGTTCTGGGACCCAGGAGGGGAGGAGCCGGAGGTCTTAGGTCCTGTCCCTGGTTACCCAGAAGGGGAGGAGCCGGAGGTCCCAGGTCCTGTCCCCGATCACCCAGAAGGGGAGGAGCCGGAGGTCCCAGGTCCTGTCCCTGGTCATAATGAAGCCGAGTCGGAGGACGAAAGTCCCGCCCCCGACTGCGGCGAAGGGGAGGAGCCGGAGGTTTTAGGTCTTTCCCCTCAGTGTAGTATTAGAGAGGTGGCGTCTGGGGGCGGGGACTCTCAACCTGGAGTCCCAGGTAGCAAAGAGGTGCCTGCCGCTGACCCAGAGCCTAGGGAGGCGGAGCCTGCGGGAG
The DNA here is from genome assembly GCF_052327205.1 of Somniosus microcephalus. Classification (NCBI taxonomy): domain Eukaryota; kingdom Metazoa; phylum Chordata; class Chondrichthyes; order Squaliformes; family Somniosidae; genus Somniosus; species Somniosus microcephalus. The sequence goes on along the minus strand of NC_140993.1, from coordinate 203,482,533 downwards.
GAAGCCCACAGCCGGCAGTCGTGGGGAAGCCACGACCTGCAGCCAGGGCCAAAACTCCAGCCAAGGGTCCGACCCATGAGGAAACCTCATATGTGGTGACCATCAGATGGTCAGATAGAAAACCGCAACCGAAGAAGGTCTGGTCGCCGGTTTTCACAAAAGGAAACCCCCGTAAGAAAGCTGCGGGAAGTTTAAACAGTCCATAGCCAGCAGCCACGGGCTGCCTGGGACTAGCAGCTGAGACTGATGTGGGAACGCTGCAGGGGGAGGCCTGCGACAGTCCCCGCAGATTATAAGCTGGCCGTCCGGAGACGGGCGGCAGATGTACATAGATATATATAGTTTTGGAGGATAAGGTTTAGTTACTGTAATTTTAGAAAATAAGTAATGTGGTCTTCTGGAAGTATGGTAGCACTTTGGAGCGGTAGAATGCGGCAAGTTTTAAGTGAGTTAGGGTCGCGGGACCCACTCACCCCGCACCCAAGCCGAGGAGCCCAGGGAGCCCGGCTCGAAACCTTTTTTTATCTCTCCGCCAGATCATAACAAGATGATGCCAGTCGGAGGCATCATCCTCGCGGCCCTGGTGGGCCTCAACGTCGCCTGGAGAGGAGAAACGGAGGATCACCGTATCTTTGGATGCTCCGAGGAAACTGCGCCTCTGGCCCACGATGGGCAGGGCCTGCGCGAAGCAGAGGAAGTCGCTGGGTACACCCATGAGGGCAACTGGCCCGGATGGCTGGGCTCGAACGCCACGAAATATTCAAGCGAAACTGGCTTCACATACGGGGAGGTCTCTTTGTCGTGTCCTCGGATCAAGATCCAGGCCACGCGGATCAGTGTGACTGTGGGGAAACGTATTTGCCTAACCTGCAGGGGGTACGTCCCCCTGGATAGGTGGTGGTGGCTCAGGAAACTGAGCAGGGACATGGGGAACCCCAGAAGAAAGTGGGAAAGGTTAGGGAACAACACTCGCCAGACTATCACAGGGACCCAGGGAGGGTTGACAGTGTGCTGGGATAAATGGTGGGAACCCGATCAGGGGATTTATGTGTGTATGTGGGGTTCAGAAAAGGTCTGCCCCGCAGGTGTTTCCATCATTTTCCACAGTCAGTGGCAAGACAACGGGAGGGGGATGGACTGGGAATTGCGCTTGGACGCATGCGCGGTCCCCTACTCCCCAATCGCGGTTAATGCCACTGAGTTAGTGACCCGCCCCCGACAGCCCCTGCCCACGACCCAGACACCACGGACGGTAACAGAGGGGTGCCCCACCACCACCAAGGGACCGGGGAACAGTTTAGTATTAGTTCCCACTGACCAAATGGCCTATCAGGGGGTCCATTACGCGGTGGCCTCGGTCATCCTCAACCTGACCGAGGTGCACCTGCCGGAATGGTGCCCCGTAGAAACGGCAAGGCTGTATCAGGCCCTGCTAAAAGAGACCCTGCAGAAGTTTTTCGAATTTGACTTCGCGGGGGTCAATAGAACCGAACTCTATACCGAGGGCCACAAGGAATGGGAGCAAGTGGGGAGACAAAGAAGGGGCGCCGTGAACGACTGGTTCACAGGGTTTAACACTGGGTCGTCCATCATAAATAGTATGGATGACATTGAACTGCAGCAGCAGGTCAACGGGTTAAAGACCCAGTTGAAGGGAATCCTCACGGACGAAAATCGGGTGGTGGTTTCGGAGCTCCATGAGAATCAGGCTATGACTCTCCACTTAAAAGAGATCATAGCAGAGCTGGAGAAGCAGGCTCGAACGGTCAACGGTCTCATTAGGGAGGACAGGAACGCCTCAGATCAGGCTGCCCAGAATGAGGTGTGCGTACTATACGGAGCATGGTTGCTGGGCGAGGGCCGCAGCAATCTGGAGGACTTAAAACAGGGTTTGGTCCCCTCCTGGATCAGTAACAAACACCTCGCAGCCCTCCACCCCTTTGAGAACGCGTTGAGTCCGTGCCAGCTCCGGCTCGCTTCTGAGGCCTACCCAGTCCCGGTGGACTGTGGCCACTCCAACCACACCATCATGGGGGTCGTCGTGCGGATCCCAGTAATGAGTAGGGCGGCCCGACCTGCGCCGGTGTATAGGGTGGTGAACATTGGAGTCATTCGGGGGGGAGCACACGTCCGTTTCGCAGAGGTCCCACCCTACGTCATTAAGTGGGAGCATGCTATGACAGGGACTGACCTCTCGGGGTGCCATAGCCGGGGAGCACACATAATCCTGTGTCCCCAGCACTTGAATGCCTATTCAACACCACAGTGCGGGTTCAGTTCTGCTGACGCTAACCCTATCAATTGCACCATGGAAGCCATGGCACAGGGCCATGTTCCCCCACAGGTGGCAAACATAGGAGGTGGGACATACTGTGTCGCCACCGCAGCGTCCCACTACCGGCACGGACAGCACGGCTGGTGCGCGGTCAGTGAAAGCAGCTTCTGTTTCAAACCCGAGGCAGTAGTTCAAGTGGCACAGCTGCAGATTATCCCGATCCCTGAACCATCCACTGTTCACCTCACTGTCAAGGAGAACTTCATCGATCTCCAGAAGTACGTGGCCCACTTTGGTTTCACAATTCCCCCTCTCCCAGAACATTTAACCGAACTGCTCAAAGCAGTAACCATCTCTCAGAAACACTTCTTTACCTTAGAACAGAAGACCACTGACATAGGGGCAAAAATCCAAGACATAGTGGTTCCACCGTGGTGGGACCTTTTTGATAATATAGAGGTCCCATCATGGATCAGACTGGCTTCCCACATTTTAGTGGTGTGCCAGCTAGGGATAGTTTTGTACCTGGTCTGTGTACAGTGCAGGAGAAAGGGACACGACAGGGAGTTCCCTAGTCAGCCGAATTGGCGGGGCCACTATGTCAGTATAAACGGGGAGTCGCCCGTGTAATTACCGTGTTTTTATTCCATTGGGTTGTTTTGTACATTGGATGGTTTTGTATTATTGAAATAAGATTATGTTACGACTCCAGACGAGTCTGTACATTGTTTGAATGTTTTCTCCGATAGGAGATGTTTACTCAACTTCATTGTCGGAATGAGGAAAGTGCGTGGGCGAGGTACACTCCATAGTAAGGTAAACTACGGGGAAGGTCAGTTGGGGAGGGAACGGATTTGTGCTCACCCAAAGACACATGATACAAAGACGATTTGAGATGTTCATTGTATCACAGGGGTGACTGTAGGATTCGCAAAATCCAGAAAATACAGTCTAGATTGGTAAAACCCCTGAAATGGCCACATTGTAAGAACACAAGATGGAGTTGGCAGCTCTCATGGCTCAGTTCAAAAGGACACACCAGCAGTATCTTACAGCAGCCTGAGTCATCACCGATTAGAAGATTCCAGAACTTACTGCTATTGATATGATAATATGGTTACAGCAGTAACGAACTCGTAAACAAAAGTAGTTACACCTCAAGGTGTGTTAATTGCTAGCAAAACGCAAACCCATCTCTGAAATTGCTGAGCACACACAAACGGAGGGACACAGGATGGATCCCATTAGTTCCATTCACAAGCCGTTAAAATAAAGTACACACTTTTGTTAAAGCAGCCCGCACATTACACTAACAAAGGAAAACCCTTGATTTGGCGCCAAGATAAGGGCTAGAAAACAATATAACTGTTGAAGGAAAATCAACAGCAAGAGAGATTCAGCCAGACTCAGACAGATCCACAAAATTCACCAGAAGCAGTGAAGTCCACGTCCAGATACCATCAGGAGTTCGAAGACCGTGCGGAAGAGGAGACGGCTCGAGGAGTTCGGAGGACTTCCAAGTTTGTGCAGGAGAGCGGGTCCAGGAGCCGGTCCCATAAGGAAGATTGGAGATCCCGGACGTAACAAGGAGTACCAAGGTCAAGGACAGTTTTAAAACCCTGGTGAGGCTCGAGGAGCATGGAGGGCCTACAAGTTCGAGCAGGAGAGCAGGTTCAGGAGCCGGTCCCATAAGGAAGATTGGAGATCCCGGACGATACAGGAGCACCAAGGTCAAGGACAGTTTTAAAAACCCTGGTGAGGTTCGAGGAGCACGGAGGGCCTACAAGTTCGAGCAGGAGAGCAGGTTCAGGAGCCGGTCCCATAAGGAAGATTGGAGATCCCGGACGATACAGGAGCACCAAGGTCAAGGACAGTTTTTTTAAAACCCTGGTGAGCATAGAGGCCCAACTCCACCTAGCTGATCTAGTTGAGGTATACTGTAGAGACGGGAGGGTTTTTAATATTAAGGGCTTTGTAATTCGGGAGTGTTATTCATCCTTCGTTGTGCCGTGCGCTTTCTCCACCCCCGTTTTATTATATCGCTGATCTAGAATTGATGCATTATGATAGTCAAAGTTATTCCTTGTGTGTTAAAATTTAGTTCCCATTGGGAGACGTGCTAATGATTTTTGTCTAATTTGATTCTTGCATTCTCTGTGTTTATTCTCCTTGAAAATAAAGATATTTCTGATTTAAAACTCACCTTGTCTCACCTGATCCATTTGTCTTCCGGGTCACAAGTTGGGCCACACATCAAGGTTGTCTGGCAATAAGCCAGTGTCAGGGGGGAGCGCTTCGGAACCGCTCACGAGCAGTGCGAATTCAAAACCGATCTAGCACACCATAAGCTCGTTAAAACGACCCCTTACAGAAGGCAGTTTCAGGGAAAACGAAACCAGACAGAACCACATACATATGGATTGGATGCAGATCCAGTCAGATCGGCCTGTAGATAAAGGCCATCTAATTGTTTACCCAGACAAAGGAAAACAGTTTCTTATTCATAGGGGGAACATCAAGAACCGTTTAAAACATCAGAAGGACATTAAAAACAATACAGGGCCATTCCAGACCAGAGATGGCCGTTACCGGCCATCCCAAAGTAGTTTAAAACATAATAACTACCCCGCTGTGCTACAAGCCCGCCAAAAGTTAAACAAAGACTAACCTTGATTTGGCGGGAGATAAAGGCCTCTTTTGAGAAGTATAACTGGAGTCCCGGGGTAGCCATCGGTAGCTTTTGAGCTTTTGCAGCTTTTCAGCCTGGAGCCTGTAGCTGGTAGCTTTTGAGCTAGCTTGCTCTTTCGAGAGCCGTGGAGGAACATCAATCTGGAGACCAGCCAAAAAGGTGATTCGAGTCTGCGTCCCGCCCCGGGGTAACCATCGGGAGATCATCGACAAACCCCGGGCCGTTGACGAGACGAAGGACAGCAGCCCTTCAGAAGAAACCTATCTGAAAATGGTAAACCAGCTGGGCTCTGCGAAAAAACCTATTTGACCATGATCAAATAGGTGGTCTCCGTCCACGCCGCCGTCCAGGGCCGCCACCATCCAGCCTGTCCGTGACCTTCACCTCAAGGAAGGAGAGAGAGAGTCGCAGCCCGCAGCGCTGACCACGTGGAGACAGGACACCTGAAAGGATCAAAACGCAGACCTTTTTCAAAACTCTATACTTTGTAATGATATCAGCAAATAGAGATGGTATTTGCCTGTTCGATTATGATGCCTTAATAGCATGATTGCATGTATTGATTGCTTGTGCCTGACCAGCAGAGGGCATGTGACCGAGAGAAGCAAGGCAGTTAGTTTAGTTTCGGTTTCGTTCTAGATGCATCACAGCATCGTGTCTCCTGTAAAAGCTGTATAAAAGAGTTGAACAGACTTTAGATTAAAACTCATTCTCTTTCATAAATGTCTCATCATTGAACCCACAAAGAAATCAATACATGGTGTCAGAAGTGGCTGAAAGAGATGAAGAGAAAAAATTTGAAGTTAAATCAGCTCTCCACAAATTAGCAAGCCAAAAGAGAACATCGTTGCTTACCATTGGAGAATAGCTAACGAAGTGAAAAATGGAAGGTTTACTCCCACCGGCGACGCTTCAGTTAACAGGTAATGTGGCTGAAAATTGGAGGAGATTCAAACAACGTGTGGGGTTGTATTTAGCGGCAATCGGAGCTGACGAGCAAAGTGATGATAAGAAATCGTCAGTGTTCTTACATGTCGTGGGTGATGAAGCGCTGGAGGTGTATAATAACTTCACATTCGCTGCTAATGGAGACAAAATGAAGCTAGATAAAATAATGGAACAGTTTGAGGCCTACTGCATACCTAAACGTAACGTGACGTTTGAGAGGCACAGATTTTTCACATGTGTACAGAAAATGGGTGAGACTATTGATCAGTATGTGACCGAACTGAGAAACAGAAGCAAATCGTGTGAATTTGGGGGACTGACAGACTCGCTGATAAAAGACAGACTGGTGTGTGGTATTCCGGATAATGGTCTAAGGGAAAGACTGCTAAGAGAGCAAGTTCTAGACCTGGGAAAAGCCATAGCACTGTGTAGGGCTACAGAGACTGTGAAGTTGCAGGCAAAGGAGCTGTTCAGTGACAATAGCTGCAACGTGGATGCAGTGAGTAAGAATGGACACAAACCGTTTAACAAAAAGAGCGCCAATGTGAAAAAAGAGGCGTGGCCAGCGAACAAAAATGAAAAGGACAATCAAAAGACATGTAGTCGATGCGGTACACAACATCCACCAAGAAAGTGTCCAGCATATGGTAAAAAATGCAATAGTTGCAACAAAAACAACCATTATGCTCGTTGCTGCAAGAACCAAGCGCAACAAAGCAAGGTCCATGCAGTAGATGAAAACGAGATAGAGGAGTTCAATGTAGATGTTGTGTCTGAAAACAAAAAAGAAGAAAGAGACTGGATGTTGACACTAAAAGTGAATGACATACTTATTCCATTTAAATTGGATACTGGAGCACAAGTTAATGTGATATCAGAGACTGATTTTAAGAAAATTAGACCCAGACCAAAGATACATGGAATAAAAGTGAAAGTGACAGGATACACAGGTACTGATATACCAGTGAAAGGAAGATGCATTGTCAAAGTAACACACAAGGACAGAGAGCACACGCTAGCATTCATCGTGGTGCCAAAGGATGTGCAAGCCATACTAGGTTTAAAAGCCTGTGAGAGACTGAACCTGGTAAAGAGAGTCCTCGTTGTGGAAAGCGTAGGAGAGACAGTCTATGATGAACTGAATGTTGCGTACATACCGGGTAAGCTGATGTATACAGCAGACACGTTGTCCAGAGCTGTTGACCCAGGAGAGCCCGCAAACACAGTGAAAAGACTGAAGTACAAGGCAAAAGACAGTGGAACTGACTTCTACCAAAGCATGCTTGTATACCGCACAACGCCGCTCGAGTGTGGTAAGTCACCAGCCCAACTCCTGATGGTACGTCGGCTAAGGTCAAGCCTACCCATCCCGGAGAACCTCCTGAAAACAAAAGAGGGGGAGAAAGTGAGGAAGTTCAAAGAACAACAGAAAGAAAAGCAAAAGTACTACTATGACAGAGGAACACAAAACCTACCTGAACTCCACACTGGTGACCAAGTAATGTTCAAAGACAAAACAAACATATGGACTCAGAAGGGAACTGTCCTGAGTGAAGTTCAACCAAGATCATACACCATTCAGACAGATGAGGGTGCTGTTCTGAGAAGAAATCGTCGAGATCTTCTCATGGGACCAGCCACAGCAGGTCAAGAGACTGATACTGTTGAACAACCTGATCACACAGCTGAGAACCAATCATCTGAGGCAACAACTCAGATTCAAGGACAATCAATCAGAAAATCCTCAAGACACGTGAAGCCTCCTGAGAGACTCATTGAGCAAATTTAAGGACTATTGTTATAGAAGGAAGTAATGTTATCTTATTCTTTCTTCAAGTTCTAGTGTATTGACATACTTCATGTGAACACACAAAGCAAGGTTAAAAAACCTTGATCATGATAATGATAATGTAAGTTCATTAAGTGTTACAGTTAAAATGCAGATTAATACAAAGAAAACATGTTGTTAGTTAAAAGTAAAATACTTTTGTTTTAAGAAAAGGAGATGTAATGATATCAGCAAATAGAGATGGTATTTGCCTGTTCGATTATGATGCCTTAATAGCATGATTGCATGTATTGATTGCTTGTGCCTGACCAGCAGAGGGCATGTGACCGAGAGAAGCAAGGCAGTTAGTTTAGTTTCGGTTTCATTCTAGATGCATCACAGCATCGTGTCTCCTGTAAAAGCTGTATAAAAGAGTTGAACAGACTTTAGATTAAAACTCATTCTCTTTCATAAATGTCTCATCATTGAACCCACAAAGAAATCAATACATACTTTCCAACTGGATTGGTGAGCATGTTTCTGGCCCCTCACAATCTGATCTAGATAGGCTTAGGGGGTGGGCATTTAAGGGGTAATTTTAACAATGAGTTGTTGTCCCTCGATGTTCCGTGTGTTTCCCCATTTCGTGATGACCTTAGTAAAGTATAATATGCCTGTATATATCTTAGCCAGTACTGTATTATGATTTGTTTTTCCCTCCCATGTACCTTATTGGCTTGCAGTTTGATTTATTCCTTTATGCAATAAAGTTTCATTTCGTTTTAATTAAACTTGGTCTATAGAGTATTCTCTGCATTGTAGTTCCTGCCTCAAAGTCCAGTGTATAGAATCTAAGAGGGAGTGGGTCGAACCACTCAAGGTTTTACTGTGCAAGAGAGAGAGGCCTCTAGGGAGAGAAACCTCTGCGATCACTAAGAACCCCTTACAGCTCTTAAAGTGCTGCTACTTATCCTTAAAGGGGAGTTTCCTGCATTTGTTCAGCTGAAGGAAAACAACTGATTTGGAAACATCATACACACAGTGAAGGTGACATCTGGCTTCAGTAATGAGAAATGTAGCATTCTTGTTTAAGAATTAGCATGTAACTGGCATCTTTAATTCTGTCACATGACATTGGGGGGAATTTTAACCCCAAAATATGGGTGGGTTGGTGTCGGGTGGGAGGTTAAAGTGTTAAAAATCTGAATCCCGACCACAACCCGCTTCCAACCCGCCCACTTCCGGTTTTAGCGGAGGCGCGGGGCGGGGAGGGGCAGCCAAACTGCTCCCAGGAAGTGGGTCATACATTTAAATATTATAATGAGGCTGGAGAGCCTCATATTTAACCAGCATTTTAAATTTAACAATTGGTCAGGTTTTGGAGGCCTCGTAAAATCTGCCAGACAATGGAACGCAAGTACTGCTGGGCCCAGGAGATAAGTGCCTTTACAATTAACACCTGGATCCAGCGTCCCTGCCGAACACAAACCCCACCATCAGAGACCACCAAACCAAACCCAGGCTTCTGATCACCAATCCCCAGGCCTCCAATCGCGTTCCCGGTACCGCCCCCTGATCGTTCTCCATGCCAGCCTCGTTATCTCACTTCCCCCCACCTCGATCATTCCGCATGCCGAACCCGGACACTGCCGCCCCAGCCCCCGGCCCCTGATGTTCTCTCCCTGCCCCCCGCAGATAACCCCTCCGCCCCCAACCACTGTCCAGCCCCCGATATACTCTATCTCCCTCCCCGACCACTCTGGCCCCCGATATACTCTCCCTCCCTCCCCGACCACTCCGGCCCCCGATATACTCTCCCTCCCTCCCCGACCACTCCGGCCCCCGATATACTCTCCCTCCCTCCCCGACCACTCCGGCCCCCGATATGCTCTCCCTCCCTCCCCGACCACTCCAGCCCCCGATATACTCTCCCTCCCTCCCCGACCACTCGAGCCCCCGATATACTCTCACTCCCTACCCGACCACTCCGGCCCCCGATATACTCTCCCTCCCTCCCCGACCACTCCAGTCCCCGATATACACTCCCTCCCTCCCCGACCACTCCGGCCCCCGATATACTCTCCCTCCCTCCCCGACCACTGTCCGGCCCCCGATATACTCTCCCTCCCTCCCCGACCACTCCGGCCCCCGATATACTCTCCCTCCCTCCCCGACCACTCCGGCCCCCGATATACTCTCCCTCCCTCCCTGACAACTCCGGCCACCGATATACTCTCCCTCCCTCCCCGACCACTCCAGCCCCCGATATACTCTCACTCCCTCCCCGACCACTCCGGCCCCCGATATACTCTCCCTCCCTCCCCGACCACTCCAGCTCCCGATATACTCTCACTCCCTCCCCGACCACTCCGGCCCCCGATATACTCTCCCTCCCTCCCCTACCACTCCGGCCCCCGATATACTCTCCCTCCCTCCCCGACCACTCCGGCCCCCGATATACTCTCCCTCCCTCCCCGACCACTCCGGCCCCCGATATACTCTCCCTCCCTCCCCGACCACTCCGGCCCCCGATATGCTCTCCCTCCCTCCCCGACCACTCCAGCCCCCGATATACTCTCCCTCCCTCCCCGACCACTCGAGCCCCCGATATACTCTCACTCCCTACCCGACCACTCCGGCCCCCGATATACTCTCCCTCCCTCCCCGACCACTCCAGTCCCCGATATACACTCCCTCCCTCCCCGACCACTCCGGCCCCCGATATACTCTCCCTCCCTCCCCGACCACTGTCCGGCCCCCGATATACTCTCCCTCCCTCCCCGACCACTCTGGCTCCCGATATACTCTCCCTCCCTCCCCGACCACTCCGCACCCCGATATACTCTCCCTCCCTCCCCGACCACTCCGGCCCCCGATATACTCTCCCTCACTCCCCGATCACTCCAGCCCCCGATATACTCTCCCTCCCTCCCCGACCACTCCGACCCCCAATATACTCTCCCACCCTCCCCGACCACTCCGGCCCCCGATATACTCTCCCTCCCTCCCCGACCACTGTCCGGCCCCCGATATACTCTCCCTCCCTCCCCGACCACTCCGGCCCCCGATATACTCTCCCTCCCTCCCCGACCACTGTCCGGCCCCCGATATACTCTCCCTCCCTCCCCGACCACTCCGGCCCCCGATATACTCTCCCTCCCTCCTCGACCACTCCGGCCCCCGATATACTCTCCCTCCCTCCCCGACCACTCTCCGGCCCCCGATATACTCTCCCTCCCTCCCCCACCACTCCGGCCCCCGATATACTCTCCCTCCCTCCCCTACCACTCCGGCCCCCGATATACTCTCCCTCCCTCCCCGACCACTCCGGCCCCCGATATACTCTCCCTCACTCCCCGACCACTCCAGCCCCCGATATACTCTCCCTCCCTCCCCGACCACTCCGGCCCCCGATATACTCTCCCTCCCTCCCCGACCACTCCGGCCCCCGATATACTCTCCCTCCCTCCCCGACCACTCCGACCCCCGATATACTCTCCCTCCCTCCCCGACCACTCCGACCCCCAATATACTCTCCCTCCCTCCCCGACCACTCCGGCCCCCGATATACTCTCCCTCCCTCCCCGACCACTCCGGCCCCCGATATACTCTCCCTCCCTCCCCGACCACTCCGGCCCCCGATATACTCTCCCTCCCTCCCCAACCACTCCGGCCCCCGATATACTCTCCCTCCCTCCCCTACCACTCCGGCCCCCAATATACTCTCCCTCCCTCCCCGACCACTCCGGCCCCCGATATACTCTCCCTCCCTCCCCGACCACTGTCTGGCCCCCGATATACTCTCCCTCCCTCCCTGACCACTCCAGCCCCCGATATACTCTCCCTCCCTCCCCGACCACTCCGGCCCCCGATATACTCTCCCTCCCTCCCCGACCACTGTCTGGCCCCCGATATACTCTCCCTCCCTCCCCGACCACTCCGGCCCCCGATATACTCTCCCTCCCTCCCCGACCACTCCGGCCCCCGATATACTCTCCCACCCTCCGCAACCACTCCGGCCCCCGATATGCTCTCCCTCCCTCCCCGACCACTCCGGCCCCCGATATACTCTCCCTCCCTCCCCTACCACTCCGGCCCCCGATATACTCTCCCTCCCTCCCCGACCACTCCGGCCCCCGATATACTCTCCCTCCCTCCCCTACCACTCCGACCCCCGATATACTCTCCCTCCCTCCCCGACCACTCCGACCCCCGATATACTCTCCCTCCCTCCCCGACCACTCCGGCCCCCGATATACTCTCCCTCCCTCCCCGACCACTCGAGCCCCCGATATACTCTCACTCCCTCCCCTACCACTCCGACCCCCGATATACTCTCCCTCCCTCCCCGACCACTCCGGCCCCCGATATACTCTCCCTCCCTCCCCGACCACTCCGGCCCCCGATATACTCTCCCTCCCTCCCCGACCACTCCGGCCCCCGATATACTCTCCCTCCCTCCCCGACCACTCCGGCCCCCGATATACTCTCCCTCCCTCCCCGACCACTCCGGCCCCCGATATACTCTCCCTCCCTCCCCGACCACTCCGGCCCCCGATATACTCTCCCTCCCTCCCCGACCACTCCGGCCCCCGATATACTCTCCCTCCCTCCCCGACCACTGTCCGGCCCCCGATATACTCTCCCTCCCTCCCCGACCACTCCGGCCCCCGATATACTCTCCCTCCCTCCCCGACCACTCCGGCCCCCGATATACTCTCCCTCCCTCCCTGACCACTCCGGCCCCCGATATACTCTCCCTCCCTCCCCACCACTCCGACCCCCGATATACTCTCCCTCCCTCCCCGACCACTCTCCGGCCCCCGATATAATCTCCCTCCCTCCCCGACCACGCCGGCCCCCGATATACTCTCCCTCCCTCCCCGACCACTCGGGCCCCCGATATACTCTCCCTCCCTCCGATCACTGTCCAGCCCCCGATATACTCTCCCTCCCTCCCCGATCACTGTCCGGCCCCCGATATACTCTCCCTCCCTCCCCGACCACTGTCTGGCCCCCGGTATACTCTCCCTCCCTCCCCGACCACTCTGGCCCCCGATATACTCTCCCTCCCTCCCTGATCAGTGTCAGGCCCCCGATATACTCGCCCTCCCTCCCCGACCACTCCGGCCCCCGATATACTCTCCCTCCCTCCCCGACCACTCGGGCCCCCGATATACTCTCCCTCCCTCCCCGACCACTCGGGCCCCCGATATACTCTCACTCCCTCCCCGGCCATTCCGGCCCCCGCTATACTCTCCCTCCCTCCCTGACCACTCCGGCCCCCGATATACTCTCCCTCCCTCCCCGACCACTCGGGCCCCCGATATACTCTCCCTCCCTCCCCGACCACTCCAGCCCCCGATATACTCTCACTCCCTCCCCGGCCATTCCGGCCCCCGCTATACTCTCGCTCCCTCCCTGACCACTCCGGCCCCCGATATACTCTCCCTTCCCTCCCGACCACTCCGGCCCCCGATATATTCTCCCTCCCTCCCCGACCACTCCGGCCCCCGATATACTCTCCATCCCTCCCCTACCACTCCGGCCCCCGATATACTCTCCCTCCCTCCCCGACCACTCCGGCCCCCGATATACTCTCCCTCCCTCCCCGACCACTCCGGCCCCCGATATACTCTCCCTCCCTCCCTGACCACTCCGGCCCCCGATATACTCTCCCTCCCTCCCCACCACTCCGACCCCCGATATACTCTCCCTCCATCCCCGACCACTCCCGCCCCCGATATACTCTCCTTCCCTCCCCGACCACTCCAGCCCCCGATATACTCTCCCTCCCTCCCCGACCACTCCAGCCCCCGATATACTCTCACTCCCTCCCCTACCATTCCGGCCCCCGTTTTACTCTCCCTCACTCCCCGACCACTCCAGCCCCCGATATACTCTCCCTCCTTCCCCGACCACTCCGACCCCCAATATACTCTCCCTCCCTCCCCGACCACTCCGGCCCCCGATATACTCTCCCTCCCTCCCCTACCACTCCGGCCCCCAATATACTCTCCCTCCCTCCCCGACCACTCCGGCCCCCGATATACTCTCCCTCCCTCCCCGGCCACTCCGGCCCCCGATATACTCTCCCTCCCTCCCCGACCACTCCGACCCCCGATATACTCTCCCTCCCTCCCCGACCACTGTCCGGCCCCCGATATACTCTCCCTCCCTCCCCGACCACTCCGGCCCCCGATATACTCTCCCTCCCTCCCCGACCACTCCGGCCCCCGATATACTCTCCCTCCCTCCCCGACCACTCTCCGGCCCCCGATATACTCTCCCTCCCTCCCCGACCACTCCGGCCCCCGATATACCCTCCCTCCCTCCCCGACCACTCCGGCCCCCGATATACTCTCCCTCCCTCCCCGACCACTCCGGCCCCCGATATACTCTCCCTCCCTCCCCGATCACTGTCCGGCCCCCGATATACTCTCCCTCCCTCCCCGACCACTGTCTGGCCCCCGATATACTCTCCCTCCCTCCCCGACCACTCCGGCCCCCGATATACTCTCCCTCCCTCCCCGACCACTCCGGCCCCCGATATACTCTCCCTCCCTCCCCGATCAGTGTCAGGCCCCCGATATACTCTCCCTCCCTCCCCGACCACTCCGGCCCCCGATATACTCTCCCTCCCTCCCCGACCACTCCGGCCCCCGATATACTCTCCATCCCTCCCCGATCACTGTCCGGCCCCCGATATACTCTCCCTCCCTCCCCGATCACTGTCCGGTCCCCGATATACTCTCCCTCCCTCCCCGACCACTCTCTGGCCCCCGATATACTCTCCCTCCCTCCCCGACCACTCCGACCCCCGATATACTCTCCCTCCCTCCCCGACCACTGTCCGGCCCCCGATATACTCTCCCTCCCTCCCCGACCACTGTCCGGCCCCCGATATACTCTCCCTCCCTCCCCGATCACTGTCTGGCCCCCGATATAACGTTTACAGTACTTTTAATTTATCTAATTTCAGAACCACGAGCTGGAAACCACGTGGATTTTGGTAAAAAATAAACTAAAACATGTCAGTCTGATGGTTTTTAACTATGCTGGGCTGCAACTCCTCCTCAAACAGCCTGAAGTCTATTAGTTCTGTGTATACATTAGTCCACGAGTACTTTGTGTGCTCTACATGGAATTGTTATTCAAGCTCCTGTAGAGCAGCACAACTCAGACCTGAAATGAAGTACAAAAGCTGTCATGTGCCACAGTTTCATGCAACATCTGTAAAGGCTCCTCGAAACAAATCTGCAGGAAGTGGCGTGATCGGGCTGCAGTCAGGAGGTCGCTCATTTGAGCTCTGCTGTGGGCAGCTCTTCTGTGGGCTCCTCTGCTGCTCGAACCAAGGTGGCTGTCTGCTGCGACTTTTCAGCCAAGTGTGTGTCCTCATTAGGTCAATTTAATTGTAGTTTAGCTGGCCCTAGTTCAAGTGTTCCAGTCTTGTGGAGAAGGAAAAATTTCAAACTGTGCAGCTCACAGTACTCATATCAAAATCCCTCATCCGAGAAATTCCTGGAAGTGCAGCGATCTGGGACTTCCGCCCGCCCACCTGCCTCGGCCCCAACCCTGTCCAAAGTCCCGCGGGATGGGGTAATTTCCATAAGAGGGGGCATCATGCATGTAATATGGTCAAAAAGGGAAGCATGAACATATTTACATAGAACGTATGCCAATGGCAGCCAGGAAATGACTCTCTGGTCCATCCACCCTGTCCCATACAATTGAGATGCCTTGTGCATCACAATATATACACTCCTCACCCCACCCAGAGCCATGTAATCTCCTGGGAGAGGCGAAAAACCAGGTAAAAACCCAGGCCAATTAGGGGAAAAACATCTAGAAAATTCCTTCCGACCCCTTTAGACAATTGAAACTAGTCCAGGAGACCACTGATTCATGTTTTACATTGCCTACCTCTTGATTAATGTTATATAGTACCTATCTTTTGGATGAGGTGATCGCCACCCTAGCCAAAAACAGATCCAGCACTCACTTAGATGAACTCAGCGAATCAGCGCCTACCGCACAAGCTGGCCGCTCGTTCCAGATATCCACTATTCTCTGGGAAAATAATTACCTTCTGACATCTAACCTAGTTCTGCCTTTACATAACTTGAGATTGTGACCCCTGGTCCTCCCTAATCTTGCGTGTTCATCTTTAATTTCTACTTAACAATCCAAAACAAAAAAAAAGTTTAACGTCATATCTGTGGGCGTTAATCAACTCTTTGGAACATTTTTGTTTTGTTTCATAAATTACCAGCAAAGCAGTGAGGCCAAAAAACTATGCGATTGTGTCCCGCTTCTCACGTTTTCCAAATTGACATGCTTGTCTTCCTTAAATATTATACCACTGCTTTTGATTTTCACTAAAGTTGTTAAATTTACAGTATTTCTCAATAAACTCTTAAAATTCCCTAATGTACTGCAGCTGAGTCACTCTAGCCTCTAATGATTTCCATGACTCCAGCTGGATTTCCAAACATGGGAAACAAATTAAAATTAAAAAGATCTGTTGGACCCAACCACAGACCCGAGAACAGCTGCATGCAGATTTCCTGAATCTTGGAATAGAGAGCCACGAAATAAATCCTCGCAGAGTTTGAACATCCATGTTAGACTGCAGTGAGGAACTCTGTGAGATCTAATGTGAATTCTGACAGTAATATCTAAAAATCCATGAATACGGGTATACAATAAGACTGTGAACACCCTTTGAGTAGACAGTGCTCACAGGGAAACGTACCATTCAAAGCAAGCCGCTGAGTGAACAGAAAAATAGCAGGCAAGGTCAGAAAAGAGCTGTATATAACACGAGTTGGTTAGGTTTTTGTGGGGGCAAAAAATTTAAAGAAAATCTTTTAGGGGAATGAAGATTTATGCGGAGAGACTAGAGAAGCTCGGCTTATTCTCCTTAGAGGAGAGAAGGTTAAGGGAAGATTTAATAGAAGCGTTCAAAATTATGAGGGGTTTGATAGAGTAAATAAGGAGAAATTGTTTCCACTGGTGGGTGGGTTGGTAACCAGAGAACAGAGATTTAAGATAGTTGGCAAAAGAACCAAAGGGGAGGTGAGGAGAATTTTCTTACGCAGTGAGTTGTTATGATTGGAATGCACTGCCTGAAAAAGTAACTTTCAAAAAGAAATTGGATATGTACATGAAAAGGAAAAATTTGCAAGGCTTTGGAGAAAGAAGGGAGGAATGGGACCAATTGGATAGCTTTTTCAAAGAGCCAGCACAGGCACAATGGACTGAATGACCTTCTGTGCTGTAAGATTCTATGGTCGGAATTTTCTGGGATGTCAGTGGGTGGGATCGGTGGCGGGTTGGATGGGAAAGTGTTTTTTTTGACAGTGGGTCGGGAACCCGCTGTCAACCCGCCGTAACGCACCTTTCCTATGTCGGGTCTGTCAGCGCTGAGCAGACCTGACAGGCAGCGGGGGATGACCCAATTAAACTCATTATAATATACTTACCTGAACCTTAACAGGCTTTTTTACCTTACTTTTTAACTTTAACTTCATGGCCACGAGAACCACACTGTTCGGTGACCACGTCTGTCAACCTAAGGCGGGAGTTCAGTGGCCATTGCTGCAGCTGATTACTTGACAGCCTCAAATGTACAGTAAAAGCTCCCACCTGACAGATCTTCACTTTCCCCAGCCACAACCCTCACTGTATTTCCACAACAGATTCAGCATGCTGCAAGTCTTTCCACAAGTCTCCATCCAGTCTCATCTCATTACCTCTCCCACCATTGACAGATCGCTTCTGTCATCTGTACTTCACCTGCCATCTATTCCATCAGCATGGTTGCCGTTTATACTGTCTCACCTTGGTCCTCAGAATCTGACCATGATCAGCCCCAACACCAGCAGCACCAACAACAACACCAACCTTCTCCGCAATCACCTGATGCTGCACAGGACAGAGGGCATCAGCACCCAAGCACCTTGCTGCCCAGGAGGCCAGGGATGGCCTCATCATAGCCAGATTTACTTAACTTTATGCTGTACACCCTGGCTGCCACTTGATGCGCCAGGTTGGCACCACCAAACACCAACACCATAAAGCATCCCTACAATGCCCAAGCCATTCCTTTCATACTCATCACCATTGGGGGGTGGGGGATACCGTTATGTCTCACTATTCACTGCAACTCACTAAGCCACTTCCAAGGTGCACACAAATCTGTCCAAGAATGCAAAGTGTTGAGAATAAATATTTCAATGTTTGACAGCACATTAATAGAAACTTTACATAAACATTAGCTAAAACCCCTAAGACCTAGAAATTCAGTTGTTAGCGCCAGCCGCTAGCGCCTTAGGAGGAGGAGAAGTGGGGCGCAGCGCGATCTGCGCCTCTCGCAAACTTCAGTCAAGATTTAGTGGCGGCGCAAAGCTGCAGCACCCGCTCAGCTACGCGCGCAGATCCTGACGTCATTTGATGGTGCAACGCCCTTGGTGCGCCCCGAACCGGAACTTCAATGGCGCCCCCCTTCTGTGCGCCTGGCGCCCCCAGCGACTGGTTGAGTGGAACGATTCCCAGTCGCTGTGGGGCACGGGGGGCGCTATTTAAAGGGGACTCTTCCTGCATTCTTTGTGGCAGCCATTTTGTTCCACTCCTTCTGTGTGAGAGAGAGAGATTTGGAGAGAGACAAAGGGAGAGAGCTTTCTGCTTTGACTCAGCACTCGCACAGGTACTTCTGCCTTCAGGCCAGAGCTTTGCACTTGGATTTAACTTTCAGTGCCATAGCCTTGAGTCGCCACATATAATGGGGGCTGCAATGGGTGGAAACGTTGGGTTTCTGCATTGCATTCAAGGGGCTCAGAGACGCCGAGACAGAGTGCCAGTCATGGCCAGATGGAGAAGGGCCAACAGGCGTCAGCACAGGAGGCCTTACCCACCCAGCGTCTACCGCCAGCAGTTCTCATATCTCAACATGTCTGAGGAGCAGTGTGTTCGGAGGCTGCGATTCAGAAGGGAGGTGGTCACTGAGATCTGCCACCTGCTTCAGAGAGATCTGCAGCCACAGCTGAGGAGCAGGACGTCTCTGTCGGTGGCAGTGAAGGTGACAGTGGCTCGCAACTTCTATGCCACCGGCTCCTTCCAATCCGCTACTGGGGACATTGCCAATATCTCCCAGTTCGCGGTACATTGCTGCATCTGCCAGGTGACGAATGCCCTCTTCAGAAGGAGATGCCAGTACATCTCCTTCCCCATGACCCTGGACAAGCAGCAAGAGCATGCAATGGGATTTGCAAGAATAGCGGGCTTCCCCATGGTCCAGGGCGCCATTGACTGCACGCATGTGGCTTTGCGGGCATCTCTACAGAATGCCGAGGATTATCGCAACCGGAAGGGATACCATTCGCTCAACGTCCAGTTGGTGTGTGACCACAGGCAGCTCATACTAGCTGTCAATGCCCGCTTTCCAGGCAGCAGCCACAATGCCTTCATCCTGCGCCAGACTTCTGTGGCAGACATTTTCGAAGCCCCGGCTCACCCAGGAGGCTGGCTTGTCGGGGACAAGGGCTATCCTTTGTGCACCTGGCTGATGACCCTGCTCCGTGCGACCAGCACCCCTGCTGAAGAACGATACAATGGCAGCCATCAAGCGACCAGGAACATCATTGAGCACACAATCAGCATGCTCAAGCAACGGTTCCGCTGTCTGGACCATTCCGGGGGACCCCTTCAGTACTTGCCTGAGCGAGTCTCCCATTTCGTTGCAATGTGCTGCATGCTGCACAACCTGGCTATCCTCAGGACTCAGCCACTGCCAGCAGATATTGGAGGACCACAGGAGGAGGAGGAGGAGGAGGAGTACCAAGACGGGAGGGAGGCACAAAGTGCAAGGGCCGTCCGTCGGCGGATTATTGCAAGTCGGTTCTCAGCCCCCTCTGAGGGAATGGCTTGTGACATTGAAAGAACATGAATGGAGCCGCTCCGCAAACCCTCAGCCGGTCAAGGCAACAAATAGTTCAAAGTGCAAACATGGACAATCTGAATAAAGACAATTTTTTATTTTACAAACTCTGTGCCCTTCCTGCATGACAAACAAATACAGAGAAACCCCCCAAAAAACAGTCAGACACATAACTGGCTCTCACAACCTGGAGAAAATGAAAAAAACAGTTAAACAAAAATGACCATGATCATCGGCCTTCATATAAAAAACAAACACAACATTGTCGGCCTTCATATAAAAAACAAACACAACATTCTCGGCCTTCATATAAAAAAAAATATTTTGCCACACCTTCTACTTTTTCGCCTGCGAGGGTGAGCCACCTCGCTTGTGCGATTTGCCCCTTCCCGCCCTGCAGCTCCTCCTCAATGGGACCCCAATGGCTGCAGCAAGGCTGGGGGAAGGCTGCTGAGGGTCAGATGGTGAGTCAGCAGATGCCCTTGGGGGACGGCCTGGACCAGCTCTGGGCCTGGAGTGCCCGGCTGCTGACTGCTCCAACTCTGCTTGGGCAGCAGCAGTCTGTCCTACGGGTGGTGGCAGCTGCAGTGGAGGAGTGACAGTGTTGGCAGCAGGAACGCTGCCAACCTGACAGAGCACAGGCACTCCCTGGTCGGCTGATACACTGGCACTCGCACAGGCCAGCACTGAAGCATGCACAGCAATCTGCTGAAGCACAGACTGCTGGGCTGCTGCGGCGCGGCAAGGGCCCCGGCGATTCCTGGCTGATCCAGCGATGGTGGCAGCAGTTAGTGCCCGTGTGGCCCTGATCTGTGTCTGCATCAGACCAGCCAGTGATTGCATGGCACGACTAATCACTTGGCTGGAAGCCGCCTGTGCTGCCCCGAAGTCCTGCAGACTCCTGGCCTGTGCTGCCCCGAAGTTCTGCAGACTCCTGGCCTGTGCTGCCCCGAATTCCTGAACACTCCTTGCCAGTGACTCTATGGAGTCAGGCATCCTTGCCACTGCAGCCATGAGCTCAATGTGCCTGCGCTCAGCCTGGGCACCCATTTCACCAAGGAGCCGCACCTCCTCTGCGCTCACCGTAGCAGGACTGGAGGTCGCACTCACCCTCCGGGGCGAAGGCCGCCGAGCTTCCCCACCCCTCCCGCGTTTCTCCAGCCCGCTGGGCCCCGGAGCTTCACCGTCAGCAGACCCTTCCCCCCTGCTCCCCTCCAGGGAAGACGTGTCCCCATCATGGCCATGGGCTGCCTCAGCTGAGGGTGGCACTGATGGGCCGGCTTCCTCTTCCTCCTCCTCGAATTCCGAATCAGTCACAGTGCCAGCTTGAGGGCCCGCCTCCTCACCTGGCGATTCATCATCTGAAAGCAGGGAGGCACAGGAGTTGCTTTAGAGTGAGGACAGGGCGGCAGCGAGGGAGGCATGAGTGCTGCAATGCACTGCAATGGTTCGAGAGTGGCAAAGGATGCTGGTGTGAGGCACAAGTGGAAAGAGAGAGGTCAAAAAGGTGATGACCTTACCATTGCTGTCCAGAACGAGGTCAGCATCTCCAGTGGCGACAGGGCCAATCAGCCGGCCTCCCATTATCCACTCCACTCGCTGCTCCAGGTCACTCAGGTCTTTAAGGTCAGGACGGCCTTCCCCGGTCCGTCGCTGCTGCCTCCGATTGTGGGCCAACTTGCCCTGCAAGAGAAAGGACGGCCTCTGAGTACAGTGTCAAGCCCTGATCTTGCCTGCACTGTCTCCCATGCTGGAATAGCCCTGACAGTGTCAAGCCCTCATCTAGCCTGCACTGTCTCCCATGCTGGAATAGCCCTGACAGTGTCAAGCCCTCATCTAGCCTGCACTGTCTCCCATGGTGGAATAGCCCTGGCAGTGTCAAGCCCTCATCTTGCCTGCACTGTCTCCCATGATCGAATATCCTTGACAGTGTGTAAAGTGGTGAATGTGCATGTGATTTTCATGAGAGTCCCATAGCTGTTGGATGAGGGCTGGGCATTGGGGCTTTCAGGACCCTTTGGCCATAAAGTGAGGTGCCCATGCAGGGATGAAGAGGATACTGGAAAGGGTACTCACCCTGACAACCCGAGTGAGGTCGTTGAACTTTTTTCTGCACTGCGTGGGTGTCCTGGGGACCAAGCTGTTGGAGGTCACTCTGTTCGCCACCTCCCTCCAGGCTTTTCTGTACTCGCTGGGCAGCGGCCTCCTGCCACTGTCAGGGAAGAGGACAGGTCGCCTGTGCTCCACTGCGCCAACCAGAAGCTTCAGGGCACCCTCGCTGAAGCGCTGTGCTCAGTCCCTGGCCTTCTCCATAGTCGTGGGCGTAGCGTTCTTGAAGCAGCTCTGTTTAGGCCTAGATTCAGGGCTGCAGTGTGCAGGGCGTGGGTGCAATCCAAATCGACCCACCCCCTTTAAGAGCTGGCTGGCGCCAGCGTGTCTGCATTCAATCAATAACTCGCCGCACCTGCGCTGCGCCCGCCCTCGATGGTAGCGCCTCGGCTCGCCGGCTTAGCGCCTTATGATAGTCATGCACCGCCTGCTTTAGCGCAGCAGCAACCTCTTGGGGTGATGCAACACAATTTCG
Organism: Somniosus microcephalus; assembly: GCF_052327205.1. NCBI lineage: Eukaryota > Metazoa > Chordata > Chondrichthyes > Squaliformes > Somniosidae > Somniosus > Somniosus microcephalus. The sequence goes on along the minus strand of NC_140993.1, from coordinate 203,460,331 downwards.
GCGAAGGTGGCGCTAAGTTGCGCCGGCTGCTAAATTTAGCGAACGCCCGGCTGTAGCGCCTCAAACGTGGCAATACTGAATTTCTAGGCCCAAGTGTCTACCCTTGTGTGTTGTTAGTTGGTATGATTGGACTAGGATGAGGGTGAGTGTGAGGGGTGGCTGTGAGATGGGGAAGTGATAATGTAGATAGGGAGGGATGGGTGGAGGTGCAAGGTAAGTTGGTGTGAGTAAGGATGTGCAGGAGTAGGGTAGGGAAAGCAGAGTGATGGGGATATGATGAGAGGCACAGCAGGATGAAGGCGAGTGTGGCTTTGTACTAACGTTTCGTGATCTAATGAGATCATAAGCATAGGGAGGGAGTCATGGTAGAAACTGGGTGCAGCCCTCTGTGCAGTGCTTGTCAGTGTTTGCAGCACTTCAATGCTATAGAACACTGACAACACAAATGTTAAAAGAAAGTTGGCCATGGTCCCTTTAAGGAAACTGGCTGACGACGCGTCATGAATGACGTCACCAGACCCGTTTCCTCTAATTGGCCCTGGAAACACATTGGGCTGGATTTTCAATGAGGAGGTGGGACTACAACTTTCGGGGTTGTAGTCCCGCCTCCATTGAGTTGTAGCCAACCCACGCGATTTTGACTTGATTGACCTTGTTGAGCCCACCCAGCGGGCTCAGCAGGCCAATTAGGGGCCACCCGGCAACAGGTGACGTCACAGATTGATATTTCATCTGTCAAGACCTTTTGAAGCTGTCAAACACTGACAATCTGTACTCCAAGTTAATTCCTTCCTCTCAGGATGATTTAGAGATCTCTCTGGAACAGAAAGCTGAATGCTGCAATTTTTGACAGATCGCGGCCATTCTGCTTTCTGTGCCGGTGAGATGAGGAACTCCCGAGACCTGAAGGAAGGAAAGCTGTAAAGGTAAGTAAAACTTCTTTAAACACTTTAAACACACCAAACACACTTTCCTTTGCACTCATGCACCCATCACTCACCTGAACACCGGACATCTCGACCCCTCCAAGCCCTTCATCCTGACGGTCCGCCTCGTTAACTTGGTGTGGTTTGGAGCCGTCGGGAATCCCACACTTCATCAATGAAAATAGGGATTAGGCTAAAAACTGCCTGTTAACTACCTGTTAACAGGCAGTTAATTGGCGCTAATCCCCTTCCCGCCTCGGGGAGGCGGGTCCCAGTGCGGGTCGGGTACCCGCCTCCTTTGAAACTGGCATGGAGGTGGGTTGGGGGCGGGATGGGTTCGTGCCCCCCGATTTCGGGATTTTAACCCCCCACACGCCTCCAATCCCGCCTCCACTGCCCAATGAAAATCCTGCCCATTGGGTGGGCTTAACAAGCCCTATCAATGTAAATTCATTTTAGATAGTGGGATGGAGCCAGCAACGGGGCCGCAAACCGCCACCGACATTGCCCGCCCCGGACCAGCCGAGGTAAATAAAATCCCGGCCTCTGATTCTACAGTCAGTTTTCCGATCATGTGCTCTTGGTGGGGATGTTGCCCGCCGGGCTCTCAGAGCAGCAATTTGTACATCTAGCCCTGGCTTTCCATGCACTGCTGTTAGCTGCCCTGGTTAAATACACTTCATGTGGTAATGACTAGTGCAGACCAGGAGAGGCTCTGGTTCAATTCCTAGTCTATGCTGATCTGGCTGTTCTCGGTCATGGAATCAATAGGAGTCCTCTAATTGGCCTCAGTAGCTCTAGGCTAGAGATAGGAGAATGAGGCAGGGTTCCTGCTCCTCATCACTATCCAATGACCACTGCTGGAGAGCATGTGTGTGCAGCTATAGTCCAGGATAGAATTGGCATTGGCTGTGCCGTGCCCAAGAGTCAAACTGAAACATTTTTTTACAAAACATGGTCATTTTAACCTAAACCACCCGACGGGAAACGGATGGAATCGGATTGGCTGCTCATTTTGCACCCCATTCGATTTTACTTTCTGTTGACTTCAATTGAAAGGAAAATTGGGCAAGGTAAAAAACATGCGGCCAATTTGATCCCATCAGTTTTCAACCTGGTGGGTTAGGTTAAAATTACCTCATAAATCTGTGATGACTTGGAGTTATACAAAAGTCAGTTGATGATAGGTGTCAGTCGTGGCTCAGTGACAACGCTCTCATCTCAGAAGGCTGTGGGTTCATGTCCCACTCCAGAGATGGAAGCACATAATCCAAGCTGACACGCCAGTGCAGTACTGAAGAAATTCTGCACTGTCAGAGGTGCTGTCTTTTGGATGAGACGTTAAACCCCCTCTGGTCCCTCAGGTGGACATAAAAGATGCCGTGGAGAGAGCACAGGTGTTCTTCCTGGTGTCCTGGCCAATATTTATCCCTTAACCAACATTATTAAAACAGATTATCAGGTCATTGTCACATTGCTGTGTGTAAATTAGCTGCCATGTTTCCTACATTACAACAGTGATTACACTTCAGAGGTACTTCATTGGTTGTAAAGCACTTTTGGACGTCATGAGGTCTTGAAAGGTGTTACTGAAATGCAAGTCTTTCTTTTTCTTTTAAATGAATATTTGAAGAGATAAGAGAGCAATAGAAAAACAGCAAGGTGGGTCCAAAGGTCCTTGTAGCCGTGTCAGTATAACCACTGCACTTCAAAACAGAAGGAGATGCTTCTGAGGGATGTGCTGAGGTGCTCTATAAATGCAAGACTTTCCTTCTTTAGTAGAATGTTCAATGAAGACCAGATAGATCCTTTAGGGGATAATACATTGGGAAAAAAACACAAAGGGCTCGATTTTAACGCAGCCGACAGGCGGGCTTTTAGGCGTGTGGGGGGTTAAAATCGCAAAACCTGGGGATCGGGACCCCCCCCCGCCTGGTTCCCGCCTCCACGCCATTTTAACTTAGGTGTGTCTGATGGGACTGTTGAGCCTGCAACAGGCGGGACTGGTCTTTAGGGCCCTTAAACACCACTAATTGGCCTTTATAATCCCATTTTAACAGGCCCTTGCCTGTTTAACCCATTTCCCACGTAAAACACGCCTGGTGGGGATCACGCCTGTGAAACCTGGCGTGAACACTATTGGCTTGCTGACTATCAGCTGCAGGCTCAACATTAAAGAGGATATTTGATCAGCCATCATTTGCAGGTGGCAGGACTTTGTTGTCTCAGGCCTGGGGCAACTTTTACCAGGCTTACCCATGCCTGTGGAAGGTTGGAGCCTCACACACTTCTCCAGTGTGACCTCCTGCGAGACCCCTCTCGTGACCCTCACTCAGCACTTCCTCAACTGAGGCAGGTGCTTTGTGCATTGAGTGCTACTGGAGTTTTGGTAAGTGGGAGAAATCGGGCAAGTGGGAGGTGAGGGTGTGTTTTTTGCTCTGCTTTTCCCCCCACTCCCAGGCTTAGACAGCACTGCGGAGGTGGAGCAGCGAGACGAGTCAACCAAACAGGCCCCACAGACAGTATTCAAGGAGGAGGTTGGTGATCAGCTGGTTGGTTGGTTTTCTTCCTTCTCTTCTCTTTTATACCTTTAAGTTGGTAAGTCCTATTGAATAGTGGTGTGATATTATCATCTATATCCGGGCAGGGTCTTCATAACTAATAATAAGAAATTTAATTAATTATATAGAATGGAGCAGTTGATGTGTTACTATTGCGAGATGTGGGAGCCGGTGGACCCCATTGAGGCTCACGGTGATTACATCTGCGACAAGTGTTTGCTGCTAAAGGAACTCAAGTTCCATGTTATGGAGCTTGAGACTGAGCTTCAGACACTGCGACACATCAGGGAGGGGGAGAAGTTCCTGCAATCTATGTTTCAGGAGATGGTCACACCTATGAAGTTAATTACTGCAGATGTAGTCCGTGGTCAGGGACAGGATGGTGTGACTACAAGTGAGGAAGGTACAGGGATCCAGGATGTAGTGTTGAAGGAGACACAGCCCTTGCTCTTGTCCAGCAGGATCGAGGTTCTTACTCCCTGTGAGGGCGGGAGCAGGGACTGCAGGGTGGATGAGCAACCTGGCCACAGCACCGCGGTACAGGGGGCCATTCAAGTGGAGGGAGTCAAAAGAAATGTTGTAGTGGTAGGGGATAGTATCATAAGGGGGATAGATAGGGTTCTCTGCAGTCAAGAGCGGGAGTCCCGAAGGCTGTGTTGCCTGCCAGGGTTAAGGACATCTCTTCTGGGCTGGAAAGAAACTTGGAGTGGGAGGGGCAGGATCCAGTTGTCGTGGTCCATGTTGGTACAAATGACGTAGATAGGACAAGGAAGACAGTTCTGTTAAAGGAGTATGAGCAGCTAGGGGTCAAACTAAAAAACAGAACCTCAAGGGTAATAATCTCTGGGTTATTACCTGAGCCACGAGCGAATTTGGCTAGGATAAATAAAATTAAAGAGTTAAATGCGTGGCTCAAAGACTGGTGTGGGAGAAATGGGTTTTGCTTCTTGGGACACTGGCACCAGTACTGGGACAGGAGGGAGCTGTTCCATTGGGATGGACTCCACTTGGCCAGTGCTGGAACTAGAGTCCTGGCGAATCATATAACTAGGGCTGTAGAGAGGGCTTTAAACTAATTAGTGGGGGGAAGGTTTCTAGAGAGCAAATAATAGAAATGACAACAGAGAAGGTCATAGACTTAGGTAGCAGTGGGGGAATTAAAAAACAGAACGTGTCAGGAAGGGACAGAAGGTATGGAGTAAAAAGTAAAGTACTAAAAAGGGAAAAAACAGGAACTAAGTGTTATAAAACATATTTGAAAGTTCTTTATCTGAATGCACGTAGCATTCGTAACAAAATGAATGAGTTAATGGCACAAATAACGACATATGGGTATGATCTTGTGGCCATTACAGAAACATGGCTGCAGGGTGACCACGACTGGGAATTAAACATACCAGGTTATTTAACAATCAGGAAGGACAGGCAGGAAGGGAGAGGAGGTGGGGTGGCTATGTTAATAAAGGAAGGAATCACTATAATACAGAGAAATGACATTGGGTCAAAGGAGCAGGATAGTGAAACAGTTTGGGTGGAGATAAGGAATAATAAGGGAAAAAAACACTAGTGGGTGTAGCCTATAGGCCTCCGAACAGTTTCAACTCTGTTGGACGAAGTATTAATCAGGAAATAGTTGAGGCTTGTAATAAGGGAACAGCTATAATTATGAGGGATTTTAATTATCATATTAACTGGACAAATCAAATTGGGCAGAGCAGCCTTGAGGATGAGTTCATTGAGTGTATTAGGGATGGGTTTCTTGAGCAGTATGTAACTGAACCGACCAGGGGGCAAGCAACCTTAGATTTGGTCCTGTGTAATGAGACAGGACTAATTAAAAATGTCCTAGTAAAGGATCCCCTTGGAATGAGTGACCATAACATGGTTGAATTCCATATTCAATTAGAGGGTGAGAAGGTTGGATCTCAAACAAGCGTGCTGAGCTTGAATAAAGGAGACTATGAAGGTATGAGAGCGGAATTGATTAGAGTGGACTGGGAAAATAGATTAAAGGGTAAGACGGTACATGATCAGTCGTGTACATTTAAGGAGTTATTTTACAACTTCCAAAAAATACATATTCCACTGAGGAAAAAAAGGTGTAAAAGAAAAGATAGCCATCCGTGGCTAAGTAAAGTAATTAAGGATAGTATCTGACTAAAAACAAGGGCATATAAGGTAGCCAAATCAAGTGGGAGGATGGAAGATTGGGAAGTCTTTAAAAGACAGCAAAAAATAACTAAAAGATTGATTAAGAAAGGGAAGATAGATTATGAAAGTAAATTAGCAAAGAATATAAAAACAGACAGCAAAAGTTTCTATATTTATATAAAAAGAAAAAGGGTGGCTAAAGTAAATGTTGGTCCCTTAGAGGATGAGACTGGGAAATTAATGGTGGGAAACATGGAGATGGCAAAAACACTGAACAATTATTTTGTATCAGTCTTTACAGTAGAGGACACTAAGAATATCCCAGCACTGGACAAACGGGGGGCTCTAGTGGGGGAGGAACTAAATACGATTAAAATCACTAAGGAAGTGGTACTCGGTAAAATAATGGGACTCAAGGCGGATAAATCACCTGGACCTGATGGCTTGCATCCTAAGGTCTTGAGGGAAGTGGCGGTAGGGATTGTGGATGCATTGGTAATAATTTTCCAAAACTCCCTGGACTCAGCAAAGGTCCCGGCAGATTGGAAAACTGCTAATGTAACACCCTTATTTAAAAAGGGTAGTAGGCAGAAGGCTGGAAACTATAGACCGGTTAGCCTAACATCTGTGGTAGGTAAAATTTTAGAGTCCATTATTAAGGAGACAGTAACGGGACATTTGGATAAACATAATTTAATAGGACAAACTCAGCATGGTTTCATGAAGGGGAAGTCATGTTTGACAAATTTACTTGAGTTTTTTGAGGAAGTAACATACAGGGTGGATAAAGGGGAGCCAGTGGACGTAGTGTATTTAAACTTCCAAAAGGCATTTGACAAGGTGCCACACAAAAGATTATTGCTCAAGATAAAAAATCACGGGATTGGGGGTAATATTCTGGCGTGGGTGGAGGAGTGGCTCTCTAACAGAAAGCAGAGAGTTGGGATAACTGGTTCATTCTCAGATTGGCAACCAGTAACTAGTGGTGTTCCGCAGTGGTCAGTGCTGGGTCCCCAACTCTTTATAATCTATATTAACGATTTGGAGGAGGGGACCGAGTGTAACATATCAAAGTTTGCAGATGATACAAAGATGGGATGGAAAGTAGTGAGTGAGGAGGACATAAAAAACCTGCAAAGGGACAGAGACAGGCTAAGTAAGTGGGCAGAGATTTGGCAGATGGAATAAAATACTGGAAAGTGTGAGGTTATGCACTTTGGCAGGAAAAATCACAGAGCAAGTTATTATCTTAATGGCAAGAAACTGGAAAGTACTGTAGTACAAAGGGATCTGGGGGTCCTGGTGCACGAAACTCAAAAAGTTAGTATGCAGGTGCAGCAAGTGATCAAGAAGGCCAATGGAATGTTGGCTTTTATTGCTAGGGGGATGGAATATAAAAACAGGGAGGTGTTGCTGCAGTTGTACAAGGTATTGGTGAGACCGCACCTGGAATACTGCACACAGTTTTGGCGTCCATACTTAAGAAAAGACATACTTGCTCTCGAGTCAGTACAAAGAAGGTTCACTCGGTTAATCCCGGGGATGAGGGGGTGGTCATATGAGGAGAGGTTGAGTAGATTGGGACTCTACTCATTGGAGTTCAGAAGAATGAGAGGCGATCTTATTGAAACATATAAGATTGTGAAGGGGCTTGATCGGGTGGATGCGGTAAGGATGTTCCCAATGAAGGGTGAAACTAGAACTAGGGGGCATAATCTTAAAATAAGGGGCTGCTCTTTCAAAACTGAGATGAGGAGAAACTTCTTCACTCAGAGGGTGGTAGGTTTGTGGAATTTGCTGCCCCAGAAAGCTGTGGAAGCTACATCATTAAATAAATTTAAAACAGAAATAGATCGTTTCCTAGAGGTAAAGGGAATTAAGGGTTACGGGGAGCGGGCAGGAAATTGGACATGAGTCTAGGTTCGGAATGGTCATGGCCCTGTGGGTAGTGGAGTGGGCCCAGGGGCCGTGTAGCCTGGTTCTGCTCCTACTGTGTTCTAATTCTCTGTTAGATTCAGGAGATGGTTTTATTCCTGTTCCTGGCTGGGGTGGAGATCGCCTTTATAGAAGGTAAGTACTGTAGGAAATATAGGGACAGAGTGATCTCCTGGAAGAATTTCGATCGCCTAGATGGGTCGGAGAGGAATTTCCCAGATTTTTTTCTCCCAAATTGGCCATGGGGTCTTTTATCTGGTTTTTCGCCTCTCCTGGGAGATCACATGGGTTCGGGTGGATGCAGAGTGATAGAAGATTTGAGGTTAGGATCAGGTCAGCCATGATCTTATTGAATGGTGGAGCAGGCTCGAGGGGCCGATTGGCCTACTCAGAATCACAGAAACCCCACAGTGCAGATAGAGGCCATTCCGGCCCATCGAGCCTGCACTGACACATATCCCACCCGATCCCCGTAACCCCAACACATATCCCACCCTATCCCTGTAACCCCACCTATTTAATCCCCCTAACACTAAGGGTCAATTTATCATAGCCAATCAACCTAACCCGCACATCTTTGGACTGTGGGAGGAAACCGGAGCACCCGGAGAAAACCCACGCAAACACGGGGAGAATGTGCAAACTCCACACAGACAGTCGCCCGAGGCCAGATTCGAACCCGGGTCTCTGGCGCTGTGAGGCAACAGTGCTAACCACTACTCCTGCTCCTATTTCTTATGTTCTTATGTTCTTATCTACCAGAAGCATGGGAGGCCTTTTTTTCCTTCCCCTCTTGCCATTGGAAGACCTCCAGCCCCATTCGCGAAATGACACATGCCACAACTGTAGAAGTTACCATCAGAATTTTTATGAGAAACAAGCAACTGATGGCATTTTTACAAAATACACAGCATTTCACCCAAGTGACTACCCTTGTGACTATTTGTGCTTTATTTTCCTCTTACGCGTGCTCCTACATAGTGGTTCCCCTGTGACTTCAGCAGATGTGGAGGCACCTTGCTCACTTTCCTGCTGCTCCTGTCTCGACACCTTTGGTGGGCATCCTCTGGGGTGGCGAGCCTGTGAGGGCTCGCCAGCAGTCTGCTGCTCCTGCGGCTGTGCAGGGATTGAGACCTCTATCTCCGTTGGGTGTGGACTCCGGCGGGGCTCTGACCGAGGGCTCTGCAGTGGCATGGAAGTGTGAGCGCTTGGAGAGGAGCCCCCACTTCCTTGAGGTCTGCCGCCAACCTCCCTCTCATGGGTCAGGTCCCCCTCAGTGCCTGCAAGTGGCTTGAGAGCAGCTTGCTGCACATCAGGGGGGCCATGGGGACCCGTATCTACAATGGCAGTCCTACTCAGAAGGACTTCCATGAAGGTCTGGTTTCTCTGCTCAATAGATGCCCATCGCTCCTCAAGAGATGTCATTCTATTCTGAACACTCACCATGTTTTCCATACCCTGGCGACTAATCTCCTCCATGGCCATATCCCTCCTCTCCTCTACTGTAGCCAGCCTTACCACGGAGGCAGCAATCATTTCCACGTAGGTAGCCATCCTTTCTGCGTTGATGCGTTGATGCGCCACTGACTCCACAAAGGCTCTGCTCATGTTCGCTATGGACTCCTCCATTCGCTCCACACTCGCAGCGACCCTGGAGACAAAACCTGCCAGAGACTCCTGCATCTGTGCATGGAGTTCCATCACCTCTGATCTTAAGGATGGACCCAGAGGTAAAGGGTCGACATGCAGCTGAGCCGAGCTGGCAGAGTCCTGCGCCCTCCGACGAGGACTCTCCACTGTTGTCCCTGTCTCCACAATCTGCTGATGCTCACTTGTGAACTGTGATACACCAGGTGACAACTCTACTCTATGTCCCGAAGGTCCCACCGAGGTGTGAGTGTCTGCGCTGGTGCTGGGTGCGCTTATTGCTGATGATGCTGCGCCCTCAGAGGTTGCAGATTTCTCTGAGGAGTCTGGCTGCTCAGGCTCTTCCTCCTGCACACTGGGGACGGGGGCTCTCGATGGTCCTGTAGGGGAGTCAAGGAAAAAGTTAGAGATGTGATGCCAAGGTTACATGCACATTGCATTTTGCAGATGATCATAAGTCCATATGATGTAGCTTCAGAATCATTATCAGCGACTCATGCAATGCCAATGAGAGAGATGGAAAACTATTCTGTCACCAGCTTGCGGGGATGCTCCTGTCTGTCCTTCCCCAACTTCCACATCTCGGTCAGCCCCGGCAATCTCCAGGATGCCTTCCTCCCAGGGGGTGAGCTGGGCTAATGAGGGCGGCCCTCCTCCTGTCCTGGCTCGCTCTCTCTGTTGTGTCGGTACCTTTTTACCTAGACACAATTAGAACTCAGAACTCAGAGATTCAAAGATGAAGTGCTTTATTCGAAGGGAAAGGGAAGTTCTGGAGAGTTCCAAACAAAGAGAGCTAAACTTAACCAAGAGAACACCCAACCATTTATCTGCTGTGACAGCACCACCACAGGTGGGAGGAGAACACACAATACATAACACTCTCCTGTTGTGAGCTCTCTTTATTGTGGTTATATTTATGTTAATATACTACAAGCCAAATGTATGTTGAATGTTTAAATGTCTTAATCTAAATGTACACTCTCGCAAGCCGCAAGCCTACATTTCGTTGTACTGCACTTGTGCACTAACAATGACAATAAAGTTGATTATGATTATTATTATTATGAACAAGTGGAGGTTGAGTGAGAATGAAGGAGTGAGTGCAGAGATTGCATAGCATAGATACTTAGAAGGAGACAAAGATGGAGTGAGGTTGCAAGACCAAGGGCCCTCCCTGTGTGTAGTCAGTTGTGTTCAAAGCATCAGAGTGAGAGGGAGTGTGAGGGCTGCATGGTGGAATAGTTCTGTGAATGTGAGCATAGAGAGAGAGGGAATGGATAAGGGTGCATGGATGTGAGTGTCTAGTGGGATGTGGAGGAAGAGATTGGTATAGCTGAGTGCTGGTGAGGAAAGGCAATGGGGATCAGATTGAGGGTGATGGAAACTTCATACAGTACTTAATTTTCCAGTGTGAAGAAGGTCATGGAATCTTTTCCTGCACTGCAACCACGTTCTTCGTGTGAGCCCCAAGGAGTTGACTTGATCTGCCACCTGTAGCTATACAGCCTTGGTCTGGCTGGGAGGCCTCTTCCTCCCTGAAGAAGGGAACAGGACCTCCCTGTGGGCCCTAGCACCATCCAGTAATGCCTGGAGTGAAGCCTCATCAAATTTGGGGGCAGATCACAGAAATCACAGAAACCCCACAGTGCAGATAGAGGCCATTTCGGCCCATCGAGCCTGCACCGACACATATCCCACCCAATCCCCGTAACCCCTACACCAACACATATCCCACCCTATCCCTGTAACCCCACGTATTTAATCCCCCTAACACTAAGGGTCAATTTATCATAGCCAATCAACCTAACCCACACATCTTTGGACTGTGGGAGGAAACCGGAGCACCCGGAGAAAACCCACGCATTCACGGGGAGAATGTGCAAACTCCACACAGACAGTCGCCCGAGGCCGGATTCGAACCCGGGTCTCTGGCGCTGTGAGGCAACAGTGCTAACCACTATGCCACCGTGGCCCTCCCGCTGGCCATTGCTCCTGCAGGCTCCTGTGCCATCTTAATGGTGAAGTTTGGGAGCCTGTCGAGGAAGCAAGGCTTGCTGTGGACCTTAAAAGCAGCAGCAATGATGACGTCATATTCTGCGACTTTCTGACTGGAAATACTCAATTGCCAAGGCTTCCCACACGCTGGAAATCAATTGGCCAATTGAGTTAAAATTGCATCAATCTCACAGACCCATTTAGAATCGTGTGGGAATCACTAAATTCAGGGAACCCGCCAATTCCCCGCACCTGAGTTAAAATCGACCCCAAAGGATCAGGTCTTGGTAGATGAGTTCAACAACGTCAGTCTTCAGAACTGCAGACTCTAGTCAAACTGCAAGGTTTGGCTTGTGAATTGATAAAACAAACCTGTTATTAAGGAACTTGAATGAAATATCTCCAAGGCAGCTGGACCAAATGAATTCATTGAATTGGTCAATTTGTTTTCCCAACATCAGGTCTAATTTCATCATCCATTCTTTTGGAAGGATGGATTCACATATATTAGCTGAGTGGATAAGTTACTTTTGAAGGTCCAGAAATTCAGTTTGCAGCACCTGTTTTCGGTCTACTCTGCCCCAGGCAGGAAGCACACGGTGGCAACATTTAAAGCCAAGAATCATTTATTTAAATTAGGGTCCTATGTTTCTGCATTTCCCCAGTGGCTACAGCTTGGGAGGTGGAAGGCTGTTGAGCTTCCATTGAGAAGACGTTAGATAGCCTTGGAGGATGACCTTGAGCACCTCTGAGCCTAGAGCGCCCTCCTGCAAACTATAGCATCTTGGTGTGGGTTGTATCAGTCTAGGCCGGCTGGCTGAGTGTCACCAGCAAGGGAACTGGTGGAGTGTCTGGCAGAGGAACAGGCATGCTGCTATCCTGAGAGAGGACAGCAGGTGCCTCGCCCATGGAGCCAAGGCCACTCTCCTGGGGCAGCACCTCAGCACTCCTAGGGCTCTGCTGGAGAACAGAGTGCTGGAATGATATGATGCTCAGAAGCTTCTTTCTAGAGTGGCCCCAAAGCCACAATGGCAACTGTCTGAGCTTGCATGGCTCATATGAAGGGGGTGGTCACCCACACCAACCAGATGTCAACCCAGATTTCAGAGTCAGAGCTCCGGTCTCCACTCGTTGGGACAGTCTGGAGCAGGGTTTGAATCCTGCACCTTCTGACTCAGAGGTGGGAATGCTACCACTGAGATAAAGGCTTGCTCCCAGGGAGGGATTTATAGGCAAAGACATTTGAAAACCAATTCACTGGGAGATGTGGAACCAGTGGAGAAGTTAAAATGCAGCAATAACCAGCGTTTTCAGAAGCAGAGATGCGGGGGATAATTGGCCAATTAGTGCCCTTTCTCCAAACCTTCTCTCCATTCCCAGTAACTACGAGAGTTAAATGCACAAGACATCTCTCACTGTCACTATGGCCTTTGGCTGCAACATGTTCTTATCCAACCTAATTTCCACAATAAAGTGCTGTCAAGCCGAGCTCATAAACAGAACAAACCACAACCTTGTCACCAATAAAGAACAGTAACTAAGGAAGCAGCAGAACTATGGAATCATAAACCGTCATAATACATGACCACTTTATGTTGTGGAGTTTAATAGGATACTGTTCCCTCTGATCCCACTCTATGTCTGAAGGGTGTATAGACGTCCCAGATCAATGCCTCCATTATGTTATGAGGCTCAGACTGTGATTCAGTCCGGGTAGAATGGTGTTCAACGGGGACTGAAATTTAAAAGGGGCAATGTTAGTTCGCGGTGGGAAGTCGGTAGGGAGTGGACAGCATGCCCACCCGCAGCTTTGAGTCGGAGGCCAAGGCCTAGGGGTTCAATGCCACTGGTCAGCCGTGTTGTGTCCGTCGGTAGTAAGACACAAGACTGCAGGAGAACGGTACAACAGGTGTTTACTCAACATGGCTCACTCTGGAACTGAACTGTACAGATTACTACTCAGTGCTATATACAGGTGTGGTCACTGCCGGTACTACAGTATACATGAGCTGTAAAAAGTAGTTCCCCCCTTAAAGGTATATACATTACAATTCCTCCCCTTTTAGATTAACAGCACCATAACACTCATTTAACAATTAAATATCAAACTAATTACAATTGACACTTTTAACATACAACGTTAGCTGAAAATAGTCCATTTATATATTCAGTCTTTGGGGAGGTTTCCTGATCCTTTCTGGATAGCGCCTTTCCCGAGTGTCTCGCTCTTGGTGCGGAGACGATTCTGGCCCCCTGTCGTCGGTTGGGTCATCAGCTTCCGATGCTACTGTTTCTGGGGTAGATGCGACCTGTACGTCGGGTTCCTCACCAGGTATGTATGGGCGAGGCATGGGGTTGAATTGTTCCTGTGACTCTAGGATCTGGTCAGCATGGCATCTCACGATGTTCTCCCCAACGTCCACTGTGTACATTAGTGGGCCCTGCTGTGTGCATATCGTTCCTGGCTGCCATTTTTCTGTTCGGTAGTCGCGGGCCAAGACTGGTTGCCCTACATTGAAGCTCCTTGTTGGCTTCTCATGGATGTGCTGGAATTGCTTACTCTCAACATCTCTTCGTACGTTTGGTCTGAGCAAGTCCAGGCGAGATCTTAACCTTCGGTTAAAGAACATCATGGCCGGGGCCTGGTTGGTGACTGCATGTGAGACATTCCGGTAGGCGAACAGGAAATTGTCCACCTTATGCTGCAGCGGAATGTTGTCATTGTACATAGCCTTTATTGCCTTCTTAAAGGTTTGTACGAACCTCTCAGCCAATCCATTTGTGGCTGGATGATACGGGGCGGATGTTTAATGCCTTACCCCATTCTTATTCATAAACCTCCGGAACTCTTCGGACACAAACTGTGGTCCGTTATCGGAGCAAATCTGTTCTGGCAAGCCGTTCCTGGCAAAAGTGGTCCGTAGAACTGCAATAGTTTTCTCTGTGGTGGTGGAGGACATTTTGATGACCTCAGGCCATTTCGAGTGCGCATCCACGGCTATTAAAAATATTGAGTCCATGAATGGACCAGCAAAATCAATATGCACCCGTTGCCATGGAGATGAGGGCCACTCCCATGGGTGTAGAGGGCATGTGGTGGTGCATTTTGGACTTTCTGGCATCCTGAGCAGCTCTTGGTCAGGTCCTCGATTTGTTTATCGATTCCCGGCCACCACACATAAGCCCTGGCAAGGCGTTTCATTTTTCCCCCTCCCAGATGACCCTCATGAAGCTCATTGAGCACTCTATCCCTTAACTTGGGTGGAATTACCACTCGGGATCCACACATCAAGGTCCCCCGGCACACTGACAGCTGTTCTCTTCTTGTCGAGAATGCTGGCAACAGTGAGACGCCATGTGCTGGCCATCCCTTCACCGTCAAATCATATACCCGAGACAGTGTCGGGTCATTCCGGATCTCCTTTTCTATACGAGCGTTAGTTACCGGTAGGTATTCAACTATAGTCGAATGAAATATTTCGACAGGATCCACTGCTGGTGCTTCCTCCGCAGTAGGCAGTGGCAGGCGTGATAGCCCATCAGCATTTCCGTGCTGTTTCATGCCCTTATATTCAATCTCATAGTGGTGCGCCCCTAGAAAGAGTGACCATCTTTGTAGTCGTTGCGCAGTCATCACCGGAACGCCCTTCTTCAGATTAAAAATGGAGACAAGAGGCTGGTGGTCAGTCAGCAAGGTGAATTTCTGCCCGTGCAGATAGTGATTGAACTTTTTCACTCCCCACACTAGGCTGAGGGCCTCCCTGTCAATCTGGGCGTAGTTACGCTCGGCTGAGGTTAGTGATCGTGACGCAAAGGCTATTGGCCTCTCTGAGCCGTCCGAGAATTTGTGTGACAGCACCGCTCCAATGCTGTAGGGTGACGCATCACATGCCAACCGAATTGATAGTGCTGGGTTGAAATGGGCCAATACCTCTTTCGATGTGATTATCACAGAAATCACAGAAACCCCACAGTGCAGATAGAGGCCATTTCGGCCCATCGAGCCTGCACCGACACATATCCCACCCGATCCCCGTAACCCCACGTATTTAATCCCCCTAACACTAAGGGTCAATTTATCATAGCCAATCAACCTAACCCGCACATCTTTGGACTGTGGGAGGAAACCGGAGCAGCCGGAGAAAACCCACGCAAACACGGGGAGAATGTGCAAACTCCACACAGACAGTCGCCCGAGGCCGGATTCGAACCCGGGTCTCTGGCGCTGTGAGGCAACAGTGCTAACCACTATGCCACCGTGTTTTGCTCTTCTGGAAAGCTCGTTTACATTTGTCACTCCACTTCCATGGCACTCCAGTTTGCAGTAGGGTGTTCAGTGGGTGTAGTATTGTAGACAAATTTGGCAAGAACTTATGGTAGTAGTTTACCAGCCCGAGGAACGCCCTCAGTTGTGATACGTTTTCCGGTGCTGGAGCCTTGACTACTGCCTCAATCTTTTCTGGGGACTTATGTAACCCCTCTTTATCGATAACGTGGCCACAATACGAGATCTGTTTTTTAAAAAACTCGCATTTGGGGCGGTTAGCTCGGAGCCCATATTCCTTCAATCTAGTGAGCACCTGCTCCAGGTTGGCGAGGTGATCACTGTCATTTTCGCCCGTGACCAGGATGTCGTCCAAATAACACTGGGTCCCTGGGATCCCTTGCAGGACTTGTTCCATTGCCCTCTGCCAAATAGCCGGAGCTGATGCTACCCCGAATACCAGCCGGTTGTATTGGTAGAGACCTTTATGGGTGTTGATTGTGAGGTATTTTTTTGATGCTTCTTCTACCTCCATTTGCAGATACGCCTGGGCCAGATCAATCTTAGTGAAGCGTTTCCCTCCAGATAGCGAGGTGAAAATATCTTCAATCCGCGGAAGTGGATATTGCACGGTGTGAAGGACTGGGTTCACTGTTACCTTAAAGTCCCCACAGATGCGAACCTTCCTTGGTTCCCCAGGCGTGCTGCTCAACGACTTTTTCATCACAGGGACGATGGGTGTAGCCCACTCGCTCCAGTCTACCTTAGACAGTACTCCTGAATGTTCCAAACTCTCCAGCTCTGCTTCGACAGCTGGGCGGATCGCATAAGGTACCAGTCTGGCCTTAAAAAATTTTGGGCTTGCGTTTTCTTCGATTTTAATTGTTGCTGTCATGCCTTTTAGTGTTCTGAGTCCTTGCTGGAACACTTCTTGCGCGTCGGTTAGGATCTTTGACAGTCGCCCAGGTGTGACGTCGTCATCCTTTTTGGCAGCCACAGTCAGTGCTTGTATGGAATGCCAATCCAGCTGTAGATCCATTCACGTCCCAGTAATGGTGGTCCTCGATCTTGCAATACATACAGGTCTAGTTTTGGTGTTTCCTTACTGTTATATATAATGGTCACCCTTATTTTTCCTTTGGGGTAGACTTTTTGCCCAGTGTACGTCTTCAAAATAATTTTTGTGTCTCTCAAGGATATGTGTGAGAATAGCCGCTCGTAGTCCTGTCGGTTTATGACTGTTAGGGCTGATCCTGTGTCCAATTCCATTTTTACCTGGACTCCTGCTATCTTGAGAGTGACCCAAATGGTTCGGTGATCCTCCATTTTGATCACATTATGTAGTTTCAGACAACTCAGCTCCCTGCTTTCGGAGTCGGTATCACACTTTTGTTCGTCTGAACTGTTCTCCATCACCTTATGTGCCTTCTTGTACTTTTCTTTTGGAGATTTCTTATTGCTGGTTTTCTTTCCCGACCTGCAGACTCGTGCTATGTGTCCTACTTTTCCACACTGTCTGCACACTTTGTCTTTGAACCAGCAATCATTGTGGTCGTGTGTTGTTCTGCCGCAGCGATAGCACTTCTCTGTTCTGTATGACATTTTGTTTGTGCCATATTCTTGCGGTCTCTGTTGTATCTCTGCAGCGCCCCCTGCTGCTGCTTCATATGATACCGCAATGCAGAAAGCCTTGTCCAGCGTTAGGTCCTTTTCAGATAAAAGCCGTTTCTGGGTTCCTTCACTTTGAAGCCCACACACAAACTTGTCCCTTAAGGTATCTGCCAGTCCCATTCCAAACTGGCAGTGTTTCGATAGTTTGCGCAGTTCTGTTAAATATTCAGCATTGCTTTCATCCTTATGCTGGTTCCATTTGTGAAACTTGAATCTTTCTGCTATCAGCAGTGGTGTCGGGTTTAAATGTTCCTGTAGTATCATCACTATGTCTCCAAAGCTCTTTTCCACTGGCTTCGCTGGGGTTACTAGATTTCGTAATAAGCCATACGTCTTTGCACCCATTAAATTTAACAATACCGGCACTTTCTTGTCATCTGACACCTCATTTGCCTTGCAGTATACCTCTATTCGTTCGACATATGTAGTCCAATCTTCGACTTCATTGTCAAATGCGGTGATACTGCCACTCTTCGGCATTTTGGGTGTGGTTTAATATGGCTTAAAATGGCGTCTCCCGCGCTTTCCTTCCTCCCCCGCTGCTGCCAACGCCGCTCTCGGCGGTCCTCGTGGCAATGGCAGCACCCTGTAGGTTTCGCGCGCTTCTCCTGTGCTGCTGCCAACGCCGCTCTCAGCGGTCCTCGTGGCAATGGCGGCACCTCACGGGTTTCTGCGCGTCTCTCTCCCTCTCCTCGACGCTGCTCGGCCCCTGAACACCGGCTGCGCCCTGTGCGCTCTGCCCTCTCTCTCTCTCTCCCGTCGATGCTGCTCGGCCCTTTGCTGTGCCGCTCGGTCGGGCTCTAGCCCGACGCTGTCCGGGAAGGGTCTGCGCAGTACCTGTTGCCAGCCCGTTTCGCAGGACCACCGCGACTGGAAAGCCAAGCCTGGCTCTCAACAGCCTCCCCCGCAATTCTCGAGTCTCTGCTGGATGACTGGGCGGTTGCCCGTGGTCGACGCCCGTGTCTCTGGCGAATCCCTGGGAGGTGATGTAGAGTTGCAGGTAGGATCGAATTTGCCTTGTCACCAATGTTGTGTCCGTCGGTAGTAAGACACAAGACTGCAGGAGAACGGTACAACAGGTGTTTACTCAACGTAGCTCACTCTGGAACTGAACTGTACAGATTACTACTCAGTGCTATATACAGGTGTGGTCACTGCCAGTACTACAGTATACATGAGCTGTAAAAAGTAGTTCCCCCCTTAAAGATATATACATTACAAGCCGCTTGCAGGTTTTAGCGACACAGATCGGGCAGCCCAGAGGCCGCCAACCGGCAGCAAGAGAAGGTTATCAGCAGCAAGGTGAGTCATGGAGGCAGGAGGGGGGTGATCCAAGGGTCGTGCAGCCAGGGAGAAGGGAGCTCAGTGCTGTAGAGGCCTGAACTTTCCATGTGGGGTCCAGAGGTCCACTCGTGCTCCTCCTGACCCCACTAAGGAACGTTATTTTCACTTACTTTCTGTGGTCTTGCTGGCTTCCCAACAGCTGTATCTGGCGAGGTGGCCATATCAAGAACCCCGCTCAGGATAGGGTTAAGATGCCACCTGGGTCCCCATGTACATTTATTAATGAGGCCCACCGAAGTTAAAATGGGGATTCACCAGGGACGGAGCGGGAAAATGGTGCCACTCCATTTTAACTTCTTGCCCCATTCCTTCCTCTGCCAATCGGGCAAGAGATCAAGTTTTCCCCTAAAGAAACCATGGAGCTGTACCGTACGAGCTATAGATCTGATGGATTTATGTTTGTACTAGGCAACGATCAATCCATTGCTAGTCAGGCTGGGCCCCGCTTGCTAAGCTTAGCATCCCCATATTTAGAAAGTAAAATCGCTCAATCGACCGGACGTTTGAAGTGAGTCATTGATGTTGTTCCCCATGAGCTGCACAGAGTTTAGATTGATTGCATTTTTATCAAAGAGGGATGAATTGTGTGTGGGATTCTCCTTCGCCCCTTTAACTATTAGAAAGAAGAAAGACTTGCATTTATACAGCACCTTTCACGACCTCAGTACGTCCCAAAGTGCTTTATAGCCAGTAAAGTACTTTTTTTTTTGAAGTGCAGTCACTATTGTAATGTAGGAAGCGCGGCAGCCAATTAGCACACAGCAAACTCTCACAAATAGCAATGAAATAAAGCATCAGTTTTAGGTATTGGTTGAGGGATAAACATTGGCCAGGACACCGGAAAGAACTCTCCTGCTCTTCTTCAAATAGTGCCGTGGGATCTTTTACGTCCTCTTGAGAGGGTACACGGGGCCTCGGTTTAACGTCTCATCAGAAAAATGGCACCTCCAACAGTGCAGCACTCCCTCAGCACTGCACTGAAGTGTCAGCTTAGATTATGTGCTCAAGTCTCTGGAGCAGGAGGGGAGAACACTTCCCTGTGATTTTATGCAGTGGCCTGGTAGTGAGTTGTATTATTTCTGCCATAACCTTCAACGCTTTGTGTTTATTAAAACAAATATAAATGTTGTCCCTGTGTCTCTCTCAAGGGTGAAAACTGGGCAAAAGAGAGTCAAATTGTTCATTTAACTGCATTTCCAACTAGTTAAAAAAAAATACTGCTCTACCAGCTTTTACCCATTAATATTTGATGGGTTCTCACTAGTGGAAACTAAGTGGCCAATTTGCAAGGTTCTTGAGATGTCATGACTCAGACTTCTGGTGTATCTGATGAGTTTTGTAAAGATTTCCAAGGTCTGGAACTAGAATGACTTGTGATCTGGGAAGGAAATTGAGAAGAATAAAATGCCAACAAATTAGAGAGGAATGAATGAGTCTGGTTGTCTTATCTTATTGGCTACTGACCATTGATTTGCAAAGTGTGAAAATGGAGGAGATTAAGAGACATGGCCTACACTTGAAGGGGGTAAATTCAAATTTAATATGTGGAAACAAGTGACCGAGTGGGCAATCTGTGAAACAGACTCTCTAGGGAGACTATGCATTGATTCATTCAAATTGAATGAATTTCAAATTCAAGTCATAGCAAATTAGATAGATTTCTTTCAGATAATAACATTTTGGGATACAGCATATGAGTAATTTGAGACATGATATGTCGTAAGTGTAGCTTGCTTGGGAGGAACAGGTGACTTTGAGCCTATGGTTCCCAAAGCTCTCCACCACTGGGAGTTTTCCTCACAGCATGCCTGGGTCTTGTTGTAGACCAATTGATAAAGATTGATTGCTATGATTAGTCAACAACACTATTATTGTTGTATCATGTGACTACCAGGATGGTAAAAGGTGAACCAGGTATACCTCATCTTTTTTCATCCAGCAATTCCTATGTTCCTGACAGCATTGCAATTCACTGCAGGTCCCACAAACAGCAAACTGTTTTAGTGGTGTTGGTTAAGGGATCTTCAGATAGTGCTGTGGAATCTTTTACATCCATCTGAACAGGCAGATGCAACCTCAGCTATATGTCTCATCTGAAAGATGTCATCTCTAACAATGCAGCACAACAGTCGGCACTGCACTGGCATACCAACTTAAGTTATATGTGCATGTGGGGCCTGAACTCACAACCTTGTGACTCGGGTGAGCCAAGCAGGCACCAGGGGCTAGATTATCCTACCCCTTATCAGCCACTTTCAGGTAGGGAGAGGGAACTTATCCTGAGTCCCAGTTCCCGACCTTCTTCACAGAATCACAGAAACCCCACAGTGCAGATAGAGGCCATTTCGGCCCATCGAGCCTGCACCGACACATATCCCACCCTATCCCCGTAACCCCACGTATTTAATCCCCCTAACACTAAGGGTCAATTTATCATAGCCAATCAACCTAACCCGCACATCTTTGGACTGTGGGAGGAAACCGGAGCACCCGGAGGAAACCCACGCAAACACGGGGAGAATGTGCAAACTCCACACAGACAGTCACCCGAGGCCGGATTCGAACCCGGGTCCCTGGCGCTGTGAGGCAACAGTGCTAACCACTATGCCACCGTTCTTGCCAAACCCTTTCCTCTGGAAGTGACAGCAGACCCTGGATACACCTACCCATATTTGGCTGGAATTTTCAGGAAGGAGATGCTTCACCTGACATACTTTCCTTCATTAATACCTTAGCAATGTGGAGCAGCAGGAGTGTTCTGGCTCTCCAGCATTGCTAAGGGGATGAAGGGTGGTTTCCTGTGAGTTTCCTGCCTGCCTTGTAAAATGTAGCACCTCCCCTTGCCTTTATAAAGCAAATGGTGGCCAGCGGAGGGGGGGTGCCGTGCTGGGAATTCCCACTGCTCAGGGTCCAGTGGAACCTAACGTATGAGTGGGGGACCGTATACCGAGTGAGAGGAAGCGTACTGGCCTCCACAATGACAGATGAAGGTGCCGCCAATGGGGCCTGGTCAGGATTTATGTCCATCTCTGTAACATCGCTTGTCTCCACCCCTGCCTCAGCCCATCTGCTGCTGAAACCTTCATCCATGCTTTTGTCACCTCCAACCTTGACTTTTCCAATGCTCTCCTTGCCGGCCTCCCATCTTCCACCCTCCATAAATTTGAGCTCATCCAAAGCTCTGCTGCCTGTATCCGAACTTGCAACAGGTCCCGTCCACCCATCACCCCTCTGCTGCCTGTATCCGAACTTGCAACAGGTCCCATCCACCCATCACCCCTCTGCTGCCTGTATCCGAACTTGCAACAGGTCCCGTCCACCCATCACCCCTCTGCTGCCTGTATCCGAACTTGCAACAGGTCCCGTCCACCCATCACCCCTCTGCTGCCTGTATCCGAACTTGCAACAGGTCCCGTCCACCCATCACCCCTCTGCTGCCTGTATCCGAACTTGCAACAGGTCCCGTCCACCCATCAACCCTCTGCTGCCTGTATCCGAACTTGCAACAGGTCCCGTCCACCCATCACCCCTCTGCTGCCTGTATCCGAACTTGCAACAGGTCCCGTCCACCCATCACCCCTCTGCTTGCCAACCTACATTGGAATTATGTCCAGCAATGCCTTGATTTTAATATTCTCATCCTCATGTTCAAATCCCTCTATGGTCTCGCCCCTCCCTATCTCTTGTGATGAAATGTACATCCACTGTTGTTATTTTAGCGTACTAGGACCATGAGGAGTGCATGATGGCAGCCAGCTAGGCACCCAATAAGCCTCTCTTTCTCTCTCTCACTGGGAGCCTAAAAATAACAGGAGTCGATGTACACCACTCTCCAACTCTACAACCCTCCTAGAACTCTGTGTTACTCCAACTCTGGCTTCTTTTGTATCCCGCACTTCCTTAGAGCAACCATTTCTGACCGTGCCTTCAGCCGTCAAAGACTTAAGCTATAGAATTCCCTCCCTAAACCTCTCTGCTTCTCCACCCCTCTCTCTCCTCCATAAAGACGCACCTTAAAACCTACCTCTTTAACCAAGCTTTTGTCACCTGTCCTAATATCTCCTTATAGAGTCATAGAGTCATAGAGTCATAGAGTAATACAGCACGGATAGAGGCCCTTCGGCCCATCGTGTCCGCGCCAGCCATCAAGCCCTGTCTAATCTAATCCCATATTCCAGCATTTGGCCCGTAGCCTTGTATGCTATGGCATTTCAAGTGCTCATCCAAATGCATCTTAAATGTTGTGAGGGTTCCTGCCTCCACAACCCTTTCAGGCAGTGAGTTCCAGACTCCAACCACCCTCTGGGTGAAAAAGTTCTTTCTCAAATCCCCTCTAAACCTCCCGCCCTTTACCTTGAATCTATGCCCCCTAGTTATTGACCCCTCTACTAAGGGAAACAGCTCCTCAGCATCCATCCTATCTATGCCCCTCATAATTTTGTACACTTCAATCATGTCCCCCCTCAGCCTCCTCTGCTCCAAGGAAAACAAACCCAATCTGCCCAGCCTCTCTTCACAGCTGAAGCGCTCCAGCCCTGGTAACATCCTGGTGAACCTCCTCTGCACTCTCTCTAACGCGATCACATCCTTCCTGTAGTGTGGCGACCAGAACTGCACACAGTATTCCAGCTGTGGCCTAACCAGTGTTTTATACAGCTCCATCATAACCTCCTTGCTCTTATATTCAATGCCTCGGCTAATGAAAGCAAGTATCCCATATGCCTTTTTAACCACCTTATCCACCTGTTCCGCCGCCTTCAGGGATCTGTGTACTTGCACACCCAGATCCCTCTGACCCTCCGTCTTGCCTAGGGTCTTTCCATTCATTGTGTATTCCCTTGCCTTGTTAGTCCCCCCAAAGTGCATCACCTCGCACTTTTCCGGGTTAAATTCCATTTGCCACTGTTCCGCCCATCTGACCAACCCATCTATATCGTCCTGCAGACTGAGGCTACCCTCCTCGCTATTTACCACCCTACCAATTTTTGTATCATCCGCGAACTTACTGATCATACCCTTTACATTCATATCCAAGTCATTAATGTAGACCACAAACAGCAAGGGACCCAGCACCGATCCCTGTGGTACCCCACTGGCCACAGGCTTCCAGTCACAAAAACAACCTTCGACCATCACCTTCTGCCTTCTGCCACTAAGCCAGTTTTGTATCCAATGTGCCAAGGCACCCTGGATTCCATGGGCTCCTACCTTCTTGACCAGCCTCCTGTGCGGGACTTTATCGAAGGCCTTACTGAAATCCATGTATACCACATCCACTGCGTTACCCTCATCCACACACCTAGTCACCCCCTCAAAAAATTCAATCAAATTAGTCAGACATGATCTTCCCTTGACAAAGCCATGTTGACTATCCCTGATTAATCCTTGCCTCTCCAAGTGGAGACAAATTTTGTCCCTCAGGACTTTTTCCAATAATTTTCCTACCACTGATGTTAGGCTCACTGGCCTGTAGTTCCCCGGTTTTTCCCTACTACCCTTCTTGAATAATGGTACTACATTAGCGGTTCTCCAGTCCTCTGGCACATCCCCTGTGGCCAGAGAGGTCCTGAATATATGTGTTAGAGCCCCCGCAATCTCCTCCTTTGCCTCACACAGCAGCCTGGGGTACATTTCATCCGGGCCTGGGGATTTATCCATTTTTAGGCCAGCTAAAACCGCCAATACCTCCTCCCTCTCGATGTTAATATGTTCGAGCATATCACAGTCCCCCCGCCCTATTTCTATGTCTACATCGTCCTTCTCCATAGTGAAAACAGATGCAAAAAATTCATTTAGAACCCCTCCTACATCTTCCGGCTCCACACACAGATTGCCACTTTTGTCCCTAATGGGCCCTATTTTTTCCCTAGTTATCCTCTTACCCTTAATATACTTATAAAACATCTTCGGATTTTCCTTTATTTTGCCCGCCAGTGTTATTTCATGGCCCCTCCTTGATCTCCTAGTTTCTTTTTTAAGTATCCCCCTGCACTTTTTGTACTCCTCTAGGGCTTCCTCCGTCTTTATCCTTTTGTATCTACCAAAAGCCCTCCTTTTTTTCCTAATCCATTCTCGTATATCCCCTGACATCCACGGTTCTCTGTGGTTTTTGGAGCCACTCTTGACCTTTACAGGAACATGTTGCCATTGTATGATCTCAATCTCCCTTCTGAAAGCCTCCCATTGCTCCGATGCGGATTTTCCTACAAGTAGCTGATCCCAGTCCATTTTGGCCAGATCCTGCCTTATCCTATTAAAATCGGCCTTCCCCCAATTTAGAACCTTTATTTCCGGCCCATCCCTGTCCTTTTCCATGACCACCTTAAATCTTACCATATTATGGTCACTATCACCAAAGTGCTCACCTACTAGCACTTTTTCCACTTGGCCGGCCACATTCCCTAGAATTAGGTCCAGTACCGCCCCCTCTCTTGTAGGACTTTCTACATGCTGGCTCAAAAAGCTCTCCTGGATGCACTTTAAGAATTCTACACCCTCTGAGCCTTTCACACTCTGACTATCCCAGTTAATATTGGGGAAGTTGAAATCCCCCATTATTATTACCCTATTATTTGCACATTTCTCTGAGATTTGCCTACATATCTGTTCCTCTATCTCCCCCTGACTGTTTGGAGGCCTATAGTACACTCCCAGAAAAGTGCTTGCCCCCTTTTTGTTTTTAAGCTCCACCCATATGGCCTCATTAGAGGACCCTGCTAATATATCATCCCTCCTTACTGCAGTAATTGACTCCTTAATTAATATTGCGACACCCCCTCCTCTTATACCCCCCCCTCTGTCTCGCCTGAAGATTCTGTACCCCGGAATATTGAGCTGCCAGTCTTGCCCCTCCCTCAACCATGTCTCCGTGATAGCAACAATATCATACTCCCATGTGTTTATCAACACCTTCAGTTCATCCACCTTATTTGCAAGACTCCTTGCATTAAAATAGATGCCATCCAGCCTTGCCCTTATATATTTGCCCTGTCTACCAAGCTGACTTGTTTTTTTCTCTATAATTGGCAGCACATCCCCCCCTATTTCAGCTCCCCTCTGTATCCCATCCCCCTGCCAAGTTAATTTAAACCCCCCCCAACAGTGCTAGCAAACCTCCCCGCAAGGATATTTGTCCCGCTCTGGTTCAGGTGCAACCCGTCCGAATTGTACAAGTTCCACCTTTCCCAGAAGCAGGCCCAGTGATCCAGGAAAGTAAAACCTTCCCCCCTACACCAACTCTTTAGCCACGCATTCATCTGCTCTATCCTCCCATTCCTATACTTACTAGCACGTGACTACACTCCTGTGAAGCACCTGGAATGTTTCACTATGTTAAAGGAGCTATATAAATGCAAGTTGTTGAGATTGCAAACACCCCGTACAGTCTACAGGGTCCTGGACTGGGACTTGAACCTGCAACATTCCAACTCAGAGGCAAGAATGCTACCAAAAATATAGTAACTGAGAGAGCTGAAGATGATTTTATATGGACATATTATTATACAAAGGTTCATGTGTACACACCTAACACCATTTTCATTGGTACACACAGTGATGTTTCCCAGATGATTTTGTGCCCAAATCCTAGATCGGAGGCTTCCTCAATTGGTTCAAATGAAATTCAAGATGACCACACGCCATTAGCATCAGTCAGTATCACTCTCAGTTCCCAACTCATTACACCATGGAGTCTGAGCAGAGAACAGGTAAAAGTTTGCTGCAAGATAATACTGTGCATGAGTTACTAACTGTGATTAAATTTCTCAGGCCTAGGATTTGCCCAATGCTGGTAGTCCTGTCTTTCAGATAGACATCGATGGGGTAGATTTTCAACCTGTCACCCAGGTGTAAAATTGGCGTTCCGGGTTAGTGACTTATAGAAACCGTACAATTATTATTTCCACAATGGAAGTGAAAATCAGGCGGTTTCGAGAATGGAGGGCCGATCTGCAACATCAGTTTTATATCTAGGTGACCAGTTAAAAATTTACCCCTATATCGTACGTGTGTTGATTGGAGCAGGAGAGGAGGAATGTACAAGAGGAAGAAAGAGAAAAAAGACTAATGATAAAGGTTATCTGTCGGGAGGGGAATTTGTCTTCGGCGTATATTGGGAATTCAGCCATGCACTTCCCTCCCCTTGACCCTCCATCCATAATGGAGGCCTGATCAAAGTTTATTCCATGATGTCCTCTATACATGGAGCAAGCAGCGAAGGATCAGAGCGCAGGGCACTACAAAGGTGGAGAAGGATAGGTGAGAAGATTTACGAATGTGGTAAGGGAATTCAGTGTCCAGGTCACAGCATTTAAACCTCCCATATATGGCAAAATATTGTTTATGAACTTTCTGGGCACATCAGTGTGACAATATCTTTCTCACTTATTGTAGTCTTATCAGCCTTCACTGCATGGGCTACTTTCCAAACTCACTGGGACATTATGTTGAACATGCAGAGTTACAATAATTGTCACAGAATCACAGCCCCGATAATTGGCGGGGAGCGTATGGGTTTGGGGGGCTGAAAACGGGCGAAGAGTCCAGCAAGGTCGAACTTTGTTGTTCTATTTCCCACCCGGCAGCTGGTCAAATTGACAGGCTGTTCGGCAGCCAGGAAGGAAATACAGCGGGAGGAGGCCGCAGCCGAGGTCCCTTGGGGACGGTCCCCGGCAATTGGGAATGGGGGGGTGGGTGAGAAAGAGGCCGCGATCAGCAGGTGGGAGGCCAAAGCTTCCTTGAGGGAGCGGGGGGTGGGGGAGCACTCGTCATGTAGCCGGCAGCTCCTGCCTCCCTTTCACTGCTGGGTTTCCCGGCCCCTGGGAATTAATTTTAAATTGGGCTCCCAATTGCACTGTGGGAGCCTGATTCAAATCTGTTAATGAAGTGTCCTGCCTCTCCACGGAGCAACACTCGGACGCTCCGATATCCGCTGCCGTAAAAACGGCAGTGGCCGCTTGCGTGGCATGTTGGGGACGCATTCCCCATATT
The DNA here is from genome assembly GCF_052327205.1 of Somniosus microcephalus. Lineage (NCBI taxonomy): Eukaryota > Metazoa > Chordata > Chondrichthyes > Squaliformes > Somniosidae > Somniosus > Somniosus microcephalus. The sequence goes on along the minus strand of NC_140993.1, from coordinate 203,432,849 downwards.
TAAGTTTTTAACCTCCCCGACTCTCTTCTGCCCATTGTGGGGTGGGTGAACATCAAGTCTAATAGAGCTTACACCGCACAAGGAGGCCATTCAGCCCATCTCACCTGTGCCGGTGCTAGCTCTTCAGCTGGAGCTGTCTAACCTAATAGGATTTCCCTACCCTTTCGAGATAGCCTTTTATGTTTCTCTTTTTCAAATACTTATCCATTCCTCTTTCAACTGACGTTATTCTTTCTGGGAGTGAATTTTCTCAAGTGCTTTTGGTGCAAAACCAGTGCAGGTAATGTTTTCTGGCAGGAAATTTGGGCAGAATCCATTCACGCCTGATTTGATAGGTACATAGAATCAGGAGTAGGCCATTCAGCCCCTTGAGCCTGCTCCACCATTCAATTGGATCATGGCTAATCTGTACCTCAACTCTGTACTGTATGTACTTTGCAGAAGGAACTATATTCTGCAGCCCCTGTATACTGCAGTACCAGTAGTGACCACCCCTGTATATAAGCCTGTGCAGTAACTTTGCATAGTAGTTCCAGTTTTGTCTCCACTCAGTAAACACCTGTTGTAACCTACTCCTGCAGTCCGTGTCTCAATTACACACGGACATAATAAACTCAATTTTTACCCGTCTTTGATCCACATCCCTTGATATCCTTACCTAGCAAGCCACTCAGTTGTATCAAACCACTACATAAAATAAAACCGGACAAACCCAGTATTGTAGGTGTCGTCTTTCAGGTGAGATATTAAACTGAGGCCCTGTCTGCCCCCTCAGGTGGACATAAAAGATCCTATTTCGAAGAAGAGCAAGGGAATTCTCTTTTGGTGCCTGGCAAATGTTTATCCCTCAACCAACATCACTAAAACAGATCATCTGGTCATTATCACATTGTTGTTTGTGGGACATTGCTGTGCGCATATTGGCTGCTGCGTTTCCTACTTCATTGGCTGTACTTCATTGGCTGTAAAGACCTTTTTGGCATCCTGAAGTTGTGAAAGGAGCTATACAAATGAAAGTTCTTTCTTTCTTGTGGGTGTGAGGTGGCCCTCATCTCATAGCAGTTACTCATGGCCCTGGATCTGTGACCCCACTGCTCAGTGGAATGGCTAGTCTAACGGCAGCTCTCAGACCTTTGAAAGCCTTGAGACAAAATAGCCACCACGGTCTCTATGCAGGCTGCATTCTATCTTGTCTCCGATAGCCTCCAAAGCTGCTTTTGTGGAGGTCGAGGCACTAACTGGTCCCTGGCCTCTTCTTAGTTGGGGTTCTGCTGCAAATTCCAATGAAGCTGCATTGGTTGCTACAACAAGGACAAAGCATCCATCATGTTGCACAAAGCAATTATAGACTCAAGAACCTATCATTTGCCACAAATCCTCAGAGATTGACGTCAGAGCATTCACGTACATGTGATGTCCTTCTTTTCAGCGAGCACCCATAAGTTCTGGGTGACATGACTCCGAAGCCATTGGGAGCTTTCTACTCAGCCTCCACTGGGAAGGTAGCACATCTTCATCCATTCTTCTGGTTCCCTTGTGCTCTGTGAATCACCCAGTGACACACCCTCACTAACACAATCTAATTGCCCCCCAGCTGACAGGATCTGAGCTGATGCCTGGGAATTTGAAAACAATGGACTCGGGTGAGTTGGAGGGGGTTGGGTTAGGATCATGCTGCAGGGACTCCAGAGTGGCCTGATCCCCATCATCCTCTTCCTCATGATCAACCAGGAAGAAATCTCTTTCCTGCTGCTCGACATCCTTATCCTCCTCCTCTTCATCATTATCATCAGCGTCTTTTTCCTGTGATATCATTGCTGTGGTGGATCTTCAGGAAAGGGAAAGTAGATGCTATGACTGGGTGAGAACTACGCCTTGGGATTAAGGAGATGGAGAAGAGGGTAGTCATTGTGCCCCAACTTCTCCTGCAAGAAGATGGAGTGAATGAAGATAAGGCTCGCAGTTAAGGAGCATGTGGCAAGAGGCATGGGAGAGCTGAAGTAAGAGATGTGAGGTATGAGCCTGTTAAAGTGGAGGAGGGGTTTTAGGATTGTGCATGTAACTAATTAGTAAGAGGAGCTAGCTAGTCATAATGCAAGATCTTAAGTTAGAGGCCCTCTTAACCAGAGCGAATTATAGAAGTGTTCTTTTAAGAGGGTGAAGAGTATGCTGGTGCCCAGGCTAGGCAATGAAGAAAAGGAGAGAGTGCTAGTGTGTTACCTTGCCTACCCTGGTGAGATCATTGAATTAATTCTGGCATTGTTCTGAGTTGGTACTCAGTGACAGTGCTACCTCCCTCCAGGTGGCACAAATTATATCCCTGGGTGGCTTGGTGGCACTCACAGCCAGAAGTCTGCGCCTCCTGCATTCTATCTCTTCCAGGAGAGCCTGGGGATCTGAATCTGTGAACTGTGTTCTCCTCCTGCTTGGTGCCACCAACTGCTGCCCTGCTACCTTCTTGGTGCAGATGGTCCTGCTGTGGACAGAATTCATAAAAAGTATGATGAAAAGATTGATGAGATGTAAAAAGTTATCTGAGAGTCAAGTGAGAGACCCAAGCACTGTTTCTTCCTTACCTGCTTGTCCTTCAGTCTGCTGCTGGTGTGCAGTCTTTTTAAAGGCTAGACCCCAGTTTCATTGCACTCCAACTAATTACACCCATTTTAAAGATGATTTACCCTTTAATTGTGGCTAATTGTATTTCTGATTAGTAAATAAAGACTGAGTAACAGACACTGTCGCAGGCAAGTGACCGCAATACTCATATTGGTACAGCGTATGCATGTAAATTTTAACCTTTTAGTGGGTTTGTTTAGTGGGTAAGAAGAAGAGCAGAATGTGTGAGGGTAAGGGGAGGCTAGACAAGCATATGAGGGAGAAGGGAATAGAGGGTTACGCTGATAGAGTTACTTGAGGAAAGATGGGAGGAAGCTCAAGTGGAGCATAAACGCCAGCATGGACTGGTTGGGCCGAATGGCCTGTTTCTGTGCCATATATCCTATGTAATCCTATGTTTTTTGATCGTTGTGAGCGCTTTACTTCTTTGGTTAATGAATGATGATAGATATTTGTGAAATAAATATGTACATGGGAAATAGATTAACCTGTATTGTGTGAGTGTGTGTAAGGCACTAGAATTAGTGCATGTGTCTAAAACGGTGTGTCATCGCCACACCTGTGGCTAGTCAGCGATTTCTATTGGACAATGCATTAGAAATAAAAGGGGGGCTTTTGGCAGTTACAAAAGACTAAAGACGGAGGAAGCCCTAGAGGAGTATAAAAAATGCAGGGGCATACTTAAAAAAGAAATTAGGAGGGCGAGGAGGGGCCATGAAATAACACTGGCGAGCAAAATAAAGGAAAATCCTAAGATGTTTTATAAGTATATTAAGGGCAAGAGGATAACCAGGGAAAGGGTAGGGCCCATTAGGGACCAAAGTGGCAATCTGTGTGTAGAGCCAGATGATGTAGGCGGGGTTTTAAATGAATTTTTTGCATCTGTGTTCACTATGGAGAAAGATGATGCAGACATAGAAATCGGGCAAGGGGGCTGTGACATACTTGAACATATTAGCATCGAGAGGGAGGAGGTGCTAGCGGTTTTAGCAGGCCAAAAAGTGGATAAATCCCCAGGCCCGGACGAGATGTATCCCAGGCTGCTGTGTGAGGCAAAGGAGGAGATTGCAGGGGCTCTGACACAAATTTTCAGAACCTCTCTGGCCACAGGGGATGTACCAGAGGACTGGAGAACAGCTAACGTAGTACCATTATTCAAGAAGGGTAGCAGGGATAAACCAGGGAATTACAGGCCAGTGAGCCTAACATCTGTGGTAGGGAAATTATTGGAAAAAATTCTGAGGGACAAAATTAGTCTCCACTTGGAGAGGCAAGGATTAATCGGGGATAGTCAGCATGGCTTTGTCAAGGGTAAATCATGTCTGACAAATCTGATTGAATTTTTCGAGGGGGTGACTAGGGGGGTGGATGAGGGAAATGCTGTGGATGTGGTTTACATGGACTTCAGTAAAGCTTTTGACAAAGTCCCGCATAGGAGACTGGTCAAGAAGGTAAGAGCCCATGGGATCCAGGGTGCCTTGGCGCGTTGGATCCTAAACTGGCTGAGTGGCAGGAGGCAGAGGGTGATGGTCGAAGGTTGCTTTTGTGATTGGAAGCCTGTGTCCAGTGGGGTACCTCAGGGATCGGTGCTGGGTCCCTTGTTGTTTGTGATCTACATAAATGATTTGGATGAGAATGTAAAAGGTATGATCAGTAAGTTCGCAGATGACACGAAAATTGGTGGGGTGGTAAATTGTGAGGAGGAAAGCCTCAGGCTACAGGACGATATAAACGGGTTGGTCAGATGGGCGGAAAAGTGGCAAATGGAATTTAACCCTGAAAAGTGCGAGGTGATGCATTTTGGACGGACAAATAAGGCAAGGGAATACACAATGAGTGGTAGGACCCTAGGAAGTACAGAGGGTCAGAGGGACCTTGGTGTACATGTACATAGATCCCTGAAGGCAGCGGAACAGGTAGATAAGGTGGTTAAAAAGGCATATGGGATACTTGCCTTCATTAGCCGAGGCATAGAATATAAGAGCAGGGAGGTTATGATGGAGCTGTACAAAACGCTGGTGAGGCCACAGCTGGAGTACTGTGTGCAGTTCTGGTCGCCTCACTATAGGAAGGATGTGATTGCTTTGGAGAGGGTGCAGAGAAGATTCACCAGGATGTTACCTGGGATGGAGCGCCTCAGCTATGAAGAGAGGCTGGACAGGCTGGGGTTGTTTTCCTTGGAGCAAAGAAGGCTGAGGGGGGACCTGATTGAGGTGTACAAAATGATGAAGGGCATAGATAGGGTAGATAAAGAGGAACTTTTCCCCTTAGTAGGGGGGTCAATAACAAGGGGGCATAGATTCAGGGTAAGGGGCAGGAGATTTAGAGGGGATTTGAGGAGGAACTTTTTCACCCAGAGGGTGGTTGGAATGTGGAACTCAATGCCTGAAAGGGTGGTAGAGGCAGGAACCCTCACAACATTCAAGAAGCATTTGGATGAGCACTTGAAATGCCATTGCATACAAGGCTATGGACCAAATGCTGGAAAATGGGATTAGACTGGACAGGGATGGATGGGCGGCGCAGACACGATGGGCCGAAGGGCCTCTTTCTGTGCTGTAAAACTTTATGGCCTAGAAATTCAGTGCCCTTCGCGCCGATTTTGCAGCGCTAGAGGGCCTAGCGCTGCAATTGGCGCCGGTTCCTAAATTGCCTGGGGCCCTTCCGCGGCGGTAGACCGGTAGCGCTGCGCCGGCACCGATGACGTCATCGGTGTGCGCAGCGTCCCGGTTGCCGTGGTAACCCGGCCCCAAGCTGAAATTCAGTTGCGCCCGCCTCGCCCGTGGCAGGCGCAACTAAGACTCTGGCAACAGAGTCTTCCCCCAGTGTGCGCCGGCGCATAAAGGTGGAGCGGCGGCCGGCCGCGTTCCCGGCGGCCGCCTGCCCGCACCTCCCTTCCCGGACTCCTGCATTCCCCCCCCGCGGCCCTGATCAGTGTCTCATGCGTGCCCGGCACTTCCCCGAGGTGCCGGGCTCAGATGTCGGGTCAATCCGCCGGACAGTTGTCGGCTGCAGGCAGCTCCTCCTTAACAGGAGGAGGAGGCCTGCAGTTCCCCCGCCTGCCGCACCGCATCGGGTGCCGCAGCGGGGGATTAGCGCCGGGAAACCCAAGTTCACGCCCGTTTTGAGGCGCTAAAGGAGGGATTTAGCGCCCGCCGCCGTCTGGGCCCGGCGCACCCGAATTTTCGTCGGGCGCTGCCGCATTACCGCTGGCGCAAACTTTCTGGCGCTACAGCCCTGGCAAGACCAGAACCCAATTTCTAGGCCTATGACTCTAACACTGCTCCAGTGAATATGCAAATAAGCTGACTCAGGAAGCGCCGTGTAAATACCTCTCGAGGCCACTGGCCAGTGCTAATTTTTCTTTAATGGTGTAACAGTGATACAACTCATCCTGAAGAAACTCTAGGCCTTCACCTCAATGGTGCCCTGAGGTAAAGCATTCCATGTTCTGTGGGGAAAGAATGACTTCTAAATTCCCCTTTGTTCTTGTTACATTGTTATAGTATCACATCGTTAAATGGAACTACTTTGGTATGGAACTACTTTGGTATGGTGTAGTTATATTGCTACGTGGTACACTGTGCACGGGCAGTGTACAGTGCAGCGTCGGACATCTTGTATCACTCCGCACCATGCGGCAGCACTGTAACAAAGCAGAATACAGCAAAGTAAAAGCACTAACTAAAATGAACTAAAAGTGTCTGTAATATATATAGTATAAGAACACAAGGAGACACAACATGGTGGCAGCGGCATAAGTGAGTACAAAATTGTGCTATACGAACTACGAATAAGACGAAAAGTGATTTTATGAGCTGATTGTGAGTGCTGGTGTCTGCGCTGATTGAGAGAATCGTACGGGAAACTAAAATGACGGCTGCCGCTGCACTGACTGTGCAAATGCGACCCCTCATGAACTGGGAAGCCGACGATATAGTAGAAGCATTCCGCAAGTTCAAACAGAAATGTGAGTTTACATTCTAAAGCTTCCTGAAGGGTACTACCAATGAGAAAAAGGTTAGTTACATTCTGTTGTGGACAGGAGAAAAAGGTCTAGATTTGTATAATAGCTGGAGTTTGACTGAAGAGGAAAAGGAAAACTCTGCGACAATTTTTGATAAATTCAGCAACCATCTAGAGCCTAAATCTAATCACCGTATACACAGATACAAATTCCAGAGTCTAAGACAAGAACCCGGTGAAACAGCTGACAATTTCTTGACAAGGCTGAGAAATGAAGCCAGCAAGTGTAAATTTAAGGAAATGGAGGAAAGGCTTGTGGACCAGCTAATATGGGGGTCAGCGCATGTAGAGGTACAAAAAGCCCTGATAGGAAAAGAAAAGCTTGGAATAACAGAGGCTATAGATACTGCGAGAACTCATGAAGCCATGAAGCAGCAAATGAAAATGCTGATTTCTCAAACGGCTGACATGCGGACGGCTTCTGAGACGGACAACAGAGTGGATGCAGTGAGAGAAAAGTACAACACACAAAGACATGCACATGACAACGGGGGAAACGTGAAGAAATTCTGGAAGACCGCACGATTACACAGACAAGAGGAAATGTCCAGCATATGGAACAAGCTGCAATGCATGTGGCAAACTAAACCACTGGGAAAAGAGGTGTAGAACAAAGAAAGAAGGAACATACATCAAAAACAAAGGCAGACAGCAGAACCAGAGAAAGAAACACAATATCCATGCCATGGATGAGCAGGATGATGATGATGATCATGACAATGCACTAAACATCGAAACCATAAAGATACAGCTTCACGAGATGTCCAGAGCGGAAAATACTCCGAGGAGAGAATTGCACACCATCACCCAAATTTAAAAAAAGGTCAAAGGTCGGCCCACAACCATCAACTTAAAGTTGAAGCAGGACACGGGCTCAGAGCAACATTCTCCCATTGAGACTGTACCAGCAGATCTTTCCCGAAAACCTGATAGAAGATGGCTACCCAAAAAATGGTTGTTTAAAGGCAAGTAATGTCATGCTGACAGCATACGGGGGGAGTGAGATTAAACAACTTGGAATAACCTTTATCAAAGGGACACATAAAAGAAAGAACATCAATTGCATGTTCTATGTCACCGACACTGAGGGGCCAGCGATCCTGGGATTAAACAGCTGCGAGAAGTTGAGATTCATCTCAGTGCATCACGAACTGACGGAAACGCCACTGAAGATAGACAGCAACACCCCACTGGAGAATCGCCCACAAATCAAGAGTAAAAAAGACTTGATAGACATGTATCCGGAATGTTTCGATGATACAGTGGGATGTTTCGGAGATTTCCAATACCACATCAACATCGATCCAGAGGTAAAGCCAGTTATCCATGCTCCACGAAAAGTACCCATCGAGCTGAAGACAAAGCTTGAAAGAGAGCTAAAGGAGATGGAAGAAAGGGAGTGATCGTAAAAGTAATTGAACCCACAGACTGGGTAAACTCAATTGTGGTACGAGAAAAGCCAAACGGGCGTCTCAGAATATGTTTGGACCCCAAAGATCTAAACCAGGCGATAAAGAGGGACCACTATCCCACCCCAACGCTAGAGGAGATTACGCCATCACTGTCAGGAGCCAAGGTTTTCTCAAAACTAGATGCCAGAAATGGATATTGGAACATGAAGTTGGATGAGGAATCAACAACACTGACAACATTCAACACACCATTTGTGTTGTATCCGTGTGTTAATGAAGACACGGAATGCAAGAGTTGGTTTACAGGTGTTTACTGAACAAGGTCTGGAGGTGAACTAACAGATACAAGACAATATACAGGCTTATATAGCCCAAGTGGCCATTACTGGCATTACAGTACACAGGGGGCTCTTAAAGGCACATACACCACAATTCCTCCCCTTTTAGACAACCAGTACATAATATTTTAAGTAATCATTAATTAACATGTTACAAGAACAATAATCTACACATTTGCTGCAGTTAATCAATTATAAGTCAGTCTCTCTGGAGGCTTCCTGACTCGGTCCGGATAACGCCTCGGTGGTGTAGTAGTTTCTGGTGGTGTAGTAGGTTCTTTTGGAAAGGCTGATTCGGCTTGAATGCCAGTGTCGGGTTCATCTGGTTCCAGTATCACCGGATCGGAGGTAGATACTATGGGTATCTCTACTTCATCATTAGGCGTATAGAGTTGTGGTGTAGGTTGTCCCTTTTTGGATGACTCTATGATCTGGTCAGCATGGCGCCTTATTATGCTTTCTCCAATGTCCACGGTATACATCAGCGGTCCTAGTCATGTGCAAATAGTTCCAGGCTGCCATTTCTCGGTACGGTAGTCCCGGGCCAAAACTTGTTGACCTATCTGGAAGGTTCTAGTTGGCCTTTAATTCATGCCTTGAAATTGCCGGTTCTCCACGTCCCTTCTGATGTTTGGCTTGATCAAATCTTCCGGCATCTAGGCTTCTATTGAAGAACATCATGGCGGGAGTTTGGTTTGTAACCACATGTGTTGCATTCCTGTATGCAAACAAGAAGTTATCTACCTTATGCTGAAGTTTTATGTCTTCATTACCCATGGCCTTTATGGCCTTCTTGAAGGTCTGGACAAACCTTTCAGCCAATCCATTGGTGGCGGGATGGTATGGGGCAGACGTGTAATGCTTAACCCCATTGTTCTTTAAGAACTTCCTGAATTCTTCGGACACAAATTGCGGTCCATTATCAGAACAGATCTGTTCAGGCAGCCCATTCCTGGCAAATATGGTCCTTAATACTGTGATGGTTTTTTCCGTGGTGGTGGAGGACATCTTTATTACCTCCGGCCACTTGGAGTGTGCATCAACCGCGATTAAGAACATTGAGCCCATAAATGGACCAGCAAAGTCGATGTGTACCCTTTGCCATGGAGATGAGGGCCACTCCCATGGATGTAGAGGGGCTTGTGGTGGGGCGTTTTGGACCTTCTGGCATCCTAGGCAGCTCTTGGTCATTTCTTCGATGTCTCCATCGATACCTGGCCACCACACAAACGCACTGGCTAGGTTCTTCATTTTCACTCCACCCAGATGCCCCTCGTGAAGCTCCTTTAGCACTTTATCCTGGAGTTTGGGTGGAATCACCACTCTAGATCCACACATCAAGGTTCCTCGGCACACTGACAGCTGTTCTCTTCTTTGCGAGAATGCTGGCAACAGTGATTCGCCATGTGCTGGCCATCCCTTCACCGTTAATTCGTAGACTCGTGAGAGAGTTGGGTCATTTCTCATTTCCTTTTCAATGGCAGAATTTGTTACTGGTAGACATTCCACTATGGTTGAGTGGAACATCTCCACTGGGTCTACTGTAGGTGCCTCTTCTACCGTTGGCAACGGTAGGCGCGATAAACCGTCAGCATTCCCATGCTGTTTTGATCCTTTGTATTCTATGTCATATTGGTGTGCCCCTAGGAAAAGGGACCACCTCTGTAGCCTTTGCGCTGTCATAGTGGGAACACCCTTTTTAGGGTTGAATATGGAGACGAGGGGTTGATGGTCAGTCAACAAGGTAAATTTTTGTCCGTGCAGGTAATGGTTGAATTTCTTCACTCCCCATACCAGGCTGAGTGCTTCCCTGTCGATCTGGGCATAGCTACGCTCAGCTGAGTTCAATGAGCGTGACGCAAAAGCTATCGGCCGCTCCGAGCCATCAGGGAATCTATGTGATAATACCGCTCCTACGCCGTAAGGGGATGCATCGCACGCCAGCCTGATTGGCAGTGATGGGTTGTAATGAGCCAAAACTTCCTTGGACGTGATCAAGCTTTTGCATTTATGGAAGGCACGTTTACAGTCTTCGCTCCATTTCCAAATTACTCCCGTTTGTAGCAGTTCGTTAAGAGGGTGCAGAACAGTTGACAAGTTCGGTAAAAATTTATGATAGTAATTTATCAATCCCAGGAACGACCTTAATTGTGAGACATTTTCAGGTGCTGGGGCTTTTATGACTGCTTCAATTTTTTCAGGTGACTTATGCAACACTTCCTCGTTAATTATGTGGCCACAATATGATATTTGCTTCTGGAAAAATTCGTACTTGGGGCGATTTGCTCGTAGGCCCCGTTCTTTCAGCCTAGTGAGCACCTGCTCCAAATTGGCAAGGTGCTCGTTGTCGTTTTCTCCTGTTACAAGGATGTCGTCTAGGTAGCCCTTGGAGGACTTGCTCCATAGCTCTTTGCCAGATAGCTGGAGCTGATGCTACTCCGAAAACCAGTCGATTGTACTGGCACAGGCCTTTGTGTGTGTTTATCGTGAGATACTTTTTAGAGGCCTCTTCAACTTCCATCTGTAGATATGCCTGTGCCAAGTCAATTTTGGTGAAACGTTTCCCTCCGGATAGTGAGGCGAAAATATCTTCAATCCTCGGAAGAGGATACTGTACCGTGTGAAGGACCGGGTTTACAGTCACCTTGAAGTCCCCACAGATGCGAATTTTTCTCTGTTCTTCAGATTTATCATTATTCAATGTTTTCTTCATGACTGGGACGATGGGTGTTGCCCATTCGCTCCAATCTATCTTGGATAATACGCCTGCCTTTTCCAAATTCTCCAGCTCTGCCTCGACTGCTGGACGAATTGCGTATGGTACCGGCCTTGCCTTAAAAACTTGGGAATTGCCGCATCTTTCACTTTTATTGAGGCGGTGATGCCTTTCAAGGTTCCTAGTTCCTGTTGAAACACTTCCTTGGCATTGGCCAAGATGTCTTTTAATCGTTCAAGTATGACATCATCATCATTTTTTTTCTTACTGGTCACCGTCAGTGCCTGAATGGAGTGTCAGTCTAAGCGTATCTTCCTGATCCATTCACGTCCCAACAGCGGTGGACCACCATCTTGCAGAACGTATAAATATAACTTCTGTATTTCCTTGCCGTTGTATACAACAGGCACCTTTATTTTCCCTTTTGGGTGTACTTTCTGCCCCGTATATGTTTTCAAGATAATGGATGTGTCTTTCAAAGGTATATGCGGAAATAGCCGCTCGTAATCCCGTCGACTTATGACGGTTAGGGTTGATCCTGTATCTAGCTCCATTTTAACTGGGGACCCCGCTATCGTGAGGGTAACCCAAATGGTCTGGTAATCTTCTTTGGCAATTGCATTATGTAATTTGAGAGAGCTTAGTCTCTTGTTTCTGGAGTCGCTATTGCTCTTCTGGTCTTTGGAGCTACTGTCCGTCATCATTTGTACCTTTCTGTACTTTTCCTTATTGATTTTTTTTCTGTCAGTGGATTTTTGTTTCCAGATCGGCATACACGTGTAATGTGTCCCATCTTTCCGCATTGCCTGCATGCTTTGTCCTTGAACCAGCAGTCCCTCAGGTCATGGGTGGATCTGCCGCAGCGATAACATCTCTCGAAACCCCGTGTCATTTCATGGGTGCCGAAGTCCTGTGGCTTTTGCTGTATCTCTGCAGCTCCTCTTGCTGCTGCTCCATATGATACAGTCACACTGAAAGCCTTTTCCAGTGTCAAATTTTTCTCAGAAAGTAGCTTGTTCTGTGTTCCTTCACTTCGGAGACCGCAGACGAATTTGTCTCGTAGAGAATCTGCTAGTCCTGTCCCGAATTGGCAGTGTAGGGTATCAACAATCTCCTTAAAATTCTTGTCCATCGGTTTGGCTGGAGTGATTAAGTTTCATAACAGCCCGTATGTCCTTGCGCCCATTAGATTTAGAAGTACCGATGCCTTTTTATCATCTTTTATTTCATTCGCTGTGCAATATTTCTCCACTCTTTCCACATATGTGGTCCAATTCTCTACATTACTATCGAAAGCAGTAATATTGCCAGTCTTAGGCATCCTGAAAAAAAATGGCGCCTCCCACGCTTTCCTTTCTTCCCCGCAGAAAAAAAGTGGCGCCTCCCGCGCTTTCCCGCCGCTGCCGCTGCTGACAACGCTGTTCTCCGCGGCTTTTTTTTTTTACACAGGTGTTTTTAATAGGTGGAGACTCGTTCCCGCCAGACTTTCTGGGACTTTTCCCTCCCTCTGCTTGGTCCGAATGCCGACCTGCTTTGCAGCGCCGGCCGTCTCCCGAGTGCTCCACCCTCCGTCTCTGTTTGCCTCCGCCTTCGCTGCTCGGCCCCGCTGCAGAGCCAGCCGATCGAGCCCCAGCCCGCCGCCCAGGAAGGATTATTGCAGTACCTGCCACCAGCTCGGCTAGCTGGTGAAACCACAGCTTTTCCCTTTCTTTCTTGTTTTCCTTCGACTTTCGTCTGAGGAATCGATCTCCTTGAGGTGCTGCCGAATTGCAGGTAAGTCCGTTTCCAATTCATTGCCACTGTTGTATCCGTGTGTTAATGAAGACACGGAATGCAGGATTTGGTTTACAGGTGTTTACTGAACCAGGTCTGGAGGTGAACTAACAGATACAAGACAATGTACAGACTTATATAGCCCGAGTGGCCATTACCGGCATTACAGTACACAGGGGGCTCTTAAAGGCACATACACCACAATTTGGGTGTTACAAATTCCTGCGGCTACCATTCGGGCTAAAGGTCAGTCAAGATATTTTTCAACAGAAAATAGATGAGACATACAGAGGCTGTGAAGGAGCTATAGGAATAGCTGATGATATTCAGATCTATGGAGCAGATGAAAGAGACCATGACATGCACCTACATGAGGCCATGGAGAGTACCAGGAAGGCTGGCCTCAAGTTAAATGCAGATAAGTGCATAGGTAAAATCAAGGAATGCCAATTCTTCGGTATGATTTATACACCAGAGGGAGTCAAGCCAAATCCAGAGAAGATTGCGGCGATTGCTGAAATGAAACCACCCAAAGACAAGAAAGAGCTGAGGAGTTACCTCGGCTTGGTCCAATACATGAGTTCTTTCATCCCACACATGTCAGAACATACAACAAATCTCAGAGAGCTATTGAAAGAAGACGCCGAATACCAGTGGTCTGAATCACATGAAAGGAATTTCAAACAACTTAAAGAACTGTTGTGCAAAGAAACAAGTCTGTCATATTATGACAGAAGAAAACCAGTCACTCTGCAAGTAGACGCTTCTACCAGAGGACTAGGGGCAGCTCTGGTGCAGGAAGGAAAGCCGATAGCTTTCGCATCAAAGGCCTTGACGTCAGCCGAGATGAGATACGCCAACATAGAAAGAGAACTATTAGCAGTAGTGTACGGATGCGAGAAATTCCATACATATCTATATGGCAGGCGATTTACAATAGAGAGTGACCATCGTCCACTAGAACAGATCTATAAGAAGAATCTGTGCAAAGCGCCTGCAAGACTGCAAAGACTACTTCTAAGGATCCAAAGCTATGACTTCTCGCTTAAATATAAGCCAGGAAAGGAAATGGTGCTAGCAGATGCGTTATCTCGATTGTCACCATATGAGAAACACGAGGTGGAGGGCCTAACAGTAAAAATCCACCACCTAGTGAATGTTACCCCTACAAAGCTCAGTCAAATCAGAGATGAGACTAGCAAAGATGAGGAGTTGCAACTACTCACACAACAAGTAATACAGGGGTGGCCAGAGAGAATCCAGCAGGTACAGGCGACAATTCGTTAATACTGGACGATTAAAGACGATATTGCAGTAGAAGACGGTATTCTCCTTGCTGGATCGAGGATCATCATGCCAAAGATGATGCAGACACAACTTCTCCATCTCATGCATGAAGGCCACATGGGAATGGAGAAATGCAAGCTGAGAGCCAGGTCAGCTGTATACTGGATAGGCATGTACAAAAATATCGAACAGATGGTCTCTGCATGTGGTATATGCCAGAAATACAGAAATGCACAACAGAAAGAGGAGATGATACCTAGTGAAATACCGTCACGACCATGGCACACTGTTGGGGCAGATATCTTCATGTGCAATCAAGAATGGTATCTCATAGTGTCAGATTACTATTCCAAGTTTCCTTTTGTGAGAAGGATGAAAGACTTGAGAGCCACAACTACCACCAGGATTGCAAAGAGCTTGTTTGCTGAACAAGGAATCCCAGAAAAGGTAATCACAGAATCACAGAATCACAGAAACCCCACAGCGCAGATAGAGGCCATTTTGGCCCATCGAGCCTGCACCGCCACATATCCCACCCGATCCCCATAACCCCACGTATTTAATCCCCCCTAACACTAAGGGTCAATTTATCATAGCCAATCAACCTAACCCGCACATCTTTAGACTGTAGGAGGAAACCGGAGCACCCGGAGGAAACCCACGCAAACACGGGGAGAATGTGCAAACTCCACACAGACAGTCGCCCGAGGCCAGATTTGAACCCGGGTCCCTGGCGCTGTGAGGCAACAGTGCTAACCACTATGCCACCGTGCTGTGACAATGGAACCCAGTTCACATCAAGTGAATTCAGAGCTCTGGCAGAAAAGTATGGGTTCAAAATAGTAACCTCAACCCCACATTTCTCAAGGGGACACGGGTTCATCGAAAGACAGATCCAGACTGTCAAGAGAACTCTCATCAAAAGTAGTGAGATGGGGGAAGACCAAGACCTTGCCCTCCTATCACTCAGATCAACACCACTGAAAGCAGACATGAAATCACCTGCGGAATTGCTGAATGGGAGGAAGTTTAAGACTACACTACCAGCAAAAAGACATCCTCCCAGGACCAGGAGGACTTCAGACAAAAGCTGGCAGAAGCACAAATCGTATGAAGCAAACATTATGATAAACATGCAAAGACACTACCAGAATTGTTGAATGGACAATCAGTGCATGTGCAAGACCCGGTGTTGAAAACCTGGAATCCAGCCAAGGTCATTGGAAAAGCTGATACTCCAAGATCCTACTTCGTAGAGACTGAACCTGGTAACCAATACAGACGGAACAGACTCCACATCAGACCTTCACCTGAACTGGATAAGCAGCAGACAACATCAGCAACATTGACAACACCAGCTACCACAAGCAGTACAACACCAGAAACAAGCGCTACAAATCAAACAACCACGAGCATGCACACTCCAACTCCAAAGGCGACAGCAACAACAACAACGAGAGCGGAACACACCAAAACACCGCAGAGAGGAATGGTCACCACCAAATCCACAAGATGGAGGGATAACATCCAACCACCTGAGTGATATCGCGAAAAAAACCTCATAATTCTTTGCAGTTGATAATAATAGTTTAGATATATTTGTTAATTTAATTTGTTAAATTTCATGTTTTAGTTTTTTGAGAAAGAGGGATGTTACATTGTTATAGTATCACATCATTAAATGGAACTACTTTGGTATGGTGTAGTTATATTGCTATGTGGCACACTGTGCACGGGCAGTGCACAGTGCAGCGTCGGACATCTTGTATCACTCCGCACCATGCGGCAGCACTGTAACAAAGCAGAATACAGCAAACTAAAATGAACTAAAAGTGTCTGTAATATATATATAGTATATAAGAACACAAGGAGACCCAACATCTTCTGGCGAAAAGTCTCAGTCTGTGACCTTTATTACCTTCATCATTTTGAAAACCTTTGCAGTTTCCCCCTTAGCCACCTGCTCTCCTGTGAAAAAAGCCCCAGTTAGAAGATGTACTTGAGGCATTTTTCACTGGTACTTTACCACCAGTGGTTGGGAAGGGCAGTCGGCACAAAGCGTGCAGTAACAGGCAGCACACACAGCAAAATCTATTGCAAGTCTTGAGATATAAACTAACGGTGATAAATCTGCAGACAAACTGTCTGGAGGAGTGTTTGTAAAAGAGACATGTAAGTAAGAGTTACACCTTATAAAAGATTCTGGAAATATATTTATGACCTTGTTTGCTAATATAAAGCATGCGGGCAATTTCTAGTATTTCATGAGTTGCTAAAATGTGAAAACAAGCTAAAGGAAACCTCCCTCTCCCCCTCCTCTCTCCTCCCCCACCCTTCTCCCTCCTTTTTCTCCTTCTCCATCAACCCACCCTTTCCTCACCCTCCCATCTTCTCCCACCCCTTTCCCTCTTTTTTCTCCTCCTCCATCCCCACCTTCTCCACCCCCCTCATCCTCCCTGCCGCATCTCCAGGCTCACATCTCTGCTGCTCCCCCAACAGAGCCCCTCTGCCTTACTCCTCCCCCTCCCTTCTCTGTCAGCCTGCAGATTATGTGGAAAGAACTGTAATGCCATAGATCAGAAAGGAAGTACTCAAATCACCAAACTAGCACAGATCAGGCTTTGAGCAAGCAAAGGAATCTCTTAATGAGACCTGATCTGAACTGCTTCAACGTGGAGAAAGATATGGGAACCAAACTATGAAAATCAAGGGCTGAATTCTGCTGTGTAACCTTAAATCAGGCCAGCACTATGAAGCAGTAAAATATTTTTTGTACAGTTATTTGGTTTAATAATAGTTTATATTACCATTCTTGGGTTTTAGTTTATGGTTGCTTAAATAGTAATAGACATCTTGGGCCGGATATTCCGATCCCTACGGGTGGGTACGCGCTGTGTACCCACCCGTAGGGACATCGGAAATGCCGGTTTCAGGCATGCACTGCACATGCGCTGGAAACCGGCATTTCCGATCTGTCAAGAAAGCTCTTGACAGATCCTCCGGCTGCCCAGGAGAAGGGCCTCTGCGGGCGGAGAGTTCGGCTTTTTGGAGACCCTCCGCCCACAGAAAGCACTTACAATTCTTGCGCCTGGTAAAAGCAGGCATAAGGCCTGCTTTTACCAGGATAAGAGTTCAAAAAAGTAAAAAAATAAAAAAAATTCCACTGATTTATCATTTAAAAATACTTTAAAAAAGGTAAGTTTATTTTTAGCCCCGTAAAATACTTTAATTATTTTTTTCAAAAATTTAAAGTTTTGTTTAAAATAGTTAATTTATTGGACTTTCAAGTCATTTTAAAAATGTGATGTTTTTTGAAAAATTTATTTAAAGTTTTACTATGTTTTGGGGGTGATCTCCATTCATATATTTGACAGGTCTTCCTCTCAAATGTATGAAGGGAGATTCCCTTCTTTGATTGGCTCCCCATGGCCCACGTGATCCCAGGGACGCTGCGAACTACCTTCGCCTCTGGGATACATGGGCCCTGCGCACTGGCAGTTTGGAGAGGCCCAGCCCTGGAATTGTGCGCGTCCCGGGAGCTCTCAGGTAAGGGCGCAGATTTTTCCAGATTCAGTCCTCCGCCCGCGGGAGGCCTGCGATCGGAATATCTGGGCCCTTGAAACTTCTGTCTTCTAAGCATTGTACTACCAACTCAAAATAGCATTAACAGAAAATGCTGGAAACACTCAGCAGGTCAGGCAGCATCATGGAGAGAGAAACTGAGTTAACGTTTCAGGTCGATGACCCTTCGTCAGAACTGTTACCGCCAGTCTGTTGTTGTTTCAGATTTCCAGCATCCGCAGTATTTTGCTATTGTAAAAATAGCATTATCCTGCATGGTACTACTTACTGTGCAATATTGTGAGTCACAGCCTGCATGGGTCGGGAATTTCCTTGGTGCTACTCTTGCTTCGTTGGAAGTGCGACGGAAACCCCACTTACACATGTAAATGGAATTTCCAGCAAAGCTACAGCGAGGGAGTGGGAGCAGGTCCAAGGAAATTTCCCATAAATAATTGGAGGTACAGTTGCATGCCAGCTATCGAAGCTTGTTGTACCACATTTTAACAGTTAAACAGTAATACGTCCCTAGTCGCAGCCTAAAAAGAAAGGGCTTACATAAATGCAATGAAAAGAGGAAATCCAGCGGACTGGAAGAGCCAAAAAAAGCAACAAAGGGATAAAGTATTAAAAGCTGCAAAAAGGCTATCTGAATAAAGTAATATCAAAGCTTACAGCAAAAGTTGTTATTAATATGTTAAGACAAAGAGGCTTAGAAATTTGGGTGGTTTGTGCCACCCGTTACCGCCATGAAATGTTGAAAAAACGGCGGCCGGCGTTCTTCCACCAGCTCCTGCGGCGAGCGCCATTTTTTCATGTGCCAGTAAACGCGATCGCTAGAGGGATTTAAATGACCAAGATCAGTGAGTGTGCAATGCTCACTTGATGCCCGATCTGCAGTATTCATTCTCACCATTGAACTTAGCGACATGTCAAAACAATGACAGGGAGAGCAGGCGTCCAACAGCAGGAAGGAGGCTCCAGCAGCGATATTTAAAGGGATCGTCAGCAATCAGTTGCACCTGACATGGTTCTGCCATTTGAGTGGCTGTGTGCTACTTTCTGCAACTCCAGCAGCTTTCTTTACTTATTTCAAGGTTCTTTGGTAACAGGGAATGTTGTTGTAAGTGAAGAACTCCCAAGGCTTCTGCTCACAACACTTGCTCACCATCACGGGGACTGCACTGACAGTTGACCTCGCCCTCCAGGATCTACGGCAGAGGGAGCGGAGGCTGCGAGGAAGACAGGAACATGTGTGCAGAGGGTGTTGGAGGAGAAAGGCCATGAGGGCTCTCAACAGGAGGCCTTACCCACCTAGGCTGCAGGGCATTCTGAAGGGGGAGGGTGAACAGGCAGAGGTTGTGGTTCACATTGGGACCAACGACATGGGTAGGAAGAGGGATGAGGTCCTGCAGCAAGATTTTAGGGAGCTAGGTAGCAGATTAAAGAGCAGGACCTCAAAGGTTGTAATCTCTGGATTACTCCCGATGCCACGTGCTAGTGAGTATAGGAATAGCAGGATAGAGCAGATGAATGCGTGGCTAAAGAGCTGGTGCAGGAGGGAGGGCTTTTGTTTCCTGGATCACTGGGTCTGCTTCTGGGGAAGGTGGGACTTGTAAAAGTCGGACCGATTGCACCTGAACCAGAACGGGACAAATATCCTTGCAGGGAGGTTTGCTAGCACTGTTGGGGGGGGGGGGTTTAAACTAACTTGGAAGGGGGATGGGATGCAGAGTGGAGCTATAATAGGGGGTGATGTACAGCCAAATATAGAGGAAAAAACAAGTCAGCTTGGAAGGCAGAGCAAATATGTAACGGCACAAGGGAGTAGGGCAAGGCTGGATGGCATTTATTTTATTGCAAGGAGTCTTGCGAGTAAGGTGGATGAACTGAAGATGTTGATGAACACATGGGAGTATGATATTGTTGCTATCACAGAGACATGGTTGAGGGAGGGGCAAGACTGGCAGCTCAATATTCCGGGGTATAGAATCTTCAGGCGAGACAGAGGGGGCGGTAAAAGAGGAGGGGGTGTCGTAATATTAATTAAGGAGTCAATTACTGCTATAAGGAGGGATAATATATTAGCAGGTTCCTCTAATGAGGCCATATGGGTAGAACTTAAACACAAAAAGGGGGTAAGCACTTTGCTGGGAGTGTACTATAGGCCCCCAAACAGTCAGGGGGAGAAAGAGGAACAGATATGTAGGCAAATCTCAGAGAAATGTGCAAATAATAGGGTAATAATAGTGGGGGATTTCAACTTCCCCAATATTAACTGGGATAGTCAGAGTGTGAAAGGCTTAGAGGTTGCAGAATTCTTAAAGTGCATCCAGGAGAGCTTTTTGAGCCAGCATGAAAGTCCTACAAGAGAGGGGGCGGTACTGGACCTCATTCTAGGGGATGTGGCCGGGCAAGTGGTAGAAGTGTTAGTAGGTGAGCACTTTGGTGACAGTGACCATAATTCGGTGAAATTTAAGGTAGTCATGGAAAAGGACAGAGATGGACCGGAAATAAAGGTTCTAAATTGGGGGAAGGACGATTTTAACATGATACGGCAGGATCTGGCCAAATTGGACTGGGATCAGCTACTTGTAGGAAAATCCACATCGGAGCAATGGGAGTCTTTCAGAAGGGAAATTGAGAGAGTACAATGGCAACATGTTCCCGTAAAGGTCAAGGGTGGGACCAGCAAGCCCAGGGAACCTTGGATGTCAAGGGATATACGAGAATGGATTAGGAAAAAAAGGAGGGCTTTTGGCAGATACAAAGGACTAAAGACAGAGGAAGCCCTAGAGGAGTATAAAAAGTGCAGGGGGATACTTAAAAAAGAAATTAGGAGAGCGAGGAGGGGCCATGAAATAACACTGGCGAGCAAAATAAAGGAAAATCCTAAGGTGTTTTATAAGTATATTAAGGGTAAGAGGTTAACTAGGGAAAGAGTAGGGCCCATTAGGGACCAAAGTGGCAATCTGTGTGTGGAGCCAGAAGATGTAGGTGGGGTTTTAAATAAATTTTTTGCATCTGTGTTCACTATGGAGAAGGACGATGCAGACATAGAAATCGGGCAGGGGGGCTGTGATATACTTGAACATATTAGCATCGAGAGGGAGGAGGTACTGGCAGTTTTAGCAGGCTTAAAAGTGGATAAATCCCCAGGCCTGGACGAGATGTATCCCAGGCTGCTGTGTGAGGCAAAGGAGGAGATTGCAGGGGCTCTGACACAAATTTTCAGAACCTCTCTGGCCACAGGGGATGTGCCAGAGGACTGGAGAACAGCTAACGTAGTACCATTATTCAAGAAGGGTAGTAGGGAATTACAGGCCAGTGAGCCTAACATCAGTGGTAGGGAAATTATTGGAAAAAATTCTGAGGGACAGAATTAGTCTCCACTTGGAGAGGCAAGGATTAATCAGGGATAGTCAGCATGGCTTTGTCAAGGGAAGATCATGTCTGACTAACTTGATTGAATTTTTCGAGGGGGTGACTAGGTGTGTGGATGAGGGTAGTGCAGTGGATGTGGTATACATGGATTTCAGTAAGGCTTTCGACAAAGTCCCGCATAGGAGACTGGTCAAGAAGGTAAGAGCCCATGGGATCCAGGGTGCCTTGGCACATTAGATCCAAAACTGGCTTCGTGGCAGAAGGCAGAGGGTGATGGTGGAAGGTTGTTTTTGTGACTGGAAGCCTGTGTCCAGTGGGGTACAGCAGGGATCGGTGCTGGGTCCCTTGCTGTTTGTGGTCTACATTAATGATTTGGATGTGAATGTAAAAGGTATGATCAGTAAGTTCGCAGATGACACAAAAATTGGTGGGGTGGTAAATAGCGAGGAGGGTAGCCTCAGTCTGCAGGACGATATAGATGGGTTGGTCAGATGGGCGGAACAGTGGCAAATGGAATTTAACCCTGAAAAGTGTGAGGTGATGCATTTTGGAGGGACTAACAAGGCAAGGGAATACACAATGAATGGTAAGACCCTAGGTAAGACAGAGGATCAGAGGGACCTTGGTGTGCATGTACATAGATCCCTGAAGGCAGCAGAACAGGTGGATAAGGTGGTTAAAAAGGCATATGGGATACTTGCCTTCATTAGCCGAGGCATAGAATATAAGAGCAGGGAGGTTATGATGGAGCTGTACAAAACGCTGGTTAGGCCACAGCTGGAATACTGTGTGCAGTTCTGGTCGCCACACTATAGGAAGGATGTGATTGCTTTGGAGAGGGTGCAGAGGACATTCACCAGGATGTTACCTGGGCTGGAGCGCTTCAGCTATGAAGAAAGACTGGACAGGCTGGGGTTGTTTTCCTTGGAGCAGAGAAGGCTGAGGGGGGACCTGATTGAGGTGTACAAAATTATGAGGGGCATAGATAGGGTAGATAGAAAGGAACTTTTTCCCTTGGTAGAGGGGTCAATAACAAGGGGGCATAGATTCAAGGTAAGGGGCAGGAGGTTTAGAGGGGATTTGAGGAAGAACTTTTTCACCCAGAGGGTGGTTGGCATCTGGAACTCACTGTCTGAAAGGGTGGTAGAGGCAGGAACCCTCACAACATTCAAGAAGCATTTGGATGAGCATTTGAAATGCCGTAGCATACAAGGCTACGGACCAAATGCTGGAAAATGGGATTAGATTAGACAGGGCTTGATGGCCAGCGCGGACGCGATGGGCCGAAGGGCCTCTTCCCGTGCTGTATAACTCTATGACTCTAGGGTCTTCTGACAGCGCTTCTCCTACCTCCACTTAAGTGAGGAGCAGTGTCTGAGGAGGCTACGCTTCACCAAGGAGGTGGTCACAGAACTTAGCCACCTCCTGCAACCAGACCTGCAGCCTGAGAGCAGGGTGACCACAGTGCTCCCAGTGGCAGTCAAGGTCACCGTGGCCGTCAATTTCTCCACCTTCTGATCCTTCTAGTCTGCAGCAGGAGACGTAGCTAACATCTCACAGTTCGTCGTCCATTGCTGCATCCGGAAGGTCACTGAGGCTCTCTACACCAGGAGAAAGGACTATGTTGGCTTCTCTCCCAGCAGAGAGAAGCAGGACAAGCATGCATGTGGCTTCGCCAGGATAGCAGGGTGCCATCGATTGCACACACATGGCTTTGTGGGCACTGTATAACAATCCTAATATCTTTCTTAATCACAAAGGCTACCATTCACTTAATGTGTAGCTGGTGTGAGGTCATGCACAGCGAATCCTCAATGTCAATGCCCACTATCCTGGCAGCAGTTATGAATCCTTCATCCTGCGTCAGTCCGGTGTGCCAGCAATCTTCCAGCCACCACGTCAAACCCAAGGGTGGCTGCTTGGAAACAGGAGCTATCCGCTCTCCACCCGGCTCAGGACTCTCCTCCGTAACCCCAACACTTGTGCCCAGCACTCATATAATGAGAGCCATGCTTCCACCAGGAACATCATCGAGCAGACCATCAGGCTACTGAAGTAATGGTTCCACTGCCTTGACCACTCGGGAGGTGCCCTCTAGTACTCAGCGGAGTGGGTGTCCCATTTCGTGGTGGTTTGTTCCATGCTCCACCACTTGGCCATCATAAGGATGCAGCCCTTGCCACCAGGGATTGCACCACCACCTCAGGAGGAGGACAAGGGAGAGGAGGATGAGGAGGAGGACGAGGAGGAAGAGGCCAAGGACGAGAACAAGGAGCAAAAGGAAGATGAGGGAGGGAGGAGGCGGGCAACCAATCGTCCATTCGGGTGGGCTGTCCGTGAGCGTCTCATCAGACTCTGATTCCAACGAATGTAACCCCAGATCCCCGTTGCTCAACACATCCCCATCATACCATTCCTGTCTCACGGAATATCGTAGCATTCTCCTGGGCACAAAGCTGAAATGAGAGACACCACAAAAGATTCCATACAAAATTAATAAATTTATCAATAATCACATCACATATATTTACAATAATAATACTATTAACTAATAATGCTTAAGCAATCCCTAGTGTCTGTCTTTCGTGTGGGTTTTCCCAACCTAGTGCTCCTACAAAGTGCTCCCCCAGTGGCTGCAGCATGGCTGGTGGAAGGCGTTTCCATGCAAGAGACTTCAGATGGCCTTGCAGGATGACCTCGAGCAGCTCTGGACCTAGAAGGCCCTGCTGTAGACTGCACCACCTCGGCATGTCACTTTAATATCAGTTGTACGGAGGTTCCTGGAATCTATCATCAGGGACAAAGTGACTGAGCCCTTGAACAAAGTATAAGCTGATCAAAAAGAGTTAGCATGTATTTGTGGTGGGTAGGTCATGTTTGACTAATCTAGTTGAATTTTTTGAGGAGGTCACGAGCATGAAATTGGAGGTAAACGTGTGACATGGGTTGGGAACTAGGAGACAGAGTGTAGGGATAAAGCGAATGTTCTCTGATTGGCAGGATGTGACAAGTGGTGTTCCACAGGGCACAGGGATCTGTACTAGGGTCTCAGCTTTTCACCATATATATTGATGACTTGGATGAAGGAATAGAGAGTCATATATCCAAGTTTGCTGATTATACTAAGTTAGGAGGCACAGTAAGTAGTGCAGATGGCAGCACAATGTTACAAAGAGATATAGACAGCACCTCCCAAGCCTGTGACCTCTACCACCTAGAAGGACAAGTGCAGCAGGCGCATGGGAATACCACCACCTCCAAGTTCCCCTCCAAGTTACACACCATCCTGACTTGGAAGTATATCGCAGTTCCTTCATCGTCGCTGGGTCAAAATCCTGGAACTCCCTCCCTAACAGCACTGTGGCAGTACCTTCACCACACGGACTGCAGCAGTTCAAGAAGGCGGCTCACCACCACCTTCTCAAGGGCAATTAGGGAGGGGCAATAAATGCTGGCTTTGCCAGCGACGCCCACATCCCAGGAACGAATAAAAAAAAGACCAACTAAGTGAGTGGGCAAAACTGTGGCAGATGAAGTTCAATGTGGGGAAGTTGAGGTCATCCATTTCAGATCCGGGAAAAACAAACCAGAATATTTCCACTACAAGCCCACTGACTCCCACAGCTACCTGGACTACACTTCCTCCCACCTTGCTTCCTGTAAGGACTCTATTCCATTCTTCCAGTTTCTCCATCTCCGCCGCATCTGTTCTGACGATGCCACCTTCCATACCAGTGCTTCCGATATGTCTTCCTTTTTCCTCAACCGAGGATTCCCCTCTATCGTGGTTGACACGGCCCTTGACCGTGTCCGTTCCATCTCCCGCACTTCTGCTCTCACCCCTTCCCCTCCCTCCCAGAACCACGATAGGGTTCCCCTTGTCCTCACCTTTCACCCCACCAGCCTCTACATTCAATGGATCATCCTCCGCCATTTCCGCCACCTCCAACGTGATCCCACCACCAAGTGCATCTTCCCCTCACCTCCTGTTTCAGCATTCCGAAGGGACCGCTCCCTCCGCAACACCCTGGTCCACTCCTCAATCACTCCCAACAGCCCCTCCCCTCCCCATGGAGCAACTGCAGGAGATGCAACACCTGCCCTTTTACCTCCTCCCTCCCCACTGTCCAGGGCCCCAAACACCCCTTCCAGGTGAAACAGCGATTTACTTGTACTTCTTGCAATTTAGCATACTGTATTCGCTGCTCACGATGCGGTCTCCTCTACATCGGGGAGACCAAACGCAGATTGGGCGACCGCTTTGCGGAACACCTCTGTTCAGTCCATAAGGGTGACCCCGAGCTTCCAGTTGCCTGTCACTTTAATTCTCAGCTCCACTCGCACTCTGACCTCACCATCCTCGGCCTCTTACACTGTTCCAATGAAGCTCAACATAAGCTCAAGGAACAGCACCTCATCTTTCGATTAGGCACTTTACAGCCTTCTGGACTCAACATTGAGTTCAACAATTTCAGATTATAACCCCTGCCCACATTTTTCAGGTGGCTGTTGTTGATTCTGCCATCCCCATTTGCAACATTTAATCTCTCCTGCCTCCTTCCCCAGCACAGACTGTTCCTTCAGCTCCTCCCTCCCCTCCCCTCCCCTCCCCCCTTTCCCTGTCTCTGCACCTGCTTAAAATCTGTTACATCTCGAACCTTTTCCAGTTCTGATGAAGGGTCACAGACCTGAAACGTTAACTCTGTTTCTCTCTCCACGGATGCTGCCTGGCCTGCTGAGTGCTTCCAGCATTTTCTGTTGATATTTCAGAATAGTTTCTTAATGGGGAGAGACTAGGAGCTGTAGAGGAGCAAAGGAATTGAGGTGCCCATGTGCACTAATCACTAAAAGCTCGTGCACAGAGACAAAAATAAATCAAAAAGGCTAATTGAATGTTGGCATTTATGTCAAGGGGTTTAGAATACAAAAGTGAGGAAGTTATGCTTTAGTTGTACAGCACCTTGATCAGGCCCCATTTGGAGTACTGCTTTCAGTTTTGGGCACCGCACCTCAGTAAAGATATAGGAGGCTAAATTGGATAGCCGGCGAAAACAGGCATGGGGATCACGATGCCTGATTAACCCGCAGCCGTTACTTCTGATGTAGGCTGCACGAGAGCCTAGTGCTACCTGCTAATTTAAATTATAGAAGCTTTCAGTCAGTGCTAAATGTGCTGTTGAATGGCTGCATGCCTCAGCAGGGAAGCCTAGGTTTCTGTGAGGCTAGCACCACTTAAAGCTAGCCTGCAATACTTAAAGCCAGCCTGCACCTCTTAAAGGGGAGGTGCATTCTGGTTGGAGCAGGTGCTGGCACTCTTTGTGGAGGAGAATCTGAGCTGGAAGAAGACTGAATAATGAGGCAACAGGGGAGAGAGTGTGCTCCAAGGTTTTCTGACGCTGCACTGGAGACCTTGGTGGAGGAGGTGGACAGGAGGAGAGGAGGCAGCAGGAGCTTACCAGCAGGGGACAGACATGGCTGCATGTCCCAACCCCAGGAGATGGTGGTTGCCATCATTGGAGTGTCCATCGCTGAGGCTGTGGCCTTTGGTGGGGCTGAAATTATCGAGGATGCAGGTATCCTCATACCTAACCCTCCTCCTCACATCCCACTTCCCCCTCATCCCACCATCTCTTCTGATTTACAAGCTGCAGATGGTATACAATTATAGAATAGTACAGCACAGAAGGAGGTCATTTGGCCCATCGAGTCTGTGCCATGTAGGCATGCACCTCTTGCTTGCCCCCCTCCCCTCACCACAACCCTACCCTTGTGCCTTTCTCCTTTCAGATACCCAAGAACTGCAACCTGGCCAGCTAGTGTTGGAGGAGCAAAACTGGAAGAGGAAGAAAGCAGTGATGCTGAAGACAAAGCACCATCACTTGATTTCGCACTTGCAGCCACCAGCTCAGGTAATGACAGTGCGCATAATTTAGAGGCTAGCTTTGAGGTGGTATCTGCATGTGGTGAGTTACTGGGCACAAGTGGCCTGCAGCCAGGGCAGGGGGTAAGGGTAGCACAGGTACCAGCTCCCCGGAGGGCAAGGTCACACACGAGTTCTTCTGCAGAGGACTCAGATGAGGACTTCGATGGGGCAGGCCACAGAAGAAGGCTGATGGGTATGCACAATGAAATGCTTGGTGAATTGGCAGGCCTGCAAGAAATCCGGCGTGTAATGTCGAGGAGCATGGAGGAGTCCGGCACCAACCTTGTACAGGGCTTTGCACAGAGCTAGGAGCCCATTCTTTCCAGCATGGAAGTGGTGGCCAACTCCATTAGTGCACTTGTTGACCCAACCAAGGTGCAGCACCTGATGGCCGATGTCTCAGCTTCCATTGCAGCAGAAGCAGAAGCCACCCAATGTCTGAGTGCTGCAGTGGAAGCTCAGACTTCTGTCATGGAAGGTCAGCTTGCTGCCATGCAAGCCCAGACTCTGCCATCATGGCTGTGGTTACTAGTGTTCAAAGGGGCTTGCAGGGTGTCACAGCAGTCCAGCAATCTGTCCTCCAACAGATTACTAGGATTGCTGAGGCACCTCCCCGGGGGATGGCAGTGGCTCCGTGGAGCACGAACCTGTGTCCTCTCTCAGGATGACAGCATTCGTCCTCCCACTTCTGCCACTCCGTCAGTGCCCTTGCTGTTGCCTGTCATCCAGCTAGCCCAGACTGCTGCCGCTCATGCTGAAATGGTGCAGTCCGAAGCCGGGCCTCCTAGGCCCAGAGATGCTGGAGGTCATCCTCCAAGGCCACCTGCAGTCTCCCTCACTAAAAGTCATCAGCCTTCCACCAGCCATGCTGCAGTCTCTGGGGGAGCACTGCATAGGAGCACTAGGACAGGCAAAGGCACACGATGACACACTAAGGGAAGGCACAAGCGGATGCTGTGATGGTCAGTAACAGAGGGAAGGTAAGGTGTGGGACACTTGTGCCAGAATTTTCTCGGGTTCGTGCGGGCGCAATCGGAGGTGGGTTGGGTGGGAAATTTGAAAAAAGTCCTAGCGGGTCGGGAACCCGCTGTCATCCCGCCCCCACATGCCTTTCCCTCAGGCGCGTTTGTCGGTGCAGCAGTGACCCGACTGGCAGAAGTGGGCAATCTAATTGAAATCATTATAAGCTTGTTGTCAGACACTTCTCCCTTTCCCCCCCTACATTTCAAATTTCCCTGCATGGCCACAGGATTCACGCAGCTCAGGAACAATGTCTATCAAACTGAGGTGGGAGTTGAGTGGCCATTGCGCCAGGTGATTACTTGACAGCATCAAATGTAATATAAAAGCTCCAACCTCACAGCTGATGACTTTCCTCAGGCAGACTTCATTGCCAGCACAGATTGAGCTTTCTGCAGGCTGCAAGTTTTTCCAGCAAAGTCTCCATCCAGTGTCACCTCATTGGAAGAACCTCTCTCACCAATGACAGATTGCTTCTGTCAAATCTACTTGACTTGCCATCTATTCCATCAGCATGGGTGCCATTTATAGTCTCTCACTTTGCTCCTCAGAATCTGACCATGATAAGCCCCAACACCAGCAGCACCAAGCACACCAGCAGCACCAACAACACCACCAACCTTCTCCGCAACCATCTGATGCTGCACAGGACAGAGGGCAGCAGCACCCGGAAGGCCAGGGATGGCTTCATCTGGCCAGATTTACTTCACTTGACGCTGTACACCCAAATGGCTGCCACATGCTGCGCCAGGTTGACACCACAGCACAGCAACACCATAAGGGACCCCTACAATGGCCAAGCCATTCCTTTCACACTGACCACCATTGCTGGAGGTTCCGTTATGTCTCACCAGTCACAAGCCACTTCCAAAGGTGCACACAAATGTGTCTAAGACAGGAAAGTGGTGAAAATAAAGATTTTAATGTTGACAATATATTAACGGAAACTTGCTATTAACATTGACTAAAACACCCAAGTGGCTACACTTGTGAATCTACTTCTGTATCATCTTTCTCTTCTGCGTGCTTCTACGAGGTGCTACCCCTGTGGCTTCAGCAGAGGTAGAGGCAGCCTGCTCACTTCCCTGCTGCGATTGCTTCAACACTCTTGGCAGATGTTCTCTGGGTTTTGGAGCCTGTGATGGCCCCGGCAAAGTCTGCTCCTCCTGCGACTGTGCAGGGGAAGACTTGGCCATCGCGATCTGAGGAAGCATGTGGGGCTCTGACTAAGAGGGTGGCAATGGGGGAGAGATGTAAGTGCATTGAAAGGATCCCACACTCTCACCGTCATCCCTCTCATGGGCCACTTCCCTGCTAGCAAGGAGCTGGAGAGCACCTTGCTGCACATCAGTGAGGCCATGAGGACCCACGTCTATGCTGACATCCTTCCTAGACAGGAGGTCTATGAGCCACTGCCATCTGTGCTCCATAGATAGTCATCTATTCTCCATAGATAACCACCTATTCTCCATAGATGGCATGTGCTCCTGTGAGAGGCGCTTTAGCTGCTCCATGCAGGTTGCCATCCTATCCATGGAAGAGCTTACAGTCACCATGGCCTGCGACATGGTGGTGCTCATGTTGGAGATGGACTCCTCCATTCTCTGCACATTTGTAGACATCGCGCTCGCAAAACCTGTCAGAACCTCCTTCACTTCTTGCTGCACGTCCAGGATTGCCCTCTGTCTGGATGGCCCCGAGGCTCAGCGTCTCCATGCAGCTGAGCAGAACTGAGAGCATCCTGCGCCCTCCAGAGAGGAGCCTCCAACATCTGCTCTTGCTCAGTTATGAGACACCAGGTGACTACACTACTCTATCTCACGTAGGACCCACCGAGGTGTGCTTATCTTCGTTGATGCTAGGTGCACTCATGTCTGGTGATGGTACGCCCTCAGAGGCTGGAGGCTCCTCTGAGGAATGGTTTTCCTCTTCCTCCTGGGCAGTGGCTCTTGATGGACCTGTGGGAGAGTAAAGAGATAAGTTAGATATGTTATATGAAGAATGGGTTCACATACCATTAAGCTCATGATGACCATTCAGTAGCTGATGGCATCAGTCCCCATATGAGTGACTGATGTATGCTATGCAGCTGTATGATATGTAATTCTGTCACCAGGTTGCTGAGATGTCCCCCTTGCTCCATCTCCAACTTCCAGCTACTCGGCCACTCCTGAGGCTTCCAACGCAGCCTCCTCTGCTGTTGTGAGGGTCGCAAATAACGGAAGGCCACCTCCAGTTCTCTCCCTCTTCCTCTTAGTCATAGTCATAGAGTCATAGAGTTTTACAGCACAGAAAGAGGCCCTTTGGTCCATCGTGTCCGCGCCGGCCATCAAGCCCTGTCTAATCTAATCCCATTTTCCAGCATTTGGTCCGTAGCCTTGTATGCTATGGCATTTCAAGTGCTCATCTAAATGCTTCTTGAATGTTGTGAGGGTTCCTGCCTCTACCACCCTTTCAGGCAGTGAGTTCCAGATTCCAACCACCCTCTGGGTGAAAAAGTTTTTCCTCAAATCCCCTCTAAACCTCCTGCCCCTTACCTTGAATCTATGCCCACTTGTTATTGACCCCTCTACTAAGGGGAAAAGTTCCTTTCTATCTACCCTATTTATGCCCCTCATAATTTTGTACACCTCAATCAGGTCCCCCCTCAGCCTTCTCTGCTCCAAGGAAAACAACCCCAGCCTGTCCAGTCTTTCTTCATAGCTGAAGCCCTCCAGCCCAGGTAACATCCTGGTAAATCTCCTCTGCACCCTCTCCAAAGCAATCACATCCTTCCTATAGTGTGGCGACCAGAACTGCACACAGTATTCCAGCTGTGGCCTTACCAGCATTTTGTACAGCTCCATCATAACCTCCCTGCTTTTATATTCTATGCCTCGGCTAATGAAGGCAAGTATTGTGCGCTCTCTTCTCCTGCAAGGAGGGAAAGAAGAGAAGGTGAGTGAGAGTGATGGAATGAGTGTAATGGATGAGTTACATCTTTAGAGGGAGACTATGATGGATTGGGGTGGCAATGCCAAGTGGGCTCCTTGCGTGTTGTTAGTTGGTATGTTTGCATTCGGATGAAGTTGAGTGTGAGGGATGGCGAGTAAAATGGGGATGTGATAATGTAGATAGAGAGAGAGGGATGGGTAGATGTGCAAGGTATGTTGGTGTGAGTAAGGATGTGCAGGAGTAGGGTTGGGAAGGCGGAGTGATGGGAATGTGATGAGAGGCACAGCAGGATGAACTTGAGTGTGACTTTGTACTCTACTTTCCTGATCTAATGACATTATTGAAACGTTCCCGGCACTGCCCCAGGTCCTCCTGTACACATCCCTGCCGGTGACCTCCTCTACTATTTGGAGCCAGGCTCTTTTTGTCTCCTGGGAAGGTCTTTTCCACCCATTGGAAGGGAAGAGGACCTCCCTGCGTGCTCGGACTCCCTCCACGAGGACATGGAAGGAGTAATCAGAGAACCTGGGTGCGGCCTTCTGCCTCTGTGCAGCCATCTCTCCAACTGTTTGGAGCAATGAAAACCTCCAGTGTGCTGCCTGCACATTCCTAGATGAACCTTCAAATGCAATGTGGCCATGGCCCCTTTAAAGATACCGGCTGAAAACGCATCACGGATGATGTCATCAGACCCACACCATTTAATTGGGCCGGGTAACGAGCAGGGTGGGCTTAATAGGCCCCATTATCGCAAAGTCGTTTTCTTCAGTGGGATGGAAGCAGCAACAGGGTCGCGACCCGCCACACCGACCGCCCATACCCGACCCACCCAGGTACAGAAAATTCCAGCCTTGGTGAATGTGGAACTGGGGTTGCGTTTACTGGTATCACAGCCAGGTGAGTCAGTCACGGACAGCCAGCCAGAAAGGGGCTGTCTGGGTTGCCTCCTCCCTTCCTCTTCCTCCTCCTCCTCCTCCTCCTGAACTGGTCACCGTATAGCTGGTGGCAATGACTGTGTCCTCATGATGGCAATGTTGAGCAGCATGCAGTAGGTTACCACAAATCTCGACACCCGCGCTGCCGAGTACCGCAGGGCTCCTCCTACCAGCAGTCCAGGCAGTGGAAGCGTTGCTTCAGCACGCCAATGGTCTGCTCAATTATATTTTTGCGGCAGCATGGCTTTTGTTGTTGGAATGCTACCCATGTATGCATGGGTTGCGCACCGGAGTCATGAGCCATGTCATAAATGGATAGCCTTTGTCACCCAGTAGCCACCCTCTAGTTTGTTGTGGTGGCTTAAATGCAGATGGCACAGTGGACTACCACAAAACGAAGGCACCATAACTACTGCTAGGATACCGGGCATTCACCTGCATAATTTGCTGAATATGGTCACACACCAGCTGGATATTGAGGGAGTGGAACCCCTTTCATAGAATCATAGAAGTTACGGCACAGAAGGAGGCCATTCGGCTCATCGTGTCTGTGCCAGCCAAAAAAGAGCTATCCAGTCTAATCCCACTTTCCACATAGCCTGGTAGGTTATGGCACTTCAAGTGCATATCCAAGTACTTTTTAAATGCGATGAGGGTTTCTGCCTCTACCACCCTTTCAGGCAGTGAGTTCCAGACCCCCACCACCCTCTGGGTGAAAAGAATTCTCCTCAACTCCCCTCTAATCCTTCTACCAATTACTTTAAACCTATGCCCCCTGGTTATTGACCTCTCAGAGTTTACATGCGGCACCTGCAAAGCGGCGTGCATGCATTCAATGGCACCCTGCAGCATGGGGAAGCCTGCAATCCTCACAAAGCCATGTGCTCACTTCACCAGCTGCTCTCTGGCCAGAGAGAATGAAATGTATTCAGAGCCTCAGTTACCTCCCTTATGCAATGGTGCACAGCAAACTGGGATATGTTGCAAATATCTCCTGCTCCAACCTGGAAGGAGCCTGATGCATAAAGGTCCATGGCCACCGTGACCTTCACAGCCACTGGCAATGCGGTCCCCACCCTGCTCTTAGGTTGCAATTGTGGCTGCAGCAGGTGGCAGATTTCAGTAAGGACGTCCTTGGTGAAGTGCAGACATCTCACACACAGTTCCTCGCTGAGGTTCAGGTACGAGTATTGCTCCCTGAACACACTGGGCGGATATGACCTCCTGCTGAGAGCCCTTCTCTCCTTCCTCCTCCTCCTCCCTTCCTCCAGCAACTTGTCCTGCTCTATATCGCCTCTGCTCCTCTTCTTCTTTCGTATGGTAGTAGCAAAACAAATCAAATGTCAATATCTAAGTTAGATACTCAGGCCAAAGCTTCTGGTGTAACAGCGTGGATATCTTGTAGGCTGCCTGTGAATTTCCTCTGAGGACAATGCTCAATGATGTGCTACAGGGTCTGATTAGGAGCTCCACAGTCGCATAATGGGGATGCTTTAATCTTCCATCTATGGAGAAGGTGACAGCATCTACCATAACCAGTTCTGAGGCGGTTGATAGTTGTCCACTGTTTGCGAGGAAGGTTTGCTCCTTCAGGTTGTACTGTGGGGTCCTCTATAAGGAATTCATTCTATATGTCACAGTTCTTCCAAGCATTTCACCATTGGTCATCAAGGCTGAGGGGAGATTGCTGAAGGGCTTCGGCGACAGTCCAAAATGGCCTTCTAGATTTGAGGTGGGTTGGTGGTAGGTTATTCAAGTCGACCTGAATCTTCGCTGGTGTAGCGGTTGTATTCCCTGGAGACTGCATATTCGCGGCGTAGGTGTGGTGGTGCGATGTTTGCAAGCACGGGCAGCCATGGTGTTGGTGTCAATAAAAGCATACCAGTGATAATTCTCATAGTAGAATTCAGCTGGACATCAACAGATTTGACATGCAGACTTGATAGCCATGCCGGAGGGCAGTACACCTCTGTAGAGTACACCAGGGGATGTGCTGCCATATGGAGCAATAGTGCTGTTGAAGTACAGATCAACCATGATATAACTGAATGGTGGAACAGGCTTGAGGGGCTGAATGGACTACTCTTGCTCCTATGTTCCTAGAACCTTGTTCAAGAGCTTCAACTTTAGACGTGCCAAAGGGTTAACAACAGTTCAAGTTCACAAGCTGCTCTTCTGCAATAATTAGTGTCTGTACATACAGTTCTGCATAAGTTCAAGACTTAGAAAGTCAGCCAGGAAACTATTATTAGTCATGAGAGATGTGCATACAAACATAAGATAGGAGAATGAAAATAGCATGGACTCCAACAACACTGGAAATCTAGTATAAGTAAATTCTTGACAAAGTCTTAATACAGACTCATTTTTCAGACGGGTAGGAAGGAACACTGAGAAAATTTAGGGACAGGTTGCGCGTACACACCTTTATTATTGATCCCACACTCCAACCTGGAACGTGAGCTGATATCAAACCCAATGCATTATTTTTGAGGATTTAACCCTTTCCCTTCCAATTGTTTTTGAGCTGTTTCATTTTAATTCTCTGCTGAATTACAGGGTTTGTGTTTCACAGCTAACAGCAGACAAAGGAAGGTTGTGGTACAAGTGCTGGATGTTGTGAAGTGCTCATGTATCCAAACAGGAATCCTCATTGTATTGTTACTTAATTACTTTATATCTACTGATGTGATTTGCTGGTTATTATGTTACTAAGCGTTCCTTTCAGTAACTGTCTATTTGATTAACACAGAGATATATTATCGTAGAATCACAGAATGATAAAGCACAAAAGGAGGCCATTTGGCCCATTGTGTCTGTGCTGGCTCTTTGAAAATGCTATCCAATTAGTCTCATTCCCCTGCTCTTTCCCCACAGCACTGCAATTTTTTCCTCTTCAAATATTTATCCAATTTCCTTTTGAAAATTACTATTGAATCTGTTTCCACCACCCTTTCAGGCAATGCATTCCAGATCATAACAACTCGCTGCATAAAAAATGTTTCCTCATGTTGCCGCTGGTTCTTTTGCCAATTATTTTAAATTTGTGTCCTTTGGTTACCGACCCTCCTGCAACTGGAAACAGTTTACATTGAATTACATAGAATATACAGCACAAAAACAGGCCATTTGCCCCAATTAGTCGGTGCTGGTGTTTATACTCCACACCAGTCTCCTCCCATTCCATCTACCTCATCTCAGCCTTTTAGCATATCTTTCTCCTTATTTACTCTATCTAATCCTTTCATGATTTTGAGCACCTCTATTAAATCTCCCCTTAACCTTATCTGTTCTAAGGAGAACAACCCCGGCTTCTCTAGTCTCTCTGCATAACTGAAGTCCCACATCCCTGGTACCATTCTAGTAAATCTCCTCTGCACCCTCTCCAAGGCCTTGACATTCTTCCTAAAGTGTGATGCCCAGAACTGGCCACAATGCTCCAGCTGGGGCCGAAACAGTGTTTTATGAAGGTTTAGCATAACTGCCTTGCTTTTGTACTCTATGCCTCTATTTATAAAGCTAAAGATCCCATATACCTTTTTAACAGCCTTCTTAACTTGTCCTGCCACCAGTCCTGTATTAAAGTTCAGGTCATTAAAATATATCAAAAAGAGCAGTGCTCCTAATACCTGAGGGACACCCCGTTCAGAAAAGGGAAGAGGGATAAAACCGACAACTACAGGCCAGTCTGTCTAATGTCAGCGGTGGGGCAACTTTTAGAGACAGTAATCCAGAATTAAATGAATTGTATACTTCATCCAGTCTGAAAACAACTGTTCACCATTACTCTCTGCTTTCTGTCCCTTAGCCAATTTCATATTCACGCAGCCACTGCCCCTTTAATCCCATGGACTTCAATTTTGCTAACAAGATTATTATGTGGCACTTTATCAAATGCCTTTTGAAAGTCCATATACACAAAATCAACCGCACCACCCTCATCAACCCTCTCTGTTACTTCATCAAAGAGCTCAATCAAGTTAGTCAAACATGATTTGCCTTTAATCCATACTGGGTTTCATTTATTAACCCAATATTTTTCCAAGTACCAATTAATTTCATTCTGGATTTCTGTCTCTAAACGTTTCCCCACCACCGACATTAGACAGACTGGCCTATAATTGCCAGGTTTATCCCTCTTCCCTTTTTTGAACAGTGGAGTAACATTTGCAATCCTCCAGTCCTCTGGCACCACTCCCATATCTAAGGAGGATTAGAAGATGATGACCAGAGCCTCTGCAATGTCCACCCTTACTTCCCTCAGAAACCCAGGATGCATCCCACCCAAACCGAGTGATTTTTCTAATTTGAGCACTGTCAACCTTATAAGTACCTCCTTCTTTATTTTTATCCTATCCAATTTCTCTAATACCTCCTCCTTCACTGTGACATTGGCAGCATCCTCTTTCGTGAATGTAGATGCAAAGTATTCATTCAGTACCTAGGCCATGCCCTTTTCCTCCACAAGAAGATCTTCCTTTTGGTCCTGAATCGGCCCCACCTTTCTTTTGACTATCCTTTTACTATTCATATGTTTATAAAAGACTTTTGGGTTCCCTTTTATGTTACCCGCTAATCTATTCTCATACTCTCTCTTTGCTCCTCTTACTTCCTTGTTCTGTTCTCCTCTGTACTTTCTGTATTCAGTTTGGTCCTCTACTGAATTATGAACATGACATTCCTTTTCTGTTTCATTTTCATCTCTATATCTTTAGTCATCCAGGGAGCTTTAGCTTCCTTTCCCCCTTGCGGGAATATGTCTAGTCTGTACCCGAACTATCTCCTCTTTGAAGGCCTCCCGTTGCTCATTTACTGTTTTATTGCCAATTTTTGATTCTAACCCACCTGGGCCACATCCCTTTTCAACTCACTGAAATTAGCCCTCCTCCAGTTGAGTATATATTCATGTTTGATTTTTCCTTGTCCTTTTCCTTAACTACTCTAAACCTAATGACATTGTGATCATTGTTTCCCAAATGCTCTCCCACTGAAACATACTCAACTTGCCCCACTTCATTCCCCAGAACCTGATCCAGCACTGCTTCCTTCCTCATTGGGCAGGAAACATATTGGTGAAGAAAGTTTTCTAGTACACATTTCAGGAATTCCTCCCCCTCTTTGCCCTTTAAACTGTTATTTTCCCAGTCTATATTAGGATAACTGAGGTAAATTATAAGAAATAAAAGTTACATGGATTTGTCTATGGAGCAAATAGTTTACTAATGTACAATGCATTCAACCGTGGGAGGATTTGCAATGGAGGCAAATGGTTAAATGTTCAATTGGATCACATGCTTGCATATGAATTAAATGATTGTGGGTTCAAGCACCACCCCAGTATTTGAGCTTGCAACCTAGGGAGACACTCTAGTGCAGTACCGAGGGAGTGCAGTATTTTGAGGTGTTAAACCTGTTCAGATGGATGTAAAAGTTCCCACAGCACTATTTGAAGAGAAGGGGGGTTCTCTCAGTGACCTGGTCCAACATTCCTCCCTCAACCAACAAAATAGATTAATTGGTCAGTCATCTCAGTTGTTGTTTGTGGGATCTTGTTGTCCACGTATTGACTGCCATGTTTGCCTATATAACAATTGTGACTGGACTTCAAAAAATAATGATTTGGCTGTGAAGCGCTTTGGGACATGACCGGGACTATATAAATGCAAGTTCTTTCTTTCAGAGTTTTTTTAATTGTAATGGTTTGTTGCAAGTTTATTGTTCATTTAATGATTATGTAACAAGTAGTAAATTCTTGGTAAAAGTTCTAATGGAGGTAAATTTCTGACCGTGTAACACATTGTTATGATATAGTGGTGCTGGTTTATACTTCCCCTTGTGCCTGTAAACAAGAGCTTACCAACCTCTTTGCATAACTGTCAATGATCTGACAAAATGACACTAGTCCCAGATAAATACTGTAGAAAACCAGAATGGGCTATATTTATTTATTTGTTCTCAGGGTATGGGTGTCGCTGGCAAAGCTGCATTTATTGCTCATCCTTAGTAGCCCTGAGAAGGTGGTAGGCCTTCTTCTTGAAGCGCTGCAATCCGTGTGGAGATGGCGCCCCCGCAATGCTGTTAGGTAGGGAATTCCAGGATACTGATCCAGCGACAATGAAGGAATGGCAAAATATTTTCTACTCGGGATGATGACTTGGGGGGGAACATGGAGGTGATGGTGGTCCCACAGCATTGCTGTGGTAGTGGTCACTGGGGGAGGGAGATGCTGTTGAAGTAAATTTGGTGAGTTACTGCATTGCATCTGTAGATAGTACATACTGCAGCCACGATTCTCCCAGCAGTCCCACCAGATATGCATTGTATGTCTACAGAACACAGGTGTAAGTGCCATTCTGGGCCTCATGTAGGTCTTGGAGGAGATTTCGAACTGTAATCAATCCATTCAATTGCTGCTCCAATAAGGGTCTGTCATCGAGGGAGCAACTTCCAAGTGAAGAGTGAGGCACCAAAAGCTTCGGACACAAGGGCCTCTTTTGATAATTTTGCAGAAACAAACAGCCATTCTGAAATCCTGGCAGGCGGGCAGGTTGATACCCAGTGCTGACATCAATGGCGCAGGTGTCCACATCTAATATTTAAATAATTCAATATTTAAGAGGGGGTCATGGCAGGGTCAAAGCAGCAGGCATAATTCTGCAACATTTTCCACCCAATGAACTCTGAACGGAGGTGGACCAATGGACTGAATGGCCTTTTATTACTCCAAACTTTCTTAAGTGTTGTTTTTTAAATGGAGTTACATTTAGTTGTAATTTAGTGCGCTCTCAGTGGGCTGAGAATAAATGAGACTACAGGATGAGGTAAGAAAGAACCCGTGGCGCTTTTAATGTGCAGGGGCAATCATCTCCACAGATGTGGTCCTCTAACACTCCCTATCTAACCAGGGAGAACTCCCCTGCTCTTCTTTGAATAATGCCATACGATGTTTTACGTCCACCTGAGGGGGCAGATGGGGCCTCGGTTTAACATCTCATCTGCAAAACAGCACCTCTGGCAGTGCAGTAGTCACTAGGTACTGTAATGAAGTGGCAGTCTAGATTATGTGCTCAAATCTCTGGAGTGGGACTTAGAATCATAGAATCATAGACACTTACAACACAGAAGGAGGCCATTCAGCCCGCCATGCCTGTTCTGGCTCTTTGAAAGAATGTCGTGCAGTCCAATACCTCTGCTTTTTGTCCGTAACCCTGTAAGTTCCTCATCCTCAAGGACCTGTCCAACTCCCTTTTAAAATTATTTATGGAATCAGCTTCCATCACGTTTTCAGGTAGAGTGTTCAAGATCCTGACAACTCTGATGAAAAGTATTCTCCTCAACTCCCCTCTAGATCTTTTTCCAATGATTTTGAATCTATGGCCTTGAGTTATTGACCCACTCATCACAGGGAATACTTTTTCTCTATTTACCCAATCAAAACATCTCATGGGCCCATATTTTCCGATCGCAGACCTCCTGTGGGCGGAGGCCTGTGATCTGGAAAAATCTGCGCCCTTACCTGAGGGCTCCTGGGGCGCGCACAGTTCCGATGGTGGGCCTCACCAAACTCCAAGTGTGCAGGGCCCACGTATCCCGGGGCGCATGTA
The DNA here is from genome assembly GCF_052327205.1 of Somniosus microcephalus. Classification (NCBI taxonomy): domain Eukaryota; kingdom Metazoa; phylum Chordata; class Chondrichthyes; order Squaliformes; family Somniosidae; genus Somniosus; species Somniosus microcephalus. The sequence continues at coordinate 203,393,320 of NC_140993.1, read as the reverse complement.
GTTCGCAGCATCCTTGGGATCATGTGGGCCATGGGGAGCCAATCACAGAAGGGAATCTCCCTTCATACATTTGATAGGAAGACCTGTCAAATATATGAATGGAGATCAATGAAAAAACATAGTAAAACTTTAAATAATTTTTTTTTAATCACATTTTTAAAATGACTTGAAATTACAATAAATTAAGTATTTTAAACAAAAATTTTAATTTTTGAAAAAAATAATTAAAGTATTTTACGGGGCTAAAAATAAACTTACCTTTTTTTAAAGTATTTTTAAATGATACATTGGTGAAAATTTTTTAAAAAACTTTTTTTCTACTCTTATCCTGGTAAAAGATGGCCTTATGCCTGCTTTTACCAGGCGTAAGAATTGTAAGGGTTTTCTGCGGGCAGAGGGTCTCCAAAAAGCGGAACTATCCGCCCGCAGAGGCCCTTCTCCAGGGCAGCCGGAGGATCTGTCAAGAGGATTCTTGACAGATCGGAAATGCCGGTTTTCAGCGCATGCGCTGTGCATGCCTGAAACCGGCATTTCCGATGTCCCTACGGGTGGTTACACAACGCGTACTCACCCGTAGGGATCGGAATATCCGGCCCATCATCTTGAAAACCTCTATTGGGTCATCTCTTAACCTTCTCTGTTCCAAGGAGAACAGTCCTAACTTTTCCAACTTCCTCATAGCTGAAGTCCCTCATCCCTGGTAACATCTGGGTAAACCTCCTCTGCACCCTTTCTAATGGATTTACATCTTTCCTGAAGAGCGTTGCCCAGAATTGGCCACAATACTCCAGCTGAGGCCTAACCAGTGGTTTATAAAGTCCTAGCATGATCTCTTTGCTTTTATATTCTAGTCCTCTATTTATAAACCTAAGTAACCCATATGCTTTTTTAACCACCTAATCAACTTGCCCTGGCACCTTTAAGGATTTGTGTACATGGACACCAAGGTCTCTCTGCTCATCCACACTTTTCAAAATCGTGCCATTTATAGCATACTGTCTTTCTATATTAGTCTTCTCGAAGTGAATCACTTCACACTTCTCTGCATTGAACTCTATCAGCCATGCTTCTGCCCATTTCACCATTCTGTCTATGTCATCCTGAAGCCTATATCTAGCCTCATCATGATCTACTACTTTGTCAAGTTTTGTATCATCTGCAAATTTATAATGCTGCTCCCTACACCCGAGTCTAGGTTGTTTATAAAAATTGCAGAGTAATGGACCCAAAACTGACCCTTGGGGAACACCACTGCAAACCACCTCCCAGTCTGAAAAACATCCATCCATCACCACCCTTCACTTCCCATCAGTGAGCCAATTTTGTTTCCAAAACAACACTTTCCCCTTAATACAATAGGCTTCCGACTTCTTAATAAGCCTCCTGTGTGGCACTTTGTCGATAGCCTTCCGAAAGTTCATATATACAACATCTACTGCATTACCTTGATCAACCTTCTGTTACCTCATCAAAGAATTCAATCAAGTTAGTCAGAGATGATTTACCTTTAACAAATCCATGCTGGCTCTCCTTGATTAGCCTATGCCTTTCCCAATGAGAGTTTATTTTGATGTTGATAATGGTTTCCAATAACTTCCCCACCATTGATGTTAGGCTGACTGGCCTGTAGTTTCCTGGTTTATCCCTCTCCCCTTTCTTGAATAGTGGTATAATATTAGCAACCCTCCAGTCCTCCGGCACTACTCCTGTATCCAATGAGGATTTAAAGATTGTGACCAATGCCTCTGCTATTTCTACCTTTGCTTCTTTCAGCAAACTAGGATGCATTCCATCTGGACCAGGTGACTTACCAACTTTTAGTAATGCTAATCTTTTTAGTACATCTTCTCTATCTATTATTATCCTGTTCATAAATTCCATCTCCTCTTTTAGTGTAACATTCACAACATCCACTTCCTTTGTGAAGAGAGATGCAAAATACTCATTTAGTAATTTAGCCATGTCCTCTGCCTCGACATGAAGATTTTCCTTTGGGACCTTAATAGGCCCAACTTTTTCCCTGGCAAACCGCTTACGCTTTATATCCTAGAAATTCAGGAGTATAGCACTGGCCGTTAAGGCCCATTTTGATGAAAAAATGGCGACTGACTTGCCTGCTTCTGGCGGGTCCTGCGACGGCTGCCATTTTCGCCAGCACTCGCTAGAAAAATGGAAATGAGGAAGATCATGATGTCAATGCGTGTGCAACGCTGATTTGACACACTATCTGCCTTTTTCAATGTCGCTGCTCCATTTACTGCCCTCCCTTAATCACGACCAGCTGATCAAGCGTTCAGCAGCAGGAAGGAGCCTCCAGCAGCGCTACTTAAAGGGATCATCAACAACAGCTGACATGGTTTCTCAGTTTGATTGGCTCTGTCTAAGTTTCTGCAGCCCTTGCAGCTTTCTAAACTTGATTAAAGTTGCTGAGGTCACAGGGAATGTTGCTGCAAGTAGAGAATGCCATGATTCTCATTTAAAGGCTTCTGCTCACACCGCTTGCTCACACTCATGGGGGGCTCTACTTGCAGTCCACTTTGCATTCGAGTATCTTTGAGAGAGGGAGTGGAGGCAGTGAAGAAGAGGAGAAGATGCTTGCAGAGGGAGGAGGAGGAGGGCTCTCAGCAGGAGGCCTTAACCACCTGGGGTCTTTCGAGAGTACTTTTCTTACATCCACTTAAGCCAGAAGCAGTGTATTAGAAGGCTCCGCTTCACCAAGGAGGTGGTCACAGAACTCTGCCACCTCCTGCAACCAGACCTACAGCCTCAGAACAGGGTGACGACAGCTCTCCCAGTGGCCCTCAAAGTAACTGTGGCCCTCACTTTCTTTGCCAGCCGATCCTTCCAGTCTGCAGCAGGAGACATAGCTAACATCCCACAGTTCACCGTCCATCGCTGCATCTGGGAGGTCACAGAGGCTCTGTACTCCAGGAGAAGGGACTTCATTGTCTTCTCTCTGAACAGAGAGAAGCAGGACAAGCATGCACGTGGCTTTGCCAGGATAGCTGGCTTCCCCATGGTGCAGGGCGCCATTGACTTCACACAAATGGCTTTGTGGGCACCGTAACCAATCCTGAGATGTTCCGTAACTGCAAAGTCTACCACACACTTAATATGCAGTTGTTGTGGGACCACGCCCAGTGCATCATGATGGTGGCATAGTGGTTAGCACTGTTGCCTCACAGCGCCAGGGACCCGGGTTCAAATCCGGCTTCGGGTGACTGTCTGTTTGGAGTTTGCACATTCTCCCCGTGTTTGCGTGGGTTTCCTCCGGGTGCTCCGGTTTCCTCCCACAGTCCAAAGATGTGCAGGTTAGGTTGATTGGCTATGATAAATTGACCCTTAGTGTTAGAGGGATTAAATACGTGGGGTTACGGGGATAGGGTGGGATATGTGTTGGTGTTGGTGTAGGGGTTACAGGGATCGGGTGGGATATGTGTCGGTGCAGGCTCGATGGGCCAAAATGGCCTCTATCTGCACTGTGGGGTTTCTGTGATTCTGTGATCTGTGAATGCCTACTATCCTGGCAGCAGTAATGATGCCTTCATCCTGTGCCAGTCTGGTGGGCCAGCAATCTTCCAGCCACCACATCAAACCCGAGGGTGGCTGCTCGGATACAAGGGCTATCCGCTCTGCACCTGGCTGATGACTCCCCTCCACAACCCCAACACTCGTGGCCAGCTATGCTGCCACCAGGAACATCATCAAGCAGACCATCAGGGTGCTCAAGCAATGGTTCTGCTGCCTTGACCACTCGGGAGGAGGAGCACTCCAGTACTCGCCAGAGCAGGTGTCCCATTTCGTGGTGGTCTGCTGCATGCTTCACCACTTGGCCATCATGAGAGCGCAGCCCTTGCCACCAGGGATTGCGGGACCACCTCAGAAGAGGAGGAGGAAGAGGAAGAGGAGGACAAGGAGGAAGGGAGGAGGCAGGCAGCTGATTCCCATTCTGGACAGGCTGTCTGTGAACGCTTCATCAGACTCCGGTTCCAGTGAATGAAACATAGAAACATAGAAACATAGAAGATAGGAGTAGGAGTAGGCCATTCGGCCCCTCGAGCCTGCTCCGCCATTCAATGAGATCATGGCTGATCATCCAAATTCAGTACCCTGTGATGCGCTATCAATTACTCATAAAAGACTGAGAGTTAAGAGAGTAACTAAAGGCTTTTATTAACAAAAGAATGAAGGTCTGCCTCGAGTGGTCGACCGGTCCAGAATACAAAGGGGCTGGGGAGCAGTCACCTTTATACTAGGACTTGTGGGAGGAGTCAGCCGAGGCATGTCCAGGCATGTACACAGTGGAATACAAACAGTGGTTTACCACATTCACCCCTTGTTTAAAATTGAGTCCGGCGGGGTGAAGTGTATTAAAAGTTAGTGTATTGGAGTCTCTCTGGAGGTCTTGTCTGCCGCTGTGATCGGCGTGGCGACGGCAGGGGTAGTGGAGCTTCCGGCGTCGAGTCCCGCGTAGGCTGTGGCACAGGCGTGTCGTCCTCGTAGGTGTCGAGCGGGTCGCTGGGCCCAGGCCTGCCGTCTGCTGGGGCTGGGTATCGGATCGTGGGGGGGGGGTGGTAGTGAGTAGTGGGTTACTGCGGCCCCCGAGGGTGCAAGGTCTCTTATGGAGACTGTGTCCTCCCGCCCGTCCGGGTATGCAATGTAAGCATACTGGGGGTTGGCGTGGAGGAGGTCGACCCTCTCGACCAGGGGGTCCATTTTATGGGTCCTCACGTGCCTTCTCAGTAGGACCGGCCCTGGGGACGTCAGCCATGGCGGTAGCGATGTCCCCGATGTGGACTTCCTTGGGAAGACAAACATTTTCTCATGAGGGGTGGCGTTAGTGGCAGTGCAGAGCAGTGACCGAATAGAGTGGAGTGCATCGGGGAGCACATCCTGCCAGCGGGAGGTTGGAAGGCCCCTAGACTTTAAGGCTAGCAGGGCGGCCTTCCAAACTGTCGCATTTTCTCTTTCCACCTGTCCGTTCCCCCGGGGGTTGTAACTGGTGGTCCTGCTTGTGGCAATACCCCTAGTTAGCAGGTACTGACGGAGTTCGTCGCTCATAAACGATGAGCCCCGGTCGCTATGGATATAGCTGGGGAAACCAAACAGGGTGAAGAGGTCGTTCAGACATTTAATGACCGTGGCACTGGCCATGTCCGGGCAGGGGATGGCGAACGGGAAACGGGAGTACTCATCAATAATATTGAGGAAGTACACATTGCGGTCGGAGGAGGGGAGAGGCCCTTTAAAATCAACGCTCAGGCGCTCGAAGGGGCGAGTGGCTTTTATCAGGTGGGCCCTGTCTGGTCTATAAAAGTGCGGTTTGCACTCAGCGCAGACTTGGCAGTTCCTGGTCATGGTCCTGACCTCCTCAATAGAGTAAGGCAGGTTGCGGGCCTTGATGAAGTGGAAGAACCTGGTGACCCCCGGGTGGCAGAGGTCATTGTGGAGGGCCCGCAGTCTATCGATCTGCGCGCTGGCGCAGGTGCCACGCGATAGCGCATCCGGGGGTTCATTGAGCTTCTTGTCATTTTTGATTTTGCCCCTCTGCTTGTTGTTAAACATGAAAGCAACTGAACGTTGGTCAGTGAGCAGGGTAAATCGTTTTCCGGCCAGGTAGTGCCTCCAATGACGCACAGCCTCCACAATCGCCTGGGCCTCCTTCTCAACAGCGGAGTGTCTGGTCTCCGGGCCTTGGAGGGTTCGTGAAAAGAAGGCCACGGGTCTCCCCGCCTGATTGAGGGTAGCGGCCAGGGCAAAGTCGAACGCGTCGCTTTCCACCTGGAAGGGGATGGATTCGTCCATTGTGTGCATGGTGGCTTTGGCAATGTCTTCCTTGATACGGTGGAAGGCTAAGCGGGCCTCTGTCGTCAAGGGAAAAGAGGTGGACTTGATCAGCGGATGGGCCTTGTCCGCATAGTAGGGGACCCACTGGGCATAATAGGAGAAAAACCCTAGGCACCTCTTCAGGGCCTTGAGGCAGTGGGGCAGTGGGAGTTCCATAAGGGGACGCATCTGGTCGGGGTCGGGGCCGATGACTCCGTGTTCCACAACACAGCCAAGGATGGCGAGGCGGTTTGTGCGGAATATGCACTTCTCCTTGTTATATGTCAGGTTCAGGAGTTGGGCGGTACGGAGGAATTTTTCGAGGTTTGCGTCATGGTCCTGCAAGTCACGGCCGCAGATGGTCACATTGTCCAGATATGGGAAAGTGGCCTGCAACGCATTTTGATCTACCATCCGGTCCATCTCCCTTTGGAAGACGGAGACCCCATTGGTGACGCCAAAGGGAACCCTAAGGAAGTGATAGAGGCGGCCGTTTGCCTCAAAGGCAGTATACTGGTGGTCCTCAGGGCGGATAGGGAGCTGGTGGTACGCTGATTTCAGGTCAATGGTCGAGAAGACGCGGTACTGCGCGATCTGGTTGACCATATCAGCTATGCGGGGGAGTGGGTAGGCATCCAGCAGGGTGTAGCGATTTATTGTCTGGCTGTAGTCGATGACCAGGCGCTGCTTCTCGCCGGTCTTAACGACCACAACCTGGGCTCGCCAGGGGCTGGTGCTGCCCTCAATAATCCCTTCCTTCAGGAGCCGCTCCACTTCGGTTTTAATGAAAACCCTGTCCCCGGCACTGTATCGCCTGCTCTTTGTGGCGATGGGCTTACAGTCGGGGGTGAGGTTAGCAAACAGTGGGGGGGGGGTGACCCTGAGTGTGGAGAGGTTGCACCTGGTGCGCGGCGAGCAATTTGGGAGCTGCTGGCTGCGGACTGTGAGTGGGGGTAGGGGTCCACCGTACGCCATCGTAACACTTTTAAGGTGGCACTGAAAATCTAACCCCAGCAGGACGGCAGCGCAGAGGTCGGGCAGGACCAGAAGTTTAAAATGATCGTACACGGTCCCGTCTACTATGAGTGTCACTACGCAGTAGCCGCCGATGTCCGCCGACTGGGACTCGGAGGCCATAGAAATCCGCTGGTGCGCAGGCAGGACTGGGAGAGAGCAACGCCGCACCGTGTCGGGGTGGATGAAGCTCTCCGTGCTCCCAGAGTCAAAAAGGCAGATTGTATCGTGGCCATTTACCTTAATGTCCATTGTGGAGCTGGCCAGCTGGTGCGGTCTCGCTTGGTCCAGTGTAACGGATGCCAGCGTAGGGGTCGGTGTGTTGCTGCGGGTATCAGATGAGGCGGTGTTGGGGGCCTGCTGCGTTCCGGCTGTCGTCCAAGATGGCGGCGTCCATGATCCCCATGTGGCTGGAGGCGTCCAAAATGGCTGCTGTACCGGTGGTTCGCACATAGCCGGGGAGGCCCAAGATGGCGGCCCGCATGGCCCACACGCGGCGCTGCTGGGGTTTGGGGTGGCTTTGGCCCTGCAGACGCTAGCGTAGTGTCCCTTCTTCCCGCAGCCCGAGCAGATCGCGTTTTTCGCCGGGCAGCGCGCTCTGGGGTGTTTTGCCTGGCCACAGAAGTAGCATTTCTGGCCTTGGGGCACTGCTGTCTGGCCTTGGGACACTGCTGCGGTAGTTGGGCCGTTGCTGGGGTGTGGCTGGGGTGGCACGGCGCTATGAGGCGGTCCTACCGTGTCCCAGGCTGTCATTCCCCGCGGCGTCCACGGTGCAGAGGAGTAGGCATCCATGCCCCGGTAGGCTGCATCCAATGATAGTGCGAGTTCAGAGGCCTTGTTGAGGTCGAGGTCACTCTGCTCCAACAGTCGCTGTCGGGTGTAATTGGATCTGTGGCCCGCTACAAAAGCGTCCCGGATAAGTTCCTCCGTGTACACGGCGGCCTTTACATCCTTACAACCACAGGCCCGGCCAAGCACAGACAGTGCCTGAAGGTATTCCACGGTCGATTCCCCAGGTTGTTGTTTACGACTCCCCAGAAGGTGCCTGGCGTACACTTCGTTCACTGGGCGCGTGTACTGGTCCTTGAGGAGCTTGATAGCGTCCGCGTACGAGGTCGCGTCTTGGATGACCGAGTACACTCGGTGGTTCACTTTGGAGGTCAGGACATCCAGTTTGTCCTCGTCCGATTTGATTGCTGCGGAGGCGGTCAGGAATTTTTCGAAACACTTAAGCCAGTGAGTAAACTTGGTGGATGAGTCCGCCTACCGATGATCTAAGTCCAGGCATGCTGGTGTGAGGATCTTCTCCATTATAAAAATTTTGTTAATAAAATTGATGCGCTATCAATTACTCATAAAAGACTGAGAGTTAAGAGAGTAACTAAAGGCTTTTATTAACAAAAGAATGAAGGTCTGCCTCGAGTGGTTGACCGGTCCAGAATACAAAGGGGCTGGGGAGCAGTCACCTTTATACTAGGACTTGTGGGAGGAGTCAGCCGAGGCATGTCCAGGCATGTACACAGTGGAATACAAACAGTGGTTTACCACACCCTGTCCCTGCCTTCTCCCCATATCCCTTGATCCCTTTAGCCTTAAGAAATATATCCAACTCCTTCTTGAATATATTTAATGAACTGGCCTCCACTGCCCTCTGTGGCAGAGAATTCCACAGGTTCACCACTCTCTGGGTGAAGAAATTCCTCCTCATCTCAGTCCTAAATGGCTTACCTGTAGGGGTTCGCAAAATTCCCCTATTTTCCCTGAAGATCGGGAAATATTGGCCCACATCGTGGATGAAGAATTGTGTGTTTTGAATTGCCTCAGGTTTGGATCAATGTTTTTAAAGCATACTCAGAGCCATGAAAGACTGCTCTGAGATTGACAGCACGTGGACAACACCGGAATCGAGGAGTTCTGTGGAAAAATTCGCACACCTGAATGACAGTTCATTTTTATTAATAACATTGTTCCCTGGAGTTTGGTCAATCACAAAGATTTTAATGGCTGTCAGAGAAAGCATTGGCCAAGAACAGTGGGGCTTGGAAAAGCAGCTTGTACAGCTTGTAGTGTGTCTGTGTGAAAGACTTGTCAATCAAACCAGGGAGGTTCCCTTTGTGGAGAAGCAAGGTTTGTTTACACGAAACTGCAGGATGTTTATTTACTTAAGGGATTAGCCCACTTGAGACTAGCAGAACAATCGGCTCTGTTTACACAGAAATCCAAACCCATTCAAACTCCCTACACACACAATGAGGCCCATTGAAGCTGTGGAAAGGACTTTTGATATGCAACAGTTTAGGAGTGGATGGGTTTGAATCACCCATCACTCAGATAATATGGCAGTTGGATTCCTTTTGTTCAGCCCAGGGAACTCCGGATGTGGGCGGGTACATTCCGGCCCCAGAGTGTAGACACATTAAATCACTCCAACCACTTTGAATCAGCCAATCACAGCCTTTCTTTTGTGTATTGGTACTTTTGGGCGCAAGTTTTGCACACGGCCCTTTTTCAGCGCCAAACAGGTGTTGGCAGGATATAAAGATAGCTCCTGAGAAGCTATCTCTCTCTTACTTTGCTGGACCCCAGGTGAGCAGGTTTCTGACTCCTCAGCAAGGCAACCTAGTAAGGAGTTAGGGGGTGGTAATTAAGGGGAAATTGCTAAGATTGTTAAATTAACATTGTAGCCACTTACCCCTCATTTTTCCCATCTGCCTTCCCCCATTTAAGCAATTTTACTGTAATTACTGTGCTCGTGTGGTATAGTTTAAAATTTGATCATAGTTTCTTTAGTTTAATAAAAGTTTGACTTTCTCACACCCAGACCAGTTGTCCATTTTAATATATCATTAATTATAAGCCCTCCAGTCAGAACTGGAAGGTGGGGTAGTGATTTGAAACCGCTGTTTGGAAATTGGTTTACAGTGTAACAGCAAAAGGCTGCTGACCAGGTGAATTACCGTAAACCAGGTAAAAGGTTGGAATTGGTCAGAGTGCAGGCAAAGGCTGCCTGACCAGGTAAATTACCGTAAACCAGTTAAAAGATGCCCCCCTACAACCCCTTATCCTTAGACTGTGACCCCTGGTTCTGGACTCCCCGGCCATCAGGACCATCCTTCCTGCATCTAGTCTGTCCAGGCCTGACAGAATTTTATAGGTTTCGATGAGATCCCCTCCCAATCTTCTAAACTCCAGTGAGTATAAGCCCAATCGACACAATCTCTCCTCATACGTCATTCCTGCCATCCCAGGTATCAGCCTGGTGAACCTTCACTGCACTCCCTCCATGGCAAGAACGTCCTTCCTCAGATAAGGCGACCAAAACTGCACACAATACTCAAGGTGCGGTCTCACCAAGGCCCTGTACAACTGCAGCAAGACATCCTTGTTCCTGTACTCGAACCCTCTTGCTACAAAGGCCAACATACCATTTGCCTTCTTAACCGCCTGCTGCACCTGCATGCTTACCTTCAGCGACTGGTGCACAAGGACACCCAGGTTTCTTTGCACTTCCCCTTCTCCCAATCTATTGCCATTCAAATAATAATCTGCCTTCCTGTTTTTGCCACCAAAGTGGATAACCTCACATTTACCCACATTATACTGCATTTGCCATGTTTCTGCCCAATCACCCAACCTGTCCAAATCATACTGGAGTTTCTCGACATCCTCCTCACAGCATACCCTCCCACCCAGCTTTGTGTCATCTGCAGATCCACGATGCTCACCACATCCCCAAGGAAGGCTGTTGACTTTCAGTGGGGGAGAGTACAGATGGCCTTGCATGCCGAACTCGACCAGCTGTGGACCTAGAAGGCCCAGCTGTAGACTGCAGTGTAACGTCCGTGTATAATCAGACACAGACTGCGGAGAACAGTACAAATGATGTTTACTCAACATGGCTCAGACTGCAACTGAACTGTACAGATTACTACTCAGCATTATATACAGGTGTGGTCACTGCCGGTACTACAGTATACATGAGCTGTACAAAGTAGTTCCCCCCCTTAAAGGTACATACATTACAATTCCTCCCCTTTCAGATTAACAGTACCATAACACTCATTTAACAATTAAATATCAAACTAATTACAATTAACACTTTTAACATGCAACAATAGCTGAAAATAATCTATTTATAAATTCAGTCTTTGGGGAGGCTTCCTGATTCTTTCTGGATAGCGCCTTTCTCGAGTGTCTTGCTCTTGGTGCGGAGGCAATTCTGGCCCCCTGTCGTCGGTTGGTTCATCAGCTTCCGATGCTATTGTTTCTGGGGTAGATGCGACCTGTACGTCGGGTTCATCACCAGGTACGTATGGGCGAGGCATGGGGTTGACTTGTTCCTGTGACTCTAGGATCTGGTCAGCATGGCGACTCACGATGCTCTCCCCAACGTCCACTGTGTACATTAGTGGGCCCTGCCATGTGCATATCGGTCCTGGCTGCCATTTTTCTGTTCGGTAGTCGCGGGCCAAGATTGGTTGCCCTATATTGAAGCTCCTTGTTGGCTTCTCATGGATGTGCTGGAATTGCTTACTCTCAACATCTCTTCATACGTTTGGTCTGAGCAAATCCAGGCGAGATCTTAACCTTCGGTTAAAGAACATCATGGCTGGGGCCTGGTTGGTGACTGCATGTGTCGCATTCCGGTAGGCGAACGGGAAATTGTCCACCTTGTGCTGCAGCGGAATGTTGTCATTGTACATATCCTTTATTGCCTTCTGAAAGGTTTGTACGAACCTCTCAGCCAATCCATTTGTGGCTGGATGATACGGGTCGGATGTTTAATGCCTTACCCCATTCTTTTTCACGAACCTCCGGAACTCTTCGGACACAAACTGTGGTCCGTTGTCGGAGCAAACCTGTTCTGGCAAGCCATTCCTGGCAAAAATGGTCCGTAGGACTGCAATAGTTTTCTCCATGGTGGTGGAGGACATTTTGATGACCTCAGGCCATTTCGAGTGCGCATCCACGGCTATTAAAAACATTGAACCCATGAATGGACCAGCAAAATCAATATGCACCCGTTGTCATGGAGATGAGGGCCACTCCCATGGGTGTAGAGGGGCCTGTGGTGGTGCATTTTGGACTCTCTGGCATCCTGAGCAGCTCTTGGTCAGGTCCTCGATTTGTTTATCAATTCCCGGCCACCACACATAAGCCCTGGCTAGGCTTTTCATTTTTACCCCTCCCAGATGACCCTCATGAAGCTCATTGAGCACTCTATCCCTTAACTTGGGTGGAATTACCACTCGGGATCCACACATCAAGGTTCCCCCGGCACACTGACAGCTGTTCTCTCCTTGTCGAGAATGCTGGCAACAGTGAGTCGCCATGTGCTGGCCATCCCTTCACCGTCAAATCATATACCCGAGACAGAGTCGGGTCATTTGGGGTTTCCTTCTCGATACAAGCGTTAGTTACCGGTAGGTATTCAACTATAGTCGAATGGAATATTTTGACAGGATCCACTGCTGGTGCTTCCTCCGCAGTAGGCAGTGGCAGGCGTGATAGCCCATCAGCATTTCCATGCTGTTTCGTGCCCTTATATTCAATCTCATAGTGGTGCGCCCCTAGAAAAAGTGATCATCTTTGTAGTCGTTGCGCAGTCATCACCGGAACGCCCTTCTTTGGATTAAAAATGGAGACAAGAGGCTGGTAATCAGTCAGCAAGGTGAATTTCTGCCCGTGCAGATAGTGATTGAACTTTTTCACTCCCCACACTAGGCTGAGGGCCTCCCTGTCAATCTGGGCGTAGTTACGCTCGGCTGAGGTTAGTGATTGTGACGCAAAGGCTATTGGCCTTGCTGAGCCATCCGAGAATTTGTGCGACAGCACCGCTCCAATGCCGTAGGGTGACGCATCACATGCCAACCGAATTGGTAATGCTGGGTTGTAATGGGCCAATACCTCTTTCGATGTGATTAGTGTTTTGCTCTTCTGGAAAGCTCGTCTACATTCGTCACTCCACTTCCATGGCACCCCAGTTTGCAGTATGGTGTTCAGTGGGTGTAGTATTGTAGACAAATTTGGCAAGAACTTATGGTAGTAATTTACCAGCCCGAGGAACGACCTCAGTTGTGACACATCTTCCGGTGCTGGAGCCTTGACTACTGCCTCAATCTTCTCTGGGGACTTATGTAACCCCTCTTTATCGATAACGTGGCCACAATACGAGATTTGTTGTCTAATAAACTCGCATTTGGGGCGGTTAGCTCGGAGCCTATATTCCTGCAATCTAGTGAGCACCTGCTCCAGGTTGGCAAGGTGATCACTGTCATTTTCGCCCGTGACCAGGATGTCGTCCAAATAACACTGGGTCCCTGGGATCCCTTGCAGGACTTGTTCCATTGCCCTCTGCCAAATAGCCGGAGCTGATGCTACCCCGAATACCAGCCGGTTGTATTGGTAGAGACCTTTATGGGTGTTGATTGTGAGGTATTTTTTTGATGCTTCTTCTACCTCCATTTGCAGGTACGCCTGGGCCAGATCAATCTTAGTGAAGTGTTTCCCTCCAGATAGCGAGGCGAAATATCTTCAATCCGCGGAAGTGGATATTGTACGGTGTGAAGGACCGGGTTCACTGTTACCTTAAAGTCCCCACGGATGCGAACCTTCTTTGGTTCCCCAGGCGTGCTGCTCAACGACTTTTTCATCACAGGGATGATGGGTGTAGCCCACTTGCTCCAGTCTACCTTAGACAGTACACCTGAACGTTCCAGACTCTCCAGCTCTGCTTCGACGGCTTGCGTTTGGGCTTGCGTTTTCTTCAATTTTAATCGTCGCTGTCATGCCTTTTAGTGTTCCGAGTCCTTGATGGAACACTTCTTTCGCGTCAGTTAGGATCTTTGACAGTCACCCAGGTGTGATGTCGTCATCCTTTTTGTCAGCCACAGTCAGTGCCTGTATGGAATGCCAATCCAGTTGTATTTTCTGGATCCATTCACGTCCCAGTAATGGTGGTCCTCCATCTTGCAATACATACAGCTCTAGTTTTGGTGTTTCCTTACCGTTATATATAATGGTCACCCTTATTTTTCCTTTGGGGTAGACTTTTTGCCCCGTGTACGTCTTCAAAATAATTTTTGTGTCTCTCAAGGGTGTGTATGAGAATAGCCGCTCGTAGTCCCGTCGGTTTATGACTGTTAGGGCCGATCCTGTGTCCAATTCCATCTTTACCTGGACTCCTGCTATCTTGAGAGTGACCCAAATGGTTCGGTGATCCTCCGTTGTGATCACATTATGTAGTTCAGACAACTCAGTTCCCTGCTTTCGGAGTCATTATCACTCTTTTGTTCATCTGAACTATTCTCCGTCATCTTATGTACCTTCTGGTATTTTCCTTTGGTAGGTTTCTTATTGCTGGTTTTCTTTCCCGACCTGCAGACTCATGCTATGTGTCCTACTTTTCCACACTGTCTGCACACTTTGTCTTTGAACCAGTAATCATTCTGGTCGTGTGTTGTTCTGCCGCAGCGATAGCACTTCTCTGTTCCATACGACATTTCGTTTGTGCCATATTCTTGTGGTCTCTGTTGTATCTCTGCAGTGCCCCGTGCTGCTGCTTCATATGATACCGCAATGCTGAAAGCTTTTTCCAGCATAAGGTCCTTTTCAGATAAAAGCCGTTTCTGGGTTCCTTCACTTTGAAGCCCACACACAAACTTGTCCCTTAAGGTATCTGCCAGTCCCGCTCCAAACTGGCAGTGTTTCGATAGTTTGCGCAGTTCTGTTAAATAATCAGCATTGCTTTCATCCTTATGCTGGTTCCGTTTGTGAAACTTGAATCTTTCTGCTATCAGCAGCGGTGTGGGGTTTAAATGTTCCTTTAGTATCGTTACTATGTCTTCAAAACTCTTTTCCATTGGCTTCGTTGGGGTTGCTAGATTTCGCAATAAACCATACGTCTTTGCACCCATTAAATTCAACAATACCGACGCTTTCTTGTCATCTGACACCCCATTTGCCTTGCAGTACACCTCTATTCGTTCGACATATGTAGTCCAATCTTCGACTTCATTGTCAAATGCGGTGATACTGCCACTCTTCGGCATTTTGGGTGTGGTTTAAAATGGCGTCTCCCAATGGCTTAAAATGGCGTCCCCCACGCTTTCCTTCCTCCCCCGCTGCTGCCGACGCCACTCCCGGCGGTTCTCGTGGCAATGGCGGTGCCCTGTAGGTTTCGCGCGCTTCTCTCTCCCTCTCTCCGACGCTGCTCAGCCCCTGAACACCGGCTGCGCCCTGTGCACTCTGCCCTCTCTCTCTCTCTCCTGTCGACGCTGCTCGGCCCTTTGCTGTGCTGCTTGGTCGGGCTCTAGCCCGCCGCTGTCCGGGAAGGGTCTGCGCACTACCTGTTGCCAGCCCGTTTTGCTGGACCACCTTGACTGGAAAGCCAAGCCTGGCTCTCGACAGCCTCCCCCGTAATTCTCGAGTCTCTGCTGGATGACTGGGCGGTTGCCCGTGGTCGACGCCCGAGTCTCTGGCTTTGACCTCCAATCCACTGATCTCCAGGAACGAATCCTCGGGAGGAGATGCAGAGTTGCAGGTAGGTTCGAACCTGCCTCGTCGCCAATGTAACGTCCGTGTATAATCGGACACAGACTGCGGAGAACGGTACAAACGATGTTTACTCAACGTGGCTCAGACTGCAACTGAACTGTACAGATTACTACTCAGTGTTATATACAGGTGTGGTCACTGCCGGTACTACAGTATACGTGAGCTGTACAAAGTAGTTCCCCCCTTAAAGGTACATACATTGCATGCAGCACCTTGGCATGAGCAGCAGCAGTCTGGGCTGGCTGGCTGATAGGCAGCGGCAAGGGCAATGATGGAATCGCAGTGGTGGGAGTAGGAATGCTGCCATCCTGAGAGAGGACAGCAGGTTCTTGCCCCACAGATCCACTGCCACTCCCCCGTGGCGGCACCTCAGCATTCCTAGCAATCTGTTGGAGGACAGATTGCTGGCCTACTGTGACACCCTGCAAGCCCCTTTTGAGACTCGTAAACCCAGCCATGATGGCAGCAGTCTGAGCTTCCACTGCAACAGTGAGACATTGGGTCGTTTCCACCTATGCTGCAATGGAAACCGCAACATCGCCTATCACATGCAGCATCATGGCTGGGTCCACAAGTTCTCTCCTGGAGTTGTCCATCATTTCCATCCTGGAAATCATGGGCTCCACGCTCTGTGCAAATCCCCGTCCAATGTTGGAGCCAGACTCCTCCATGCTCCTTGACACTGACAAGAGGCTCTCTGGTAGGCTTGCCATTGCACCTAGCATTTCCGTGTGCATGCCCATCACCCTTCTTCTGAAGGCCGCCCCATCGAGGTCATCATCTGAGCCCTATGTAGCAGAACCCATGCGTGAACTCGCCCTCTGGGGAGCTGGCAGCCGAGCTATCCTTTCTCCCTGGCCTGGCTGCAGCCCATTCGTGCCCGGTGACTCACCATGTGCAGATCCCGCCTCTATACTACCCTCTAAATTCCACGCAGTGCCATTTTCTGAGCTGGTGTTTGCGAGTGTGAAATGCAGTGCCGGTGTCTCTTCTTCTTCTTCTTGTTCATCTCCTCCTTCAGTTTGCTCAACATGAGGGATAGGCTGGCCTGCTGGCAGTTCTTGGGTATCTGAAAGCAGAAAGGCACAGGGGTTGGGTTGTGGTGAGGGGAGGGGGGGAAAACAAGATATCCATGCATACACCATCAGCAGCTTGTAAGTGAGAAGAGATTGTGAGATGAGGGGGAAGTGGGATGTGAGAAGAAGGATTAGATATGATAATACCATCATCATCAGCAATGGCTTCAACTTCTCCGGTGGCCATGGACTCCGTCACTGCCCATCCAATAATTTCAAGCACCGATTCCTCCCAGTCGGTCAGGTTGTCTACTGCGGCTATCTCTTCCATGAAAGCCCTTCATTGCTCCATTACTGCTTTACCCTGCAATTGCCTTTTCCAATCTACTTCTGCTAGCTAGGTCCCTTCTTAAATCACTGAAATTAGCTCTGCCCCAGTTGAGCATTTTTACCTTCATTATTTTCTGTTGAGTGAGCGTCTACCAGCACCAAAAACATTTTGCCCCTAAAAGGTCCCGCACAGTCTATGTGAATTCTCCTCCAGGGTTTGCTGGGCCACTCCCAGGGATGGAGTGGTGCCCCGGCAGGTGCTTTCCTCTGTTCCTGACATATAGTGCATGACTTTACCTTTGACTCAATTTCAGCATCCAAGTTAGGCCACCACAGATAGCTCCTAGCCAGTCCTTTCATTCTAGTCATTCCTGGGTGCGATTGATGCAACTGTTCCATCAAAGTAGAGCGTCCCCGCTCTGGGACTATGATGCGTGCTCCCCATAGCACACATCCATCTTGGACACTGAGCTCGTGCTGTCTCTGTCTGTACAGCGCGAACTCCGGTCCCTCACGGTGATCTGTCCAGCCTTTCAAAACATACTCACGGACCCTTGACAGAACGGGGTCCTTGGCTGTCCAGCCCTTGATTTGCGCTGAAGTCATCAGGGGACTGATCTCCTGATCCAGCATCAGGACGTGCTCCTCAGGGGAAGTACTGCGAGGAGATTTTGAGAGGGGCAGGCGGCTGAGAGCATCCGCGTTTCTGTTTTCCTTGCCGGCTCTGTACGTGATCACATATTCATAGGCTCTTAGTATTACTGCCCATCTCATTATTCTCTGTGATGCCATTTGAGGCACCGCTTTCATCTCATTCAGTAAGCTAATAAGAGGCTTGTGGTCAGTACTGATTACAAACTTCCTCCCATATATGTACTTATGGAATTTCTTTACTCCAAATATAATGGCCAACCCCTCTTTATCAAGCTGTGAATAGTTCTTTTCCGCAGCTGTGAGCGTGCGTGAAACAAACCTGATGGGCCTTTCCGCTCCATCTGGCATGCGGTGGGCCAACACTGCCCCCACTCCATAGGGTGATGCGTCGCAGGACATTATCAGCTCCTTCTTCTCGTCATAATGCACTAACACCCTGCTGGACTGAAGTAGCTCCTTTGACTGCTGAAACGCTTTCGCTTGCTCTGGCCCCCAACGCCATGGCTCCTCCTTTCTCAGCAGTTTGTGCAGGGGTGCCAGCAGCATCGATAAGTTTGGAAGAAACCGGTTATAATAATTCAGGAGCCTTAGATAGGCTTTCAGTTCAGTCACTGAGGTGGGTGCAGGTGCATCCTGCACTGCCCGCACTTTCCCTGGTAATAGATGGAGGCCTGTGGCATCCACCTGATGTCCCAGGAATGTAACTTCCTTCTCCATGAAACTACACTTACTCCATTTCAGGCGTAGCCCCGCCTCTTCCAGCCGCTGTAGCACTTTGTCCAGTGTTTTTAAGTGATCCTGATTGTCACTTCCTGTTAGCAGAATATCATCTAAGTACACGGCCACCTTTGGAATGCCCTGCAGAATGCCCTCCATAGTCCGTTGGAATATTGCTGGGCTAGAACTGACACCAAATGGTAACCTGGCATACGTGAACAGCCCCTTGTGCGTGTTCACCGTGACAAACTTTTTTGATTCTTCATCTAGCAATATCTGCTGATACGCATGACTCATGTCCAGTTTGCTGAATCTTTCTCCCCCAGCGAGCGATGTTAACATGTCCTCCATTCTCGGAATGGGGTACTGTTCCAGTGATGATACTCTGTTCACTGTTAACTTATAGTCACCACACACCCTTATGTTACCGTCGGGCTTCAATACCGGGACTATTGGTGCCGCCCAGTCTGAAAACTTCACTGGTTCTATTACTTTGTCCTTTAGCAGGCGATCTAGTTCCGCCTCCACCTTGGTTTTCATTGCAAAAGGTACCGACCTTGGTTTAAAGAAACAAGGCGTGGCATCACTGGCTACATGAACCTTGGCTGTGGCTCCCCTTAAGGTGCCCAGTTCGTCCTTTAACACTAACTCATGCTTCATCAGCACTTCTTGCAGTGCCTCTGTACTGTCCTCCATTTTATTCATTGCCTGCCAGTCCACACTCAACTCACTGATCCACCCTCGCCCTAACAGGTTTGGCCCTGACCCTGCTACTGCTACCACCGTAAGCTCTTTGGTGACTCCTTTGTGTTCCACTTGTACTTCGGCCGCCCCCAAAATGTCCACCTTCTGTCCTGTGTAGGTTTTGAGACTAATGGGGCATGTACCTAGCTCTTTTGCTTCCCCCCATAGCTTGGCGTACTCAGTCTGTGGCATTATGGTTACACTACATCCGGTGACAATCTCAAACTTTACTTGACCTCCATTCACTATCAAATACTGAGTGAGAAAGGGTACGTTGGGCCTTGAAGTGTCTATACTGTATATAGTGAAAACCTCCTCACTAGACTCACTAGACTCTTCCTCTTGTATGTAATTTGCCCGCTTTGTGTACTTCTCCCTCCCCCCTTTAGCATGCTTTGCCCCTTTAGCACTGCTTCTCTCACTCACTGCCCTTTTACAGACTTTCTTTAAGTGCCCTATTTTTCCACAATTGTGGCACTTTGCCTTTGCAAACCTGCAGTCCTTTGCATAATGGCTCGTCCCGCCACACATAACCTCCCAGGTTACTACAAGATCATTGAAGCGTTTCCGGCACTGCATCCAGGTTCGCCTCACAACATCCCTGCTGTTGACCTCTTCTGCAATTTGGAGCCAGGCTCTTTTAGTCTGCTGGGGAGGTCTCTTCCACCCATCAGCAGGGAAGAGGACCTCCCTATGTGCTCTGACTCCCTCCACAAGAATATGTACGGAGTCATCTGAGAACCTGGGTGCAGCCCTCTGTCTCTGTGAAGCCATCTCTGCAAGGCTGAGCAATAACCAGATGTACTGCCTGCACATTAGTAGATGAACCTTCAAATGCAATGTGGCCAAGGCTGCTTGAAATATCCCCGCTGGAAATGAGTCATCGAAGGTGTCATCAGACCCGCACCGTTTAATAGGGCCGGGAAACGCGCAGGCCTGCCTTAATAGGTGCCATTAACGGAAAGTCGCTCTGAGAAGTGGGAAGAAAAGATGAACAGGGTTCCGTGCCGCCACGCCGACTGCCCGCACCCGACCCACCCAGGTAATGAAAATTCTGGCCATTATCTCACTGTTATTTGTGGGACCTTACAGTGTTCAAGTTGGCTGCATTTGCCTTCATTACAACAGCTAGTACACTTCAAAAGTGCTTTAGGTTGTCCTGAGCTCATGAAAGGCACTATATAAATATTCTGTCTTCTTTCTGTAATGTATGTACCTTTAAGGGAGAGAAGTACTTTTTACAGCTCTTGTATACTGTAGTACCGGCAGTGACTGTAGTGTATGTGCCTTTAAGAGCCCCAGGTGTGCTGTAATGCCGGTAATGGCCACTTGTGTATATCCGTTAGAACCCCCCCCAGACTTTGCTTAGTAAACACCTATGAACCAACTCCTGTCTTCAGTGTCTTTATCAACACACGGACACTACAGTGGTGACGACGTGGAAACGGACTTACCTGCAATTCGGCAGCACCTCCAGGACATTGATTCCTCGGACATCCAGAAAACTCAAGAAAGTGAGAGAAGCTGTGGTTTCACCAGCTGGCCAAGCTGGTGGCAGGTACTGCGCTAATTCTTCCTGGGCGTCAGGCTGGGGCTCCAGCGGCTGGCTCTACAGCTGAGACAGGCAGCGAAATCGGAGGCAAGCAATAACGGACTGGGAGGTAGCACTCGGGAGACGGCCGGCGCGGCAAGCAGGTCAGCGTTCAGACCTGCAGAGAAAGTCCGGCAGGAACGAGTCTCCAACTGTAAACAAATAAAATTAAAAAAATAATAAAACAAAGAACGGAAACCGCGGGAAACAGCGTTGTCATTGGCAGCAGCGGCGGGAAAGCGCGGGAAGCGCCATATCTTTGCTGCTGAAAAGAAAGAAAAGCGCGGGAAGCGCCATATCTTTTCTGAAATGCCTAAGTCTGGCAATATTGATGCTTTTGATAGCGAAATAGAGGATTGGACCACATACGTGGAAAGAGTAGAGGTATATTGCACTGCAAATGGAATAGAAGATGAAAAAAAAGCTTCAGTACTGCTGAACCTAATGGGTGCAAAGGCATACGGGCTGTTACAAAATTTAATCACTCCAGCCAAACCAAAGGACAAGAATTTTAAAGAAATTGTTGATACCCTGCAGGAGCACTTAAACCCAACAACGCTGCTGATAGCGGAACGATTCAAATTCTTCAAGAGAAATCAACACAAGAATGAAAGTAACGCCGATTACCTAACCGAATTAAGAAAGCTATCAAAGTACTGCCAATTCGGGGCAGGACTAGCAGATTATCTTCGAGACAAATTCGTTTGCGGTCTCTTAAGTGAAGGAACACAAAAAAGGCTGCTTTCTGAAAAAGATTTAACATTGGACAAAGCTTTCAGTATGGCTGTATCATACGAAGCAGCAGCAAGAGGAGCTGCAGAAATACAACAAAAGACACAGGACTTCGGCACCCATGAAATGATACAGGGTTTCGAAAGGTGTTATCGCTGCGGCAGATCCACCCATAACCAGAAGGACTGCTGGTTCAAGGACAAAGCATGCAGGCAATGCGGAAAGATTGGACACATTGCACGGGTATGCCGATCTGGACAAAATAAATCCACAGACAGAAAAAAAAAAATCAATAAAGGAAAGTACAGGAAGGTACAAATGATGACGGACAGTAGCTCCGAAGACCAGAAGAGTGATAGCGACTCCGAAAACAAGAGACTAAGCTCTCTCAAATTACATAATGTAATTGCCAAAGATGATTACCAAACCATTTGGGTTACCCTCACGATAGCAGGGTCCCCTGTTAAAATGGAGCTAGATACAGGATCAGCTCTAACCGTAATAAATCGACGGGATTACGAGAGGCTATTTTCGCATATACCTCTAAAAGACACATCCATTATCTTAAAAACATATACGGGGCAGAAAGTATACCCCAAAGGAAAAATAAAGGTGCCTGTTGTATACAACGGCAAAGAAATACAAAAGTTGTATTTATACATTCTACAAGATGGTGGTCCACCGTTGTTGGGACGTGAATGGATCAGAAAGATACGTTTAGACTGGCACTCCATTCAGGCACTGACGGTGACCAGTAAGAAAATAAACAATGATGACATCATACCTGAACGATTAAAAGACATCTTGGCCAACGCCAAAGAAGTGTTTCAAGAGAAACTAGGAACCTTGAAAGGCATCACCGCCTCGATAAAAGTGGAAGATGCAGCAATTCCCAAATTTTTTAAGGCAAGACCGGTGCCACACGCAATTCGTCCAGCAGTCGAGGCAGAGCTGGAGAATTTGGAAAAGGCAGGCGTATTATCCAAAATAGATTGGAGCGAGTGGGCAACACCCATCGTTCCAATCATGAAAAAAGCATTGAATAATGATAAATCTGAAGAACAGAGAAAAATTCGCATCTGTGGAGACTTCAAGGTGACTGTAAACCCAGTCCTTCACACAGTACAGTATCCTCTTCCGAGGATAGAAGATATTTTTGCCTCACTATCCGGAGGGAAACGTTTCACCAAAATTGACTTGGCACAGGCATATCTACAGATGGAGGTTGAGGAGGCCTCTAAAAAGTATCTCACGATAAACACACACAAAGGCCTGTACCAGTACAATCGACTGGTTTTTGGAGTAGCATCAGCTCCAGCTATCTGGCAAAGAGCTATGGAGCAAGTCCTGCAAGGGATTCCGGGGACTCAATGCTACCTAGACGACATCCTTGTAACAGGAGAAAACGACAATGAGCACCTTGCCAATTTGGAGCAGGTGCTCACTAGGCTGAAAGAACGGGGCCTACGAGCAAATCGCCCCAAGTGCGAATTTTTCCAAAATCAGATATCATATTGTGGCCACATAATTAATAAGGAAGGGTTGCATAAGTCACCTGAAAAAATTGAAGCGGTCATAAAAGCCCCAGCACCTGAAAATGTTTCACAATTAAGGTAGTTCCTGGGATTAATAAGTTACTGTCATAAATTTTTAACAAACTTATCAACTCTTCTACACCCTCTTAATGAACTTTTACAAACAGGAGTGATTTGGAAATGGAACGAAGACTAAACGTGCCTTCCATAAATGCAAAGACTTAATCACATCCGAAGAAGTTTTGGCTCATTACAACCCATCACTGCCAATCAGACTGGCATGCGATGCATCCCCTTATGGCATAGGAGCAGTATTATCCCATAAATTCCCTGATGGCTCAGAACAGCCGATAGCTTTTGCGTCACGCTCATTAAACTAAGCTGAGCGTAACTATGTCCAAATCGACAGGGAAGCACTCAGCCTGGTATGGGGAGTGAAGAAATTCAACCATTACCTACACGGACAAAAATTTACCTTGTTGACTGACCATCAACCCCTCATCTCCATATTCAACCCTAAAAAGGGTGTTCCCATTATGACAGCGCAAAGGCTACAGAGGTGGTCCCTTTTTCTAGGGGCACACCAATACAACATAGAATACAAAGGATCAAAACAGCATGGGAATGCTGACGGTTTATCGCGCCTACCGTTGTCAACGGTAGAAGAGGCACCTACAGTAGACCCAGTAGAGATGTTCCACTCTACCATAGTGGAATGTCTACCAGTAACAAATTCTACCATTGAAAGGGAGACGAATGATGACCCGACTCTCTCACGGGTCTACGATTTAACAGTGAAGGGATGGCCAGCACATGGCGAACCACTGTTGCCAGCATTCTCACAAAGAAGAGAACAGCTGTCAGTGTGCCGAGGAACCTTGATGTGTGGATCCAGAGTGGTGATTCCACCCAAACTCCAGGATAAAGTGCTAAAGGAGCTTCACGAGGGGCATCTGGGTGGAGTGAAAATGAAGAATCTAGCTAGGGTGTTTGTATGGTGGCCAGGTATCGATGGAGACATCGGTGAAATGACCAAGAGCTGCCTAGGATGCCAGAAGGTCCAAAACGCTCCACCACAAGCCCCTCTACATCCATGGGAGTGGCCCTCATCTCCCTGGCAAAGGGTACACATCGACTTTGCTGGTCCATTTATGGACTCAATGTTCTTAATCGCAGTTGATGCACACTCCAATTGGCCGGAGGTAATAAAGATGTCCTCCACCACCACGGAAAAAACCATCACAGTATTAAGGACCAAGGGCTAAAAATTAAGTTTGGGGCGCCAAGCTCGCCTGGGCGCCGGAATTACCGCTGCGTGCGGAGCCACTTGCGCCATCCGGATATTCAGTTTCTGCGCCCCAAATGGAAGCGGGCCGTTAAACGAGGCTTCCCACGCCCCGCTTGGGGCGCTGAAACTGAATATCGGCTGCGGTACTGCAGGCCTTCCTCCCACTGTTAAGGGGGAGGTGCCTGCAACAGCGCGATCCCCGCTCGCGAGTGCCGGCAAATGAGCCCGGCACCAAGGAGAAGTGCCGGGCTCTCGGGAAACAGCCGGCAATGCCGCGGGGTGGGGGGTGTAGGAGGCCGGGGACGGAGGTGCGGGCAGGCGGGCGCCGAAAAAGCGGCCGGCCGCACCTCCACCTTAACTAGCGCCACTACCGCCACAGGTAGGCCCCTGTGTACCGGTCGCTATTTGCGGCCGGCGCTGAAGAGGCGGGCGCGACCAAATATGGCCATCGGGGCGATTGCGGGGCGCTGCGCACACTGATGACGTCATCGGTGGCGGCGCAGCACTACAGGCGAATGCCGCCATTAGCGCCCCACTAAATATCGCGGTAGGTGTGGCCAGTGGCGCAAAAGCCGCTGAGTGCCCTCTTTGGGCGCAAACTGGTGGCGCAGGCCACTGAATTTCTAGGCCCATATATGCCAGGAATGGGCTGCCGGAACAGATATGTTCGGATAATGGACCGCAATTTGTGTCCGAAGAATTCAGAAAGTTCTTTAAAAAAATGGGGTTAAGCACTACACGTCCGCCCCATACCATCCCGCCACCAATGGATTGGCTGAAAGGTTTGTCCAGACCTTCAAGAAGGCCATTAAGGCCATGGGTAATGAAGACATAAAACTTCAGCACAAGGTGGATAACTTCTTATTTGCATACAGGAACGCAACACATGTGGTTACAAACCAAACTCCCGCCATGATGTTCTTCAATAGAAACTTAAGATGCCGGCTGGATTTGGTCAAGCCCAACATCAGAAGGGACGTGGAGAACCGGCAGTTTCAAGGCATGAATGAAAGGCCAACTAGAACCTTCCAGATAGGTCAACAAGTTTTGGCCCGGGACTACCGTACCGAGAAATGGCAGCCTGGAACTATTTGCACATGACTAGGACCGCTGATGTATACCGTGGACATCGGAGAAAGCATAATAAGGCGTCATGCTGACCAAATCATAAAGTCATCCGAAAAGGGACAACCTACACCACAACTCTATACGTCTAACGATGAAGTAGAGATACCTATATCTACCTCCGATCCGGTGATACTGGAACCCCGGACCGAGTCAGGAAGCCTCCTGAGAGACTGACTTATAATTAATTAACTACAGCAATGTGTATATTATTGTTCTTATAACATGTAATTAATAATTACTTAAAATATGATGTACTGGTTAACTAAAAGGGGAGGAATTGTAGTGTATGTGCCTTTAAGAGCCCCAGGTGTTAAGTCCGTGAATGATTGAGACACGGACCAGCAGGAGTGAAAACAAACAAGCCTTTACTGGTGGAAGTCAATAGTGAAACTAACAAACAGAGGCTCTCTAGCGCCTTTTATACAGGGGTGGTCACTGCCGGTACTGCAGTCTGAGACCAGTTATTCTCTTAAAGGTACATACACAACAATTCCTCCCCTTTTAGATAAACAGTACATAACATTCATTTAACAACTAAATGATAACGAATTACAATCACAATTACTGTTGCTAGATACATTGGTTAAGTTTAAGCAATTATAAGTTCAGTCTTTGAGGAGGCTTCCTGATTCTGTCTGGATAACGCCTCTTTGGGGTATCAGGTTCTTCTGGCAATGTTGCATCGGGATCAATGTCTTTGTTTGGTTCATCTGCTTCCAATATTACCGGTTCTGCGGTAGCTGCAATTGGAACGTCAATTTCATTACCAGGTATATCAGATCGTGCTGTGGAGTTGACGTTTTCCAGTGACTCTAGAATCTGGTCAGCATGGCGTCTTACAATGCTCTCCCCAACGTCCACGGTATACATGAGAGGTCCTTGTCGTGTACAAATCGTTCCTGGCTGCCATTTCTCAGTGCGGTAGTCCCGGGCCAAAACTGGTTGACCTATCTTAAAACTCCTGGTCGGCCTTTCATTCATATTCTGAAACTGCCTGTTCTCCACATCTCTTCGGACGTTTGGATAACCAAATCCAAGCGGCATCGTAGTCTTCAATTGAAGAACATCATGGTTGGAGTTTGGTTGGTAACCGCATGTGTCGCATTCCGGTAGGCAAACAAGAAGTTGTCCACCTTGTGTTGTAGGGGTATATCTTCATTACACATTGCCTTGATAGCCTTCTTGAATGTTTGGACAAACCTCTCGGCCAATCCATTGGTGGCTGGATGATATGGGGCAGATGTGTAATGCTTAACGCCATTGTTCTTTAAGAACCTCCGGAACTCTTCAGACACAAACAGTGGTCCATTGTCAGAGCAAATCTGTTCAGGCAGCCCATTCCTGGCGAATATGGTTCGCAAAACTGTGATAGTTTTTTCCGTGGTGGTTGAGGACATTTTTATTACCTCTGGCCACTTTGAATGTGCATCCACCGCAATTAAAAACATCGAGTCCATGAAGGGACCAGCAAAATCAATGTGCACCCATTGCCATGGAGATGAGGGCCACTCCCATGGATGCAGAGGAGCTTGTGGTGGGGCGTTTTGGACTTTCTGGCATCCTGCACATCTCTTGGTCATCTCTTCGATTTCTCTATCGATTCCTGGCCACCACACAAATGCTCTGGCTAAGTTCTTCATTTTTACCCCACCCAGATGACCCTCATGAAGCTCATTGAGTGCTCTCTCCGTCAACTTAGGTGGAATTACTACTCTGGATCCACACATCAAGGTTCCTCTGCACACTGACAGCTGTTCTCTTCTCGGCGAGAATGCTGGCAGCAGTGGTTCGCCATGTGCTGGCCATCCCTTCACCGTTAAATCATAGACCCGTGATAGTGTCGGGTCATTCCGTGTTTCCTTTTCTATGTTTGCATTCGTCACAGGCAGACATTCGACTGTGGTCAAGTGGAATAACTTCATTGGATCCACTGCAAGGTCTTCTTCTTCCACCGTCGGCAACGGTAGGCGTGACAATCCATCAGCATTTCCATGCTGTTTAGTCCCTTTGTACTCGATGTCATATTGGTGTGCCCCTAGGAAAAGGGACCATCTCTGCAGCCGTTGTGCCGTCATTATCGGTACGCCCTTCTGAGGGTTGAAAATGGAGACAAGAGGTTGATGATCGGTTAGTAGAGTAAATTTTTGACCGTGCAGGTAGTGATTGAACTTCTTCACCCCCCACACTAGGCTGAGGGCCTCTCTGTCAATCTGAGCGTAGTTACGCTCGGCAGAAGTTAACGAGCGTGATGCAATAGCTATCGGCCTCTCTAACCCATCAAGGAACTTATGTGACAGTACCGCCCCAATGCCGTAGGGAGACGCATCACACGCCAGTCTGATCGGCAGTGCTGGGTTGTAGTGAGCCAATACTTCCCTTGAAGTGATTAAGTCCTTACTCTTCTGAAAAGCACGCTTACAATCATCGCTCCATTTCCATGCTACCCCCGTTCATAGCAGGGCGTTCAGTGGGTGCAAAATTGTCGACAAATTCGGCAAAAACTTATGATAGTAATTCACCAATCCGAGGAATGGCCTCAGTTGCGACACATTTTCAGGCGCTGGGGCCTTAACAACCACTTCAATTTTGTCAGGGGACTTATGTAACCCCTCTTCATCAATCACGTGGCCACAATACGATATCTGTTTCTTAAAAAATTCGCACTTGGGGCGGTTGGCTCGCAGCCCATGTTCCCGTAGTCTAGTGAGCACCTGTTCTAGGTTGTTAAGGTGTTCACTGTCATCTTCACCTGTTACAAGGATGTCGTCGAAGTAACACTGAGTCCCCGGAATCCCTTGCAGGACTTGTTCCATCGCTCTTTGCCATATCACCGGAGCCGATGCTACTCCGAATACCAATCGATGATACTGGTAAAGACCTTTGTGAGTGTTTATCGTGAGATACTTCCTAGAGGACTCTTCAACCTCCATCTGCAAATATGCTTGTGCTAGGTCAATTTTTGTAAAACACTTCCCTCCAGACAGTGAGGCGAAGATGTCTTCTATCCTTGGAAGAGGATATTGTACTGTCTGAAGGACAGGGTTCACTGTCACCTTGAATTCCCCACAGATGCGAATCTTCCTTGGCTCTCCAGACTTATTGCTTAACGTTTTCTTCATGACAGGAACGATGGGTGTCACCCACTCGCTCCAGTCAACCTTAGACAATACGCCCGCCTTCTCCAGATTCTCCAGCTCTGCCTCGATGGCTGGGCGAATTGCATATGGTACCGGTCTTGCTTTGAAAAACTTGGGAACTGCATTCTCTTCTATTTTTATCGAGGCGGTTACGCCTTTAAGCGTGCCCAGTTCTTGTTGAAATACCTCTTTGGCGTTAGCTAAGATTGTTGACAATCGTCCAGGAGTGACGTCTTCATCTTTTTTACCGTCCACCGTCATTGCATGAATGGAATGCCAATCTAAGTTTATCTTCCTGATCCATTCCCATCCCAATAACGGTGGTCCACCATTTGGCAGTATGTAGAGATACAATTTCCGTATTTTCTTGCCATTGTATTCGACAGGCACCCTTATTTTTCCTCTGGGGTATACTTTTTGCCCCGTATACGTCGTCAAGACGATGGATGTCTCTCTCAAGTGTATGTGTGAAAATAGCCGCTCGTAGTCTCGTCGATTCATGATGGTTAGCGCTGATCCTGTATCCAATTCCATTTTAACTTGGGACCCTGCTATCGTGAGGGTGACCCAAATGGTTCGGTGATCCTCTTTTGCGATTACATTGTGAAGTTTGAGACAGCTTAGTCTCCTGTTCTCGGGTTCACTATCGCTCATCTGGTCTTCGGAACTACTGTCCGTCATCTTTTGTACTTTCTTGTACGGTTCCTTAGTAGCCTTTTTGTTGTCGCTGGTCTTCTTCCCAGACCTGCAAACTCGTGCAATGTGTCCAATCTTCCCGCATTGTCCGCATATTTTGTCTTTGGACCAGCAGTCCTTCTGGTCATGGTTAGTTCTGCCGCAGCGATAACATTTTGCAAATCCCCGTGTCATTTCGTGGGTGCCGTATTCCTGTGGTTTTTGTTGAATTTCTGCCGCTCCCCTGGCTGCTGCTTCATACGATACTGCCACGCTGAAAGCCTTATCTAGCGTCAGCTCTTTTTCTGAGAGTAACTTCTTCTGTGTTCCTTCACTCAGGAGTCCACAGACAAATTTGTCCCGTAGGGTATCTGCCAGTCCTGCTCCGAACTGGCAGTGCTTTGATAGCTTGCGTAGTTCCGTAAGATACTCAGCATTGCTCTCATCTTTGTGCTGAGTTCTCCTGTGGAATTTAAATCTTTCTGCTATCAACAGCGGTGCAGGGTTTAAGTGTTCCTGTAGGACAGCAACAATTTCGTTAAAACTCTTCGCCTTCGGTTTGGCTGGAGTAATCAGGTCCCGCAATAGGCCGTACGTTCTAGCGCCCATTAAGTTTAGCAATATCGATGCCTTTTTCCCCTCCGCTATTTCGTTTGCCTCGAAATATACCTCGACTCTTTCCACATACGTGGTCCAGTCCTCTAATGTATTATCAAAAGCAGTGATACAGCCAGTCTTCGGCATCTTGCAAATCTAAAATGGTGCCTCCCGCACTTTGCCTTCTTCCCCGATTTAACAAAATGGCACCTCCCGCGCTTTGCCTTCTTCCCCGCTGTTGTTAGCGCTGCTTTCCACGGTTTCTTGCACGTTAAATATTGATTCTTTTTCTTTTATTATTTTCCCGTCGTGGAGCGGACCCTCTGGGACACTTCCCTCCCTCTTCTTAGGTCCGAACGCTGCCCGGCTTCGAAGCACCGGCCGCGCCCTGTGTGCTCCACCCTCTCTCTCTCTCTGCCCCCCGACTCGCTGCCCGGCCCCGTTGAAAAGCCACCCGATCGAGCTTCAGCCCGCCGCAGCCCAGGAAGGATCAGAGCACTACCTGCCACCAGCCCGATTAGCTGGGAAACCACAGACCGAGGAACCCAGCCTGGCTATGGAAAGTCTCTCTTGCAACTTTTCAAACCGATGGTTGACGGTCGACGCCCGTTTCTCGAGTTTCTTTGGACTCTATTTTTTTTTTTCTTTCTTCTGAGTCGTCTGAGGTGCTGCCGAGTTGCAGGTAAGTTCGTTTCTTACTCGTCGCCAGTGTTAAGTCCGTGAATGATTGAGACACGGACCAGCAGGAGTGTAAACAAACAAGTCTTTACTGGTGGAAGTCAATAGTGAAACTAACAAACAGAGGCTCTCTAGCGCCTTTTATACAGGGGTGGTCACTGCCGGTACTGCAGTCTGAGATCAGTTATTCTTTTAAAGGTACATACACAACAGCAGGTGTGCTGTAATGCCGGTAATGGCCACTCGGGCTATATAAGCCTGTATATTGTGTATATCCGTTAGAACCCCCCCCCAGACTTTGTTTAGTGAACACCTATGAACCAACTCCTGTCTTCAGTGCCTTTAGCAACACACGGACACTACAGTGACCACACCTGTATATAAACCCTGAGAAGTGATCTGTACAGTTAGTTCTAGAGTAACCCTCATTCAGTAAACACCTGTTGTACCGTTTCTCCTGCAGTCTGTCTCTTATTATACAAAGACACAACATTGGCGACGAGCAGATTCGAACCTACCTGCAACTCTGCATCACCTCCCAGGGATTCGCTCCTGGAGAAAAGTGGAAGGAGGTCGAGTTCAGAAGCACGGGCTTCGACCACGGGCAACCGCCCAGTCATCCAGCGGAGATTTGAGCATTGCAGGGGAGGCTGTCGAGAGCCAGGCTTGGCTTTCCAGTCACGGTGGTCCAGCAAAACGGGCTGGCAACAGGTACTGCGCAGACCCTTCCCTGACAGCGGCAGCTAGAGCCGACTGAGCGGCACAGAAAAAGGCCGAGCAGCGTCGACGGGGGAGAGAGAGAGGGCAGAGCGCACAGGGCGCAGCCGGTGTTCAGGACCGAGCGGCGTCAACGGGGAGAGAGACGAGAGAGAGCAGAGCGCAGCCGGTGTTCAAGGGCCGAGCAGCGTCAACGGGGGAGAGAGACGAGAGAGAGCAGAGCGCAGCCGGTGTTCAAGGGCTGAGCAGCGTCAACGGGGGAGAGAGGCGCGCAGGAAAACGTGAGGTGCTGCCATTGCCACGAGGACCGCAGAGAGCGGCATTGGCAGCAGCGCAGGACCAGTGCACGAAACCCACAGGGCGTCGCCATTTGCCACGAGGACCATTGGCAGCAGTGCGGGAGATGCCATTTTAAGTCACAGCGGGGAAGAAAGGAAAGCGCGGGAGACGCCATTTTAAGCCGCAGCGGGGAAGAAAGGAAAGTGCGGGAGACGCCAGTTTAAGCCAGTCTAACCACACCCAAAAATGCCAAAGAGTGGCAGTATCACAGCGTTCGACAATGAAGTCGAAGATTGGACGACATATGTCGAACGCATAGAAGTATACTGCAAGGCGAATGAAGTGCCAGATGACAAGAAAGCGCTGGTATTGTTGAATTCAATGGGTGCAAAAACGTATGGCTTACTACGAAACCTAGTAACACCAGAGAAGACAGTAGAAAAGGATTTTGAAAACATAGTGTCAATCCTACAGGACCACTTAAACCCCACATCGCTGCTGATAGCAGAAAGATTTAAGTTTCACAAAAGGAACCAGCATAAAGATGAAAGTAATGCTGAGTATTTAACGGAACTGCACAAGCTATCGAAACACTGCCAGTTTGGAACGGGACTAGCAGGTACTTTAAGGGACAAGTTTGTGTGTGGGCTTCAAAGTGAAGGAACCCAGAAACGGCTTCTATCAGAAAAGAATCTTACGCTGGACAAGGCTTTCAGCATTGCAGTATCACACGAAGCAGCAGCACGGGGCGCTGCAGAGATATAACGGAGACCGCAAGAATATGGCACAAATGAAATGTCATACGGAACAGTGAAGTGCTATCGCTGCGGCAGAACAACACACGACCATAATGATTGCTGGTTCAAGGACAAAGTGTGCAGACAGTGTGGAAAAGTAGGACACAAAAACAAGAGTCTGCAGGTCGGGAAAGAAAACCAGCAGCAAGAAATCTCCACAGGAGAAGTACAAGAAGGTACATAAGGTGACGGAGAGTAGTTCAGACGAACAGAAAAGTGATACAGACTCCGGAAGCAAGAAGCTGGGTTGTCTGAAACTACATAATGTGATCAAAACAGAGGATCACCAAACTATCTGGGTCACGCTCAAGATAGCAGGAGTCCAAGTGAAAATGGAATTGGACACAGATCAGCCCTAACAGTCATAAACCGAAGGGAATACAAATGGCTGTTCTCACATATACCCTTGAGAGATACAAAGATTGTCTTGAAGACGTACACGGGGCAAAAAGTCTACCCCAAAGGAAAAATAAGGGTGAACGTTATATATAACGGCAAGGAAACACCAAAAATGGACATATATGTATTGCCAGATGGAGGACCACCACCCCTAGGACGTGAATGGATCCGGAAGATTAGGGTTGCAAAATTCTGGGAATTTTTAAAAGAGGAAACTTTCCATGGGAATTTTCGGGAATTTATGGGAATTTTGGGAATTTATGGGAATTTATGGGAATTTTTAGTTTTTTTGCACACTGATGGTTTTTGTCTCTGACCCTTATATTATCTTTGTCGTCAAAATAGACATACTGTTCCATACAAATAAAAACAGGCTTTCAAAACTTTATTTAGGTTATAATTTTGAACTTTATTGAACCCCCACAAAAAAGACACACTAAAATAAAATAAAAAGAGCGTCAGCTTATTTAGCCTGTAATTTGTCCTTATTTTGTCCCTTTGAGTCTTCTACTCATGAGTCTTCTGAGTCTTCTACTCCTCATTGCTTCTCCTGATTCTCTGACTCTGGCTCTGAAGTGTCCATTTCCTCCTCTGTGTCAGTGTCTAGCTGTGTGGTGGACACTTCTGTATCTGGCTCAATAAGTTGTAGGTTCGCCCGGATAGCCACCAGTTTCTCCACTCTCTTGTTAGTCAGCCTGTTGCGCACCTTTGTATGCGTATTCCCAAAAAGTGACCAGTTTCGTTCAGAGGCCGCTGATGAAGGTGGGATTTGGAGTATCACCGATGCAATAGGTGACAGGGCCTCAGATGCACAAAGTCCCTTCCACCAGGTATGTGCACTGATATGCTTGCATGATTCCCATATCCCATCCCCATTCCAAAGACCTTGCTTGGTAGAGAACTTTGTCAGACTTCCCAGAACTTTGCCCACATCCAGATTGAGATGGTGTGAGAGGGTAGAAATCACACTGTAAGCGCTGTTGATCTGTTCTCCAGAAAGTATTGGTCTCCCAACATGCTTTGGGTCCAGCATGTATGCTGCAGCATGAATCGGCTTGACACAAAATTCTTGACGCGTCTGTATGAATTGAACAATTGCCTTCTCCTCTGCTTTGAGCAGCAGGGATGTGGGTAGGGCAATGCTGATTTGTTCTTTTAAATCAGTAAAAAGCCTGAGAACATCTGACAAGACAGCGTCATCTCCTTCAATCTGAGCAATTGCAGATGCTACTGGTGAGAGTAGTTTAAGGCTGCTAACCACTCTCTCCCAAAACACATCATCCAGCAGTATTTTCTTGATGGTGGTTTCCATATCCCCAGACTGGGATATTGCCATTTCTTGCAGCGACTCCTTACCCTCCAGAAGGCTGTTGTACATTATGACAACACCACCCCATCTAGTGTTGTTGGGCAGCTTCAGTGTGGTGTTCTTGTTCTTTGTCATTTGCTTGGAGTTGTAGGTTGCTGCAACTACCTGTTTTCCCCTGACATACTTAACAACTTGCTTGGCTCTCTTGTACAGTGCTTCCATGGTTCTCAAACCCATGATGTCCTTGAGGAGCAGGTTAAGCCCATGAGCTGCGCACCCAATAGACGTAGTATGAGGGTAGGCCTCCTCCACTTGAGCCCAAGCAGCCTTCATATTCGCAGCATTGTCAGTAACTACTGCAAAGACCTTTTGTGATCCAAGATCGTTGATGACCGCTTTCAGCTCATCAGCAATGTATGCGCCTGTGTGTCTGTTGTCCTTCGTGTCTGTGCTCTTGAAGAACACTGGGAGAGGAGTGGAGACGATGTAGTTTATGATGCCCTCCCCTCGTACATTTGACCACCCATCTGAGATAACTGCAACACAGTCTGCCATCGCTATCGTTTCTTTGAGCTTTCCTTGGACTCTGTTATACTCAGCCTCCAGCAAATAAGTAGACAAAGCATGTCTGGTGGGAGGACAGTATGCAGGGCGAATAACATTGAAAAATCTCTTCCAGTACACATTGGCTGTGAGCATGAGGGGTGAGCCTGTTGCATATACAGCTCGAGCAAGGCACTCATCTGCATTCTTCTGGCTGTGGTTATCCATTGTATCAAAGAACCTTCCAAGTGGGCCAGGAGTTGCTGATGATAAGGAGCCTGATGCTGAATGAGAACCATCATCTTCTTGAATGGAAGCAGAGGAACTCTGGGCTGACTGCTGTGAGCTTTGAGTGAAGTTGTTGCATTTGGATAAATGCTGCTGCATCTTTGTGGCATTTTTTACATATGGCTTTCTACAGTGTTTGCACATGTACACAATCTTTCCATCTTTAATGCCTGGGGTAAAATGCTTCCACACATCCGACGGTAAACGTGGCATTGTTCTATGCAGAGAAATAAAGGGCATTCATCTCTGTGTCGAACAGCGGTCGATCAGCATGATTGCAACAGGGTGAGTACATTTTTGCTGATGCTCCATGTGATGGAAGCATGACCTGTACACACACGACGCTACATCACCAATAGTGTATTATTTTGTATATTTTAAATTGAAGGACAACAGAGTTCAACAAGTAACTGGTTTATTTGGTATAAAGTCTGATTTACTTACTGCATCATCACAACATCAGCAGAAAACAAAATGACTTCCCTCAGGACCCCTAACCTGGACCTTAAAAAAACTATAGTAGTCTTACAGATGCCTGCAGGCCAATCACAATTCGATATGCAAATATTACAAATAGAGGGAGCTAATCGCTCATCCACTCATCCAACCAATCAGGACACATTTGTTCACAGTCACACACAAAACTTGTAATTATTAAAACAAGCCAAGTAAGAAGATAAACATATATTGATTAAGAAATTCCTTAATAATTAAGATTCCATCTCTGTTAGTAATTTTAAGAGAGGACCTGTGGAAAAAAAAGAAAGAAATACAAAAAAAACAATATTATGCTAGCATGTGCTTTTTTGGGCAAAATTCCCAAAATTCCCAAGCTAAGCTTCCCGTGGAAAATTTCCGGAAATTTACTGGAAATTTACCGGAAACTTTCCACCCCTTTGCAACCCTATGGAAGATACAGCTAGATTGGCGTTCCATACAAGCACTGACTGTAGATGCCAAAAAGGATGACGACGTCACACCTGGACAAATGTCAAAAATGCTAACTGACGCACAAGAAGTGTTCCAGCAGGGACTCCAGACCGGTACCTTATGCGATCCGCCCAGCCGTCAAAGCAGAGCTGGATGGTTTGGAACGTTCAGGAGTACTGTCCAAAGTGGACTGGAGCGAGTGGGCTACACCCATTGTTCCTGTAATGAAGAGGTCGTTGAGTAATACGCCTGGGGAATCAAAGAAGGTTCGCATCTGTGGGGACTTTAAGGTGACAGTGAACCCAGTCCTTCACACTGTACAATATCCGCTTCCGAGGATTGAAGATATTTTTGCCTCGCTATCTGGAGGGAAACGCTTCACTAAGATTGATCTGGCCCAGGCGTACCTGCAAATGGAGGTAGAAGAATCCTCAAAACAGTACCTCACGATCAACACTCATAAAGGTCTCTACCAATACAACCGGCTGGTGTTCGGGGTAGCATCAGATCCGGCTATTTGGCAAAGGGCAATGGAACAAGTCCTGCAAGGGATTCCAGGGACCCAGTGTTATTTGGACGACATCCTGGTCACGGGCGAAAATGACAGTGGTCAACTCACCAACCTGGAGCAGGTGCTCACTAGATTGAAGGAATTTGGGCTCCGAGCTAATCGCCACAAATGCGAGTTTTTCCAGAAGCAGATCTTGTATTGTGGCCACGTTATTGATAAAGAGGGGTTACATAAGTCCCCTGAAAAGATGGAGGCAGTAGTCAAGGCTCTAGCACCGGAAAATGTGTCACAACTGAGGTCGTTCCTCGGGCCGGTGAACTACTACCATAAGTTCTTGCCGAATTTGTCTACAGTACTACACCCACTGAACACCCTACTGCAAACGGGGGTACCATAGAAGTGGAGTGACGAATGTAAACGAGCTTTCCAGGAGAGCAAAGCATTGATCACATCAAAAGAGGTGTTGGCTCATTTCAACCCAGCACTACCAATTCGGTTGGCGTGTGATGCATCACCCTATGGCATTGGAGCGGTGCTGTCGCACAAATTCCCGGACGGCTCGGAGAGGCCAGTAGCCTTTGCGTCTCGGTCACTAACCTCAGCCGAGCGTAACTACACCCAGATTGACAGGGATGTAGGGGGTTTCTCTTGCTTGCTCTGGTCTCCTGCCAGGCTTCTTGCAATAATTACCCGTGAGTGGTTCGACCCACTCGCCCCTACGGTTCTCGACCTTGGACTTAGATGCAGGGAGCTGTAGTGCAGAAAAACTCAATAGACCAGGTCGAATAGCACGAAATGGATGCCTTTATTGAACAATTTGCAGCATTATAAAATACATGTCATATGCACAGATTAGAGCAACTACAAGCATGCACACATCTATAAACTTAGCTCTATGGAAATGGGGAACACACGGCACATCGTAAAAGGGGTAACACATTACAACTACCCTTAACCCCCTCCCCTAGACCTAACTAAGTTTCGATTTGAGGAACTCGGGATCATGCTCACCATTTTAAGAATTGCGAAAAGGGGTTTGCAGCCTTTCGACACAGCTTTCCGTCGTCATGTGTGTTTGGAAAGTTCTGGCGCAGCTTGTTTTCCTCTTGGTTCTCCTGCGATGTAGGCAACCGGTACAGCCTTGGTGAGCGCTCGCCACGGATGAATCCGTTACCGACGTGATTTTGAGAACTGGATGCACATGGGTGAATCCGTTACCGATGTGATGTTGAGACACTGGAGTGCCGGGCCCTGAGTGTCTTCTTCTCCGGCCTGGGTCGTCGATCTCCCGATGGTCTTACTCGGGGCGGGACGCTGGTCCCAAAAAGCTTTCTTTATACAGTCATAATTGTCCTTCTGATTTGAAGCAGAGCTGGAGTACAGGGTGTCTTCTTCTTCGGCCTGGGTCGTCGATGATCTCCCGACAAAAGTACCCGGGCCACCCTCGTCGTCTTCTCGTCGTGGCCGGGCCTTGCCTGCCCGAGCACCGAACACGGTCCGAACCGAAGTGCTGCTTGGTTCCGATGGAGTCTGTCCCGAAGCGTACCGATGGAGAACTCACTGATGGACTTTACTCAATCCACAGTTATACTTTTTGGAACCATTCTTATCTCCCGCCAAATCATAGTCCTGTCTTTGTAATAATTTTGGCGGGCAGAACTCTCTGCAGGGGTGTTTTGTCTTCATAACGGGAGTCGGTGATAGCTTAACTGGCCTTCCTGGGCCGATAATGTCTTTGCTTTGTCACCGTAACTCGGCTTGTATATTGATCGGTCTGGAGATTGCCCTTGATGGCTGTTAAACGGCTTTTCTTTGTACAGTAAATGGGTAAAAGTGTTCGTTCAATTGTCCGCCCATTTCTTGATGGGTCTCATCCTGCTACCCAAATCTGTCCTGTACTTGTAATCTAATCAATATGTATACTCAGTTCCATGAGTTTCGGTTTCCCGAAACTGGTTTTCGCGGGCTTTAATGTCCTCAATCCACAAGCCTGTCTGGCTTGCAGTAACAGAAATTCAAATGGTCCCAGAAGCTGGTCATGAGGCCTGGTGGCCATTTTGTGTGCCCTTTTATCAAAGGTTTCTCTGTACAAGCTTCTTTTGGTCAATAAAGCTGTTTTATTAACCCTAATTTCCTGCGTGATTATTTATGAAAATTTCACGAATCTTACAGGGAGGCCCTCAGCCTAGTGTGGGGAGTGAAAAGTTCAATCACTATCTGCACGGGCAGAAGTTCACCTTGCTGACTGACCACCAACCACTTGTCTCCATCTTTAATCCAAAGAAGGGCGTTCCGGTGATGACTGCGCAACGGCTACAAAGATGGTCCCTTTTTCTAGGGGCGCACCAATATGAAATCGAGTATAAGGGCACGAAACAGCATGGAAACGCTGATGGGCTATCACGCCTGCCACTGCCTACTGCGGAGGAAGCACCAGCAGTGGATCCTGTCGAAATATTTCATTCGACTATAATTGAATGCTTGCCAGTAACTAACGCTGGTATAGAGAAGGAGACCCGAAATGATCCGACACTGTCTCAGGTATATGATTTGACGGTGAAGGGATGGCCAGCACATGCGACTCACTGTTGCCAGCATTCTCATCCAGAAGAAAACAGCTGTCAGTATGCCAGGGGACCTTGATGTGTGGATCCCGAGTGGTAATTCCACCCAAGTTAAGGGAGAGAGTGCTCAATGAGCTTCACGAAGGTCATCTGGGAGGGGTGAAAATGAAAAGCCTTGCTAGGGCTTATGTGTGGTGGCCGGGGGTCGATCAGCAAATCGAGGACCTGACAAAGAGCTGCTCAGGATGCCAGAAGGTCCAAAATGCACCACCACATGCCCCTCTACACCCATGGGAGTGGCCCTCATCTCCATGGCAACGGGTGCATATTGATTTTGCTGGTCCATTCATGGACTCAATGTTTTTAATAGCCGTGGATGCGCACTCGAAATGGCCTGAGGTCATCAAAATGTCCTCCACCACCACGGAGAAAGCTATTGCAGTCCTACCGACCATTTTTGCCAGGAACGGCTTGCCAGAGCAGATTTGCTCTGATAACGGACCACAGTTTGTGTCCGAAGAGTTTCGAAGATTTATGAAAAGGAATGGGGTAAGGCATTACACATCCGCCCCGTATCATCCAGCCACAAATGGATTGGCTGAGAGGTTCGTACAAACCTTTAAAAAAGCAGTAAAGGCCATGTGCGATGACGACATTCCACTGCAGCATAAGGTGGACAATTTCCTGTTAGCCTACAGAAATGCGACACATGCAGTCACCAACCAGGCCCCGGCCATGATGTTCTTTAACCGAAGGTTGAGATCTCGTCTGGATTTGCTCAGACCAAATGTACGAAGAGATGTTGAGAGTAAGCAATTCCAGCACATCAATGAGAAGCCGACAAGGAGCTTCAATGTAGGGCAACCAGTCTTGGCCCGCGACTACCGAACAGAGAAATGGCAACCAAGAACGATATGCACACGGCAGGGGCCACTAATGTACACAGTGGATGTTGGGGAGAACATTGTGAGACGCCATGCTGACCAGATCCTAGAGTCACAGGAACGAGTCAACCCCATGTCTCGACCATACGTACCTGGTGAGGAACCCGACGTACAGGTCGCATCTACCTCAGAAACAATAGCATTGAAAGCTGATGAATCAACTGACGACAGGGTGCTAGAAGCGCCTCCGCACCAAGAGCGAGACACTTGGGAAAGGCATTATCCAGAAAGAACCAGGAAGCCTCCCCAAAGACTGAATTTATAAATAGACTATTTTCAGCTAATGTTGCATGTTAAAAGTGTTAATTGTAATTAGTTTGATATTTAATTGTTAAATGAGTGTTATGGTACTGTTAATCTAAAAGGGGAGGAATTGTAATGTATGTACCTTTAAGGGAGATAATTACTTTTTACAGCTCCTGTATACTGTAGTACAGGCAGTGACCACACCTGTATATAAACCCTGAGTAGTGATCTGCATCGTTAGTTCTAGAGTAACCCTCATTCAGTAAACACCTATTGTACCGTTTCTCCTGCAGTCTGTGCCTTGTTATACACAGACACAACATGCACCATGCTGTATCCCTGCCCTGAGATTCCAGTAACCTGCATCGAGCTGTATCACTCTGTGTCCTGAGACTCCAGTAACCTGCACCGTGCTGTATCTGAGTCCTGAGACTCCAGTAACCTACACCATGCTGTATCCGTGTCCTGAGACTCCAGTAACCTGCACCATGCTGTATACCTGTCCTCAGACTCCAGTAACCTGCACCGTGCTGTATCCATGTCCTGAGACTCCAGTAACCAGCACCATGCTGTATCTGTGTGCAGACACTCCAGTAATCTGCACCGTGCTGTATCCCTGCCCTGAGACTCCAGTAACCTGCACCGTGCTGTATCCATGTGCAGTGACTGCAGTAATCTGCACTGTGCTGTATCACTGCCCTGAGTCTCCAGTAAACTGCTCCGTGCTGTATCACTCCATGTCCTGAGATTCCAGTAACATGCACCGTGCTGTACCGGGTCCTGAGACTCCAGTAACCTGCACTATGCTGTATACCTGTCCTGAGACTCCAGTAACCTGCACCGTGCTGTATCCCTGCCCTGAGACTCCCGTAACCTGCACCGTGCTGCATCACTCTGTGTCCTGAGACTCCAGTAATCTGCACTGGGCTGTATCTGTGTCCTGAGACTCCAGTAATCTGCACCATGCTGTATCCGTGTCCTGAGATTCCAGTAACCTGCACCGTGCTGTATCCGTGTCCTGAGATTCCAGTAACCTGCACCGTGCTGTACCGGGTCCTGAGACTCCAGTAACCTGCACCGTGCTGTATCCCTGTCCTGAGACTCCAGTAACCTGCACCGTGCTGTATCCCTGCCCTGAGACTCCCGTAACCTGCACCGTGCTGCATCACTCTGTCTCCTGAGACTCCAGTAATCTGCACCATGCTGTACCGGGTCCTGAGACTCCAGTAACCTGCACCATGCTGTATCCGTGTCCTGAGATTCCAGTAACCTGCACCATGCTGTATCCGTGTGCAGAGACTGCAGTAATCTGCACCGTGGTGTATCCCTGCCCTGAGACTCCAGTAACCTGCACCGTGCTGTATCACTCCGTGTTCTGAGATTCCAGTAACCTGCACCATGCTGTACCGGGTCCTGAGACTCCAGTAACCTGCACCATGCTGCATCCGTGTCCTGAGATTCCAGTAACCTGCACCGTGCTGTATCTGTGTCCTGAAACTCCATAAACCTGCACCGTGCTATATCCGTTTCCGCAGATTCCAGTAACCCGCACCGTGCTGTATCCGTGTCCTGAGACTCCAGTAACCTGCACGGTGTTGTATCCATGTCCTGAGAATCCAGTAACCTGCTCCGTTCTGTATCTGTGTCCTGTGACTCCAGTAACCTGCACCGTGCTGTATCCGTGTCCTGAGACTTCAGTAACCTGCACCATGCTGTATCCGTGTCCTGAGCCTCCAGTAACCGGCACCATGCTGTACCCGTGTCCTGAGTCTCCAGTAAACTGTACCATGCTGTATCCGTGTCCTGAGACTCCAGTAACCTGCACCGCGCTGTATCCTTGTGCAGAGACTCCAGTAATCGGCACCGTGCTGTAACCCTGCCCTGACACTGCAGTAAACTGCACCGTGCTGTATCACTCCGTCTCCTGAGATTCCAGTAACCTGCACCGTGCTGTATCCGTGTCCTGAGACTCCAGTAAACTGCACCGTGCTGTAACCCTGCCCTGAGACTCCAGTAACCTGCACCGTGCTGTATCCGTGTCCTGAGACTCCAGTAATCTGCACTATGCTGTATACCTGTCCTGAGACTCCAGTAACCTGCACCGTGCTGTATCCGTGTGCTGAGACTCCAGCAACCTGTACTATGCTGTATACCTGTCTTGAGACTGCAGTAACCTGCACCGTGCTGTATCCCTGCCCTGAGACTCCCGTAACCTGCACAGTGCTGTATCACTCTGTGCCCTGAGACTCCAGTAACCTGCACCGGGCTGTATCAGTGTCCTGAGGCTCCAGTAACCTGCACCGTGCTGTATTTGTGTCCTGAGACTCCAGTAATCTGCACCGTGCTGTATCTGTGTCCTGACAGTCCAGTAACCAGCACCGTGATGTATCCGTGTCCTGAGTCTCAAGTAACCTGCAGCATGCTATATCCGTGTCCGGAGATTCCAGTAACCCGCACCATGCTGTATCCGTGTCCTGAGACTCCAGTAACCTGCACCGTGCTGTATCCGTGTCCTGTGACGCCAGTAACCTGCACCATGCTGTATCCGTGTCCTGAGATTCCATTAACCTGCACCGTGCTTTATCTGTGTCCTGAGACTCCATAAACCTGCACCGTGCTATATCCGTTTCCGGAGATTCCAGTAACCCGCACCGTGCTGTATCCGTGTCCTGAGACTCCAGTAACCTGCACGGTTTTGTATCCGTGTCCTGAGAATCCAGTAGCCTGCTCGGTGCTGTATCCATGTCCTGTGACTCCAGTAACCTGCACCGTGCTGTATCTGGGTCCTGAGACTCTAGAAACCTGCACCATGCTGTATCCGTGTCCTGAGACTCCAGAAACCTGCACCATGCTGTATCCGTGTCCTGAGACTCCAGAAACCTGCACCATGCTGTATCCGTGTCCTGAGACTCCAGTGACCTGTACCGTGCTGTATCCGTGTCCTGAGACTCCAGTAACCTGCACCGTGCTGCATCACTCCGTCTCCTGAGATTCCAGTAACCTGCACGGTGCTGTATCTGTGTGCAGAGACTCCACTAAACTGCACCCTGCTGTATCCCTGCCCTGAGACTCCAGTAACCTGCGACGTGCTGTATCCGTGTCCGGAGACTCCAGTAACTTGCACTATGCTGTATACCTGTCCTGAGACTCCAGTAACCTGCACCGTGCTGTATCCGAGTGCTGAGACCCCAGTAACCTGCACTATGCTGCAATCCGTGTCTTGAGACTGCAGTAACCTGCACCGTGCTGTATCCCTGCCCTGAGACTCCCGTAACCTGCACAGTGCTTTATCACTCTGTGCCCTGAGATTCCAGTAACCTGCACCGGGCTGCATCCGTGTCCTGAGACTGCAGTAACCTGAACCGTGCTGTGTCTGTGTCCTGAGACTCCAGTAATCTTCACCGTGCTGTATCTGTGTCCTGACAGTCCAGTAACCAGCACCGTGATGTATCCGTGTCCTGAGATTCAAGTAACCTGCAACGTGCTGTATCCATGTCCTGAGATTCCAGTAACCTGCACCATGCTGTATCACTCTGTGTCCTGAGATTCCAGTAACCTGCACCGTGCTGTATCCGTGTCCTGACACTCCATAAACCTACACCATGCTATATCCGTGTCCGGAGATTCCAGTAACCCGCACCATGCTGTATCCGTGTCCTGAGAGTCAAGTAACCTGCACCGTGCTGTATCCGTGTCCTTGAGACTCCAGTAAACTGCACCGTGCTGTATCCGTGTCCTGAGACTCCAGTAAACTGCACCGTGCTGTATCAGTGTCCTGAGACTCCAGTAAACTGCACCGTGCTATATCCGTGTCCTGAAACTCCAGTATCCTCCACCGTGCTATATCCATGTCCTGAGAATCCAGTAACCTGCACTGTGCTGCATCCGTGTCTGCAGACTCCCCCAGTAACCTGCACCGTGCTGTATCACTCCATATCCTGAGACTCCAGTAACCTGCACCATGTTGTATCACTCTGTGTCCTGAGATTCCAGTAACCTGCACCGTGCTGTATCCGTGTCCTGAGATTCCAGTAACCTGCACCTTGCTGTATGCGTGTCCAGAGCCTCCAGTAACCTACACTGTGCTGCATCCGTGTCTGCAGACTCCCCCAGTAACCTGCACCTGCTGTATCACTCCATATCCTGAGACTCCAGTAACCTGCACCATGTTGTATCACTCCGTGTCCTGAGATTCCAGTAACATGCACCGTGCTGTATCCGTGTCCTGAGATTCCAGTAACCTGCACCAAGCTATATCCGTGTCCTGAGACACCAGTAACCTGTACCGTGTTGTATCCGTGTGCTGAGACTCCAGTAATCTACACCGTGCTGTGTCCGTGTCTTGAGACTCCAGTAACCTGCACCATGCTGTATCTGTGTCCTGAGTCTCCAGTAACCTGCATAGTGCTGTATCCGTGTGCTGAGACTCCAGTAACCTTCACCGTGCTGTATCCGTGTGCTGAGACTCCAGTAACCTGCACCGTGCTGTATCCGTGTCCTGAGACTCCAGTAACCTGCAGTGTGCTTTATCCGTGTCCTGAGATTCCAGTAACCTGCGCCATGCTGTATCCGTGTCCTGAGACTCCATAAACCTGCACCGTGCTTTATCCGTGTGCAGAGACTCCAGTAACCTGCACCGTGCTGTATCCTTGTGCAGAGACTCCAGTAACCTGCACCGTGCTGTAGCCGTGTCCTGAGACTCCAGCAACCTGCACCGTGCTGTATCCGTGTGGAGAGACTCCAGTAATCTGCACCGTGCTGTATCACTCCATGTCCTGAGACTCCAGTAATCTGCACCGTGGTTCACATTGGGACCAATGACATGGCTAGGAAGAGGGATGAGGTCCAGCAGCAAGAATTTAGGGTGCTAGGTAGCAGATTAAAGAGCAGGACCTCAAAGGTTGTAATCTCTGGATTACTCCCAGTGCCACATGCTAGTGAGCATAGGAATAGGAGGATAGAGCAAATGAATGCGTGGCTAAAGAGTTGGTGCAGGAGGGAGAGCATTAGTTTCCTGGATCACTGGGCCTGCTTCTGGGGAAGGTGGGACTTGTACAAGTCGGACGGGTTGCACCTGAACCAGAGTGGGACAAATATCCTTGCGGGGAGGTTTGCTAGCACTGTTCGGGGGGGTTTAAACTAAAATGGCAGGGGGTTGGGAACCTGAGCAGGGAGACAGAGGAAAGGGAAACAGGGATAAAATCAAAAGATAGGAA
The DNA here is from genome assembly GCF_052327205.1 of Somniosus microcephalus. Lineage (NCBI taxonomy): Eukaryota > Metazoa > Chordata > Chondrichthyes > Squaliformes > Somniosidae > Somniosus > Somniosus microcephalus. The sequence continues at coordinate 203,348,359 of NC_140993.1, read as the reverse complement.
GGAGAAAAACAAAAGTGGCAGTCAGAGAAATCAACGGTTTAAATCAAACGTGGCCACAGTAAATAATAATTCTAATAGGTCTAAGAGCGTTAAAAAAACAAGCCTGAAGGCTTTGTGTCTTAATGCGAGGAGCATTTGTAATAAGGTGGACGAATTGGCTGCGCAAATAGAGGTAAACGAATATGATTTGGTTGGGATTACAGAAACGTGGCTCAAGGATGGCCAAGACTGGGAACACAACATCCAGGGGTATTCGATATTCAGGAAAGATAGGCAAAAAGGAAAGGGAGGTGGGGTAGCGTTACTGGTTAAAGAAGGGATTAATACAATTGTAATGAAGGATATTAGCTCTGATGATGTGGAATCTGTATGGGTAGAATTGAGAAATACTAAGGGGAAAAAAAAATTAGTGGGAGTGGTATATAGACCTCCAAACAGTAAGGCGGAGGTTGGGGATGGCATTAAAAGGGAAATTAAAGAAGCATGCAATAAGGGCACAGCAGTCATCATGGGTGACTTTAATCTACATATAGATTGGGCCAACCAAATTAGTAACAATACTGTGGAGGAGGAATTCCTGGAGTAGCAGCTGGAGGGCAGCATGGTGGCATAGTGGTTAGCACTGTTGCCTCACAGCGCCAGGGACCCGGGTTCGAATCCGGCCTCGGGCGACTGTCTGTGTGGAGTTTGCACATTCTCCCCGTGTTTGCGTGGGTTTCCTCCGGGTGCTCCGGTTTCCTCCCACAGTCCAAAGATGTGCAGGTTAGGTTGATTGGCTATGATAAATTGACCCTTAGTGTTAGGGGGATTAAAATGTGTGGGGTTACGGAGATAGGGTGGGATATGTGTTGGTGTAGGGGTTACGGGGATCGGGTGGGATATGTGTCGGTGCAGGCTCGATGGGCCGAAATGGCCTCTATCTGCACTGTGGGGTTTCTGTGATTCTGTGATTCTGAGTGTTTACGGGATGGTTTCCTGGACCAATATGTCAAGGAACCAACCAGAGATCAGGCTATCTTAGACTGGGTAGTATGTAATGAGAAAGGATTAATTAGCAATCTTGTTGTACGAGGTCCCTTGGGTCGGAGTGATCATAATATGATCGAATTCTTCATTAAGATGGAGAATGAAGTAGTTGACTCAGGGACTAGGGTCCTAAATTTAAATAAAGGAAACTACGATGGTCTGAGGAGCGAGTTGGGTAGGATTGATTGGGGAATGGCACTCAAAGGGTTGACGGTGGATAGGCAATGGCAAACATTCAAAGACCAAATGGATCAGCTACAGAATTTGTTCATCCCAGTTTGGCATAAAAATAAAACAAAAAAGGTGACTCAACCGTGACTAACAAGGGAAATTAGGGATAGCATAAGATCCAAGGAGAGGACATATAAATTGGCCAGAAAAAGCAATAATCCTGAGGATTGGGAGCAGTTTAGGATTCAACAAAGGAGGACAAAGGGATTAATTAAGAAAGGGAAAATAGAATATGAGAGTAAGCTATCAGGGAACATAAAAACTGTCTATAAAAGCTTTAATAGATATGTGAAGAGAAAAAGATTGGTGAAGTCAAGCGTAGGTCCCTTGCAGTCAGAATCAGGGGAATTTATAATGGGAAACTGAAATGGCAGACCAACTAAATTCATACTTTGGTTCTGTCTTCACAAAGGAGGACACAAATAACCTCCCAGAGATGCCGGGGAACATCGGGTCTGATGAAAGGCTGGAACTGAAAGAAATCAGTATCTGTAGGGAAATGGTGTTAGGAAAATTGATGGGACTGAAGGCCGATAAATCCCCAGGGCCTGATAATCTACATCCCAGGGTACTTAAGGAAGTGGCCCTAGAAATAGTAGATGCATTGCTGGTCATCTTCCAGATCTCAATAGACTCTGGAACAGTACCCATGAATTGGTGGGTAGCCAATGTTATCCCACTATTCAAAAAAGGTGGTAGAGAAAAAGCGGGGAATTATAGTCATAGAGTCATAGGCCTAGAAATTGAGTGGGCTTTGCGCCCATTTTGTGGCGCTAGAGGTCATTGCGCTGGACTTACAGCCGGTTCAGAAATTCCCTGGGGCCCTACCATCGGTTGTGCTGCGCCGGCACCGATGACGTCATCGGTGTGCGCAGCGTCCCGGTTGCCGTGGTGACGGGCCCCAGCGCCGAAATTGAGTTGCGGCCGCCTCGCCCGTGGCAGCCGCAACTAAGACTCTGGCAACCGAGTCTTACAGGAGTTTGCGCCTGCCCGCACCTCCCTCCCCGGACTCCTCCACCCCCCCCCGCGGAACAGATGCTTCTGGGCTGTGAGCCCGGCACTTCCCCGAGGTGCCGGGCTCATTTTTGTGAAGATTTTACCGGCCAGCGGGCGGGTGCAGGCAGCTCCTCCTTAACTGAAGGAGGAGGCCTGCACTTCCCGAGCCTGCCGCACCGCATCGGGCGCCGCAGCGCCGGAATAGCGCCGCAATGCGGCAGGTAGCGCCCATTTTCAGGTGCAAACACCCTTCAGTAGCGCCGGCAGCCGTTTGGGCACGGCGCTACTGAATTTTTGGCGCGCGCAGGGGGACTTAGCGCCGGCGCTAACTTTCCGGCGCTAAAGCCCTGGCGCGGCGCCAACTGAATTTCTAGGCCATAGAGTTTTACAGCACGGAAAGAGGCCCTTCGGCCCATCGTGTCTGCGCCGCCCATCCATCCCTGTCCAGTCTAATCCCATTTTCCAGCATTTGGTCCATAGCCTTGTATGCAATGGCATTTCAAGTGCTCATCCAAATGCTTCTTGAATGTTGTGAGGGTTCCTGCCTCTACCACCCTTTTAGGCATTGAGTTCCACATTCCAACCACCCTCTGGGTGAAAAAGTTCCTCCTCAAATCCCCTCTAAATCTCCTGCCCCTTACCCTGAATCTATGCCCCCTTGTTATTGACCCCCCTACTAAGGGGAAAAGTTCCTCTTTGTCTACCCTATCTATGCCCCTCATCATTTTGTACACCTCAATCAGGTCCCCCCTCAGCCTTCTTTGCTCCAAGGAAAACAACCCCAGCCTGTTTAGTCTTTCTTCATAGCTGAGGCGCTCCATCCCAGGTAACATCCTGGTGAATCTTCTCTGCACCCTCTCCAAAGCAATCACATCCTTCCTATAGTGAGGTGAACAGAACTGCACACAGTACTCCAGCTGTGGCCTCACCAGCGCTTTGTACAGCTCCATCATAACCTCCCTGCTCTTATATTCTATGCCTCGGCTAATGAAGGCAAGTATCCCATATGCCTTTTTAACCACCTTATCTACCTGTTCCACTGCCTTCAGGGATCTATGTACATGTACACCAAGGTCCCTCTGACCCTCTGTACTTCCTAGGGTCCTACCACTCATTGTGTATTCCCTTGCCTTATTTGTCCGTCCAAAATGCATCACCTCGCGCTTTTCAGGGTTAAATTCCATTTGCCACTTTTCCGACCATCTGACCAACCCGTTTATATCGTCCTGTAGCCTGAGACTTTCCTCCTCGCAATTTACCACCCCACCAATTTTCGTGTCATCTGCGAACTTACTGATCATACCTTTTACATTCTCATCCAAATCATTTATGTAGATCACAAACAACAAGGGACCCAGCACCGATCCCTGAGGTACCCCACTGGACACAGGCTTCCAGTCACAAAAGCAACCTTCGACCATCACCCTCTGCCTCCTGCCACTCAGCCAGTTTATGATCCAACGCGCCAAGGCACCCTGGATCCCATGGGCTCTTACCTTCTTGACCAGTCTCCTATGCGGGACTTTGTCAAAAGCTTTACTGAAGTCCATGTAAACCACATCCACAGCATTTCCCTCATCCACCCCACTAGTCACCCCCTCGAAAAATTCAATCAGATTTGTCAGACATGATTTACCCTTGACAAAGCGATGCTGACTATTCCCGATTAATCCTTGCCTCTCCAAGTGGAGACTAATTTTGTCCCTCAGAATTTTTTCCAATAATTTCCCTACCACAGATGTTAGGCTCACTGGCCTGTAATTCCCTGGTTTATCCCTGCTACCCTTCTTGTATAATGGTAGTACATTAGCTGTTCTCCAGTCCTCTGGTACATCCCCTGTGGCCAGAGAGGTTCTGAAAATTTGTGTCAGAGCCCCTGCAATCTCCTCCTTTGCCTCCCACAGCAGCCTGGGATACATCTCATCCGGGCCTGGGGATTTATCCACTTTTTGGCCTGCTAAAACCGCTAGCACCTCCTCCCTCTCGATGCTAATATGTTCAAGTATGTCACAATCCCCTTGCCCGATTTCTATGTCCGCATCGTCTTTCTCCATAGTGAACACAGATGCAAAAAATTCATTTAAAACCCCGCCTACATCATCTGGCTCTACACACAGATTGCCACTTTGGTCCCTAATGGGCCCTACCCTTTCCCTGGTTATCCTCTTGCCCTTAATATACTTATAAAACATCTTAGGATTTTCCTTTATTTTGCTCGCCAGTGTTATTTCATGGCCCCTCCTCGCCCTCCTAATTCCTTTTTTATGTATGCCCCTGCACTTTTTATACTCCTCTAGGGCTTCTTCCGTCTTTAGTCTTTTGTAACTGCCAAAAGCCCCCCTTTTATTTCTAATGCATTTTTGTATATCCCTTGCCATCCAAGGTTCCCTTTGCTTGTTGGTCCCACCCTTGACCTTTACAGGAACATGTTGGCGTTGTACTCTCTCTATTTCCCTTCTGAAAGTCTCCCACTGTTTTGATGTGGATTTTCCTATAAGTAGCTGCTCCCAGTCCACTTTGGCCAGATCCTGCCTTATCATATTAAAATCGGCCTTCCCCCAATTTAGAACCCTTATTTCCGGGCCGTCTTTGTCTTTTTCCATGACCACCTTAAATCTCACCGAATTATGGTCACTGTCGCCAAAATGCTCACCCACTGATACTTCCACCACTTGCCCGGCTACATTCCCCAGAATTAGGTCCAGTACCGCCCCCTCTCTTGTAGGACTTTCTACATGTTGGCTCAAAAAGCTCTCCTGGATGCACTTTAAGAATTCTGCACCCTCTAAGCTTTTCACACTCTGACTATCCCAATTTATATTGGGGAAGTTAAAATCCCCCACTATTATTACCCTATTATTTTCACACTTCTCTGAGATTTACCTACATATCTGTTACTCTATCTCCCCCTGACTGTTTGGGGGCCTACAGTACACTCCCAGCAAAGTGCTTGCCCCCTTTTTGTTTTTAAGTTCTACCCATAAGGCCTCATTAGAGGAACCCGCTAATATATCATTCCTCCTTACAGCAGTAATTGACTCCTTAATTAATATTGCAACACCCCCTCCCCTTTTACACCCCCCTCTGTCTTGCCTGAAGATTCTATACCCCGGAATATTGAGCTGCCAGTCCTGACCCTCCCTCAACCATGTCTCCGTGATAGCAACAATATCGTACTCCCATGTGCTCAACAACAACTTCAGTTCATCCACCTTATTTGCAAGACTCCTTGCATTAAAATAAATGCCTTCCAGCCCTGCCATATTCCCTTTTGCCTTCACATATTTGCTCTGCCTTCCCAGCTGACTTGTTTTTTCCTCTGTATTTGGCTGTAAATCACCCCCTACTATAGCTCCACTCTGTACCCCATCCCCCTGCCAAGTTAGTTTACACCCCCCCCAGCAGTGCTAGCAAACCTCCCCGCAAGGATATTGGTTCCCCTCTGGTTCAGGTGTAAACCGTCCGACTTGTACAAGTCCCACCTTTCCCAGAAGCAGACCCAGTGATCCAGGAAACTAAAGCCCTCCCCCCTGCACCATCCCTTTAGCCACGCATTCATCTGTTCTATCTTCCTATTCCTATACCCACTAGCACGTGGCACCGGGAGTAATCCAGAGATTACAACCTTTGAGGTCCTGCTCTTTAATCCTTCACCTAGCTCCCTAAATTCTTGCTGCAGGACCTCATCCCTCTTTTTCCTATGTCGTTGGTACCAATGTGGACCACGACCTCTGGCTGTTCACCCTCCCCCTCCAGAATGCCCTGCAGCCGCTCAGTGATATCCTTGACCCTGGCACCAGGGAGGCAACAAACCATCCTGGATTCACGCCTACGGCCACAGAAATGCCTATCTGTTCCCCTTACTATAGAATCCCCTACCACTATTGCTCTCCCACTCTTTTTCCCCCCTTCCTGGGCAGCAGGAGCACCCCCAGTGCCAGGAAGTTGGCTGCTGCTGCCTTCCCCTGGTGAGTCATCCCCCTCAACAGTATCCAAAGCGGTATACTTGTTTGAGAGGGGAATGGTCACAGGGGTCTCCTGCACTACCTGCCTGCTTCTATTGCTCCGCCTGGTGGTCACCCATTTCCTGTCTTCCTGTGCAGCCCTTCCCTGCGGTGTGACCAACTCACTAAACGTGCTATCCACGAACATCTCAGCATCGTGAATGCTCAACAACCCATCCACCCGCAGCTCCAGCGCCTCAATGCGGTCTGCTAGTAGCTGCAGATGGATGCATCTCTGGCACACGTGGTCATCAGGGGCACCGGGGTCCCTGAATTCCCACATAGAGCAAGAGGAGCATATCACGGGGCTGGGCTCACCTGGCATGACCTTCCCTTTACTTAATTTAAATTAATTTACTATCACCAATTAAAAATATCTCTGAGGCGCTTGTATAGTCTACCAACAGTCCCTGCTACACCAGAAAGACCCTGGTAACTATAAACTACAGAGTTAAAGTTTAAAAAAGAGAAATACTCACCAACCAATCACTTACCTGCTCCCTGGTGACGTCACACTCTGATGACCTTTTACCTCTCTCCCCGCTGCTGAGTTGGTCGGGCCTCGCCGCTCTCCGGTTTTTATACCGGGCTCCGACTCACTGCTCCCGCTGGTCCCGACTGGTCTCGGGCCTCGCCGCTCTCCGGTTTTTATACCGGGCTCCGACTCACTGCTCCCGCTGGTCCCGACTGGTCTCGGGCCTCGCCGCTCTCCGGTTTTTATACCGGGCTCCGACTCACTGCTCCCGCTGGTCCCGACTGGTCTCGGGCCTCGCCGCTCTCCGGTTTTTATACCGGGCTCCGACTCACTGCTCCCGCTGGTCCCAACTGGTCTCGGGCCTCGCCTCTCTCCGGTTTTTATACCGGGCTCCGACTCACTGCTCCCGCTGGTCCCGACTGGTCTCGGGCCTCGCCTCTCTCCGGTTTTTATACCGGGCTCCGACTCACTGCTCCCGCTGGTCCCGACTGGTCTCGGGCCTCGCCTCTCTCCGGTTTTTATACCGGGCTCCGACTCACTGCTCCCGCTGGTCCCGACTGGCCTCGGGCCTCGCCTCTCTCCGGTTTTTATACCGGGCTCCGACTCACTGCTCCCGCTGGTCCCGACTGGTCTCGGGCCTCGCCTCTCTCCGGTTTTTATACCGGGCTCCGACTCACTGCTCCCGCTGGTCCCGACTGGTCTCGGGCCTCGCCGCTCTCCGGTTTTTATACCGGGCTCCGACTCACTGCTCCCGCTGGTCCCGACTGGTCTCGGGCCTCGCCTCTCTCCGGTTTTTATACCGGGCTCCGACTCACTGCTCCCGCTGGTCCCGACTGGTCTCGGGCCACGCCTCTCTCTGGTTTTTATACCGGGCTCCGACTCACTTCTCCCGCTGGTCCCGACTGGTCTCGGGCCTCGCCTCTCTCCGGTTTTTATACCGGGCTCCGACTCACTGCTCCCGCTGGTCCCGACCGGTAAGCCTGACATCGGTAGTGGGGGAAATGCTAGAGTATATTATCTATATATATAATAGTATACATCTGTCTGTCTGTCATTCCGTCTGTCTGTATTGACTAAACTCGAAAGTTATAGAGCGTACCTACACATGTGTTACATCGAAAGAAAGCTTACGATTCCAGAACCGTCATAAGCATATTTACTTTTCGGTCGGATGAAAATTGTTCGCGCGTTATGCAAAAAACCTTCAAAATTAAACTCATTATCTGCTAATTAGCATTGATTGACTGACGTCAAGGTCGACCAATCCTGTGCCGTCACGATTGACCAATCCTTCAGTTCAGTCGCCTGATGGTTGGCCAATCGCTGTGTCTGTGGGTGGGACTAATGCTTTTCAACTCAGGCATCGGGCAGCCATTGCTTCACTACTTCCAGCTCAAAATCTGCTAATCCAGCTTCTAAAAAGTTAGCATCTTTTTTAAAAATAACATCACATTTACCAAAAACGTTTTATAAGTACTTTCACTTTCATCTTTGAAGCTATTAAAAGGTAGAAATGTTGCCCGGCAGCAGATTCACAAAGGGACACAGAGACAGGCCCCAAAGCCTGGGACTTGATTTAAAACGTTGCACGGCAGCAGATTCACACAGGGACAGACAGACAGGCCCCAAAGCCTGGGACTCGATTTAAACCGCCCGGCCCAAAACAGCCCTGGCAAAGCCGGGCTCCCCCAGCTAGTAAAAGATGTAATAGCAGAGCACTTGGAAAGCAGTGACAGGATCGGACAAAGTCAACATGGATTTACAAAAGGCAAATTATGCTTGACTAATCTACTGCAATTTTTTGAGGATGTAACTGGTAAAATAGATGAGGGAGAACCAGTGGATATGGTGTATTTGGACTTTCAGAAGGCTTTCAATAAGGTCCCACATAAGAGATTAGCATGCAAAATTAAGGCACATGGGATTGGGGACAAGGTATTGACTTGGATAGAGAACTGGTTGGCGGACAGAAAGCAAAGAGTTGGAATAAACGGGTCGTTTTCCGAGTGGCAGGCAGTGACTAGTGGGGTACCGCAAGGATCGTTCCCAGGACCCCAGCTGTTAACAATATATATTAATGATCGGGACGAGGGAATTGGATGTAATATCTCCAAATTTGCAGACGACACAAAGCTGGGTGGGAGGGTAAACTGTGAGGAGGATGTCATGACACTCCAGTACGATTTGGACAGGTTGGGTGATTGGGCAGAAACATGGCAAATGCACTATAATGTGGATAAATGTGAGGTTATCCACTTTTGTGGCAAAAACAGGAAGGCAGATTATTATCTGAATGGCAATAGATTGGGAGAAGGGGATGTGCAAAGAGACCTGGGTGTTCTTGTGCACCAGTCACTGAAGGTAAGCATGCAGGTGCAGCGGGCGGTTAAGAAGGCAAATGGTATGTTGGCCTTCGTAGCAAGAGGGTTCGAGTACAGGAACAAGGATGTCTTGCTACAGTTGTACAGGGCCTTGGTGAGACGACACCTTGAGTATTGTGTGCAGTTTTGGTCGCCTTACCTGAGGAAGGACGTTCTTGTCATGGAGGGAGTGCAGCGAAGATTCACCAGGCTGATACCTGGGATGGCAGGAATGACGTATGAGGAGAGATTGTGTTGATTGGGCTTATACTCACTGGAGTTTAGAAGATTGAGAGGGGATCTCATCGAAACCTAGAAAATTCTGTCAGGCCTGGACAGACTAGATGCAGGAAGGATGTTCCTGATGGCCGGGGAGTCCAGAACCAGGGGTCATAGTCTAAGGGTAAGGGGTAAGCCATTTAGGACTGAAATGAGGAAGAATTTCTTCACCCAGAGAGTGGTGAACCTGTGGAATTCTCTGCCACAGAAGGCTGTGGAGGCCAGTTCATTAAATATATTCAAGAAAGAGTTGGAAACATTTCTTAAGGCTAAAGGGATCAAGGGATATGGGGAGAAGGCAGGGACAGGGTACTGAATTTGGATGATCAGCCATGATTTCATTGAATGGAGGAGCAGGCTCGAAGGGCTGATGGCTTACTCCTTCTCCTATCTTCTATGTTTCTATGTATCTCTGTCCTGAGACTCCAGGAACCTGCACCGTGCTGTATCCGTGCACTGAGACTCCAGTAACCAGCACCATGCTGTATCCGTGTCCTGAGACTCAAGTAACCTGCACTGTGCTGTATCCGAGTCCTGAGACTCCAGGAACCTGCACCATGCTGTCTCACTGTCCTGAGACACCAGTAACCTGCACCGTGCTGTATCCCTGCCCTGAGACTCCCGTAACCCGCACCAATCTGTCTCACTCTGTGTCCTCAGACTCCAGTAACCTGCACTGGGCTGTATCCGTGTCCTGAGTCTCCAGTAACCTGCACCATGCTGTATCCATGTCCTGAGACTCCAGTAACCTGCGCCGTGTTGTATCAGTGTCCTGAGACTCCAGTAACCTGCTCCGTGCTGTATCCATGTCCTGAGACTCCAATAACCTGCGCCGTGTTGTATCCGTGTCCTGAGACTCCAGTAACCTGAACCATGCTATATCTACGTCCTGAGACTCCAGCAACCTGCACCGTGCTGTATCCGTGTCCTGAGACTCCAGTAACCTGCTCCGTGCTGTATCTATGTCCTGAAACTCCAGTAACCTGCTCCGTGTTGTATCCGTGTCCTGAGACTCCAGTAATCTACACCGATCAGTATCCGTGCCCTGAGACTCCAGTAACCTGCACCGTGCTGTATCCGTGTCCTGAGACTCCAGCAACCTGCACCGTGCTGTATCCGTGTGCAGAGACTCCAGTAACCTGCACCGTGCTGTATCCATGTCCTGAGACCCCAGTAACCTGCTCTGTGCTGTATCCGTGTCCTGAGATTCCAGTAAACTGCATCATGCTATATCCGTGCCCTGAGACTACAGTAACCTGCACCGTGCTGTATCCCTGCCCTGAGACTCCAGTAACCTGCACCGTGCTGTATCAGTGTCCTGAGACTCCAGTAACCTGCACCGTGCTGTATCCGTGTTCTGAGACTCCATTAACCTGCACCATGCTTTATCCGTGTCCTGAGACTCCAGTAACCTGCACCGTGCTGTATCCGTGTCCTGAGACTCCAGTAAACTGCACCGTGCTGTATCCGTGTGCAGGGACTCTAATAACCTGAACCTTGCTGTATCCCTGTCCTGAGACTCCAGCAACCTGCACCGTGCTGTATCCGTGTGCAGAGACTCCAGTAACCTGCACCGTGCTGTATACCTGTCCTGAGAATCCCGTAACCTGCACCAATCTGTCTCACTCTGTGTCCTCAGACTCCAGTAAACTGCACCGTGCTGTATCCGTGTCCTGAGACTCCAGTAACCTGAACCATGCTGTATCCGTGTCCTGAGACTCCAGTAACCTGCTCCGTGCTGTACCTACGTCCTGAGACTCCAGTAACCTGCACCGTGCTGTATCCGTGTCCTGAGACTCCAGTAACCTGCTCCGTGCTGTACCTACGTCCTGAGACTCCAGTAATCTACACCGAGCAGTATCCGTGCCCTGAGACTCCAGTAACCTGCACCGTGCTGTATCCGTGTGCAGAGACTCCAGTAACCTGCACCGTGCTGTATCCATGTCCTGAGACCCCAGTTAACTGCGCTGTGCTGTATCCGTGTCCTGAGACCCCAGCAACCTGCACTGTGCTGTATCCATGTCCTGAGATTCCAGTAAACTGCATCATGCTATATCCGTGCTCTGAGGCTACAGTAACCTGCACTGGGCTGTATCCGTGTCCTGAGACTCCAGTAATCTGCACTGGGCTGTATCCGTGTCCTGAGACTCCAGTAACCTGCACTGTGCTGTATCCGTGTCCTGAGACTCCCGTAACATGCACCGTGATGTATCCGTGTCCTGAGACTCCAATAACCTGCACCGTGCTGTATCCGTGTCCTGAGACTCCAGTAACCTGCACCATGCTGTATTCGTGTCCTGAAACTCCAGTAACCTGCACTATGCTGTATCCGTGTCCTGAGACTCCAGTAACCTGCACCGTGCTGGATCCGTGTCCTGAGACTCCATTAACCTGCACCATGCTGTATCGGTGTCCTGAGACTCCAGTAACCTGCACCATGCTGTATTCGTGTCCTGAAGCTCCAGTAACCTGCACTATGCTGTATCCGTGTCCTGAGACTCCAGTAAGCTGCACCGTGCTGTATCTGTGTCCTGAGTCTCCCCCAGTAACCTGCACCGTGCTGTATCACTCCGTGGGCTGAGATTACAGTAACCTGCACCGTGCTGTATCCGTGTGCAGAGACTCCAGTAACCTGAACCTTGCTGTATCCCTGTCCTGAGAATCCAGTTACCTGCGCCGTGCTGTATCTGTGTCCTGAGAATCCAGTAACCTGCGCCGTTCTGTATCCGTGTCGTGAGACTCCAGTAACCTGCACCGTGCTGTATCCGTGTCCTGAGTCTCCAGTAACCTGCACCGTGCTGTATCCGTGTCCTGAGACTCCAGTAAACTGCACCGTGCTGTATCCGTGTCCTGAGACTCCAGTAAACTGCACCATGCTGTATCCCTGCCCTGAGACTCCCATAACCTGCACCGTGCTGCAACCGTGTCCTGAGTCTCCAGTAACCTACAGCATGCTGTATCCTTGTCCTGAGTCTCCAGTAATCTACACCGTTCTGTATTCCTGTCCTGAGATTCCAGTAACCTGCACCGTGCTGTGTCCTTGTCCTGAGACTCCAGTAACATGCACCGTGCTGTATCCGTATCCTGAGACACACGTAACCTGCACCGTGCTATATCCATGTCTTGAGACTCCAGCAAACTGCACCGTGCTGTATCTGTGCCCTGAGCCCCCAGTAACCCGCACCGTGCTGTATCCGTGTCGTGAGACTCCAGTAACCTGCACTGTGCTGTATCTGTGTCCTGAGACTCCAGTAACCTGCACCGTGCTGTATCCGTGTCCTGAGATTCCAGTAACCTGCACCGTGCTGTGTCCGTGTCCCGAGACTCCAGTAACCTGCACCGTGCTGTATCCGTGTCCTGAGATTCCAGTAACCTGCACCGTGCTGTGTCCGTGTCCTGAGACTCCAGTAACATGCACCGTGCTGTATCCGTGTGCTGAGATTCCAGTAACCTGCACCGTGCTGTGTCCGTGTCCTGAGATTCCAGTAACCTACACCATGCTGTATCCGTGTGCAGAGACTCCAGTAACCTGCACCGTGCTGTATCCGTGTCCTGAGATTCCAGTAACCTACACCATGCTGTATCCGTGTGCAGAGACTCCAGTAACCTGCACCGTGCTGTATCCCTGTCCTGAGAATCCCGTAACCTGCACCAATCTGTCTCACTCTGTGTCCTCAGACTCCAGTAACCTGCACCGTGCTGTAGCCATGTCCTGAGACTCCAGTAACCTGCGCTGTGTTGTATCCATGTCCTGAGACTCCAGTAACCTGCGCTGTGTTGTGTCCATGCCCTGAGACTCCAGTAACCTGCACTGTGCTGTATCCGTGTCCTGAGACTCCAGTAACCTGCACCGTGCTGTATCCGTGTCCTGAGACTCCAGTAACCTGCTCCGTGCTGTATCTATGTCCTGAGACTCCAGTAACCTGCGCTGTGTTGTATCCATGTCCTGAGACTCCAGTAACCTGAACCATGCTGTATCTACGTCCTGAGACTCCAGTAACCTTCACCGTGCTGTATCCGTGTCCTGAGACTCCAGTAGCCTGCTCCGTGCTGTATCTATGTCCTGAGACTCCAGTAACCTGCTCCGTGTTGTATCCGTGTCCTGAGACTCCAGTAATCTACACCGAGCAGTATCCGTGCCCTGAGACTCCAGTAACCTGCACCGTGCTGTATCCGTGTCCTGAGACTCCAGCAACCTGCACCGTGCTGTATCCGGGTGCAGAGACTCCAGTAACCTGCACCGTGCTGTATCCATGTCCTGAGACCCCAGTAACCTGCACTGTGCTGTATCCGTGTCCTGAGATTCCAGTAAACTGCATCATGCTATATCCGTGCCCTGAGACTCCAGTAACCTGCACCGTGCTGTATCCGTGTCGTGAGACTCCAGTAACCTGCACCGTGCTGTATTTGTGTCCTGAGACTCCAGTAACCTGCACCGTGCTGTAACCGTGTCCTGAGACTCCAGTAACCTGCACCGTGCTGTATCCGTGTCCTGAGATTCCAGTAACCTGAACCGTGCTGTGTCCGTGTCCTGAGACTCCAGTAACATGCACCGTGCTGTATCCGTGTGCTGAGATTCCAGTAACCTGCACCGTGCTGTGTCCGTGTCCTGAGATTCCAGTTACCTACACCGTGCTGTATCCGTGTGCAGAGACTCCAGTAACCTGCACCGTGCTGTATCCGTGTGCAGAGACTCCAGTAACCTGCACCGTGCTGTATCCCTGTCCTGAGAATCTCGTAACCTGCACCAATCTGTCTCACTCTGTGTCCTCAGACTCCAGTAACCTGCACTGGGCTGTATCCGTGTCCTGAGACTCCAGTAACCTGCTCCGTGCTGTATGCATGTCCTGAGACTCCAGTAACCTGCACCATGTTGTATCCGTGTCCTGAGACTCCAGTAACCTGAACCATGCTGTATCTACGTCCTGAGACTCCAGTAACCTGCACCGTGCTGTATCCGTGTCCTGAGACTCCAGTAGCCTGCTCCGTGCTGTATCTATGTCCTGAGACTCCAGTAACCTGCTCCGTGTTGTATCCGTGTCCTGAGACTCCAGTAATCTACACCGAGCAGTATCCGTGTCCTGAGACTCCAGCAACCTGCACCGTGCAGTGTCCGTGTGCAGAGACTCCAGTAACCTGCACCGTGCTGTATCCATGTCCTAAGACCCCAGTAACCTGCACTGTGCCGTATCCGTGTCCTGAGATTCCAGTAAACTGCATCATGCTATATCCGTGCTCTGAGACAACAGTAACCTGCACTGGGCTGTATCCCTGCCCTGAGACTCCAGTAACCTGCACTGGGCTGTATCCATGTCCTGAAATTCCAGCAACCTGCACCGTGCTGTATCACTCCGTGGGCTGAGATTACAGTAACCTGCACCGTGCTGTATCCATGTGCAGGGACTCTAATAACCTGAACCTTGCTGTATCCGTGTCCTGAGACTCCAGCAACCTGCACCGTGCTGTATCCGTGTCCTGAGACTCCAGTAACCTGCACCGTGCTGGATCCGTGTGCAGAGACTCCAGTAACCTGAACCTTGCTGCATCCCTGTCCTGAGAATCCAATAACCTGCGCCGTGCTGTATCTGTGTCCTGAGAATCCAGTAACCTGCACCGTGCTGTATCTGTGTCCTGAGACTCCAGTAACCTGCACCGTGCTGTATCCGTGTCCTTAGACACCAGTAACCTGCACCGTGCTTTATCACTCTGTGTCCTGAGACTCCAGTACCCTTCACCGTGCTGTATCCCTATCCTGAGACGCCAGCAACCTGCACCGTGCTGTATCTGTGTCCTGAGACTCCAGTAACCTGCACCGTGCTGTATCCGTGTCCTGAGAATCCAGTAAGCTGCACCATGCTGTATCTGTGTCCTGAGTCTCCCCCAGTAACCTGCACCGTGCTTTATCCCTGTCCTGAGACTCCCGTAACCTGCACCGTGCTGGGTCACTCTGTGTCCTGAGACTCCAGCAACCTGAACCGTGCTGTATCCGTGTCCTGAGACGCCAATAACCTGCACCATGCTGTATCCCTGTCCTGAGACTCCAGTAAACTGCACCGTGCTGTATCACTCCGTGTCCTGAGACTCGAGTAACCTGCACCGTGCTGTATCCGTGGCCTGAGACTCCAGTAACCTGCACTTTGCTGTATCCGTGTCCCGAGACTACAGTAACCTGCACTGTGCTGTATCCGTGTCCTGAGACTCCCGTATCCTGCACCGTGCTGTATCCGTGTCCTGAGTCTCCAGTAACCTGCACCGTGCTGTATCCGTGTCCTGAGACTCCAGTATCCTGCACCGTGCTGTATCCGTGTCCTGAGTCTCCAGTAACCTGCACCGTGCTGCAACCGTGTCCTGAGTCTCCAGTAACCTACAGCATGCTGTATCCGTGTCCTGAGACTCCAGTAACTTGCACCGTGCTGTAACCGTGTCCTGAGACTCCAGTAACCTGCACCGTGCTGTAACCGTTTCCTGAGACTCCAGTAACCTGCACCGTGATATATCCGTATCCTGAGAATTCAGTAACCTGCACCGTGCTATATCCGTGTCCTGAGATTCCAGTAAACTGCACCGTGCTGTATCCGTGCCCTGAGACTCCAATAAACTGTACCGTGCTGTACCTGTGTCCTGAGACTAGAGTAACCTGCACCGTGCTGTATCCCTGCCTGAGACTCCCGTAACCTGCACCGTGCTGTATCCATGTCCTGAGACTCCAGTAAACTGCACCGTGCTGTATCCGTGTCCTGAGACTCCAGTAACCTGCACTGTGTTGTATCCGTGTCCTGAGACTCCAGTAACCTGCACCGTGCTGTATCTGTGTCCTGAGACTCCAGTAACATGCACCGTACTTTATCCCTGTCCTGAGACTCCAGTAACCTGCACCGTGCTGTATCCGTGTGCAGAGACTCCAGTAACCTGCACCGTGCTGTATCCCTGTCCTGAGAATCTCGTAACCTGCACCAATCTGTCTCACTCTGTGTCCTCAGACTCCAGTAACCTGCACTGGGCTGTATCCGTGTCCTGAGACTCCAGTAACCTGCTCCGTGCTGTATGCATGTCCTGAGACTCCAGTAACCTGCACCATGTTGTATCCGTGTCCTGAGACTCCAGTAACCTGAACCATGCTGTATCTACGTCCTGAGACTCCAGTAACCTGCACCGTGCTGTATCCGTGTCCTGAGACTCCAGTAGCCTGCTCCGTGCTGTATCTATGTCCTGAGACTCCAGTAACCTGCTCCGTGTTGTATCCGTGTCCTGAGACTCCAGTAATCTACACCGAGCAGTATCCGTGTCCTGAGACTCCAGCAACCTGCACCGTGCAGTGTCCGTGTGCAGAGACTCCAGTAACCTGCACCGTGCTGTATCCATGTCCTAAGACCCCAGTAACCTGCACTGTGCCGTATCCGTGTCCTGAGATTCCAGTAAACTGCATCATGCTATATCCGTGCTCTGAGACAACAGTAACCTGCACTGGGCTGTATCCCTGCCCTGAGACTCCAGTAACCTGCACTGGGCTGTATCCATGTCCTGAAATTCCAGCAACCTGCACCGTGCTGTATCACTCCGTGGGCTGAGATTACAGTAACCTGCACCGTGCTGTATCCATGTGCAGGGACTCTAATAACCTGAACCTTGCTGTATCCGTGTCCTGAGACTCCAGCAACCTGCACCGTGCTGTATCCGTGTCCTGAGACTCCAGTAACCTGCACCGTGCTGGATCCGTGTGCAGAGACTCCAGTAACCTGAACCTTGCTGCATCCCTGTCCTGAGAATCCAATAACCTGCGCCGTGCTGTATCTGTGTCCTGAGAATCCAGTAACCTGCACCGTGCTGTATCTGTGTCCTGAGACTCCAGTAACCTGCACCGTGCTGTATCCGTGTCCTTAGACACCAGTAACCTGCACCGTGCTTTATCACTCTGTGTCCTGAGACTCCAGTACCCTTCACCGTGCTGTATCCCTATCCTGAGACGCCAGCAACCTGCACCGTGCTGTATCTGTGTCCTGAGACTCCAGTAGCCTGCACCGTGCTGTATCCGTGTCCTGAGAATCCAGTAAGCTGCACCTTGCTGTATCTGTGTCCTGAGTCTCCCCCAGTAACCTGCACCGTGCTTTATCCCTGTCCTGAGACTCCCGTAACCTGCACCGTGCTGGGTCACTCTGTGTCCTGAGACTCCAGCAACCTGAACCGTGCTGTATCCGTGTCCTGAGACGCCAATAACCTGCACCATGCTGTATCCCTGTCCTGAGACTCCAGTAAACTGCACCGTGCTGTATCACTCCGTGTCCTGAGACTCGAGTAACCTGCACCGTGCTGTATCCGTGGCCTGAGACTCCAGTAACCTGCACTTTGCTGTATCCGTGTCCCGAGACTACAGTAACCTGCACTGTGCTGTATCCGTGTCCTGAGACTCCCGTATCCTGCACCGTGCTGTATCCGTGTCCTGAGTCTCCAGTAACCTGCACCGTGCTGTATCCGTGTCCTGAGACTCCAGTATCCTGCACCGTGCTGTATCCGTGTCCTGAGTCTCCAGTAACCTGCACCGTGCTGCAACCGTGTCCTGAGTCTCCAGTAACCTACAGCATGCTGTATCCGTGTCCTGAGACTCCAGTAACTTGCACCGTGCTGTAACCGTGTCCTGAGACTCCAGTAACCTGCACCGTGCTGTAACCGTTTCCTGAGACTCCAGTAACCTGCACCGTGATATATCCGTATCCTGAGAATTCAGTAACCTGCACCGTGCTATATCCGTGTCCTGAGATTCCAGTAAACTGCACCGTGCTGTATCCGTGCCCTGAGACTCCAATAAACTGTACCGTGCTGTACCTGTGTCCTGAGACTAGAGTAACCTGCACCGTGCTGTATCCCTGCCTGAGACTCCCGTAACCTGCACCGTGCTGTATCCATGTCCTGAGACTCCAGTAAACTGCACCGTGCTGTATCCGTGTCCTGAGACTCCAGTAACCTGCACTGTGTTGTATCCGTGTCCTGAGACTCCAGTAACCTGCACTGCGCTGTATACGTGTCCTGAGACTCCAGTAACCTGCACCGTGCTGTATCTGTGTCCTGAGACTCCAGTAACATGCACCGTACTTTATCCCTGTCCTGAGACTCCAGTAACCTGCACCGTGCTGTATCCGTGTCCTGAGTCTCCAGTAACCTGCACCGTGCTGTATCCCTGTCCTGAGAATCTCGTAACCTGCACCAATCTGTCTCACTCTGTGTCCTCAGACTCCAGTAACCTGCACTGGGCTGTATCCGTGTCCTGAGACTCCAGTAACCTGCTCCGTGCTGTATGCATGTCCTGAGACTCCAGTAACCTGCACCATGTTGTATCCGTGTCCTGAGACTCCAGTAACCTGAACCATGCTGTATCTACGTCCTGAGACTCCAGTAACCTGCACCGTGCTGTATCCGTGTCCTGAGACTCCAGTAGCCTGCTCCGTGCTGTATCTATGTCCTGAGACTCCAGTAACCTGCTCCGTGTTGTATCCGTGTCCTGAGACTCCAGTAATCTACACCGAGCAGTATCCGTGTCCTGAGACTCCAGCAACCTGCACCGTGCAGTGTCCGTGTGCAGAGACTCCAGTAACCTGCACCGTGCTGTATCCATGTCCTAAGACCCCAGTAACCTGCACTGTGCCGTATCCGTGTCCTGAGATTCCAGTAAACTGCATCATGCTATATCCGTGCTCTGAGACAACAGTAACCTGCACTGGGCTGTATCCCTGCCCTGAGACTCCAGTAACCTGCACTGGGCTGTATCCATGTCCTGAAATTCCAGCAACCTGCACCGTGCTGTATCACTCCGTGGGCTGAGATTACAGTAACCTGCACCGTGCTGTATCCATGTGCAGGGACTCTAATAACCTGAACCTTGCTGTATCCGTGTCCTGAGACTCCAGCAACCTGCACCGTGCTGTATCCGTGTCCTGAGACTCCAGTAACCTGCACCGTGCTGGATCCGTGTGCAGAGACTCCAGTAACCTGAACCTTGCTGCATCCCTGTCCTGAGAATCCAATAACCTGCGCCGTGCTGTATCTGTGTCCTGAGAATCCAGTAACCTGCACCGTGCTGTATCTGTGTCCTGAGACTCCAGTAACCTGCACCGTGCTGTATCCGTGTCCTTAGACACCAGTAACCTGCACCGTGCTTTATCACTCTGTGTCCTGAGACTCCAGTACCCTTCACCGTGCTGTATCCCTATCCTGAGACGCCAGCAACCTGCACCGTGCTGTATCTGTGTCCTGAGACTCCAGTAGCCTGCACCGTGCTGTATCCGTGTCCTGAGAATCCAGTAAGCTGCACCTTGCTGTATCTGTGTCCTGAGTCTCCCCCAGTAACCTGCACCGTGCTTTATCCCTGTCCTGAGACTCCCGTAACCTGCACCGTGCTGGGTCACTCTGTGTCCTGAGACTCCAGCAACCTGAACCGTGCTGTATCCGTGTCCTGAGACGCCAATAACCTGCACCATGCTGTATCCCTGTCCTGAGACTCCAGTAAACTGCACCGTGCTGTATCACTCCGTGTCCTGAGACTCGAGTAACCTGCACCGTGCTGTATCCGTGGCCTGAGACTCCAGTAACCTGCACTTTGCTGTATCCGTGTCCCGAGACTACAGTAACCTGCACTGTGCTGTATCCGTGTCCTGAGACTCCCGTATCCTGCACCGTGCTGTATCCGTGTCCTGAGTCTCCAGTAACCTGCACCGTGCTGTATCCGTGTCCTGAGACTCCAGTATCCTGCACCGTGCTGTATCCGTGTCCTGAGTCTCCAGTAACCTGCACCGTGCTGCAACCGTGTCCTGAGTCTCCAGTAACCTACAGCATGCTGTATCCGTGTCCTGAGACTCCAGTAACTTGCACCGTGCTGTAACCGTGTCCTGAGACTCCAGTAACCTGCACCGTGCTGTAACCGTTTCCTGAGACTCCAGTAACCTGCACCGTGATATATCCGTATCCTGAGAATCCAGTAACCTACACCGTGCTATATCCGTGTCCTGAGATTCCAGTAAACTGCACCGTGCTGTATCCGTGCCCTGAGACTCCAATAAACTGTACCGTGCTGTACCTGTGTCCTGAGACTAGAGTAACCTGCACCGTGCTGTATCCCTGCCTGAGACTCCCGTAACCTGCACCGTGCTGTATCCATGTCCTGAGACTCCAGTAAACTGCACCGTGCTGTATCCGTGTCCTGAGATTCCAGTAACCTGCTCCGTGTTGTATCCGTGTCCTGAGACTCCAGTAATCTACACCGAGCAGTATCCGTGCCCTGAGACTCCAGTAACCTGCACCGTGCTGTATCCGTGTCCTGAGACTCCAGCAACCTGCACCGTGCTGTATCCGGGTGCAGAGACTCCAGTAACCTGCACCGTGCTGTATCCATGTCCTGAGACCCCAGTAACCTGCACTGTGCTGTATCCGTGTCCTGAGATTCCAGTAAACTGCATCATGCTATATCCGTGCCCTGAGACTCCAGTAACCTGCACCGTGCTGTATCCGTGTCGTGAGACTCCAGTAACCTGCACCGTGCTGTATTTGTGTCCTGAGACTCCAGTAACCTGCACCGTGCTGTAACCGTGTCCTGAGACTCCAGTAACCTGCACCGTGCTGTATCCGTGTCCTGAGATTCCAGTAACCTGCACCGTGCTGTGTCCGTGTCCTGAGACTCCAGTAACATGCACCGTGCTGTATCCGTGTGCTGAGATTCCAGTAACCTGCACCGTGCTGTGTCCGTGTCCTGAGATTCCAGTTACCTACACCGTGCTGTATCCGTGTGCAGAGACTCCAGTAACCTGCACCGTGCTGTATCCGTGTGCAGAGACTCCAGTAACCTGCACCGTGCTGTATCCCTGTCCTGAGAATCTCGTAACCTGCACCAATCTGTCTCACTCTGTGTCCTCAGACTCCAGTAACCTGCACTGGGCTGTATCCGTGTCCTGAGACTCCAGTAACCTGAACCATGCTGTATCTACGTCCTGAGACTCCAGTAACCTGCACCGTGCTGTATCCGTGTCCTGAGACTCCAGTAGCCTGCTCCGTGCTGTATCTATGTCCTGAGACTCCAGTAACCTGCTCCGTGTTGTATCCGTGTCCTGAGACTCCAGTAATCTACACCGAGCAGTATCCGTGTCCTGAGACTCCAGCAACCTGCACCGTGCAGTGTCCGTGTGCAGAGACTCCAGTAACCTGCACCGTGCTGTATCCATGTCCTAAGACCCCAGTAACCTGCACTGTGCCGTATCCGTGTCCTGAGATTCCAGTAAACTGCATCATGCTATATCCGTGCTCTGAGACAACAGTAACCTGCACTGGGCTGTATCCCTGCCCTGAGACTCCAGTAACCTGCACTGGGCTGTATCCATGTCCTGAAATTCCAGCAACCTGCACCGTGCTGTATCACTCCGTGGGCTGAGATTACAGTAACCTGCACCGTGCTGTATCCATGTGCAGGGACTCTAATAACCTGAACCTTGCTGTATCCGTGTCCTGAGACTCCAGCAACCTGCACCGTGCTGTATCCGTGTCCTGAGACTCCAGTAACCTGCACCGTGCTGGATCCGTGTGCAGAGACTCCAGTAACCTGAACCTTGCTGCATCCCTGTCCTGAGAATCCAATAACCTGCGCCGTGCTGTATCTGTGTCCTGAGAATCCAGTAACCTGCACCGTGCTGTATCTGTGTCCTGAGACTCCAGTAACCTGCACCGTGCTGTATCCGTGTCCTTAGACACCAGTAACCTGCACCGTGCTTTATCACTCTGTGTCCTGAGACTCCAGTACCCTTCACCGTGCTGTATCCCTATCCTGAGACGCCAGCAACCTGCACCGTGCTGTATCTGTGTCCTGAGACTCCAGTAACCTGCACCGTGCTGTATCCGTGTCCTGAGAATCCAGTAAGCTGCACCTTGCTGTATCTGTGTCCTGAGTCTCCCCCAGTAACCTGCACCGTGCTTTATCCCTGTCCTGAGACTCCCGTAACCTGCACCGTGCTGGGTCACTCTGTGTCCTGAGACTCCAGCAACCTGAACCGTGCTGTATCCGTGTTCTGAGACGCCAATAACCTGCACCATGCTGTATCCCTGTCCTGAGACTCCAGTAAACTGCACCGTGCTGTATCACTCCGTGTCCTGAGACTCGAGTAACCTGCACCGTGCTGTATCCGTGGCCTGAGACTCCAGTAACCTGCACTTTGCTGTATCCGTGTCCCGAGACTACAGTAACCTGCACTGTGCTGTATCCGTGTCCTGAGACTCCCGTATCCTGCACTTTGCTGTATCCGTGTCCCGAGACTACAGTAACCTGCACCGTGCTGTATCCGTGTCCTGAGACTCCCGTATCCTGCACCGTGCTGTATCCGTGTCCTGAGTCTCCAGTAACCTGCACCGTGCTGTATCCGTGTCCTGAGACTCCAGTATCCTGCACCGTGCTGTATCCGTGTCCTGAGTCTCCAGTAACCTGCACCGTGCTGCAACCGTGTCCTGAGTCTCCAGTAACCTACAGCATGCTGTATCCGTGTCCTGAGACTCCAGTAACTTGCACCGTGCTGTAACCGTGTCCTGAGACTCCAGTAACCTGCACCGTGCTGTAACCGTTTCCTGAGACTCCAGTAACCTGCACCGTGATATATCCGTATCCTGAGAATCCAGTAACCTACACCGTGCTATATCCGTGTCCTGAGATTCCAGTAAACTGCACCGTGCTGTATCCGTGCCCTGAGACTCCAATAAACTGTACCGTGCTGTACCTGTGTCCTGAGACTAGAGTAACCTGCACCGTGCTGTATCCCTGCCTGAGACTCCCGTAACCTGCACTGTGTTGTATCCGTGTCCTGAGACTCCAGTAACCTGCACTGCGCTCTATACGTGTCCTGAGACTCCAGTAACCTGCACCGTGCTGTATCTGTGTCCTGAGACTCCAGTAACATGCACCGTACTTTATCCCTGTCCTGAGACTCCAGTAACCTGCACCGTGCTGTATCCGTGTCCTGAGACTCCAGTAACCTGCACTGTGTTGTATCCGTGTCCTGAGACTCCAGTAACCTGCACTGCGCTGTATACGTGTCCTGAGACTCCAGTAACCTGCACCGTGCTGTATCTGTGTCCTGAGACTCCAGTAACATGCACCGTACTTTATCCCTGTCCTGAGACTCCAGTAACCTGCACCGTGCTGTATCCGTGTCCTGAGTCTCCAGTAACCTGCGCCATGCTGTATCTGTGTCCTGAGACTCCAGTAACATGCACCGTGCTGTATCCCTGCCCTGAGACTCCAGTAACCTGCACCGTGCTGTATCCCTGTCCTGAGACTCCAGTAACCTGCACCATGCTGTATCCCTACCCTGAGACTCCAGTAACCTGCACCGTGCTGCAACCGTGTCCTGAGTCTCCAGTAACCTACAGCATGCTGTATCCATGTCCTGAGTCTCCAGTAATCTACACCGTGCTGTATTCGTGTCCTGAGATTCCAGTAACCTGCACCGTGCTGTGTCCGTATCCTGAGACTCCAGTAACCTGCACCCTGCTGTATCCGTATCCTGAGACACCCGTAACCTGCACCGCGCTGTATCCGTGCCCTGAGCCCCCAGTAACCTGCACCGTGCTGTGTCCGTGTCCTGAGACTCCAGTAACATGCACCGTTCTGTATCCGTGTCCAGAGACTCCAGTAACCTGCACTGTGCTGTATCCGTGTCCTGAGACTCCAGTAACCTGCACTGTGCTGTATACGTGTCCTGAGACTCCAGTAACCTGCACCGTGCTGTATCTGTGTCCTGAGACTCCAGTAACCTGCACCGTGCTGTATCTGTGTCGTGAGACTCCAGTAACCTGCACTGTGCTGTATCAGTATCCTGAGACTCCAGTAACATGCACCATGCTGTATCGGTGTCCTGAGACTCCAGTAACCTGCACCATGCTGTATCAGTATCCTGAGACTCCAGTAACCTGCACCGTGCTGCATCCGTGTCATGAGACTCCAATAACCTGCACCGTGCTGTATCCCTGTCCTGAGACTCCAGTAACCTGCACCATGCTGTATCCCTGCCCTGAGACTCCCATAACCTGCACCGTGCTGTATCCCTGCCCTGAGACTCCAGTACCCTGCACCGTGCTGCAACCGTGTCCTGAGTCTCCAGTAACCTACAGCATGCTGTATCCATGTCCTGAGTCTCCAGTAATCTACACCCTGCTGTATTCGTGTCCTGAGACTCCAGTAACATGCACCGTGCTGTATCCGTATCCTGAGACACCCGTAACCTGCACCGCGCTGTATCCGTGCCCTGAGCCCCCAGTAACCTGCACCGTGCTGTATCCGTGTCCTGAAATTCCAGTAACCTGCACCGTGCTGTGTCCGTGTCCTGAGACTCCAGTAACATGCACCGTTCTGTATCCGTGTCCAGAGACTCCAGTAACCTGCACTGTGCTGTATCCGTATGCTGAGACACCCGTAACCTGCACCATGCTATATCCGTGTCTTGAGACTCCAGTAAACTGCACCATGCTGTATCCGTGCCCTGAGCCCCCAGTAACCCGCACCGTGTTTTATCCATGTCGTGAGACTCCAGTAACCTGCACCGTGCTGTATCTGTGTCAACCGTGTCCTGAGACTCCAGTAACCTGCACTGTGTTGTATCCGTGTCCTGTGACTCCAGTAACCTGCACCGTGCTGTATCCGTGTCCTGAGACTCCAGTAACCTGCACCGTGCTGTATACGTGTAGTGTGACTCCAGTAACCTGCACCGTGCTGTATCCATGTGCAGAGACTCCAGTATCTGCAACGTGCTGTATCACTGCTCTGAGACTCCATTAACCGGCACCGTGCTGTATCACTCCGTGTCCTGAGATAGCAGCAACCTGCACCGTGCTCTATCACTCCCTGTCCTGAGATTCCAGTAACCTGCACCATGCTGTACCTGTGTCCCGAGACTGCAGTAACCTGCACTGTGCTGTATCCGTGTCCTGAGACTCCAGTAACCTACACCGTGCTGTATCCGTGTCCTGAGACTCCAGTATCCTGCACCATGCTGTATTCGTGTCCTGAGACTCCAGTAACCTACACCGTGCTGTATTCGTGTCCTGAGACTCCAGTAACCTGTACCGTGCTGTATCCGTGTCCTGAGACTCCAGTAACCTGCACCGTGCTGTATCCGTGTCCTGAGACTCCAGTAACCTGCACCGTGCTGTAACCGTGTCCTGAGACTTCAGTAACCTGCACCGTGATATATCCGTATCCTGAGAATCCAGTAACCTGCACCGTGCTATATCCGTGTCCTGAGACACCAGCAAACTGCACCGTGCTGTATCCGTGCCCTGAGACTCCAGTAACCCGCACCATGCTGTATCCGTGCCCTCAGACTCCAGTAACCCGCACCGTGCTGTATCCGTGTCGTGAGACTCCAGTAACTTGCACCATGCTGCATCCGTGTCCTGAGGCTCGAGTAACCTGCACCGTGCTGTATCCGTGTCCTGAGACTCCAGTAACCTGCACCATGCTGTATCCGTGTCCTGAGACTCCAGTAACCTGAACCATGCTGTATCGGTGTCCTGAGACTCCCGTAACCTGCACCGTGCTGTATCCCTGCCCTGAGACTCCAGTACCCTGCACCGTGCTGCAACCGTGTCCTGAGTCTCCAGTAACCTACAGCATGCTGTATCCCTGTCCTGAGTCTCCAGTAATCTACACCGTGCTGTATTCCTGTCCTGAGATTCCAGTAACCTGCACCGTGCTGTATCCGTATCCTGAGACACCCGTAACCTGCACCGTGCTGTATCCGTGCCCTGAGCCCCCAGTAACCTGCACCGTGCTGTATCCGTGTCCTGAAATTCCAGTAACCTGCACCGTGCTGTGTCCATGTCCTGAGACTCCAGTAACATGCACCGTTATGTATCCGTGTCCAGAGACTCCAGTAACCTGCACCGTGCTGTATCCGTATCCTGAGACACCCGTAACCTGCACCATGCTATATCCGTGTCTTGAGACTCCAGTAAACTGCACCATGCTGTATCCGTGCCCTGAGCCCCCAGTAACCCGCACCGTGTTTTATCCATGTCGTGAGACTCCAGTAACCTGCACTGTGTTGTATCCGTGTCCTGTGACTCCAGTAACCTGCACCGTGCTGTATCCGTGTCCTGAGACTCCAGTAACCTGCACCGTGCTGTATACGTGTCGTGTGACTCCAGTAACCTGCACCGTGCTGTATCCATGTGCAGAGACTCCAGTATCTGCAACGTGCTGTATCACTGCTCTGAGACTCCATTAACCGGCACCGTGCTGTATCACTCCGTGTCCTGAGATAGCAGCAACCTGCACCGTGCTCTATCACTCCCTGTCCTGAGATTCCAGTAACCTGCACCATGCTGTACCTGTGTCCTGAGACTACAGTAACCTGCACTGTGCTGTATTCGTGTCCTGAGACTCCAGTAACCTGTACCGTGCTGTATCCATGTCCTGAGACTCCAGTAACCTGCACCGTGCTGTATCCGTGTCCTGAGACTCCAGTAACCTGCACCGTGCTGTAACCGTGTCCTGAGACTTCAGTAACCTGCACCGTGATATATCCGTATCCTGAGAATCCAGTAACCTGCACCGTGCTATATCCGTGTCCTGAGACACCAGCAAACTGCACCGTGCTGTATCCGTGCCCTGAGACTCCAGTAACCCGCACCATGCTGTATCCGTGCCCTCAGACTCCAGTAACCCGCACCGTGCTGTATCCGTGTCGTGAGACTCCAGTAACTTGCACCATGCTGCATCCGTGTCCTGAGGCTCGAGTAACCTGCACCGTGCTGTATCCGTGTCCTGAGACTCCAGTAACCTGCACCATGCTGTATCCGTGTCCTGAGACTCCAGTAACCTGAACCATGCTGTATCGGTGTCCTGGGTCTCCAGTAACCTGCACCATGCTGTATCCGTGTCCTGAGACTCCAGTAACCTGAACCATGCTGTATCGGTGTCCTGAGACTCCCGTAACCTGCACCGTGCTGTATCCCTGCCCTGAGACTCCAGTACCCTGCACCGTGCTGCAACCGTGTCCTGAGTCTCCAGTAACCTACAGCATGCTGTATCCCTGTCCTGAGTCTCCAGTAATCTACACCGTGCTGTATTCGTGTCCTGAGATTCCAGTAACCTGCACCGTGCTGTATCCGTATCCTGAGACACCCGTAACCTGCACCGTGCTATATCCGTGCCTTGAGCCTCCAGTAAACTGCACCGTGCTGTATCCGTGTCCTGAGACTCCAGTAACCTGCACCGTGCTGTGTCCGTGTCCTGAGACTCCAGTAACCTGCACCGTGCTGTATACGTGTCCTGAGACTCCAGTAACCTGCACCGTGCTGTATCCATGTCCTGAGATTCCAGTAACCTGCACCGTGCTGTGTCCGTGTCCTGAGATTCCAGTAACCTGCACCGTGCTGTGTCCGTGTCCTGAGACTCCAGTAACCTGCACTGTGCTGTGTCCGTGTCCTGAGACTCCAGTAACATGCACCGTTCTGTATCCGTACCCTGAGACACCCGTAACCTGCACCATGCTATATCCGTGTCTTGAGACTCCAGTAAACTGCACCATGCTGTATCCATGCCCTGAGCCCCCAGTAACCCGCACCGTGTTTTATCCGTGTCCTGAGACTCCAGTAACCTGCACCGTGCTGTATCTGTGTCAACCGTGTCCTGAGACTCCAGTAACCTGCACCGTGCTGTATCCGTGCCATGAGACTCCAGTAACCTGCACTGTGTTGTGTCCGTGTCCTGAGACTCAAGTAACCTGCACTGTGCTGTATCCGTGTGCAGAGACTCCAGTAACCTGTACCGTGTTGTATCTGTGTCCTGTGACTCCAGTAACCTGCACCGTGCTGTATCCGTGTCCTGAGACTCCAGTAACCTGCACCGTGCTGTATCCGTGTGCAGAGACTCCAGTATCTGCACCATGCTGTATCACTGCCCTGAGACTCCAGTAACCTGCACCGTGCTGTATCCCTGCCCTGAGACTCCAGTAACCTACACCGTGCTGTATCCGTGTCCTGAGACTCCAGTAACCTGCACCGTGCTATATCCGTGTCCTGAGGCTCCAGTAACCTGCACCGTGCTGTATCTGTGTCCTGAGACTCCAGTAACCTGCACCATGCTGTTTCCGTGTCCTGAGACTCCAGTAACCTGCACCGTGATGTATCCGTGTCCTGAGACTCCAGTAACCTGCACCGTGCTGTATCCGTTTCCTGAGTCTCCAGTAACATGCACCGTACTTTATCCGTGTCCTGAGACTCCAGTAACCTGCACCGTGCTGTATCCGTGTCCTGAGTCTCCAGTAACCTACACCGTGCTGTATCCCTGCCCTGAGACTCCAGTAACCTGCACCATGCTGTATCGGTGTCCTGGGTCTCCAGTAACCTGCACCGGGCTGTATCCCTGTCCTGAGACTCCAGTAACCTGCACCGTGCTGCAACCGTGTCCTGAGATTCCAGTAACCTGCACTGTGCTGTGTCCGTGTCCTGAGACTCCAGTAACATGCACCGTGCTGTATCCGTATCCTGAGACACCCGTAACCTGCACCGTGCTATATCCGTGCCTTGAGCCTCCAGTAAACTGCACCGCACTGTGTCCGTGCCCTGAGCCCCCAGTAACCTGCACCGTGCTGTATCTGTGTCCTGAGACTCCAGTAACCTGTACCGTGCTGTAACCGTGTCCTGAGACTCCAGTAACCTGCACCGTGCTGTGTCCGTGTCCTGAGACTCCAGTAACATGCACCGTTCTGTATCCGTATCCTGAGACACCCGTAACCTGCACCATGCTATATCCGTGTCTTGAGACTCCAGTAAACTGCACCATGCTGTATCCGTGCCCTGAGCCCCCAGTAACCCGCACCGTGTTGTATCCATGTCGTGAGACTCCAGTAACCTGCACCGTGCTGTATCTGTGTCAACCGTGTCCTGAGACTCCAGTAACCTGCACCGTGCTGTATCCGTGCCCTGAGATTCCAGTAACCTGCACCGTGCTATATCCGTGTCCTGAGACTCCAGTAACCTGCACTGTGTTGTATCCGTGTCCTGTGACTCCAGTAACCTGCACCGTGCTGTATCCGTGTCCTGAGACTCCAGTAACCTGCACCGTGCTGTATCCGTGTGCAGAGACTCCAGTAACCAGCACCGTCTGTATCCATGTCCTGAGACTCCAGTAACCTGCACCGTGTCGTATACGTGTAGTGTGACTCCAGTAACCTGCACCGTGCTGTATCCGTGTCCTGAGACTCCATTAACCTGCACCGTGCTGTATCACTCCGTGTCCTGAGATAGCAGTAACCTGCACCGTGCTCTATCACTCCCTGTCCTGAGATTCCAGTAACCTGCACCATGCTGTATCCGTGTCCTGAGACTCCAGTATCCTGCACCATGCTGTATTCGTGTCCTGAGACTCCAGTAACCTACACCGTGCTGTATTCGTGTCCTGAGACTCCAGTAACCTGTACCGTGCTGTATCCATGTCCTGAGACTCCAGTAACCTGCACCGTGCTGTATCCGTGTCCTGAGACTCCAGTAACCTGCACCGTGCTGTAACCGTGTCCTGAGACTTCAGTAACCTGCACCGTGATATATCCGTATCCTGAGAATCCAGTAACCTGCACCGTGCTATATCCGTGTCCTGAGACACCAGCAAACTGCACCGTGCTGTATCCGTGCCCTGAGACTCCAGTAACCCGCACCATGCTGTATCCGTGCCCTCAGACTCCAGTAACCCGCACCGTGCTGTATCCGTGTCGTGAGACTCCAGTAACTTGCACCATGCTGCATCCGTGTCCTGAGGCTCGAGTAACCTGCACCGTGCTGTATCCGTGTCCTGAGACTCCAGTAACCTGCACCATGCTGTATCCGTGTCCTGAGACTCCAGTAACCTGAACCATGCTGTATCGGTGTCCTGGGTCTCCAGTAACCTGCACCATGCTGTATCCGTGTCCTGAGACTCCAGTAACCTGAACCATGCTGTATCGGTGTCCTGAGACTCCCGTAACCTGCACCGTGCTGTATCCCTGCCCTGAGACTCCAGTACCCTGCACCGTGCTGCAACCGTGTCCTGAGTCTCCAGTAACCTACAGCATGCTGTATCCCTGTCCTGAGTCTCCAGTAATCTACACCGTGCTGTATTCGTGTCCTGAGATTCCAGTAACCTGCACCGTGCTGTATCCGTATCCTGAGACACCCGTAACCTGCACCGTGCTATATCCGTGCCTTGAGCCTCCAGTAAACTGCACCGTGCTGTATCCGTGTCCTGAGACTCCAGTAACCTGCACCGTGCCGTGTCCGTGTCCTGAGACTCCAGTAACCTGCACCGTGCTGTATACGTGTCCTGAGACTCCAGTAACCTGCACCGTGCTGTATCCATGTCCTGAGATTCCAGTAACCTGCACCGTGCTGTGTCCGTGTCCTGAGATTCCAGTAACCTGCACCGTGCTGTGTCCGTGTCCTGAGACTCCAGTAACCTGCACTGTGCTGTGTCCGTGTCCTGAGACTCCAGTAACATGCACCGTTCTGTATCCGTACCCTGAGACACCCGTAACCTGCACCATGCTATATCCGTGTCTTGAGACTCCAGTAAACTGCACCATGCTGTATCCATGCCCTGAGCCCCCAGTAACCCGCACCGTGTTTTATCCGTGTCCTGAGACTCCAGTAACCTGCACCGTGCTGTATCTGTGTCAACCGTGTCCTGAGACTCCAGTAACCTGCACCGTGCTGTATCCGTGCCATGAGACTCCAGTAACCTGCACTGTGTTGTGTCCGTGTCCTGAGACTCAAGTAACCTGCACTGTGCTGTATCCGTGTGCAGAGACTCCAGTAACCTGTACCGTGTTGTATCTGTGTCCTGTGACTCCAGTAACCTGCACCGTGCTGTATCCGTGTCCTGAGACTCCAGTAACCTGCACCGTGCTGTATCCGTGTGCAGAGACTCCAGTATCTGCACCATGCTGTATCACTGCCCTGAGACTCCAGTAACCTGCACCGTGCTGTATCCCTGCCCTGAGACTCCAGTAACCTACACCGTGCTGTATCCGTGTCCTGAGACTCCAGTAACCTGCACCGTGCTATATCCGTGTCCTGAGGCTCCAGTAACCTGCACCGTGCTGTATCTGTGTCCTGAGACTCCAGTAACCTGCACCATGCTGTTTCCGTGTCCTGAGACTCCAGTAACCTGCACCGTGATGTATCCGTGTCCTGAGACTCCAGTAACCTGCACCGTGCTGTATCCGTTTCCTGAGTCTCCAGTAACCTGCACCATGCTGTATCCGTGTCCAGAGACTCCAGTAACCTGCACCGTACTTTATCCGTGTCCTGAGACTCCAGTAACCTGCACCGTGCTGTATCCGTGTCCTGAGTCTCCAGTAACCTACACCGTGCTGTATCCCTGCCCTGAGACTCCAGTAACCTGCACCATGCTGTATCGGTGTCCTGGGTCTCCAGTAACCTGCACCGGGCTGTATCCCTGTCCTGAGACTCCAGTAACCTGCACCGTGCTGCAACCGTGTCCTGAGATTCCAGTAACCTGCACTGTGCTGTGTCCGTGTCCTGAGACTCCAGTAACATGCACCGTGCTGTATCCGTATCCTGAGACACCCGTAACCTGCACCGTGCTATATCCGTGCCTTGAGCCTCCAGTAAACTGCACCGCACTGTGTCCGTGCCCTGAGCCCCCAGTAACCTGCACCGTGCTGTATCTGTGTCCTGAGACTCCAGTAACCTGTACCGTGCTGTAACCGTGTCCTGAGACTCCAGTAACCTGCACCGTGCTGTGTCCGTGTCCTGAGACTCCAGTAACATGCACCGTGCTGTATCCGTATCCTGAGACACCCGTAACCTGCACCGTGCTATATCCGTGTCCTGAGACTCCAGTAACCTGCACTGTGTTGTATCCGTGTCCTGTGACTCCAGTAACCTGCACCGTGCTGTATCCGTGTCCTGAGACTCCAGTAACCTGCACCGTGCTGTATCCGTGTGCAGAGACTCCAGTAACCAGCACCGTCTGTATCCATGTCCTGAGACTCCAGTAACCTGCACCGTGTCGTATACGTGTAGTGTGACTCCAGTAACCTGCACCGTGCTGTATCCGTGTCCTGAGACTCCATTAACCTGCACCGTGCTGTATCACTCCGTGTCCTGAGATAGCAGTAACCTGCACCGTGCTCTATCACTCCCTGTCCTGAGATTCCAGTAACCTGCACCATGCTGTATCCGTGTCCTGAGACTCCTGTAACCTGCACCATGCTGTATCCGTGTCCTGAGTCTCCAGTAACCTGCACCGTGCTGTAACCGTGTCCTGAGACTTCAGTAACCTGCACCGTGCTATATCCGTGTCCTGAGACACCAGCAAACTGCACCGTGCTGTATCCGTGCCCTGAGACTCCAGTAACCCGCACCATGCTGTATCCGTGTCCTCAGACTCCAGTAACCCGCACCGTGCTGTATCCGTGTCCTGAGACTCCAATAAACTGTACCGTGCTGTATCTGTGTCCTGAGACTAGAGTAACCTGCACCGTGCTGTATCCCTGCCTGAGACTCCCGTAACCTGCACCGTGCTGTATCCGTGTCGTGAGACTCCAGTAACCTGCACCGCGCTGTATCCGTGTCCTGAGTCTCCAGTAACTTGCACCATGCTGTATCCCTGTCCTGAGACTCCAGTAACCTGCACCGTGCTGTATCCCTGCCCTGAGACTCCAGTAACCTGCACCGTGCTGCAACCGTGTCCTGAGTCTCCAGTAACCTACACTGTGCTGTATTCGTGTCCTGAGATTCCAGTAACCTGCACTGTGCTGTGTCCGTGTCCTGAGACTCCAATAACATGCACCGTGCTGTATCCGTATCCTGAGACACCCGTAACCTGCACCGTGCTATATCCGTGCCTTGAGCCTCCAGTAAACTGCACCGTGCTGTATCCGTGCCCTGAGCCCCCAGTAACCTGCACCGTGCTGTATCTGTGTCCTGAGACTCCAGTAACCAGCACCGTGCTGTATCCGTGTCCTGAGATTCCAGTAATCTGCACCGTGCTGTGTCCGTGTCTTGAGACTCCAGTAAACTGCACCATGCTGTATCCGTGCCCTGAGCCCCCAGTAACCCGCACCGTGTTTTATCCGTGTCGTGAGACTCCAGCAACCTGCACCGTGCTGTATCTGTGTCAACCGTGTCCTGAGACTCCAGTAACCTGCACCTTGCTGTATCCGTGCCCTGAGACTCCAGTAACCTGCACTGTGTTGTGTCCGTGTCCTGTGACTCCAGTAACCTGCACCGTGCTGTATCCGTGTCCTGAGACTCCAGTAACCTGCACCGTGCTGTATCCGTGTGCAGAGACTCCAGTATCTGCACCGTGCTGTATCACTGCCCTGAGACTCCATTAACCTGCACCGTGCTGTATCACTCCGTGTCCTGAGATAGCAGTAACCTGCACCGTGCTCTATCACTCCCTGTCCTGAGATTCCAGTAACCTGCACCATGCTGTATCTGTGTCCTGAGACTCCAGTAACCTGCACCGTGCTGCAACCGTGTCCTGAGACTCCAGTAACCTGCACTGTGCTGTATCCGTGTCCTGAGACTCCCGCAACCTGCACCATGCTGTATCCCTGTCCTGAGTCTCCAGTAACCTGCACCGTGCTGTATCCATGTCCTGAGACTCCAGTAACATGCACCGTGCTGTATCCGTGTCCTGACATTCCAGTAACCTGCACCGTGCTGTATCCATGTCCTGAGACTCCAGTAACCTGCACCGTGCTGTATCCGTGTCCTGAGAATCCAGTAACCTGCACCGTGCTATATCCGTGTCCTGAGACTCCAGTAACCTGCACCGTGCTGTATCCGTGTCCTGAGACTCCAGTAACCTGTACCGTGCTGTAACCGTGTCCTGAGACTCCAGTAACCTGCACCGTGCTGTGTCCGTGTCCTGAGACTCCAGTAACATGCACCGTTCTGTATCCGTATCCTGAGACACCCGTAACCTGCACCATGCTATATCCGTGTCTTGAGACTCCAGTAAACTGCACCATGCTGTATCCGTGCCCTGAGCCCCCAGTAACCCGCACCGTGTTGTATCCATGTCGTGAGACTCCAGTAACCTGCACCGTGCTGTATCTGTGTCAACCGTGTCCTGAGACTCCAGTAACCTGCACCGTGCTGTATCCGTGCCCTGAGATTCCAGTAACCTGCACCGTGCTATATCCGTGTCCTGAGACTCCAGTAACCTGCACTGTGTTGTATCCGTGTCCTGTGACTCCAGTAACCTGCACCGTGCTGTATCCGTGTCCTGAGACTCCAGTAACCTGCACCGTGCTGTATCCGTGTGCAGAGACTCCAGTAACCAGCACCGTCTGTATCCATGTCCTGAGACTCCAGTAACCTGCACCGTGTCGTATACGTGTAGTGTGACTCCAGTAACCTGCACCGTGCTGTATCCGTGTCCTGAGACTCCATTAACCTGCACCGTGCTGTATCACTCCGTGTCCTGAGATAGCAGTAACCTGCACCGTGCTCTATCACTCCCTGTCCTGAGATTCCAGTAACCTGCACCATGCTGTATCCGTGTCCTGAGACTCCTGTAACCTGCACCATGCTGTATCCGTGTCCTGAGTCTCCAGTAACCTGCACCGTGCTGTAACCGTGTCCTGAGACTTCAGTAACCTGCACCGTGCTATATCCGTGTCCTGAGACACCAGCAAACTGCACCGTGCTGTATCCGTGCCCTGAGACTCCAGTAACCCGCACCATGCTGTATCCGTGTCCTCAGACTCCAGTAACCCGCACCGTGCTGTATCCGTGTCCTGAGACTCCAATAAACTGTACCGTGCTGTATCTGTGTCCTGAGACTAGAGTAACCTGCACCGTGCTGTATCCCTGCCTGAGACTCCCGTAACCTGCACCGTGCTGTATCCGTGTCGTGAGACTCCAGTAACCTGCACCGCGCTGTATCCGTGTCCTGAGTCTCCAGTAACTTGCACCATGCTGTATCCCTGTCCTGAGACTCCAGTAACCTGCACCGTGCTGTATCCCTGCCCTGAGACTCCAGTAACCTGCACCGTGCTGCAACCGTGTCCTGAGTCTCCAGTAACCTACACTGTGCTGTATTCGTGTCCTGAGATTCCAGTAACCTGCACTGTGCTGTGTCCGTGTCCTGAGACTCCAATAACATGCACCGTGCTGTATCCGTATCCTGAGACACCCGTAACCTGCACCGTGCTATATCCGTGCCTTGAGCCTCCAGTAAACTGCACCGTGCTGTATCCGTGCCCTGAGCCCCCAGTAACCTGCACCGTGCTGTATCTGTGTCCTGAGACTCCAGTAACCAGCACCGTGCTGTATCCGTGTCCTGAGATTCCAGTAATCTGCACCGTGCTGTGTCCGTGTCTTGAGACTCCAGTAAACTGCACCATGCTGTATCCGTGCCCTGAGCCCCCAGTAACCCGCACCGTGTTTTATCCGTGTCGTGAGACTCCAGCAACCTGCACCGTGCTGTATCTGTGTCAACCGTGTCCTGAGACTCCAGTAACCTGCACCTTGCTGTATCCGTGCCCTGAGACTCCAGTAACCTGCACTGTGTTGTGTCCGTGTCCTGTGACTCCAGTAACCTGCACCGTGCTGTATCCGTGTCCTGAGACTCCAGTAACCTGCACCGTGCTGTATCCGTGTGCAGAGACTCCAGTATCTGCACCGTGCTGTATCACTGCCCTGAGACTCCATTAACCTGCACCGTGCTGTATCACTCCGTGTCCTGAGATAGCAGTAACCTGCACCGTGCTCTATCACTCCCTGTCCTGAGATTCCAGTAACCTGCACCATGCTGTATCTGTGTCCTGAGACTCCAGTAACCTGCACCGTGCTGCAACCGTGTCCTGAGACTCCAGTAACCTGCACTGTGCTGTATCCGTGTCCTGAGACTCCCGCAACCTGCACCATGCTGTATCCCTGTCCTGAGTCTCCAGTAACCTGCACCGTGCTGTATCCATGTCCTGAGACTCCAGTAACATGCACCGTGCTGTATCCGTGTCCTGACATTCCAGTAACCTGCACCGTGCTGTATCCATGTCCTGAGACTCCAGTAACCTGCACCGTGCTGTATCCGTGTCCTGAGAATCCAGTAACCTGCACCGTGCTATATCCGTGTCCTGAGACTCCAGTAACCTGCACCGTGCTGTATCCGTGTCCTGAGACTCCAGTAACCCGCACCGTGCTGTATCCGTGTCCTGAGACTCCAATAAACTGTACCGTGCTGTATCTGTGTCCTGAGACTAGAGTCACCTGCACCGTGCTGTATCCGTGTCCTGAGACTCCCGTAACCTGCACTGTGCTATATCCATGTCCTGAGACTCCAGTAAACTGCACCGTGCTGTATCCGTGTCCTGTGACTCCAGGAACCTGCACCGTGCTGTATCCGTGTCCCGAGACACCAGTAACCTGCACCGTGCTGTATCCGTGTCCTGAGACACCAGTAACCTGCACCGTGCTGTATCTGTGTCCTGAGACTCCAGTACCCTTCACCGTGCTGTATCTATTAAATCCGTGTGTTAATGGAGACACGGAATGCAGGAGTTAGTTTAACAAGTCTTTACTGAATGGAGGCACTCTGGAAACTGAAACTACAGAAGGCTGCTAGCGCCTTTTATACAGGGGTGGTCACTGCCGGTACTTCAGTCTGAGACCAGTTATTCCCTTAAAGGGACATACACAATTCCTCCCATTTTAGATAAACAGTACATAACATTCATTATACAACTAAATGATAACTAATTACAATTACAATTACGGTTGCTAGATACATTGTGTGGTGTATGTGCCTTTAAGAGCAATTGTGGTGTATGTGCCTTTAAGAGCCCCAGGTGTGCGTAATGCCGGTAATTGCCACTTGGGCTATATAAGCCTGTGTATTGTGTATATCCTTTAGAACCCCCCCCAGACTTGCTTAGTAAATACCTATGAACCAACTCCTGTCTTCAGTGTCTTTATCTACACACGGACACTACAGTGGCGACGAAGTGGAAACGGACTTACCTGCAATTTGGCAGCACCTCAAGGACATCGATTCCTCCAGTGCCCAGAAGACTCAAGGAAGTAATAGAAACTGTGGTTTCACCAGCTGGCCAAGCTGGTGGCAGGGACTGCGCTAGTCCTTCCTGGGCGTCAGGCTGGGGCTCCAGCGTCGGGCTCTACAGCTGAGACAGGCAGCGAAATCGGAGGCAAGCAATAATGGACTGGGAGGGTGCACTCGGGAGACAGCCGGCGCGGCAAGCAGGTCAGCGTTTAGACCTCCGTCGGGAACGAGTCTCCAACAGTGAATAAACGGAAACCACAGTAAAACAGCGTTGTTATCGGTAGCAGCGGCAGGAAAGCGCAGGAAGCGCCATATCGTTGCTACAGAGAGAAAAAAAAAAGGAAGCGCCATATCTTTTTTAAAATGCCTAAGTCTGGCAATATTGATGCTTTTGATAACGAAACAGAGCCTAACTTTGGCAATATTGATGTTTTTGATAACAAGGTAGAGGATTGGACCACATATGTAGAAAGAGTGGAGGTGTTTTGCACCGCAAATGGAATGGAAGATGAAAAAAAAGCTTCAGTGCTTCTGGATCTAATGGGCGCAGAAACATACAAGCTGTTACGCAACTTAATCACTCCAGCCGAACCGATGGACAAGAATTTTGAGGAGATTGTTGATACCCTACACTGCCAATTCAAGGCAGGACTGGCAGATTCTCTGCAAGACAAATTCACCTGCGATCCCCTAAGTGTAGAAACACAAAAAAAGGTATCTTCTGGAAAAGATTTAACACTGGACAAGGCTTTCAGTGCAATAGGAGCGGCAAAGATACAGCAAAGGCCACAGGACTTCGGCACCCATGAAATGACACGGGGTTTCGAGAGATGTTATCGCTGCGGCAGATCCAACCATGACCAGAGGGATTGCTGGTTCAAAGAAAAAGCATGCAGGCGATGCGGAAAGATGGGACACATTCCACGTGTATGCCGATCTGAAAATAAAAAATCCACTAACAGGAAAAGAATCAATAAGGAAAAGCACAGAAAGGTACAAATGATGACGGACAGTAGCTCCAAAGACCAGAAGAGCGATAGCAACTCCGGGAACAAGAGGCTAAGCTCTCTCAAATTACATAATGTAATTGCCAATGAAGATTACCAGACCATTTGGGTTACCCTCATAATAGCAGGGTCCCCAGTTAAAATGGAGCTAGATACAGGATCAGCTCTAACCGTAATAAATCGACGAGATTACGAGAGGCTATTTTCGCATATACCTCTAAAAGACACATCCATTATCTTAAAAACATATACGGGGCAGAAAGTATACCCCAAAGGAAAAATAAAGGTGCCTGTGGTATACAACGGCAAAGAAATACAAAAGTTGTATTTATACATTCTACAAGATGGTGGTCCACCGTTGTTGGGACGTGAATGGATAAGGAAGATACGTTTAGACTGGCACTCCATTCAGGCACTGACGGTGACCAGTAAGGAAAAAAACAATGATGACATCATACCTGAACGATTAAAAGACATCTTGGCCAACGCCAAAGAAGTATTTCAAGAGAAACTAGGAACCTTGAAAGGCATCACCGCCTCAATAAAAGTGGAAGATGCAGCAATTCCAAAAATTTTTAAGGCAAGACCGGTGCCATACGCAATACATCCGGCAGTCGAGGCAGAGCTGGAGAATTTGGAAAAGGCAGGCGTATTATCCAAAATAGATTGGAGCGAATGGGCAACACCCATCGTTCCAGTCATGAAAAAAGCATTGAAAAATAACTCTGAGGAACAGAGAAAAATTCGCATCTGTGGGGACTTTAAGGTGACTGTAAACCCGGTCCTTCACATGGTACAGTATCCTCTTCCGAGGATAGAAGATATTTTCGCCTCACTATCCGGAGGAAAACGTTTCACAAAAATTGACTTGGCACAGGCTGAGCGTAACTATTCCCAGATAGACAGGGAAGCACTCAGCCTGGTATGGGGAGTGAAGAAATTCAACCATTACCTACACGGACAAAAATTTACCTTGCTGACTGACCATCAACCCCTCATCTCCATATTCAACCCTAAGAAAGGTGTCCCCATTATGACGGCACAAAGACTACAGAGGTGGTCCCTTTTTCTAGGGGCACACCAATACAACATTGAATACAAAGGGTCAAAACAGCATGGGAATGCTGACGGTTTATCGCGCCTGCCGTTGCCAATGATAGAAGAGGCACCTACAGTAGACCCAGTAGAGATATTCCACTCTACCATAGTGGAATGTCTACCGGTGACAAATTCTGCCATTGAAAGGGAGACCAGAAATGACCCTACTCTCTCACGGGTCTACGGTTTAACAATGAAGGGATGGCCAGCACATGGCGAACCACTGTTGCCAGCATTCTCGCAAAGAAGAGAACAGCTGTCAGTGTGCCGAGGAACCTTGATGTGTGGATCCAGAGTGGTGACTCCACCCAAACTCCAGGATAAAGTGCTAAAGGAGCTTCACGAGGGGCATCTGGGTGGAGTGAAAATGAAGAACCTAGCTAGGGCGCTTGTATGGTGGCCAGGTATCGATGGAGACATCGAAGACATGACCAAGAGCTGCCTAGGATGCCAGAAGGTCCAAAATGCTCCGCCATAGGCCCCTCTACATCCATGGGAGTGGCCCTCATCTCCCTGGCAAAGGGTGCACATCGACTTTGCTGGTCCATTTATGGACTCAATGTTCTTAATCGCAGTTGATGCACACTCCAAGTGGCCGGAGGTAATAAAGATGTCCTCCACCACCACGGAAAAAACCATCACAGTATTAAGGACCATATTTGCCAGGAATGGGCTGCCGGAACAGATATGTTCTGATAATGGACCGCAATTTGTGTCCGAAGAATTCAGAAAGTTCTTAAAGAACAATGGGGTAAAGCACTACACGTCCGCCCCGTACCATCCCGCCACCAATGGATTGGCTGAAAGGTTTGTCCAGACCTTTAAGAAGGCCATAAAGGCCATGGGTAATGAAGACATAAAACTTCAGCACAAGGTGGATAACTTCTTATTTGCATATAGGAATGCAACACATATGGTTACAAACCAAACTCCCGCCATGATGTTCTACAATAGAAACCTAAGATGCCGGCTGGATTTGGTCAAGCCCAACATCCGAAGGGACGTGGAGAACCGGCAGTTTCAGGGCATGAATGAAAGGCCAACTAGGGCCTTCCAGATAGGCCAACCGGTTTTGGCCCGGGACTACCGTACCGAGAAATGGCAGCCTGGAACTATCTGCACACGACTAGGACCACTGATGTATACCGTGGACATCGGAGAAAGCATAATAAGGCGCCATGCTGACCAAATCATCAAGTCATCCGAAAAGGGACAACCTACACCACCACGCTATACATCTAACGATGAAGTAGAGATACCCATATCTACCTCCGATCCGGTGAGACTGGAACCCGATGAACCCGACACTGGCCTTCAAGCCGAATCAGCCTTGCCAGAAGAACCTACTACACCACCAGAAACTACTACACCCCCGAGGCGTTATCCGGACCGAGTCAGGAAGCCTCCTGAGAGACTAACTTATAATTAATTAATACAGCAATGTATATTATTTTGCATATAACATGTAATTAATAAATACTTAAAATATGATGTGCTAGTTAGCTAGAAGGGGAGGAATTGTGGTGTATGTGCCTTTAAGAGCAATTGTGGTGTATGTGCCTTTAAGAGCAATTGTGGTGTATGTGCCTTTAAGAGCCCCAGGTGTGCGTAATGCCGGTAATTGTCACTTGGGCTATATAAGCCTGTGTATTGTGTATATCCTTTAGAACCCCCCCCAGACTTGCTTAGTAAATACCTATGAACCAACGCCTGTCTTCAGTGTCTTTATCGACACACGAACACTACATATTGGTTGAGGTTAAGCAATTATAAGTTCAGTCTTTGAGGAGGCTTCCTGATTCTGTCTGGATAACGCCTCTTTGGGGTATCAGGTTCTTCTGGTAAAGTTGAGTCGGGATCAATGTCGTTGTTTGGTTCATCTGCTTCCAATAGCACCGATTCTGCGGTAGATGCAATTGGTACGTCGGTTTCATCGCCAGGTGTATCAGATCGTGGTGTAGAGTTGACGTTTTCCAGTGACTCTAGAATCTGGTCAGCATGGCGTCTTACAATGCTCTCTCCAACATCCACATGAGAGGTCCTTGCCGTGTACA
Source organism: Somniosus microcephalus (assembly GCF_052327205.1). Lineage (NCBI taxonomy): Eukaryota > Metazoa > Chordata > Chondrichthyes > Squaliformes > Somniosidae > Somniosus > Somniosus microcephalus. The sequence goes on along the minus strand of NC_140993.1, from coordinate 203,306,793 downwards.
GATCGTTCCTGGCTGCCATTTCTCTGTGCGGTAGTCCCGGGCCAAAACTGGTTGACCTATCTTAAAACTCCCGGTCGGCCTTTCATTCATATTCTGAAACTGCCTGTTCTCCACATCTCTTCTGATGTTCGGCTTAACCAAATCCAAGCGGCATCGTAGTCTTCGATTGAAGAACATCATGGCAGGAGTTTGGTTGGTAACCGCATGTGTCGCATTCCGGTAGGCAAACAAGAAGTTGTCCACCTTGTGTTGTAGGGGTATATCTTCATTACACATTGCCTTGATAGCCTTCTTGAGTGTTTGAACAAACCTCTCAGCCAGTCCATTAGTGGCTGGATGATATGGGGCGGATGTGTAATGCTTAACACCATTGTTCTTTAAGAACCTCCGGAACTCTTCAGACACAAACTGTGGTCCATTGTCAGAGCAAATCTGTTCAGGCAGCCCATTCCTGGCGAATATGGTTCGTAAGACTGTGATAGTTTTTTCTGTGGTGGTTGAGGACGTTTTTATTACCTCTGGCCACTTTGAATGTGCATCCACCGCAATTAAAAACATCGAGTCCATGAAGGGACCAGCAAAATCAATGTGCACCCTTTGCCATGGAGATGAGGGCCACTCCCATGGATGTAGAGAGGCTTGTGGTGGGGCGTTTTGGACCTTCTGGCATCCTGTACAGCTCTTGGTCATCTCTTCGATTTCTCTATCGATTCCCGGCCACCACACAAACGCTCTAGCTAAGTTCTTCATTTTTACCCCTCCCAGATGACCCTCATGAAGCTCATTGAGCACTCTATCCTTCAATTTGGGTGGAATCACTACTCTGGATCCACACATCAAGGTTCCTCTGCACACTGACAGCTGTTCACTTCTCGGCGAGAATGCTGGCAGCAGTGGTTCGCCATGTGCTGGCCATCCCTTCACCGTTAAATCATAGACCCGGGATAGTGTCGGGTCATTTCGTGTTTCCTTTTCTATGTTTGCATTCATCACAGGGAGACATTCGACTATGGTCGAGTGGAATATCTCCATTGGATCCAATGCAAGTTCTTCTTCCACCATCGGCAACGGTAGGCGCGACAATCCATCAGCATTCCCATGCTGTTTAGTTCCTTTGTACTTGATGTCATATTGGTGTGCCCCTAGGAAAAGGGACCACTTCTGTAGCCGTTGTGCTGTCATTATCGGTACGCCCTTCTGAGGGTTGAAAATGGAGACAAGAGGTTGATGATCAGTTATTAGAGTAAATTTTTGACCGTGCAGGTAGTGATTGAACTTCTTCACCCCCACACTAGGCTGAGGGCCTCTCTGTCAATCTGGGCATAGTTACGCTCGGCTGAAGTTAACAAGCGTGACGCAAAAGCTATCAGCCTCTCTAAACCATCAAGGAATTTATGTGACAGTACCGCCCCAATGCCATAGGGAGACGCATCACACGCCACTCTTATCGGTAGTGATGGGTTGTAGTGAGCCAATACTTCTCTTGAAGTGATTAAGTCCTTACTCTTCTGAAAGGCCCGCTTACAGTCATTGCTCCATTTCCATGCTACTCCCGTTCGTAGTAGGGCGTTCAGTGGGTGCAGAATTGTGGACAAATTCGGTAAAAACTTATGGTAGTAATTCCCCAATCCGAGGAATGACTTCAGTTGCGACACATTTTCAGGCGCTGGGGCCTTAACAACCACTTCAATTTTGTCAGGGGACTTATGTAACCCCTCTTCATCAATCACGTGGCCACAATACGATATCTGTTTCTTAAAAAACTCGCACTTGGGGCGGTTGGCTCGTAGCCCATGTTCACGTAGTCTAATGAGCACCTGTTCTAGGTTGGCAAGGTGTTCACTGTCATCTTCACCTGTCACTAGGATGTCGTCCAAGTAACACTGAGTCCCCGGAATCCCTTGCAGGACTTGTTCCATCGCTCTTTGCCATATCAGCGGAGCCGATGCTACTCCGAGTACCAATCGATGATACTGGTAAAGACCTTTGTGAGTGTTTATCGTGAGATACTTCCTAGAGGATTCTTCAACCTCCATCTGTAAATATGCTTGTGCTAGGTCAATTTTTGTAAAACGCTTCCCTCCAGATAGTGAGGCAAAGATGTCTTCTATCCTTGGAAGAGGATATTGTACTGTGTGAAGGACTGGGTTCACCATCACCTTGAAGTCCCCACAGATGCGAACCTTCCTTGGCTCCTCAGACTTATTGTTTAACGCTTTCTTCATGACAGGAACGATGGGTGTCACCCACTCGCTCCAGTCTACCTTAGACAATACGCCTGCATTCTCCAGATTCTCCAGCTCTGCCTCGATGGCTGGGCGAATTGCATATGGTACCGGTCTTGCTTTGAAAAACTTGGGAATTGCATTCTCTTCTATTTTTATCGAGGCAGTTACGCCTTTAAGAGTGCCCAGTTCTTGTTGAAATACCTCTTTGGCGTCAGCTAAGATTGTTGACAATCGTCCAGGAGTGACGTCGTCATCCTTTTTACCAGCCACCGTCAGTGCCTGAATGGAGTGCCAGTCTAAACTTATCTTTCTGGTCCATTCACGTCCCAATACGGTGGTCCACCATCTTGCAGAATGTAGCGATACAATTTCCGTATTTTCTTGCCGTTGTATTCGACAGGCACCTTTATTTTCCCTCTGGGGTATACTTTTTGCCCCGTATACGTCCTCAAGACAATGGATGTCTCTCTCAAGGGTATGTGTGAGAATAGCCGCTCGTAGTCTCGTCGATTCATGATGGTTAGAGCTGATCCTGTATCCAATTCCATTTTGACTTGGGACCCTGCTATCGTGAGGGTGACCCAAATGGTTTGGTGATCCTCTTTTGCGATTACGTTGTGAAGTTTGAGACAGCTTAGTCTCTTGTTCCCGGATTCACTATCGCTCATCTGGTCTTCGGAACTACTGTCCGTCATCTTTTGTACTTTACTGTACGGTTCCTTAGTAGCCTTTTTGCTGTCGTTGGTCTTCTTCTCAGACCTGCAAACTCGTGCAATGTGTCCCATCTTTCCGCATTGCCTGCATATTTTGTCCTTGGACCAGCAGTCCTTCTGGTCATGGTTTGTTCTGCCGCAGCGATAACATTTTGCAAATCCCCGTGTCATTTCGTGGGTGCCGTATTCCTGTGGCTTTTGTTGTATTTCCACAGCTTCCCTTGCTGCTGCTTCGTACGATACTGCCACGCTGAAAGCCTTATCTAGCGTCAGCTCTTTCTCTGAGAGTAACCCCTTCTGGGTTCCTTCACTCAGGAGTCCACAGACAAATTTGTCCCGTAAGGTATCTGCCAGTCCTGCTCCGAACTGGCAGTGCTTTGCTAGCTTGCGTAGTTCTGTAAAGTAATCAGCATTGCTCTCATTTTTATGCTGATTTCTCCTGTAGAATTTAAATCTTTCTGTTATCAGCAGCGGTGTAGGATTTAAGTGTTGCTGTAGGATAGCAACAATTTCATTAAAACTCTTCGCCTTCGGTTTGGCTGGAGTAATCAGGTCCCGCAATAGGCCGTACGTTCTTGCCCCCATTAAATTTAGCAATACCGATGCCTTTTTCTCCTCGGCTATTTCGTTTGCCTCGCAATATACCTCGACTCTTTCCACATACGTGGTCCAGTCTTCTATTGCATTATCGAAGGCAGTGATATCACCAGTCTTTGGCATCTTGAAAATCTAAGATGGCGTCTCCCGTGCTTTTCCTTCGTCCCCGACGGATCAAAATGGCGCCTCCCGCGCTTTTCCTTCTTCCCCGCCGAGTTAAGATGGCGCCTCCCGCGCTTTCCCGCCGCTGCCGCTGCCGCTGCTGTCAACGCCGCTCTCCGCGGTATTTTTATTTTTAACCGTTCCCGTCGTGGAGCGGACCCTCTGGGACACTTCCCTCCCTCTTCTTAGGTCCGAACGCTGCCCGGCTGCGAAGCACCGGCCGCGCCCTGTGTGCTCCACCCTTTCTCTCTCTCTTTGCTTCCCGACTCGCTGCCCGGCCCCGTTGGCGAGCCAACCGATCGAGCTCTAGCCCGCCGCAGCCCAGGAAGGATCAGTGCACTATCTGCCACCAGCCCGATTAGCTGGGAAACCACAGACTGGGGAACCAAGCCTGGCTCTTGACAGTCTCTCCTGCAAGTTTTCAATCCGATGATTAGGAGGGCGGTTGCCCACGGTCGACGCCCGTTTCTCGAGTTTCTTTGGATTATATATTTTTTTCTTTCTTCTGGCTTCGACCTTCAATAACGTCGTCTGAGGTGATGCTGAGTTGCAGGTAAGTTCGTTTCTTACTCGTCGCCAGTATTAAATCCGTGTGTTAATGGAGACACGGATTGCAGGAGTTGCTTTAACAAGTCTTTACTGAATGGAGACACTCTGGAAACTGAAACTACAGAAGGCTGCTAGCTCCTTTTATACAGGGGTGGTCACTGCCGGTGCTGCAGTCTGATACGAGTTATTCCTTAAAGGGACATACACAACAGTATCCCTGTCCTGAGACTCCAGTAACATGCACCGTGCTGTATCCCTGCCCTGAGACTCCAGTAAGCTGCACCGTGCTGTATCCGTGTCCTGAGACTCCCCCAGTAACCTGCACCGTGATGTATCACTCCGTGTCCTGAGATTCCAGTAACCTGCGCCGTGCTGTATCCGTGTGCAGAGGCTCCAGTAACCTAAACCTTGCTGTATCCCTGTCCTGAGACTCCAGTAACCTGCAACGTGCTGTATCCATGTCCCAAGACGCCAGTAAACTGCACCTTGCTGTATCTGTGTCCTGAGACTCCAGTAACCTGCACCGTGCTTTATCCCTGTCCTGAGACACCAGAAACCTGCACCGTGCTGTATCCATGTCCCAAGACACCAGTAAACTGCACCGTGCTGTATCCGTGTCCTGAGACTCCAGTAACCTGCACCGTGCTGTATCCATGTCCCAAGACACCAGTAAACTGCACCGTGCTGTATCCGTGTCCAGAGACTCCCGTAACCTGCACCGTGCTGTACCCCTGCCCTGGGACTCCATTAACCTGCACTGTGCTGTATCACTCCGTGTCCTGAGATTCCAGTAACCTGCACCGTGCTGTATCCGTGTCCTGAGACTCCAGTAACCTGCACCATGCTGTATCCGTGTCCTGAGACTCCTGTAGCATGCACCGTGCTGTATCCGTGTCCTGACACTCCAGTAACCTGCACCATGCTGTATCCGTGTCCTGAGACTCCAGTAACCTGCACCGTGCTGTATCCGTATCCTGAGACACCCGTAACCTGCACCGTGCTATATCCGTGTCTTGAGACTCCAGTAAACTGCACCGTGCTGTATCCGTGCCCTGAGCCCCCAGTAACCCGCACCGTGCTGTATCCGTGTCCTGAGACACCAGTAACCTGCATCGTGCTGTATCCGTGTCGTGAGACTCCAGTAACTTGCTCCATGCTGTATCGGTGTCCTGAGACTCCAGTAACCTGCACCGTGCTGTATCAGTGTCTTGAGACTCCAGTAACCTGCACCGTGCTATATCCGTGTCTTGAGACTCCAGTAAACTGCACCATGCTGTATCCGTGCCCTGAGCCCCCAGTAACCCGCACCGTGCTGTATCCGTGTCATGAGACTCCAGTAACCTGCACCGTGCTGTATCCGTGTCCTGAGACTCCAGTAACCTGCACCGTGCTGTATCCCTGCCCTGAGACTCCCGTAACCTGCACCGTGCTGTATCCGTGTCCTGAGACTCCAGTAAACTGCACCGTGCTGTATCCCTGTCCTGAGACTCCAGTAACCTGCACCATGCTGTATCCGTGTCCTGAGACTCCAGTAACCTGCACCGTGCCGTATCCCTGTCCTGAGACTCCCGTAACCTGCACCATGCTGTATCGGTGTCCTGGGTCTCCAGTAACCTGCACCATGCTGTATCCCTGCCCTGAGACTCCAGTAACCTGCACCATGCTGTATCGGTGTCCTGGGTCTCCAGTAACCTGCACCATGCTGTATCCCTGCCCTGAGACTCCAGTAACCTGCACCATGCTGTATCGGTGTCCTGGGTCTCCAGTAACCTGCACCGTGCTGTATCCCTGTCCTGAGACTCCAGTAATCTACACCGTGCTGTATCCGTGTCCTGAGACTCCAGTAACATGCACCGTGCTGTATCCGTGTCCTGAGACTCCAGTAACCTGCACCATGCTGTATCGGTGTCCTGAGTCTCCAGTAACCTGCACCGTGCTGTATCCCTGTCCTGAGACTCCAGTAACCTGCACCATGCTGTATGCGTGTCCAGAGACTCCAGTAACCTGCACCGTGCTGTATCCGTGTCCAGAGACTCCAGTAACCTGCACCGTGCTGTATCCGTGTCCAGAGACTCCAGTAACCTGCACCATGCTGTATCCGTGTCCAGAGACTCCAGTAACCTGCACCGTGCTGTATCCGTGTCCAGAGACTCCAGTAACCTGCACCTTGCTGTATCCGTGTCCAGAGACTCCAGTAACCTGCACCGTGCTGTATCCGTATCCTGAGACACCCGTAACCTGCACCGTGCTATATCCGTGTCTTGAGACTCCAGTAAACTGCACCGTGCTGCATCCATGCCCTGAGCCCCCAGTAACCCGCACCGTGCTGTCCGTGTCCTGAGACTCGAGTGACCTGCACTGTGCTGTGTCCGTGTCCTGAGACTCCAGTAACCTGCACCATGCTGTATCGGTGTCATGAGTCTCCAGTAACCTGCACCGTGCTGTATCCCTGTCCTGAGACTCCAGTAACCTGCACCGTGCTGTAAGATTCGAAATTTTCAGCAATAATCACGCAAGAAAACAGGATAAAATAAGACAGTTTATTGACCAAAGTAAGCTTGCACAGAAAAACCTTTGATAAAAGGGCATACAAAATGGCCGCCGGGCCTCGTGATCAGTTTCTGGACCATTTGATTTCTGTTACTGCAAGCCAGACAGGCTTGTGGATTGAAAACAGTAAGCCCGCGAAAGCCAGTATCGGGAAACCGAAACTCAGGGAAACAGCATACATATTCAATGGATTCTAAGTACAGGATGGTTTCAGGCAAACAGGATGGGGCCCATCAAGATATGGGCAGACAATGCATGAACACTTATACCCATTTAATGTACAAAGGAGAAACCGTTTAACAGCCATCAAGGGAAATCTCCAGACCGATCAATATGCGAACCGAGTCACGGTGACAATGTAAAAGACATTAAAAGACATTATCGGCCAGGAAGGCCAGTTAAGTTATCACCGGCTCCCGTTACAAGACAAAGCGCCCCTGCAGAGATTTCTGCCTGCCAAAATTAATACAAAGACAGGACTATGATTTGGCGGGAGATAAGACTGTCCCAAAAGGGTATAACTATGGATTGAAAGTCCATCAAAGTTACGATTACACAGATCCAGGATCAAGTTCACGTTTCACTTCTTCGGAATTCGACCAAGACGTTTCTTCTTTTCGAGGACGCTTCGGACGGACTTTTCAGTGCAAGGCAGCACTTCGATTTCGGGACACGATCGGTGTTCAGCCAGACAAGGCTCGGCCACGACAGGAAGACGACGAGGGTGGCCCGGGTGCTGTTGTCGGGAGATCATCGACGACCCAGGCCGAAGGAGAAGACACCCTCGCGAAAAACCAACGATCCAGGTCGGATAAAAAGGACATTCCGAGCCTAGCCAGGCAAGGCCTCGACACGTGCATCCATTTCTTCAATATCACATTGGTGGCAGGGACTGCTCCATGAACCCAAATCCACAATAGTGGATCTCAACCTTGACGAGCGCTCATCGAGGCTGTGTCTACCCCGCCACCTCGAGAGAGAGAGAGAGAGAGAGAGAGAGAGAGAATATCGACTGCGCCAGAAGTTTCCAGATCCACGTGACGACGGAAAGCTGTGCGAAAAGATTGCGAACCCCTTTTTGCGATTCTGATAGTGGTGAGCATGATCCCGAGTTCCTCAAATCGAAACTTAGTTTAGGTATTTAGGGGAGGGAGTAAGGTTAAATCGTAATGTGTTTCCCCTTTTACGACGTGCCGTGTGTTCCCCATTTCCATAGAGTCAAGTTCATAAAATTGTGCATGATTGTAGTTACTTTAATCTGTGCCTATGACATGTATTTCGTAATGCTTCAAACTGTTTAAAAATAAAAGCATCCATTTCGTGCTATTCAACCTGGTCTATTGAGTCCTTTCACTGCACTACAGTTCTCTGCATCTAAGTCCAAGGTCTAGAACCGTAGGGGAGAGTGGGTTGAACCACTCAAGGGTAATTATTGCACAAAGCCTGGCAGGAGACCAGAACGAGCAAGAGAAACCCCCTACAGTGCTGTATCCCTGTCCTGAGACTCCCGTAACCTGCACCATGCTGCATCCGTGTCCTGAGACTCCAGTAACCTGCACCGTGCTGCATCCGTGTCGTGAGACTCCAGTAACCTGCACCGTGCTGTATCCGTGTCCTGAGTCTCCAGTAACTTGCACCGTGCTGCATCCGTGTCCTGAGACTCGAGTAACCTGCACCGTGCTGTATCGGTGTCCTGGGTCTCCAGTAACCTGCACCGTGCTGTATCCCTATCCTGAGGCTCCAGTAACCTGCACCGTGCTGTATCCCTGCCCTGAGGCTCCAGAAACCTGCACCATGCTGTATCCGTGTCCTGAGACTCCAGTAACCTGCGCAGTGTTGTATCCGTGTCCTGAGATTCCAGTAACCTGCACCGTGCTGCACCCGTGTCCTGAGACTCCAGTAACCTGCACTGTGCTGTATCCGTGTCCTGAGACTCCAGTAACCTGCACCGTACTGTATCCTTGACCTGACTCTCCAGTAACCTGTACCGTGCTGTATCACTCTGTGTCCTGAGACTCCAGTATCCTGCACCGTGCTGTATCCGTGTCCAGAAACTCCAGTATCCTGCACCGTGCTGTATCTACGTCCTGAGACTCCAGTAACCTACACCGTGTTGTATCCGTGTCCAGAGATTCCAGTAAACAGCACCGTGCTGTATCCGTGTCCTGAAACTCCAGTAACCTGCACCGTGTTGTATCCGTGTCATGAGACTCCAGTAACTTGCACCATGCTGTATCTACGTCCTGAGACTCCAGTAAACTGCACCATGCTGTATCCGTGTCCAGAGAATCCATAAACCTGCACCGTGCTGTATCCGTGTCCTGAGACTCCAGTAACCTGCACCCTGCTGTATCCGTATCCTGAGACTCCATAAACCTTCACCATGCTGTATCCGTGTCCTGAGAATCCAGTAACCTGCACTGTGCTGTATCCGTGTCCTGAGCCTCCAGTCACCTGCACTGTGCTGTATCCCTGTCCTGAGACACCAATAACCTGCACCGTGCTGTGTCCCGGCCCTGAGACTCCATAAACCTGCACCATGCTGTATCCGTGTCCTGAGACTCCATAAACCTGCACCATGCTGTATCCCTGTCCTGAGAATCCAGTAACCTGCACCGTGCTGTATCCGTGTCCTGAGACTCCAGTAACCTGCACCGTGCTGTATCCGTGTCCTGAGACTCCAGTAACCTGCACCGTGCTGCATCCATGTCCTGAGAATCAATAAGCCTGCACCGTGCTGTATCCGTGTCCAGAAACTCCAGTAACCTGCACCGTGCTGTATCCTTGACCTGACTCTCCAGTAACCTGTACCGTGCTGTATCACTCTGTGTCCTGAGACTCCAGTATCCTGCACCGTGCTGTATCTATGTCCTGAGACTCCAGTAACCTACACCGTGTTGTATCCGTGTCATGAGACTCGAGTGACCTGCACTGTGCTGTGTCCGTGTCCTGAGACTCCAGTAACCTGCACCATGCTGGATCGGTGTCATGAGTCTCCAGTAACCTGCACCATGCTGTATCCCTGTCCTGAGACTCCAGTAACCTGCACCGTGCTGTAAGATTCGAAATTTTCAGCAATAATCACGCAAGAAAACAGGATAAAATAAGACAGTTTATTGACCAAAGTAAGCTTGCACAGAAAAACCTTTGATAAAAGGGCATACAAAATGGCCGCCGGGCCTCGTGATCAGTTTCTGGCCATTTGATTTCTGTTACTGCAAGCCAGACTGGCTTGTGGATTGAAAACAGTAAGCCCGCGAAAGCCAGTATCGGGAAACCGAAACTCAGGGAAACAGCATACATATTCAATGGATTCTAAGTACAGGACGGTTTCAGGCAAACAGGATGGGGCCCATCAAGATATGGGCGGACAATGCATGAACACTTATACCCATTTAATGTACAAAGGAGAAACCGTTTAACAACCATCAAGGGAAATCTCCAGACCGATCAATATGCGAACCGAGTCACGGTGACAATGTAAAAGACATTAAAAGACATTATCGGCCAGGAAGGCCAGTTAAGTTATCACCGGCTCCCGTTACAAGACAAAGCGCCCCTGCAGAGATTTCTGCCCGCCAAAATTAATACAAAGACAGGACTATGATTTGGCGGGAGATAAGGCTGTCCCAAAAGGGTATAACTATGGATTGAAAGTCCATCAAAGTTACGATTACACAGATCCAGGATCAAGTTCACGTTTCACTTCTTCAGAATTCGACCAAGACGTTTCTTCTTTTCGAGGACGCTTCGGACGGACTTTTCAGTGCAAGGCAGCACTTCGATTTCGGGACACGATCGGTGTTTAGCCAGACAAGGCTCGGCCACGACGGGAAGACGACGAGGGTGGCCCGGGTGCTGTTGTCGGGAGATCATCGACGACCCAGGCCGAAGGAGAAGACACCCTCGGGAAAAACCGACGATCCAGGTCGGATAAAAAGGACATTCCGAGCCTAGCCAGGCAAGGCCTCGACACGTGCATCCATTTCTTCAATATCGCATTGGTGGCAGGGACTGCTCCATGAACCCAAATCCACAATAGTGGATCTCAACCTTGACGAGCGCTCATCGAGGCTGTGTCTACCCCGCCGCCTCGAGAGAGAGAGAGAGAATATCGACTGCGCCAGAAGTTTCCAGATCCACGTGACGACGGAAAGCTGTGCGAAAAGATTGCGAACCCCTTTTTGCGATTCTGATAGTGGTGAGCATGATCCCGAGTTCCTCAAATCGAAACTTAGTTTAGGTATTTAGGGGAGGGAGTAAGGTTAAATCGTAATGTGTTTCCCCTTTTACGATGTGCCGTGTGTTCCCCATTTCCATAGAGTCAAGTTCATAAATTTGTGCATGATTGTAGTTACTTTAATCTGTGCCTATGACATGTATTTTGTAATGCTTCAAACTGTTTAAAAATAAAAGCATCCATTTTGTGCTATTCAACCTGGTCTATTGAGTCCTTTCTCTGCACTACAGTTCTCTGCATCTAAGTCCAAGGTCTAGAACCGTAGGGGAGAGTGGGTCGAACCACTCAAGGGTAATTATTGCACAAAGCCTGGCAGGAGACCAGAACGAGCAAGAGAAACCCCCTACAGAAATGGCGACCGCGGCAGGACCTTGGCAGCAGGAAAGTAGTGTGTTAGATCAAGGTCTGAATAAACTAAATGTGATGGATGAAAGAATAGCGGATTATGTTTTTGGAAAAGTCAACCTCACAAAACAATGGATATCTGACCTATTAAGGGATAGGCGCCCGCTAGACGCAGCCATCAAGTGGACAGAGGGTAAAGAGCATAAGAAATCTGTAGAAAAGGCGGTCTGGCTGATGTGCTACAAGAAGCAAGTCCAGCTTTTGGACCAAGTCGTTGCAGCACAAACAGCCCAGATCAAAGGGTTGCTTACAGACGTAGAGGAAAAGGTTGCGGGAGGTCAAAAACTGATTGAATCGCTTAATGCACTGAATCAGGAACGCCACTCCACAACTCGCTGCCACGAAACCCGGGTAGAGTATTTAAAATGTCAGGTCATTGAAGCCAAGGCCTGTGAAGGTAGAATGAGAGAGAGTTGTTTCCGTCTAGCTAAGCAAATAGAGACCCAAGAGGAAAAACTTCTGGGAGCCAGGGCAGCATATAAGATGGCCATGGAGGATAGATCTGAGAGCACCGATCACAGCGCTTGCCGCCGGGAGCAAGAGGACCTGAGAACGGCCCTAGCCAAGGCAAACGGGTTGGTGTGTCTCATAAACCCACCAGCGAGCCAGCTATTGCTAGCCAAGGAATCCAAAAGACCGATTCCACAAGAGATAGTTCAGGAACCAACCCCCGAACCCTCTGCGCCTCCTGCTTATGATGAGTCTTGGACTCCGGGGAAGGAAACGGAGACGGTAGATGAAGAGATTCTTGAGGTAGAGCAACACCAGATAGTAGAGTCGGGGCCAGCGCCGATGTGTCCAACTCGACACCGGAGGCTCGGTCCGACTGAAGACCATGGCGAGGACGGACCCCTTGTGAATCAGATCATAATGCCCCACAGCGCACAACAGCTGAGGGCAATGATAAGTCACATCCCAAAACTCTCTGAGTCAGGAGATCCCTCCATCCATTTTAGGGACGTGGAGCAGACCGCAGCAGTTAATGACTGCGACGGGGCTGAACAGTCTAAGATGCTGCTGTTCTCCCTGGACAGCTCGCTCCTCCAGTGTCTCCCTGACGAGAGCAAGAGAGGGCACAGGGAATATGAGTTGTTACGGGATGAGATCCTGGAGATTATTGGAGAGAGTGACGGAACTCCGTTCCTCCGTTTAGAAAAGACAGTGCAGCTAGAGGGAGAACCCCCACGGGTTTTCGCCGGAAGGTTGTGGCCCGTGTATCGGCGCAGCTGCCCGGGAGGACCGGAACGGAACGTGCTAAATGATGAACAAAGGGCTCATTGGCTCCGGTGCCTGGTAGCAGGTTGCTTGCCAATAGTGAGGGAGCAGGCCAAAGCATGGTTTGACCCCACTAATGCCCGCTCCACGGAGGAACTAGTACTTGATCAGCTCACGATCAGTTACAGGAACAACAAGGGTAGGAAAACGCCTGTTTTAAAAGGAAAGGTACATGAGGCAAGGCCCGCAGCTTCTGCTAAAAAGGAATGGCATCAGGAGGGGAATCACCCTCCCCAAGCCAACAGCAGTTGTTACGGGTGTGGGAAGGAGGGTCATTGGCGCAAGGACTGTAGAAATCCATGGAAGGATAAGAGAGAGAGGATGTTCGCCGCAGCCCAAGCCCGAGCCCAAGCCCAGACCGTTGCCCCAGCACCAGTCCAAGCCCAAGCCCAGACCGCTGCCCCAGCACCAGCCCAGAAACCAACCGTAGCCCCTGCCCTAACAACAGGAGGTGGTGCGGTTGTGGATCCCGCTACGATTGAGTCAATCTTGGAGACTATGCGGTCTCTGATGACCTCGCAGGGGAAGGTAGCGGTCGCCAACAGCCCTATTGCTCCCGAGACCCCAACCGAAGCACCTAAATGACTGACGCTGGCGCAGCCCGTCTACTTGTGTCCGCTCCGCTATGACGCCTGGAGAAGACCTGTGGTGGAAATGGAGGTGGAAAGGGAAAAGGGTAGTTACCTGTTGGATACGGGAGCTTCGTGTACCTTGATCCACACAGCTAGACCTTTTGCCTCACCTCTGTCCACCCAGGCTCCATTCTTAGTAGCGGGTTTCACAGGCAGAGAACAGGCTGGCGCGTACTCCATCCTGCTCTCCATTCATTTGGGAGCACTCCACACCACATGGACGTGTATCCTATTGAAGTGGAGTGAGGGGGGTGGAAAAGGCATCCTCGGGGCTGATTTCTTGGTGGAACACGGGATCCTCGTGGACCTGAGAAATCACTGTCTCTGGGGAGCCGAGAGCGGTTTGGGTAAGGTAGTCGTAATCCCAGGGAGGGAAGAAAAGGGGGCCCTGTGCACCATGAAGCCGTCAGGCGGTTACGATCTCGAGCTCATGGTAGCGAACGTCCCAACGGACTTGCAGGCGTGTGTGTCGGAAAATCTGACCGCGTTTGCCACCCACAAGCACGACTGTGGGAGAGTCACTGGGTTTGAAGTCAGCGTAGACGGGGACCCCACGATCCGACCCCAAAAGCAGTATAATTTCCCCAAGGAGGCAGAACCCGACATGGAGACCGCAATATCTTCATTGGTGCAGCAGGGCGTATTGAGACCAATAGCCACTCACGTGAACTCCCCCTTATGGCCGGTAAAGAAGCCGGACAATTCGTGGAGAGCCACGGTGGACTACAGAGTCCTCAATAGTAACATCCCAGCCTGCGCGTCCACGGTAGCAGCAGTTGCAGACCTAATAGGGAGTATTCCAGCATCGGCAACCACGTTCACGGTGCTGGACATCTCGAACGGTTTCTGGTCCATTCCGCTGCGGCGGGAGGATCAGTACAAGTTTGCCTTTACTTTCAAAGGGCAACAGTACACTTGGAACTGCTTGCCACAGGGTTTTCACAACAGCCCCAGCATTTTCCATCAATGCATGGCGGGGAGTTTAAAAGAGTTTAGCCAGCCCAACCAGATAGTACAGTATGTGGACGACCTACTCCTGTTCACGGACACAAGGGAGGAGCACGGCCCACTATTAGCCGAATTATTGGAACTGTTAGAAAGGAAGGGTTTCAAAGTAAACCCAAAGAAAGCACAGATCGGCCAGCAGGAAGTCAAATTCCTGGGTCTGGCCATCCGCGCTGGAGAAAGAGCCATAGATAAGGCCAGAAGGGAATCAGTACAAGATCTGCCGATCCCCAAAACAGTAACGGGTGTAAGGTCCTTTTTGGGATTGAGCGGGTACTGCAGAGATTTCATCGAGGACTATGCTGCCACAGCAGCCCCGCTACTCCGACTCTTACACAAGGGAGTCAAGTGGTCTTGGGATGCGGGGTGCCAGGCAGCATTCGAGAAGTTGAAAAGAGATCTGCAGACCACGCCAGCCCTAGGGGCCATAGATGGGGGAGAGGAGTTCTTCCTGGAGGTAGCCGCTAGTGGGGACAGCCTGAGCGCCGTGTTGCTCCAGGAGCGGCACGGCAAGCTGAGACCGGTAGTTTATTCCTCCAGGGTGCTCACAGATGTAGAGAGGAGTTTCTCCAATTGCGAACGGCATCTCCTGGCCACGCATTGGGCTGTGAACAGATCAGTGATCTTCACAGGAACCTCTCCCATCACGCTCCTCACCCATCACACCCCCACAAAGATGCTTCTGGATGGAAGGATTAAGGATGGGACCGTAAGCAGCGCTCGGATTGTGCGCTGGACCCTCCTCCTTTCCCAGATGGATCTCAAAGTTAAAGGCCTCTGCGAGCCAAAGCTCGCAGCCAACATGGTATATCCCGGAACAGCCCATCGGTGTTCTGTAGAAGGGGTATGGGAGGTCAACATAGGTTTACGGGCCGGGATACACCCCACAGGCCGCGAAATCTACGTAGACGGTTCTAGCACTGTATCTGCTGGCGAACGACTCACAGGGTGTGGAGTTTATGACCCTGCGGCAAACATTGCCCTGGCAAATAAGCTCCCCAGCACTATGAGCGCACAGCAGGCTGAACTGTCCGCGGTGCCGTACGTGGTTACCCACCCCGAGATTTTCCCAACCCCATACACGATTTGCTCAGACAGCATGTTCACATGCAATTCGTGTACGGAGTACCTCGCCATCTGGTCCCGCCGCGGATATACCTCTGCGGACGGGCGGCCTTTAACAGTTAAGCCCTTGCTGGAAACGATCCTGGCAGCTGTGGGAGAGGAAGGGGAGGTGTTCATCCATAAGGTGAAGGCTCATTCCACCACAGAACCCCGCAGTCAGGGCAACCAGCAGGCGGATGCGCTAGCCAGGGAGGGTGCCCGCAACGGCATTCTCTGGGACCCCTATGGACCCGGACCCGTGGCGGCGATCCAAGGCAGGGAGGGAATTCCAGGGAACACAGGGGTGACACCGCCCCCAGACCTAAAGACCGTCCAAACCCTGGATCCTGCCCTAAAAACAGTCCTAAAAGCCATCACAGAAGGCAAGCAGGTAGAGGGTCCGTACAGTACGGCAGCCCTCTCAGTCAAAGAAGGCATGCTGTTCCGAGAGGAGCAGTGGGTTGTGCCGCAGCAGCACCGGAGGGAATTCCTGCAACTGGCCCACGAGGGTCCAGGGGTGGGACACCCCGGGCCTGAGGTTACCTGGCAGCGGGTAGAGCAGGCGGGATGGTGGCCGGGACTTCGGGACGATGTCCGCGAATTCTGCACAAGCTGTCTTGTGTGCGCTGCAAACAACCCAGACCCCCACAAAAGGAAGGTGCCCATGGGGCACATCAGGAGGGTAGAGGGACCATGGCAGTCGATTCAGGTCGACCACATAGGGCCCCTGCCCGCCGCCCAGGGAGGATATAAGTACTGCCTTGTCCTGGTAGATGTGTTTAGCAAATGGGTAGAAGCTTTCCCGTGCAGAACAGCTACGGCACTGGGCACTGCTAAGATCTTGATTCGGGAAGTGTTCTCACGGTGGGGACTCCCCCGTTTTGTAGAGTCCGACCAAGGGAGTCAGTTCACCGGTCAAGTAATGCAGAACGCCCTCATGCTCTTGGGCATTAAGGGGAAGTGGCACGTAGCATACAATCCCCAGTCATCCGGGATTGTTGAACGCATGAATCGGACCCTCAAGGAAAAGCTGAGGAAAGAGACAATGGGCTCACCCCAGAAATGGGCGGAGGTCCTGCCTTTAGCCCTCATGGGGATCCGAGCCAGCCAGTCCAAAAGTACGGGGTATTCCCCGCACGAATTAATGACTGGAAGGATCATGCGAACACCCACCCATGTACTAGCCCCGGTGCTCACTGAGGGCCAGCTCCGATAGGTGAAGCGAGACAAATTCGTCCAAACCCTTTTGGAGCGCCTGAAACAGATTTATGGGCAGGCGGCTGGGAACATGGGAAGACAGCACCAGGGAAATCGACTGTTACTGGAACCTCGTAAGCAACAAGAGTGGGTAGTCGGAGACCAGGTCATGGTCCAAAACTACGCCAGGGTAGGGAGTTTTGAACCATTGTACATGGGGCCTTACAGCATTGTAGACAAGGCCAGCCCCATGGTTTATGCAGTGAAGGTGCCCCGACGTACCAAATGGTTTCACATTAACCAGTGTAAACTGTTTAAATCGGGTGCACAAGGGCCAACAAAAGGGACCAGGTCTGAGAACAAAAATCCTCAGCCTGTAACAGAGTCACAGACCACACAGGCTGGAACAGTAGCCTCCGTGAAGGGAGGGGCCATCCCATCGGAGTGGGAGGTCTCCCCTCTAATTTGGGATTCGGACGAGGAAGAGCCCGAACAGCTCGACCTCGCCTTAGATCCAATCACGGAGGAGGAAGAGTCAGAGGACGACGATCCCACCCTCAACTCAAGCTTGGGGGAGGTAGGGAATGGGGGCGGAGACTCGCTACCTGTAGGGGCAGGTGAGGTGGAGTCGGAAGCCACAAATCCCGGCCCCGGGGGGGCGGAGCCTGAGGGAGGGGAGCTGGAGCCGGCAGCTGTGGTGGAACCACAGGCTGTGACGGTCCCAACCCCCGGTCCATCAGCCCCGGGAGCCTCACCCAAAGCAGCCCCTCGTAGGTCGACTCGAGCGCCCCAGCCCAGAAAGTTTAGGCCAGATTCTCCCCATTTTTCCCAACCTCGGTTTAGAGCAGTGTAAGATTCGCAATTTTCAGCAAAAATCACGCAAGAAAACTGGATAAAATAAGACTGTTTATTGACCAAAGTAAGCTTGCACAGAAAAACCTTTGATAAAAGGGCATACAAAATGGCCGCCAGGCCCCGTGATCAGTTTATGAACCATTTTATTTCTGTTACTGCAAGCCAGACAGGCTTGTGGATTGAAGACAGTGAGCCCACGAAAGCCAGTCTCTGGGAACCGAAACTCAGAGCAACAGCATACATATTCAATGGATTATAAGTACAGGATGGGGCCCATCAAGATATGGGCGGACAATGTAAAAACACTTATACCCATTTATCGTACAAAGGAAAAACCGTTTAGCAGCCATCAAGGAAAATGTCCGGACCGATCAATATGCGAACCGAGCCACGGTGACAATGCAAAAGACATTGAAAGACATTATCGGCCAGGAAGGCCAGTTTAAGTTATCACCGGCTCCGTTACAAGACAAAGCGCCCCTGCAGAGATTTCTGCCCGCCAAAATTAATACAAAGACAGGACTATGATTTGGCGGGAGATAAGACTGTCCCAAAAGAGTATAACTATGGATTGAAAGTCCATCTAAGTTACTTCGGACTTCGGGTTACTTGAACAACTTCTTCTTCACTGCCACGGCTTCTTGTTGGGCGACTTCAGGCTTCCATTTCTTCAAGAACTTTCTTCTACGAGGAACGAACGAAGGGCGGACGGTGCCCGGATCGGCGCCTCTTCCACTTCGGCAGATCGATGAAAACGTTTTCGTCTTTTTAAAGACGGACGGTTTCGGTAAAAGGACAACGTGGTCGGTGTTCAGCCAAACAAGGCTCGGCCACGACGAGAAGACGACGAGGGTGGCCCGGGTACTGGGGTCGGGAGATCATCGACGACCCAGGCCGACGGAGAAGAAACCCTCTGGAGGACTGGCGATCTAGGCCACAAGATTCTCCCAAGTGCATAGCCTGCATCTGGGTCTGCTCCATGAACCCAAATCGACCTAGTGGATCTCAACCTTAACGAGCGCTCATCGAGGCTGGGTCTACCCCACCGCCTCGAGGGAGGAGAGAATATCAACTGCGCCAGAAGTTTCCAAATCCACGTGACGACGGAAAGCGGTGCCAAAAAGGCTGCGAACCCCCCCTTTCTCGCGATTTCGAGAGTGGTGAGCATGATCCCAAGTTCCCCAGGTCGAAACTTAGTTTAGGTATAGGGGAGGGAGTTAAGGGAAATCGTAATGTGTTTCCCCTTTTACGATGTGCCGTGTGTTCCCCATTTCCATAGAGTCAAGTTCATAAATTTGTGCATGATTGTAGTAACTTTAATCTGTGCCTATGACATGTATTTTGTAATGCTTCAAACTGTTTAAAATAAAAGCATCCATTTCGTGCTATTCAACCTGGTCTATTGAGTTCTTTCTCTGCACTATTGTTCTCTGCACCTAAGTCCAAGGTCTAGAACCGTAGGGGGAGTGGGTCGAACCACTCAAGGGTAATTATTGCACGAAGCCTGGCAGGAGACCAGAAAGAGCAAGAGAAACCCCCTACAGCAGCCCCAGAAAGGCATGGTTCCCGTTCAAAAGCGACAGGCTGCGGGGGATCAAAGCTGAAGGCCAGTGCAGCCCCACCACAGGGTGTGGCACGCTGCAGCCCTCACAGGAATTCAGTAGGCCGCCCGGCGGAGGGCGGCGCTGTACATAAGTTAAGTTAGGTAATTATGATGATAGTTTAAGGAATATAAAGTTTACGGTGTTAAGAAATGTTAAGAGTACAATTTTGAAGTCTGCCCGGCATGTGTGCTTGTTTGGGAGCGGGGTCCAGGAACCCGCGCGTCCATTTAATTAGGCCAGCACCTATTGGGAGCCTGGCTACATCATTTTATTGGTTACAGAAACCTGGGATATGATGAAAAAGATTGTCATCGTGTTCGTGGCGATCGGGTGCGGGTGGGCCTACTGAGGCCGCACCAAGGACGTCATCATCTTCGGGTGTTCCGGGGACACGGCCCCCATCGCAACAGATGGGACAGGGGAGCGAGAGGTTGAGGAAACCGCCACCTACTTCCACCAGGGGAGATGGCCAGGTTGGCTGGGGACGAATTCTACGGAATACTCCAGCAATTTCGGTTTTGCCTACTAAGAGACTTCGTTAACGTGCCCTCGGGTGAGGATCCTTGCACCCAGAGTCAGCGTTACCGTGGGAAAGAGGATCTGTCTGGTGTGTAATGGGAACGTACCACTAAGGCGATGGTGGTGGCTGCGAAAGCTGGGAAAGGACATGAAGAACTCTACGGTCGAGTGGGAGCGACTGGGTAATAATACCCATCGGACTATTACGGGGACTCACGGACAATTACGTGTGTGTTGGGACAAATGGTGGGAACCAGATGAAGGAATATATGTCTGTATGTGGGGTTCAAAACGCGTTTGCCCCAAGGGCGTATCCATCTTCTTCCAGAGGCAGTGGCAGGATGAAGGAAAGGGGATGAGATGGGATGTCAGCACTCGAGCATGCGGAGCCCCATACTCCCCTATTCTGGTAAACGCCACTGAACTCATCACCCGCCCACGCAAGCCCCTGCCCACGCTTCCGGTAGCACTAGCCCAGAAAGAAGGGTGCCCAACCACCACCAAGGGACCCGGGAACGGTTTAGTATTGGTACCCACCGGTCAGGTGCTGTACCAAGGGGTACACTACGCGGTGGCCTCAGCGATTTTAAACCTCACTGAGGTACGATTGCCGGAGTGGTGTCCCAAAGAAACGGAACAATTATACCAGGTCCTGTTAACCCGAATGTTTAGACAGTTTTACGAGTTTGACTTTGCCGACATCGACAAAGACAAATTATACACCACACCGCCAGAAGTTTTGGATCGAGTCGGGAGGCAAAGAAGGGGTACAGTAAATGACATATTCACTGCTTTTAATACCGGGACATCTGTCGTCAACGCTCTAGATAACGTGGAGCTGCAGACACAGATCAACGGTTTAAAAGCCCAGTTAAGGAACATACTGACAGACGAAAATAAGGTAGTGGGTTCTGAGTTACATGAGGACCAGGCCATGACACTACACTTTAAGGAAATAATAGCTGAGCTGGAGAAACACGCGAGAACGGTAAATGCGCTCATGAAGGAGGATCGGAATGCGTCCGATCAAGCTGCGCAAAACGAGGCCTGTGTGCTATACGGGGCGTGGTTACTGGGCGAGGGCCGCAGTAATCTTGAGGATTTAAAACAGGGTTTGGTCCCGTCCTGGATCAGCAACAAGCACTTGCAAGCGCTCCACCCTTCTGAGAATGCATTAAGCCCGTGCCAGCTCAGACTAGCTGCAGAAGCGTACCCAGTCCCAGTGGACTGCGGACGTTCGAATCATACTATCATGGGAATAGTGGTAAGAATGCCGGTGTTGGGTCCCGCAGCAAAGCCCGCCCCGGTATACAGGGTGGAGAACATTGGAGTCATTCAGGGGGGCGCACACATTCGTTACGCAGTGGTCCCGCCTTACGTCATCAGATGGGAGCATACGATGACAGGCACCGACCTCTCGGGGTGTCGGAGCCGGGGAGCACACATCATCCTGTGTCCCCAGCACTTGAATGCCTTTTTGAAACCACAGTGCGGGTTCAGAACCGCTAGCGTGAAGCCGATAAATTGCACCATGGAGGCAATGGCAGAGGACCATGTGCCCCCGCAGGTAGCATATATCAGGGGTTGGACATACTTCGTCACCACTGCAGTGCCTCACTACTGCTACGGACAACACGAGTGGTGTTCGATCAGCGATAGCAGTTTCTGTTTCAAACCCAGGGCCGAGGTTCAAGTGGCACAATAACGAATTGTCCCCATTCCTGCACCCTCCACCGTTCACCTCACTGTCAAAGAGAATTTCACGGACTTGCAATGATTCGTCGCGCATTTTGGTTATGTCATTCCCCCTCTTCCCGAACACCTCACCAAGATTTTAAAAGCCGTTATAGTTTCACAGAAACATTTTTACACACTGGAGCAGAAGACTTTAGAGATAGGAAAAGACATATTGGACATAGTCATCCCACCATGGTGGGACTTGTTCACTAACATAGAGGTCCCGGCCTGGATTAGAATAGCATCCCACATCCTAGTAGTGTGTCAGGTTTTAATTGTGATATTTTTGCTATTCGTGCATTGCAAAAGAGGCAAACGCCTCCAGAGGCACGAGAACACAGGAGAATGGAGAGAACGCTATGTGCGAATGGGGGAAGAAGACACCCCACTTTAAGTTGCTAGTATTGAAGGTTAGGCGTCCCTCCATTTTTAGATTTTGGCCATTTGCGTGTTTTTGTTTTAAGCATATGAATGTTATTAGTCGTTCTTAAGTTTTTGGATTAATAAAAGGTGTATGCAGGTGGTGCAAGAGGGTATCAACCCCTGCACATCTGACAGATGAATGTGTTATAGTTTAAGAAGTGCTGCCTATGATTGTCCAAATGTGCACAAAGTAATTATCGGTTTTTTTTCCGGAAATGGGAGCTGCATGTGTCGTGAGGGTCATAGATAGTTAAGTGCCAGGAATGTTTGGATGTGGGGAATCAGGGAAAATTTGCTCACCAAGGATCATTGATACCTCTAGCAAGCTATCAGTATCACAGGGGGGCCTGTAAGATTTGAAATTTTCAGCAATAATCACGCAAGAAAACAGGATAAAATAAGACAGTTTATTGACCAAAGTAAGCTTGCACAGAAAAACCTTTGATAAAAGGGCATACAAAATGGCCGCCGGGCCTCGTGATCAGTTTCTGGACCATTTGATTTCTGCTACTGCAAGCCAGACAGGCTTGTGGATTGAAAACAGTAAGCCCGCGAAAGCCAGTATCGGGAAACCGAAACTCAGGGAAACAGCATACATATTCAATGGATTCTAAGTACAGGACGGTTTCAGGCAAACAGGATGGGGCCCATCAAGATATGGGCAGACAATGCATGAACACTTATACCCATTTAATGTACAAAGGAGAAACCGTTTAACAGCTATCAAGGGAAATCTCCAGACCGACCAATATGCGAACCGAGTCACGGTGACAATGTAAAAGACATTAAAAGACATTATCGGCCAGGAAGGCCAGTTAAGTTATCACCGGCTCCCATTACAAGACAAAGCGCCCCTGCAGAGATTTCTGCCCGCCAAAATTAATACAAAGACAGGACTATGATTTGGCGGGAGATAAGACTGTCCCAAAAGGGTATAACTATGGATTGAAAGTCCATCAAAGTTACGGTTACACAGATCCAGGATCAAGTTCACGTTTCACTTCTTCGGAATTCGACCAAGACGTTTCTTCTTTTCAAGGACGCTTCGGATGGACTTTTCAGTGCAAGGCAGCACTTCGATTTCGGGACACGATCGGTGTTCAACCAGACAAGGCTCGGCCATGACGGGAAGACGACGAGGGTGGCCCGGGTGCTGTTGTCGGGAGATCATCGACGACCCAGGCCAAAGGAGAAGACACCCTTGGGAAAAACCGACGATCCAGGTCGGATAAAAAGGACATTCCAAGCCTAGCCAGGCAAGGCCTCGACACGTGCATCCATTTCTTCAATATCACATTGGTGGCAGGGACTGCTCCATGAACCCAAATCCACAATAGTGGATCTCAACCTTGACGAGCGCTCATCGAGGCTGTGTCTACCCCGCCACCTCGAGAGAGAGAGAGAGAGAGAGAGAATATCGACTGCGCCAGAAGTTTCCAGATCCACGTGACGACGGAAAGCTGTGCGAAAAGATTGCGAACCCCTTTTTGCGATTCTGATAGTGGTGAGCATGATCCCGAGTTCCTCAAATCGAAACTTAGTTTTGGTATTTAGGGGAGGGAGTAAGGTTAAATCGTAATGTGTTTCCCCTTTTACGACGTGCCGTGTGTTCCCCATTTCCATAGAGTCAAGTTCATAAATTTGTGCATGATTGTAGTTACTTTAATCTGTGCCTATGACGTGTATTTCGTAATGCTTCAAACTGTTTAAAAATAAAAGCATCCATTTCGTGCTATTCCACCTGGTCTATTGAGTCCTTTCTCTGCACTACAGTTCTCTGCATCTAAGTCCAAGGTCTAGAACCGTAGGGGAGAGTGGGTTGAACCACTCAAGGGTAATAATTGCATAAAGCCTGGCAGGAGACCAGAACGAGCAAGAGAAACCCCCTACAGTGCTGTATCCCTGTCCTGAGACTCCCGTAACCTGCACCATGCTGCATCCGTGTCCTGAGACTCCAGTAACCTGCACCGTGCCGTATCCGTGTCCAGAGACTCCCGGAACCTACACCATGCTGTATCCGTGTCCTGAGACTCCAGTAACCTGCACCGTGCTGTATCCGTATCCTGAGACACCCGTAACTTGCACCGTGCTGTATCCGTGTCGTGAGACTCCAGTAACCTGCACCGTGTTGCATCCGTGTCCTGAGTCTCCAGTAACTTGCACCATGCTGCATCCGTGTCCTGAGACTCGAGTAACCTGCACCGTGCTGTATCCGTGTCCTGAGACTCCAGTAACCTGCACCATGCTGTATCGGTGTCCTGGGTCTCCAGTAACCTGCACTGTGCTGTATCCCTATCCTGAGGCTCCAGTAACCTGCACTGTGCTGTATCCCTGCCCTGAGACTCCAGTACCCTGCACCGTGCTGCAACCGTGTCCTGAGTCTCCAGTAACCTACAGCATGCTGTATCCATGTCCAGAGTCTCCAGTAATCTACACCGTGCTGTATTCGTGTCCTGAGGCTCCAGTAACATGCACTGTGCTGTGTCCTTGTTTGAGGCTCCAGAAACCTGCACCATGCTGTATCCGTGTCCTGAGACTCCAGTAACCTGCACCGTGCTGTATCCGTGTTTGAGACTCCAGTAAACTGCATCGCGCTGTATCCGTGTCCTGAGATTCCAGTAACCTGCACCGTGCTGCACCCGTGTCCTGAGACTCCAGTAACCTGCACTGTGCTGCACCCGTGTCCTGAGACTCCAGTAACCTGCACCGTGTTGTATCCATGTCCTGAGACTCCAGTAAGCTGCACCGTGTTGTATCCATGTCCTGAGACTCCAGTAACCTGCACCGTGTTGTATCCATGTCCTGAGACTCCAGTAACCTGCACCGTGTTGTATCCGTGTCCTGAGACACCAGTAACCTGCACCGTGCTGCATCCATGTCCTGAGAATCCAGTAACCTGCACCGTGTTGTATCCGTGTCCTGAGACTCCAGTAACCTGCACCGTGCTGTATCCATGTCCTGAGACTCCTGTAACCTGCACCGTGCTGTATCCTTGACCTGACTCTCCAGTAACCTGTACCGTGCTGTATCACTCTGTGTCCTGAGACTCCAGTATCCTGCGCCGTGCTGTATCTACGTCCTGAGACTCCAGTAACCTACACCGTGTTGTATCCGTGTCCTGAGATTCCAGTAAACAGCACAGTGCTGTATCCGTGTCCTGAAACTCCAGTAACCTGCACCGTGTTGTATCCGTGTCCTGAGACTCCAGTAACTTGCACCGTGCTGTATCCGTGTCCAGAGAATCCATAAACCTGCACCGTGCTGTATCCGTGTCCTGAGACTCCAGTAACCTGCACCCTGCTGTATCCGTATCCTGAGACTCCATAAACCTTCACCATGCTGTATCCGTGTCCTGAGAATCCAGTAATCTGCACCGTGCTGTATCCGTGTCCTGAGAATCCAGTAATCTGCACTGTGCCGTAACCGTGTTCTGAGACTCCAGAAACCTGCACTGTGCTGTATCCGTGTTCTGAGATGCCAGTAACCTGCACTGTGCTGTATCCGTGTCCTGAGCCTCCAGTCACCTGCACTGTGCTGTATCCCTGTCCTGAGACACCAATAACCTGCACCGTGCTGTATCCCGGCCCTGAGACTCCATAAACCTGCACCGTGCTGTATCCGTGTCCTGAAACTCCAGTAACCTGCACCGTGCTGTATCCGTGTCCTGAGACTCCAGTAACATGCACCGTGCTGTATCTACGTCCTGAGACTCCAGTAACCTGCACCGTGCTGCATCCATGTCCTGAGAATCAATAAGCCTGCACCGTGCTGTATCCGTGTCCAGAAAATCCAGTAACCTGCACCGTGCTGTATCCTTGACCTGACTCTCCAGTAACCTGTACCGTGCTGTATCACTCTGTGTCCTGAGACTCCAGTATCCTGCACCGTGCTGTATCTATGTCCTGAGACTCCAGTAACCTACACCGTGTTGTATCCGTGTCCTGAGATTCCAGTAAACAGCACCGTGCTGTATCTGTGACCTGAGACTCCAGTAACCTACACCGTGTTGTATCCGTGTCCTGAGGTTCCAGTAAACAGCACCGTGCTGTATCTGTGTCCTGAGACTCCAGTAACCTGCACCGTTTTGTATCCGTGTCATGAGACTCCAGTAACCTGCACCATGCTGTATCGGTGTCATGAGTCTCCAGTAACCTGCACCATGCTGTATCCATGTCCAGAGAATCCATAAACCTGCACCGTGCTGTATCCGTGTCCTGAGACTCCAGTAACCTGCACCCTGCTGTATCCGTATCCTGAGACTCCATAAACCTTCACCATGCTGTATCCGTGTCCTGAGAATCCAGTAACCTGCACCGTGCTGAATCCGTGTTCTGAGACACCAGTAATCTGCACCGTGCTGTATCCGTGTCCTGAGCCTCCAGTCACCTGCACCGTGCTGTATCCCGGCCCTGAGACTCCATAAACCTGCACCGTGCTGTATCCGTGTCCTGAGACTCCAGTAACCTGCACCCTGCTGTATCCGTGTTCTGAGACTCCAGTAACCTGCACCGTGGTGTACCCGTGTTTGAGATTCCAGAAACCTGCACCGTGCTGTATCCGTGTCCTGAGACTCCAGTAACCTGCACCCTGCTGTATCCGTGTCCTGAGACTCCAGTAACCTGCACCATGCTGTATCCGTGTCCTGAGACTCCAGTAACCTACACCGTGCTGTACCCATGTCCTGAGACTCTAGAAACGTGCACCGTGCTGTATCCTGTCCTGAGACTCCAGTAACCTGCACCGTGGTGTATCCCTGTCCTGAGAATCCATTAACCTGAACCGTGCTGTATCCGTTTTCTGAGACTCCAGTAACCTGCACCGTCCTGTATCCGTGTTCTGAGACTCCACTAACCTGCACCGTGCTGTATCCGTGTTCTGAGACTCCAGTAACCTGCACCGTGCTGTATCCGTGTCCTCAGGCTCCAGTAACCTGCACCGTGCTGTATCCGTGTCCTGAGACTCCAGTATCCTGCACCGTGCTGTATCTACGTCCTGAGACTCCAGTAAATTGCACCGTGCTTTGTCCGTGTCCAGAGACTCCATAAACCTGCACCGTGCTGTATCCGTGTCCTGAGACTCCAGTAATCTGCACCGTGCTGTATCTGTGTCCTGAGACTCCATAAACCTGCACCGTGCTGTATCCGTGTTCTGAGACTCCAGTAACCTGCACTGTGCTGTATCCGTGTTCTGAGATGCCAGTAACTTGCACCATGCTGTATCCGTGTGCAGAGACTCCAGAAACCTGCACCGTGCTGTATCCATGTCCTGAGACTCCAGTAACCTGAACCGTGCTGTATCCGTGTGCAGAGACTCCAGTAACCTGCACCGTGCTGTATCCGTGTCCTGAGACACCAGCAACCTGCATCGTGCTTTATCCGTGTTTGAGACTCCAGTAACCTGCACCATGCTGTATCTGTGTCCTGAGACTCCAGTAACCTGCACCGTGCTGTATCCCTGTCCTGAGACTCCAGTAACCTGCACCGTGCTGTAACAGTGTCCTGAGACTCCAGTAACCTGCACCGTGCTGTATCCGTATCCTGAGACACCCGTAACTTGCACCGTGCTGTATCCGTGTCGTGAGACTCCAGTAACCTGCACCGTGTTGCATCCGTGTCCTGAGTCTCCAGTAACTTGCACCATGCTGCATCCGTGTCCTGAGACTCGAGTAACCTGCACCGTGCTGTATCCGTGTCCTGAGACTCCAGTAACCTGCATCATGCTGAATCGGTGTCCTGGGTCTCCAGTAACCTGCACTGTGCTGTATCCCTGCCCTGAGACTCCAGTACCCTGCACCGTGCTGCAACCGTGTCCTGAGTATTAAGTAACCTACAGCATGCTGTATCCATGTCCAGAGTCTCCAGTAATCTACACCGTGCTGTATTCGTGTCCTGAGGCTCCAGTAACATGCACTGTGCTGTGTCCTTGTTTGAGGCTCCAGAAACCTGCACCATGCTGTATCCGTGTCCTGAGACTCCAGTAACCTGCACCGTGCTGTATCCGTGTTTGAGATTCCAGTAACCTGCACCGTGCTGCACCCGTGTCCTGAGACTCCAGTAACCTGCACTGTGCTGCACCCGTGTCCTGAGACTCCAGTAACCTGCACCGTGTTGTATCCATGTCCTGAGACTCCAGTAAGCTGCACCGTGTTGTATCCATGTCCTGAGACTCCAGTAACCTGCACCGTGTTGTATCCATGTCCTGAGACTCCAGTAACCTGCACCGTGTTGTATCCGTGTCCTGAGACACCAGAAACCTGCACCGTGCTGCATCCATGTCCTGAGAATCCAGTAACCTGCACCGTGTTGTATCCGTGTCCTGAGACTCCAGTAACCTGCACCGTGCTGTATCCATGTCCTGAGACTCCTGTAACCTGCACCGTGCTGTATCCTTGACCTGACTCTCCAGTAACCTGTACCGTGCTGTATCACTCTGTGTCCTGAGACTCCAGTAACCTGCACCATGCTGTATCGGTGTCATGAGTCTCCAGTAACCTGCACCATGCTGTATCCATGTCCAGAGAATCCATAAACCTGCACCGTGCTGTATCCGTGTCCTGAGACTCCAGTAACCTGCACCCTGCTGTATCCGTATCCTGAGACTCCATAAACCTTCACCATGCTGTATCCGTGTCCTGAGAATCCAGTAATCTGCACCGTGCTGAATCCGTGTTCTGAGACACCAGTAATCTGCACCGTGCTGTATCCGTGTCCTGAGCCTCCAGTCACCTGCACTGTGCTGTATCCCTGTCCTGAGACACCAATAACCTGCACCGTGCTGTATCCCGGCCCTGAGACTCCATAAACCTGCACCGTGCTGTATCCGTGTCCTGAGACTCCAGTAACCTGCACCCTGCTGTATCCGTGTTCTGAGACTCCAGTAACCTGCACCGTGGTGTACCCGTGTTTGAGATTCCAGAAACCTGCACCGTGCTGTATCCGTGTCCTGAGACTCCAGTAACCTGCACCCTGCTGTATCCGTGTCCTGAGACTCCAGTAACCTGCACCATGCTGTATCTGTGTCCTGAGACTCCAGTAACCTACACCGTGCTGTACCCATGTCCTGAGACTCTAGAAACGTGCACCGTGCTGTATCCTGTCCTGAGACTCCAGTAACCTGCACCGTGGTGTATCCCTGTCCTGAGAATCCATTAACCTGAACCGTGCTGTATCCGTGTTCTGAGACTCCAGTAACCTGCACCGTCCTGTATCCGTGTTCTGAGACTCCACTAACCTGCACCGTGCTGTATCCGTGTTCTGAGACTCCAGTAACCTGCACCGTGCTGTATCCGTGTCCTCAGACTCCAGTAACCTGCACCGTGCTGTATCCGTGTCCTGAGACTCCAGTATCCTGCACCGTGCTGTATCTACGTCCTGAGACTCCAGTAAATTGCACCGTGCTTTGCTCGTGTCCAGAGACTCCATAAACCTGCACCGTGCTGTATCCGTGTCCTGAGACTCCAGTAATCTGCACCGTGCTGTATCTGTGTCCTGAGACTCCATTAACCTGCACCGTGCTGTATCCGTGTTCTGAGACTCCAGTAACCTGCACTGTGCTGTATCCGTGTTCTGAGATGCCAGTAACTTGCACCATGCTGTATCCGTGTGCAGAGACTCCAGAAACCTGCACCGTGCTGTATCCATGTCCTGAGACTCCAGTAACCTGAACCGTGCTGTATCCGTGTGCAGAGACTCCAGTAACCTGCACCGTGCTGTATCCGTGTCCTGAGACACCAGAAACCTGCATCGTGCTTTATCCGTGTTTGAGACTCCAGTAACCTGCACCATGCTGTATCTGTGTCCTGAGACTCCAGTAACCTGCACCGTGCTGTATCCCTGTCCTGAGACTCCAGTAACCTGCACCGTGCTGTAACAGTGTCCTGAGACTCCAGTAACCTGCACCGTGCTGTATCAGTGTCCTGGGACTCCAGTAACCTGCACCGTGCTGTATCCGTATACTGAATCTCCAGTTAACTGCACCGTGCTGTATCCGCGTCCTGAGTCTCCAGTAACCTGCACCGTGCTGTATCCGTGTCCTGAGACTCCAGTATCCTGCACCGTGCTGTATCCGTTTCCTGAATCTCCGGTAACCTGCACCGTGCTGTATCCGTGACCTGAGACCCTAGTAAACTGCACCGTGCTGTATCCGTGTCCTGAGACTACAGTAACCTGCACCATGCTGTATCTATGTCCTGAGATTCCAGTAACCTGCACCATGCTCTATCTGTGCCCTGAGAATCCAGTAACCTGCACCGTGCTGTATCCGCGTTCTGAGACTCCAGTAACCTGCACTGTGCTGTATCCGTGTCCTAAGACTCCAGTAACCTGCACTGTGTTGTATCCGTGTCCTGAGAATCCAGTAACCTGCACCGTGCTGTATCCGTGTCCAGAGACTCCCGTAAGCTACACCGTGCTGTATCCGTGTCCTGAGACTCCATAAAGCTGCACCATCCTGTGTCCGTGTCCTGAGAATCCAGTAACCTGCACCGTGCTGTATCCCTGCTCTGAGACTTCCGTAGTCTGCACCGTGCTTTATCACTCTGTGTACTGAGATTCCAGTAAACTGCATCGCGCTGTATCCATTTCCTGAGACTCCAGTAACCTGCAAAGTGTTGTACCCGTGTCCTGAGACTCCAGTAACCTGCACCATGCTGTACCCGTGTCCTGAGACTCCAGTAACCTGCACCGTGTTGTATCCGTGTCCTGAGACTCCAGTAACCTGCACTGTGCTGTATCCCTGTCCTGAGACTCCAGTAACCTGCACCGTGTTGTATCCGTGTCCTGAGAATCCAGTAACTTGCACCATGCTGTATCTACGTCCGGAGACTCCAGTAACCTGCACCGTGCTTTATCCGTGTCCTGAGAATCCAGTAACCTGCACCATGCTGTATCTGTGTCCTGAGACTCCAGTAACCTGCACCGTGCTGTATCCCTGTCCTGAGACTCCAGTAACCTGCACCGTGCTGTATCAGTGTCCTGAGACTCCCATAACATGCACCGTGCTGTATCCGTATGCTGAATCTCCAATTAACTGCACCATGCTGTATCCGTGTCCTGAGTCTCCAGTAACCTGCACCGTGCTGTATCCGTGTCCTGAAACTCCAGTAACCTGAACCGTGCTGTATCTACGTCCTGAGTTTCCAGTAACCTCCACCGTGCTGTATCCCTGTCCTGAGAATCCATTAGCCTGCACCGTCCTGTATCCGTGTTCTGAGACTCCAGTAACCTGCACCGTCCTGTATCCGTGTTCTGAGACTCCAGTAACCTGCACCGTGCTGTATCCGTGTTTGAGACTCCAGAAACCTGCACCATGCTGTATCCATGTCCTGAGACTCCAGTAACCTGCACCGTGCTGTATCCGTGCTTGAGACTCCAGTAACCTGCACCGTGCTGTATCCGTGTCCTGAGATGCCAGTAACCTGCACCTTGCTGTATCCCTGTCCTGAGACTCCAGTAACCTGCACCTTGCTGTATCGGTGTCCTGAGATTCCAGTAACCTGCACCATGCTGTGTGATGTGCCTCAATAATTCCGAGACTCGATGTTAGCGAAACAAAACAAGGCTTTTATTAACTTAGAAGGTAACACGCAGTGGAGAGAGGTATCTTCCATCTGGAGGTCTGCAGTACTGGATATGAGGCCAGACTGAGCTTGCTTACATAGGGGCCAGGTATGGGCGGAGCCCTACACACAATACATTACAATATACAATACAATGGTGAGGACACGGAACTGAGGTAAGGGAACTGAAACCTGAAACCAACCACAGTCACAGGCAGTGATGAATGGAATATTTCATCACACTGTCTCCGTGTCCTGAGACTCCAGTATTCTGCACCGTGCTGTATCCGTGTCCTCAGACTCCAGTAACCTGCACCGAGCTGTATCCGTGTCCTGAGACTCCAGTATCCTGCACCATGCTGTATCTACATCCTGAGAGTCCAGTAAATTGCATCATGCTTTGTCCGTGTCCAGAGACTCCATAAACCTGCACCGTGCTGTATCCGTGTCCTGAGACTCCAGTAATCTGCACCGTGCTGTATCCGTGTCCTGAGACTCCATAAACCTGCAACATGCTGTATCCGTGTCCTGAGAATCCAGTAACCTGCATCGTGCTGTATCCGTGTTCTGAGATTCCAGTAACCTGCACTGTGCTGTATCCGTGTTCTGAGATGACAGTAACTTGCACCATGCTGTATCCGTGTGCAGAGACTCCAGTAACCTGCACCGTGCTGTATCCATGTCCTGAGACTCCAGTAACCTGAACCGTGCTGTATCTGTGTGCAGAGACTCCAGTAACCTGCACCGTGCTGTATCCGTGTCCTGAGACTCCAGTAACTTGCACCATGCTGTATCCCTGTCCAGAGACTCCAGTAACCTGCACCATGCTGTATCTGTATCCTGAGACTCCAGTAACCTGCACCGTGCTGTATCCCTGTCCTGAGACTCCATAAACCTGCACCGTGCTATATCCGTATGCTGAATCTCCAGTTAACTGCACCGTGCTGTATCCGTGTCCTGAGTCTCCAGTAACCTGCACCGTGCTGTATCCGTGTCCTGAGACTCCAGTATCCTGCACCGTGCTGTATCCGTTTCCTGAATCTCCGGTAACCTGCACCGTGCTGTATCCGTGACCTGAGACCCTAGTAACCTGCACTGTGCTGTATCCGTGTCCTGAGACTCCAGTAACCTGCACCATGCTGTATCTACGTCCTGAGATTCCAGTAACCTGCACCGTGCTCTATCTGTGTCCTGAGAATCCAGTAATCTGCACCGTGCTGTATCTGCGTTCTGAGACTCCAGTAACCTGCACTGTGCTGTATCCGTGTCCTAAGACTCCAGTAACCTGCACTGTGTTGTATCCGTGTCCTGAGAATCCAGTAACCTGCACCGTGCTGTATACGTGTCCAGAGACTCCAGCAACCTACACCGTGCTGTATCCGTGTCCTGAGACTCCATAAACCTGCACCATCCTGTGTCCGTGTCCTGAGAATCCAGTAACCTGCACCGTGCTGTATCCCTGCTCTGAGACTTCCGTAGTCTGCACCGTGCTTTATCACTCTGTGTACTGAGATTCCAGTAAACTGCATCGCGTTGTATCCGTGTCCTGAGACTCCAGTAACCTGCAAAGTGTTGTATCCGTGTCCTGAGGTTCCAATAGCCTGCACCATGCTGTACCCGTGTCCTGAGACTCCAGTAACCTGCACCGTGCTGTATCCGTGTCCTGAGACTCCAGTAACCTGCACCGTGCTGTACCCGTGTCCTGAGACTCCAGTAACCTGCACCGTGCTGTATCCGTGTCCTGAGACTCCAGTAACCTGCACCGTGTTGTATCCGTGTCCTGAGACTCCAGTAACTTGCACCATGCTGTATCTACGTCCTGAGACTCCAGTAAACTGCAGCATGCTGTATCCGTGTCCAGAGAATCCATAAACCTGCACCGTGTTGTATCCGTGTCCTGAGACTCCAGTAACTTGCACCATGCTGTATCTACGTCCTGAGACTCCAGTAAACTGCACCATGGTGTATCCGTGTCCAGAGAATCCATAAACCTGCACCGTGTTGTATCCGTGTCCTGAGACTCCAGTAACTTGCACCGTACTGTATCTACGTCCTGAGACTCCATTAAACTGCACCATGCTGTATCCGTGTCCAGAGAATCCATAAACCTGCACCATGCTGTATCCGTGTCCTGAGACTCCAGTAACCTGCACCATGCTGTATCTGTGTCCTGAGACTCCACTAACCTGCACCGTGCTGTATCAGTGTCCTGAGACTCCAGTAACCTGCACCGTGCTGTATCCGTATGTTGAATCTCCAATTAACTGCACCGTGCTGTATCCGTGTCCTGAGTCTCCAGTAACCTGCACCGTGCTGTATCCCTTTCCTGAATCTCCGGTAACCTGCACCGTGCTGTCTCCGTGACCTGAGACCTTAGTAACCTGCACCATGCTGTATCCGTGTCCTGAGACTCCAGTATCCTGCACCGTGCTGTATCCCTTTCCTGAATCTCCGGTAACCTGCACCGTGCTGTCTCCGTGACCTGAGACCTTAGTAACCTGCACCATGCTGTATCCGTGTCCTGAGACTCCAGTAACCTGCACCATGCTGTATCTACGTCCTGAGATTCCAGTAACCTGCACCGTGCTCTATCTGTGTCCTGAGAATCCAGTAACCTGCACCGTGCTGTATCCGCGTTCTGAGACTCCAGTAACCTGCACTGTGCTGTATCCGTGTCCTAAGACTCCAGTAACCTGCACTGTGTTGTATCCGTGTCCTGAGAATCCAGTAACCTGCACCGTGCTGTATACGTGTCCAGAGACTCCAGTAACCTAGACCGTGCTGTATCCGTGTCCTGAGACTCCATAAACCTGCACCATCCTGTGTCCGTGTCCTGAGAATCCAGTAACCTGCACCGTGCTGTATCCCTGCTCTGAGACTTCTGTAGTCTGCACCGTGCTTTATCACTCTGTGTACTGAGATTCCAGTAAACTGCATCGCGCTGTATCCGTGTCCTGAGACTCCAGTAACCTGCACAGTGTTGTATCCATGTCCTGAGTTTCCAGTAACCTGCACCGTACTGTACCCGTGTCCTGAGACTCCAGTAACCTGCACCGTGTTGTATCCGTGTCCTGAGACTCCAGTAACTTGCACCATGCTGTATCTACGTCCTGAGACTCCAGTAAACTGCACCATGCTGTATCCGTGTCCAGAGAATCCATAAACCAGCACCGTGCTGTATCCGTGTCCTGAGACTCCAGAAACCTTCACTATGCTGTATCCGTGTCCTGAGAATGGAGTAATCTGCACCATGCTGTATCCGTGTTCTGAGACGCCAGTAACCTGCACTGTGCTGTATCCGTGCCCTGAGCCTCCAGTCACCTGCACCGTGCTGTATCACTGTCCTGAGACACCAATAACCTGCACCGTGCTGTATCCTGGCCCCGAGACTCCATAAACCTGCACCGTGCTGTATCGGTGTCCTGAGACTCCATAAACTTGCACCATGCTGTATCCCTGTCCTGAGAATCCAGTAACCTGCACCGTGCTGTACCCGTGTCCTGAGACTCCAGTAACCTGCACCGTGCTGTACCCGTGTTTGCAACTCCAGAAACCTGCACCATGCTGTATCCGTGTCCTGAGACTCCAGTAACCTGCACCGTGCTGTACCCGTGTCCTGAGACTCTAGTAACGTGCATGTGGTAAACCACTGTATTGTATATTGCCACCTCTGGGTGGCGCTGTGTATGGAGGCATGCCTCAGCTGACTCCACCCACCACTGTGTTGGTTTCGTTCAGACTTGTTCAGTCACTCACGAAGAAGCATGGTCTCTTCTTAGCTAATAAAAGCCTTATTCATCTCTTCTTTCGACTCATCATCTCTTCTTCGACTCATCACCTTTTATGAAGTAATTGATAAGCGTATCAATTTTATTAGCTAAAAGTTAAATGGCGACACCTGAGGAGCAACAACAGCAACGGATACAGCAGACATTGCTGAGAGCCCTCAGACCACCACGCCTGGACCTCGACCCTCAAGATGTGGGTGCATCAGCCAAGTTTGAACACTGGCTGAGCTGCTTTGAATCCTTCCTCGCAATCTCACAGGTTACAGAGGAGGATCACAAACTGAAAATTTTGACCGCCCAGGTGAGCCATCAAGTATATATGCTAATCCGGGACTCTAATACGTACGTGGCGGCCCTCGAGCTACTAAAAGGGCAATATACGCGCCCAGTGAACACAATTTACGCCCGACACCTCTTGGGATCCCGCAGGCAGCAACCGGGAGAATCGGTAGGGGCATTTGCACGGGCGCTACTGGCACTCTGCAGAGACTGCGATTGTAAAGCGGTAACGGCTGTGGAGCACGCGCAGGGACTCGCCTGTGATGCCTTCGTCAGGGGCCTCCAGTCAGACCACACCCGGCAGAGACTGCTAGAAAGCAAGGAACCCGACCTGAAGACGGCCATTGCCCTTGCGCTCTCGTTAGAGGAGGCCCACCGAAACCTCGAGGCATACCCCCGTAACGGCGCCGAGACATGGCAATCGAAACCGTGGGACACGGGACCGCCGCCCCCGGCACCAACCGCTGCAGCGACCCAACCGAGACAGCAGCCTCCGGTAAGAACTGCTTCGATGCCCAGTAACCAGGCCCAAAAATGCTATTTCTGTGGCCAGTTAAAACATCCCAGAGCGCACTGCCCAGCTAAGACAGCTACCTGCTCGGGCTGCGGAAAGAAAGGCCATTACGCTAACGCCTGCAAGGGGAAGCCAGCCAGCAGCGCAGCGTGCGGGCCGTGGGAGCAGCCATCTTATCCGCCATTTTGTGTACCCCCGGCCGCATGGCATCCGCCGCCATCGTATCCAACGCACTCAACCGCCATTTCGTCACCGGAACCGACCACCGTCTCGGCGGATGACTATAGTGACTCACTAAGCCACATACTGGCCTCCGTGACGCTGGATCAAGGCCACCCTCACCATCTATCCAGCTCCATGATGGATATCGCGGTAAACGGCCGCGCCACCAGTTGCCTGATCGACAGCGGGAGCACAGAGAGTTTCGTCCACCCCGACACGGTACGTAGCCACTCCCTCACGATTCTGCCAACGCACCATCGCATTTCTATGGCGTCCAAGTCCCAGTCAATGGACATCAGCGGCTACTGTGTGGTGACCCTGTCAGTAGGGGGCACTGAATATCAAAAATTTAAACTGCTAGTCCTGCCCCGTCTTTGCGCTGCCGTCCTGCTAGGGTTGGATTTTCAGTGCCACCTTAAGAGTGTCACACTAGCATACGGTGGACCCCTCCCCCCACTCACAGTCTGCAACCAACAACTTTTAAATCGCCCGCTGCAAACCACCTGCAGCCTTTCCACATTAAAAGTCCCCCCCCTCCCCTGTTCGCTAACCTCACCCGCGACTGTAAACCCATCGCTACCAAAAGCAGGCGGTACAGTGCCGGGGACAGAGCTTTTATCAGCTCTGAGGTGGAGCGGCTCTTGAAGGAGGGCATTATCGAAGGTAGCACTAGCCCCTGGCGAGCCCAGGTTGTAGTCGTTAAAACCACTGCAAAACGCCGCATGGTAATCGACTACAGCCAAACCATAAACCGGTACACCCAGCTGGACGCGTACCCCCTCCCTCGCATATCTGATATGGTCAATCAGATTGCGCAATACAAAGTATTCTCCACCATCGACCTTAAGTCAGCGTACCACCAGCTGCCCATCCGCCATGAGGACCGCCAGTATACTGCCTTCGAGGCAAACGGCCGCCTCTACCACTTCCTTAGGGTCCCCTTCGGCGTCACCAACGGGGTTTCGGTCTTCCAAAGGGAGATGGACCGAATGGTTGACCAGAACGCGCTGCGGGCAACCTTCCCCTATTTGGATAACGTCACCATCTGCGGCCACGACCAGCAGGACCACGATGTTAATCTAGCAAATTTCCTCCGTACGGCCCAACGGCTGAACCTAACGTACAATAAGGAAAAATGTATGTTTCACACCAAGCGCCTGGCCATCCTCGGCTGCGTGGTGGAGAACGGAGTCATCGGGCCCGACCCCGACAGAATGCGCCCCCTAATGGAGCTACCCCTTCCCCACTGCCAAAAAGCACTGAAGAGATGCCTGGGGTTTTTCTCCTACTACGCCCAGTGGGTGCCCCTCTATGCAGACAAAGCCAGGCCCCTCATCAAAGCCACCTCCTTCCCCCTGACACCAGAGGCGTGTGCAGCCTTCACTCTTATCAAGAACGATATCGCGAAGGCCGCAATGCACGCGGTGGATGAGTCCATCCCCTTCCAAGTGGAGAGCGATGCCTCCGACTTCGCCCTAGCCGCGACCCTTAACCAGGCGGGCAGACCCGTGGCCTTTTTCTCAAGGACCCTCCAGGGCCCCGAGACGAGACACTCCTCCGTCGAAAAGGAGGCCCAGGCTATTGTAGAAGCGGTGCGTCACTGGAGGCATTACCTGGCCGGGAAACGATTTACCCTGCTCACTGACCAGTGTTCAGTAGCTTTTATGTTTAATAATAAGCAGAGGGGTAAAATCAAGAACGACAAGATCTTGAGGTGGAGAATCGAACTCTCCACCTACAATTATGATATCTTGTATCGGCCAGGGAAACTCAATGAGCCCCCAGATGCCCTATCACGTGGTACATGCGCCAACGCGCAGAGTGATAGGCTGCAGTCCCTCCACAATGACCTCTGCCACCCGGGGGTCACCAGGTTTTTCCATTTTATCAAATCCCGTAACCTGCCCTACTCCATCGAGGAGGTCAGGACCATGACCAAGAGCTGCCAAATCTGCGCCGAGTGCAAACCGCACTTCTATAGGCCGGACAGAGCAAGCCTGATCAAGGCCACCCGCCCCTTCGAACGCCTGAGCGTCGATTTTAAAGGGCCCCTCCCCTCCGCTGACCGCAATGTGTACTTCCTCAACATAGTTGATGAGTACTCCCGTTTCCCCTTTGCCATCCCTTGCCCAGACATGACCAGTACCACGGTCATCAAGTGTCTGAATGACATCTTCGCTCTGTTCGGGTTCCCCAGCTATATACATAGCGACAGGGGCTCATCGTTCATGAGCGACGAACTTCGGCAGTACCTGCTAACAAGAGGTATCGCCACGAGCAGGACCACCAGTTACAACCCCCGGGGGAACGGCCAGGTGGAAAGGGAGAACGCGACGGTTTGGAAGGCAGTCCTCTTAGCACTAAAATCTAAGGGCCTTCCGACCTCCCGCTGGCAGGAGGTCCTCCCTGCAGCGCTTCACTCCATTCGGTCACTGCTTTGTACTGCCACTAATGCGACCCCTCATGAGAAAATGTTCGTTTTCCCCCGGAAGTCTACATCGGGAACCTCGCTACCGGCATGGTTGACTTCTCCTGGGCCCGTCCTACTGCGGAGGCACGTGAGGACGCATAAAACGGACCCCCTGGTCGAGCGGGTGCACCTCCTACACGCCAACCCCCAGTATGCCTGGGTGACATACCCAGACGGGCGGGAGGACACGGTCTCCATACGAGATCTCGCACCCTCGGGTACCCCTGAATTACCACCGTTATCCCCCTTACCACCGTTATCCCCCTTACCACTGTTATCCCCCACCACCCCTCCCAACCCAACCCCTGCAGACGGCATGCCAAAGCCCCAGGAATCTTCGCCAACCACCCAGACACCAGACCCGACGTCGGATGCTGCAACACCACCGCCGCCACCACGACGATCAGGACGTCAGACAAGGCCTCCTGATAGACTTAACTTGTAGTACCCTTCACCCCGCCGGACTTCACATTAAACAAGGGGTGAATGTGGTAAACCACTGTATTGTATATTGCCACCTCTGGGTGGCGCTGTGTATGGAGGCATGCCTCAGCTGACTCCACCCACCACTGTGTGGGTTTCGTTCAGACTTGTTCAGTCACTCACGAAGAAGCATGGTCTCTTCTTAGCTAATAAAAGCCTTATTCATCTCTTCTTTCGACTCATCATCTCTTCTTCGACTCATCACCTTTTATGAAGTAATTGATAAGCGTATCAGTGCACCGTGCTGTATCCGTGTCCTGAGACTCCAGTAACCTGCACCGTGCTGTATCTACGTCCTGAGATTCCAGTAACCTGCACCGTGCTGTATCCCTGTCCTGAGAATCCAGTAACCTGCACCGTCCTGTATCTGTGTTCTGAGACTCCAGTAGCCTGCACTGTGCTGTATCCGTGTCCTGAGACTCCAGTAACCTGCACTGTGCTGTATCCGTGTCCTGTGACTCCAGTAACCTGCACCGTGCTGTGTCAGGGTCCTGAGAATCCAGTAATCTACACCGTGCTGTATCCGTGTCCAGAGACTCCAGTAACATGCACCGTGCTGTATCTGTGTCCTGTGACTCCAGTAACCTGCACCGTGTTGTATCTGTGTGCTGAATCTCCAGTTAACTGCACCGTGCTGTATCCGTGTCCTGAGTCTCCAGTAACCTGCACCGTGCTGTATCCGTGTCCTGAGAATGCAGTAACCTACACCATGCTGTATCCCTGTCCTGAGAGTCCGGTAAACTGTACCGTGCTGTATCCGTGTCCTGAGTCTCTAGTAACCTGCACCGTCCTGTATCTGTGTTCTGAGACTCCAGTAACCTGCACTGTGCTGTATCCGTGTTCAGAGACTCCAGTAACCTGAACTGTGCTGTATCTGTGTCCTGTGACTCCAGTAACCTGCACCGTGCTGTAACTGTGTCCTGAGTCTCCAGTAACCTGCACCGTGCTGTATCCGTGTCCTGAGACTCCAGTATCCTGCACCGTGCTGTATCCCTTTCCTGAATCTCCGGTAACCTGCACCGTGCTGTCTCCGTGACCTGAGACCCTAGTAACCTGCACCATGCTGTATCCGTGTCCTGAGACTCCAGTAACCTGCACCATGCTGTATCTATGTCCTGAGATTCCAGTAACCTGCACCGTGCTCTATCTGTGTCCTGAGAATCCAGTAACCTGCACCGTGCTGTATCCGCGTTCTGAGACTCCAGTAACCTGCACTGTGCTGTATCCGTGTCCTAAGACTCCAGTAACCTGCACTGTGTTGTATCCGTGTCCTGAGAATCCAGTAACCTGCACCGTGCTGTATACGTGTCCAGAGACTCCAGTAACCTAGACCGTGCTGTATCCGTGTCCTGAGACTCCATAAACCTGCACCATCCTGTGTCCGTGTCCTGAGAATCCAGTAACCTGCACCGTGCTGTATCCCTGCTCTGAGACTTCTGTAGTCTGCACCGTGCTTTATCACTGTGTACTGAGATTCCAGTAAACTGCATCGCGCTGTATCCGTGTCCTGAGACTCCAGTAACCTGCACAGTGTTGTATCCATGTCCTGAGTTTCCAGTAACCTGCACCGTGCTGTACCCGTGTCCTGAGACTCCAGTAACCTGCACCGTGTTGTATCCGTGTCCTGAGACTCCAGTAACTTGCACCATGCTGTATCTACGTCCTGAGACTCCAGTAAACTGCACCATGCTGTATCCGTGTCCAGAGAATCCATAAACCAGCACCGTGCTGTATCCGTGTCCTGAGACTCCAGAAACCTTCACTATGCTGTATCCGTGTCCTGAGAATGGAGTAATCTGCAACATGCTGTATCCGTGTTCTGAGACGCCAGTAACCTGCACTGTGCTGTATCCGTGCCCTGAGCCTCCAGTCACCTACACTGTGCTGTATCCCTGTCCTGAGACACCAATAACCTGCACCGTGCTGTATCCTGGCCCCGAGACTCCATAAACCTGCACCGTGCTGTATCGGTGTCCTGAGACTCCATAAACCTGCACCATGCTGTATCCCTGTCCTGAGAATCCAGTAACCTGCACCGTGCTGTACCCGTGTCCTGAGACTTCAGTAACCTGCACCGTGCTGTACCCATGTTTGCAACTCCAGAAACTTGCACCATGCTGTATCCGTGTCCTGAGACTCCAGTAACCTGCACCGTGCTGTACCCGTGTCCTGAGACTCTAGTAACGTGCACCGTGCTGTATCCGTGTCCTGAGACTCCAGTAACCTGCGCCGTGCTGTATCTACGTCCTGAGATTCCAGTAACCTGCACTGTGCTGTATCCGTGTCCTGAGACTCCAGTAACCTGCACTGTGCTGTATCCGTGTCCTGTGACTCCAGTAACCTGCACCGTGCTGTATCAGGGTCCTGAGAATCCAGTAATCTACACCGTGCTGTATCCGTGTCCAGAGACTCCAGTAACATGCACCGTGCTGTATCCGTGTCCTGTGACTCCAGTAACCTGCACCGTGCTGTATCTGTGTGCTGAATCTCCAGCTAACTGCACCGTGCTGTACCCGTGTCCTGAGTCTCCAGTAACCTGCACCGTGCTGTATCCGTGTCCTGAGAATGCAGTAACCTACACCATGCTGTATCCGTGTCCTGAGAGTCCGGTAAACTGCACCGTGCTGTATCCGTGTCCTGAGTCTCTAGTAACCTGCACCATCCTGTATCTGTGTTCTGAGACTCCTGTAACCTGCACTGTGCTGTATCCGTGTTCAGAGACTGCAGTAACCTGAACTGTGCTGTATCTGTGTCCTGTGACTCCAGTAACCTGCACCGTGCTGTAACTGTGTCCTGAGTCGCCAGTAACCTGCACTGTGCTGTATCACTTTGTGTCCTGAGACTCCAGTAACATGCGCCGTGCTGTATCCCTGTGCAGAGATTCCATTAACCTGCACCATGCTGTATCCGTGTCCTGAGACTCCAGTCATCTGAACCGTGCTGTATCCGTGCAGAGACTCCAGTAACCTGCACCATGCTGTATCTGTGTCCTGAGAATCCAGTAACGTGCACCGTACCATGTCCGTGTCCTGAGATTCCAGTAATCTGCACCGTGCTGTATCTGTGTCCTGAGACTCCAGTAACCTGCACCGTGCTGTATTTGAGTCCTGAGACTCCAGTACCCTGCACCGTGCTGTATCACTCTGGTCCTGAGGCTCCAGTAAACATCACCATGCTGTATCCGTGTCGTGAGATTCCAGCAACCTGCACCGTGCTGTATCCGTGTTCTGAGATTCCAGTAACCTGCACCATGCTGTATCTGTGTGCAGAGACTCCAGTAACCTGCACCATGCTGTATCTGTGTGCAGAGACTCCAGTAACCTGCACCGTGCTGTATCTGTGTGCAGAGACTCCAGTAACCTGCACCGTGCTGTATCCATGTCCTGAGACTCCAGGAACTTGCACCGTGCTGTATCATTCTGTGTCCTGAAACTCCAGTAAATTGCATCGTGCTGTATCCCTGTCCCGAGACTCCAGCAACCTGTACCGTGCTGTATCCGTGTCCGGAGACTCCAGTAACCTACACCGTGCTGTATCAGTGTCCTGAGACTCCAGTAACCTGCACTGTGCTGTATCCCTGCTCTGAGACTTCCGTAGTCTGCACCGTGCTTTATCAATCTGTGTACTGAGATTCCAGTAACCTGCACAGTGTTGTATCCGTGTCCTGAGGTTCCAGTAACCTGCACCGTGCTGTACTCATGTCCAGCGAATCCATAAACCTGCACCGTGCTGTATCCGTGTCCTGAGACTCCAGTAACCTGCACCCTGCTGTATCCGTATCCTCAGACTCCATAAACCTTCACCATGCTGTATCCCTGTCCTGAGAATCCAGTAACCTGCACCGTGCTATATCCGTGTTCTGAGACTCCAGTAACCTGCACCGTGCTATACCCGTGCTTGCGACTCCAGAAACCTGCACCATGCTGCATCCGTGTCCTGAGAATCCAGTAACCTGCACCGTGCTGTATCCGTGTCCTGAGACTCCAGTAACCTGCACTGTGCTGTATCAGGGTCCTGAGAATCCAGTAATCTACACCGTGCTGTATCCGTGTCCTGTGACTCCAGTAACCTGCACCGTGCTGTATCCGTGAGCTGAATCTCCAGTTAACTGCACCGTGCTGTATCCGTGTCCTGAGTCTCCAGTAACCTGCACCATGCTGTATCTATGTCCTGAGACTCCAGTAAACTGCACCATGCTGTATCCATGTCCAGAGAATCCATAAACCAGCACCGTGCTGTATCCGTGCCCTGAGACTCCAGAAACCTTCACTATGCTGTATCCGTGTCCTGAGAATGGAGTAATCTGCACCATGCTGTATCCGTGTTCTGAGATGCCAGTAACCTGCACTGTGCTGTATCCGTGCCCTGAGCCTCCAGTCACCTGCACTGTGCTGTATCCCTGTCCTGAGACACCAATAACCTGCACCGTGCTGTATCCTGGCCCCGAGACTCCATAAACCTGCACCGTGCTGTATCGGTGTCCTGAGACTCCATAAACGTGCACCATGCTGTATCCCTGTCCTGAGAATCCAGTAACCTGCACCGTGCTGTACCCGTGTCCTGAGACTCCAGTAACCTGCACCGTGCTGTACCCGTGTTTGCAACTCCAGAAACCTGCACCATGCTGTATCCGTGTCCTGAGACTCCAGTAACCTGCACCGTGCTGTACCCGTGTCCTGAGACTCTAGTAACGTGCACCGTGCTGTATCCGTGTCCTGAGACTCCAGTAACCTGCACCGTGCTGTATCTACGTCCTGAGAATCCAGTAACCTGCACCGTGCTGTATCCGTATCCTGAGGCTCCAGTAACCTGCACTGTGCTGTATCCGTGTCCTGTGACTCCAGTAACCTGCACCGTGCTGTATCAGGGTCCTGAGAATCCAGTAATCTACACCGTGCTGTATCCGTGTCCAGAGACTCCAGTATCCTGCACCGTGCTGTATCCGTTTCCTGAATCTCCGGTAACCTGCACCGTGCTGTATCCGTGACCTGAGACCCTAGTAACCTGCACCGTGCTGTATCCGTGCCTGAGACTC
Organism: Somniosus microcephalus; assembly: GCF_052327205.1. Lineage (NCBI taxonomy): Eukaryota > Metazoa > Chordata > Chondrichthyes > Squaliformes > Somniosidae > Somniosus > Somniosus microcephalus. The sequence goes on along the minus strand of NC_140993.1, from coordinate 203,262,651 downwards.
CAGTAACCTGCACCATGCTGTATCTACGTCCTGAGATTCCAGTAACCTGCACCGTGCTGTATCTGTGTCCTGAGAATCCAGTAATCTGCACCGTGCTGTATCTGCGTTCTGAGACTCCAGTAACCTGCACTGTGCTGTATCCGTGTCCTAAGACTCCAGTAACCTGCACTGTGTTGTATCCGTGCCCTGAGAATCCAGTAACCTGCACCGTGCTGTATACGTGTCCAGAGACTCCAGCAACCTACACCGTGCTGTATCCGTGTCCTGAGACTCCATAAACCTGCACCATCCTGTGTCCGTGTCCTGAGAATCCAGTAACCTGCACCGTGCTGTATCCCTGCTCTGAGACTTCCGTAGTCTGCACCGTGCTTTATCACTCTGTGTACTGAGATTCCAGTAAACTGCATCGCGCTGTATCCGTGTCCTGAGACTCCAGTAACCTGCAAAGTGTTGTATCCGTGTCCTGAGGTTCCAATAACCTGCACCATGCTGTACCCGTGTCCTGAGACTCCAGTAACCTGCACCGTGCTGTATCCGTGTCCTGAGACTCCAGTAACCTGCACCGTGCTGTACCCGTGTCCTGAGACTCCAGTAACCTGCACCGTGCTGTATCCGTGTCCTGAGACTCCAGTAACCTGCACCGTGTTGTATCCGTGTCCTGAGACTCCAGTAACTTGCACCATGCTGTATCTACGTCCTGAGACTCCAGTAAACTGCACCATGCTGTATCCGTGTCCAGAGAATCCATAAACCTGCACCGTGTTGTATCCGTGTCCTGAGACTCCAGTAACTTGCACCATGCTGTATCTACGTCCTGAGACTCCAGTAAACTGCAACATGCTGTATCCGTGTCCAGAGAATCCATAAACCTGCACCATGCTGTATCCATGTCCTGAGACTCCAGTAACCTGCACCATGCTGTATCTGTGTCCTGAGACTCCAGTAACCTGCACCGTGCTGTATCCCTGTCCTGAGACTCCACTAACCTGCACCGTGCTGTATCAGTGTCCTGAGACTCCAGTAACCTGCACCGTGCTGTATCCGTGTCCTCAGACTCCAGTAACCTGCACCGTGCTGTATCCGTATGCTGAATCTCCAATTAACTGCACCGTGCTGTATCCGTGTCCTGAGTCTCCAGTAACCTGCACCGTGCTGTATCCGTGTCCTGAGACTCCAGTATCCTGCACCGTGCTGTATCCCTTTCCTGAATCTCCGGTAACCTGCACCGTGCTGTCTCCGTGACCTGAGACCCTAGTAACCTGCACCATGCTGTATCCGTGTCCTGAGACTCCAGTAACCTGCACCATGCTGTATCTATGTCCTGAGATTCCAGTAACCTGCACCGTGCTCTATCTGTGTCCTGAGAATCCAGTAACCTGCACCGTGCTGTATCCGCGTTCTGAGACTCCAGTAACCTGCACTGTGCTGTATCCGTGTCCTAAGACTCCAGTAACCTGCACTGTGCTGTATCCGTGTCCTGAGAATCCAGTAACCTGCACCGTGCTGTATACGTGTCCAGAGACTCCAGTAACCTAGACCGTGCTGTATCCGTGTCCTGAGACTCCATAAACCTGCACCATCCTGTGTCCGTGTCCTGAGAATCCAGTAACCTGCACCGTGCTGTATCCCTGCTCTGAGACTTCTGTAGTCTGCACCGTGCTTTATCACTCTGTGTACTGAGATTCCAGTAAACTGCATCGCGCTGTATCCGTGTCCTGAGACTCCAGTAACCTGCACCGTGCTGTACCCATGTCCTGAGACTCCAGTAACCTGCATCGTGTTGTATCCGTGTCCTGAGACTCCAGTAAACTGCACCATGCTGTATCCGTGTCCAGAGAATCCATAAACCAGCACCGTGCTGTATCCGTGTCCTGAGACTCCAGAAACCTTCACTATGCTGTATCCGTGTCCTGAGAATGGAAAAATCTGCACCATGCTGTATCCGTGTTCTGAGACGCCAGTAACCTGCACTGTGCTGTATCCGTGCCCTGAGCCTCCAGTCACCTGCACTGTGCTGTATCCCTGTCCTGAGACACCAATAACCTGCACCGTGCTGTATCCTGGCCCCGAGACTCCATAAACCTGCACCGTGCTGTATCGGTGTCCTGAGACTCCATAAACCTGCACCGTGCTGTACCCGTGTCCTGAGACTCCAGTAACCTGCACCGTGCTGTACCCGTGTTTGCAACTCCAGAAACCTGCACCATGCTGTATCCGTGTCCTGAGACTCCAGTAACCTGCACCGTGCTGTACCCGTGTCCTGAGACTCTAGTAACGTGCACCGTGCTGTATCCGTGTCCTGAGACTCCAGTAACCTGCACCGTGCTGTATCTACGTCCTGAGATTCCAGTAACCTGCACCGTGCTGTATCCCTGTCCTGAGAATCCAGTAACCTGCACCGTCCTGTATCTGTGTTCTGAGACTCCAGTAGCCTGCACTGTGCTGTATCCGTGTCCTGAGACTCCAGTAACCTGCACTGTGCTGTATCCGTGTCCTGTGACTCCAGTAACCTGCACCGTGCTGTATCAGGGTCCTGAGAATCCAGTAATCTGCACCGTGCTGTATCCGTGTCCAGAGACTCCAGTAACATGCACCGTGCTGTATCCGTGTCCTGTGATTCCAGTAACCTGCACCGTGCTGTATCTGTGTGCTGAATCTCCAGTTAACTGCACCGTGCTGTACCCGTGTCCTGAGTCTCCAGTAACCTGCACCGTGCTGTATCCGTGTCCTGAGAATGCAGTAACCTACACCATGCTGTATCCGTGTCCTGAGAGTCCGGTAAACTGCACCGTGCTGTATCCGTGTCCTGAGTCTCTAGTAACCTGCACCATCCTGTATCTGTGTTCTGAGACTCCTGTAACCTGCACTGTGCTGTATCCGTGTTCAGAGACTGCAGTAACCTGAACTGTGCTGTATCTGTGTCCTGTGACTCCAGTAACCTGCACCGTGCTGTAACTGTGTCCTGAGTCGCCAGTAACCTGCACTGTGCTGTATCACTCTGTGTCCTGAGACTCCAGTAACATGCGCCGTGCTGTATCCCTGTGCAGAGATTCCATTAACCTGCACCATGCTGTATCCGTGTCCTGAGACTCCAGTCATCTGAACCGTGCTGTATCCGTGCAGAGACTCCAGTAACCTGCACCATGCTGTATCTGTGTCCTGAGAATCCAGTAACGTGCACCGTACCATGTCCGTGTCCTGAGATTCCAGTAATCTGCACCGTGCTGTATCTGTGTCCTGAGACTCCAGTAACCTGCACCGTGCTGTATTTGAGTCCTGAGACTCCAGTACCCTGCACCGTGCTGTATCACTCTGGTCCTGAGGCTCCAGTAAACATCACCATGCTGTATCCGTGTCGTGAGACTCCAGCAACCTGCACCGTGCTGTATCCGTGTTCTGAGATTCCAGTAACCTGCACCATGCTGTATCTGTGTGCAGAGACTCCAGTAACCTGCACCATGCTGTATCTGTGTGCAGAGACTCCAGTAACCTGCACCATGCTGTATCTGTGTGCAGAGACTCCAGTAACCTGCACCGTGCTGTATCTGTGTGCAGAGACTCCAGTAACCTGCACCGTGCTGTATCCATGTCCTGAGACTCCAGGAACTTGCACCGTGCTGTATCATTCTGTGTCCTGAAACTCCAGTAAATTGCATCGTGCTGTATCCCTGTCCCGAGACTCCAGCAACCTGTACCGTGCTGTATCCGTGTCCGGAGACTCCAGTAACCTACACCGTGCTGTATCAGTGTCCTGAGACTCCAGTAACCTGCACCATCCTGTGTCCGTCTCCTGAGAATCCAGTAACCTGCACTGTGCTGTATCCCTGCTCTGAGACTTCCGTAGTCTGCACCGTGCTTTATCAATCTGTGTACTGAGATTCCAGTAACCTGCACAGTGTTGTATCCGTGTCCTGAGGTTCCAGTAACCTGCACCGTGCTGTACTCGTGTCCAGAGAATCCATAAACCTGCACCGTGCTGTAACCGTGTCCTGAGACTCCAGTAACTTGCACGATGCTGTATCCGTGACCTGAGACACCAGTAACCTGCACCGTGCTGTATCCGTGTTTGAGACTCCAGAAACCTGCACCATGTTTATCCGTGTCCTGAGACTCCAGTAACCTGCACCGTGCTGTATCCGTGTTTGAGACTCCAGAAACCTGCACCATGTTTATCCGTGTCCTGAGACTCCAGTAACCTGCACCGTGCTGTATCCCTGTCCTGAGACTCCATGATGTGCCTCAATAGATCCGAGACTCAATGTTAGCGGAACAAAACAAGGCTTTTTTTAACTTAGAAGGTAACACACAGTGGAGAGGTGTCTTCCATCCAGACGTCTGCAGTACTGGATGTGAGGCATGCTGAGCCTGCTTACATAGGGGCCAGGTATGGGCGGAGCCCTACACACAATACAATACAAGGTGAGGAAACGGAAATGAGGTAAGGGAAATGAAACTGAAACGAAACCACAGTCACAGGCACAATCACACAGAATACAGATGAGTGATGAATGGCATATTTCATCACACTCCAGTAACCTGCACCGTGCAGTATCCGTGTCCTGAGACTCCAGTAACCTGCACCTTGTTGTATCCGTGTCCTGAGACTCCAGTAACTTGCACCATGCTGTATCTACGTCCTGAGACTCCAGTAAACTGCACCATGCTGTATCCGTGTCCAGAGAATCTGTAAACCTGCACCCTGCTGTATCCGTGTCCTGAGAATCCAGTAATCTGCACCATGCTGTATCCGTATTCTGAAACACCAGTATCCTGCACTGTGCTGTAACCGTGTTCTGAGATGCCTGTAACCTGCACTGTGCTGTATCCGTGTCCTGAACCTCCAGTCACCTGCACTGTGCTGTATCCCTGTCCTGAGACACCAATGACCTGCACCGTGCTGTATCCCGGCCCTGAGACCCCATAAACCTGCACCGTGCTGTATCGGTGTCCTGAGACTCCATAAACCTGCACCATGCTGTATCCATGTTCTGAGACTCCAGTAACCTGCACCGTGCTGTACCCGTGTTTGAGACTCCAGAAACCTGCACCATGCTGCATCGGTGTCCTGAGAATCCAGTAACCTGCACCGTGCTATATCCGTGTTCTGAGACTCCAGTAACCTGCACCGTGCTGTACCCGTGTTTGAGACTCCAGAAACCTGCACCATGCTGCATCCGTGTCCTGAGACTCCAGTAACCTGTCCCGTGCTGTACCCGTGTCCTGAGACTCTAGTAACGTGCGCCGTGCTGTATCCGTGTCCTGAGACTCCAGTAACCTGCACTGTGCTGTATCCGTGTCCTGACAATGCAGTAACCTGCACCATCCTGTATCCGTGTCCAGAGACTCCAGTGACCTGAACTGTGCTGTATCTGTGACCTGAGACTCCAGTAACCTGCACTGTGCTGTATCCGTGTCCTGACACTCTAGTAACCTGCACCGTGCTGTATCTGTGTCCTGAGTCGCCAGTAACCTGCACTGTGCTGTATCACTCTGTGTTCTGAGACTCCAGTAACATGCGCCATGCTGTATCCCTGTGCAGAGATTCCATTAACCTGCACCATGCTGTATCCGTGTCCTGAGACTCCAGTCATCTGCACCGTGCTGTATCCGTGCAGAGACTCCAGTAACCTGCACCATGCTGTATCTGTTTCCTGAGTTGCCAGTAACCTGCACTGTGCTGTATCACTCTGTGTTCTGAGGCTCCAGTAACACGCGCCGTGCTGTATCCCTGTGCAGAGATTCCATTAACCTGCACCATGCTGTATCCGTGTGCTGAGACTCCAGTAATCTGCACCGTGCTGTATCCGTCTCCTGAGACTCCATGAACCTGCACCATGCTGTATCCATTTCCTGAGAATCCACTAAACTGCACCGTGCTGTATCTGTGTTCTGAGACGCCAGTAACCTGCACTGTGCTGTATCCGTGTTCTGAGATGCCAGTAACCTGCACCGTGCTGTATCCTTGTTCAGAGACTCCAGTAACCTGCACCGTGCTGTATACATGTCCTGGGACTCCAGTAATCTGCACCGTGCTGTATCCGTGACCTGAGACTCCAGTAACCTGCACCGTGCTGTATCCGTGTCCTGAGACTCCAGTAACTTGCACGATGCTGTATCCGTGACCTGAGACACCAGTAACCTGCACCGTGCTGTATCCGTGTTTGAGACTCCAGAAACCTGCACCATGTTTATCCGTGTCCTGAGACTCCAGTAACCTGCACCGTGCTGTATCCCTGTCCTGAGACTCCATGATGTGCCTCAATAGATCCGAGACTCAATGTTAGCGGAACAAAACAAGGCTTTTTTTAACTTAGAAGGTAACACACAGTGGAGAGGTGTCTTCCATCCAGAGGTCTGCAGTACTGGATGTGAGGCATGCTGAGCCTGCTTACATAGGGGCCAGGTATGGGCGGAGCCCTACACACAATACAATACAAGGTGAGGAAACGGAAATGAGGTAAGGGAAATGAAACTGAAACGAAACCACAGTCACAGGCACAATCACACAGAATACAGATGAGTGATGAATGGCATATTTCATCACACTCCAGTAACCTGCACCGTGCAGTATCCGTGTCCTGAGACTCCAGTAACCTGCACCTTGTTGTATCCGTGTCCTGAGACTCCAGTAACTTGCACCATGCTGTATCTACGTCCTGAGACTCCAGTAAACTGCACCATGCTGTATCCGTGCCCAGAGAATCTGTAAACCTGCACCATGCTGTATCCGTGTCCTGAGAATCCAGTAACCTGCACCCTGCTGTATCCGTGTCCTGAGAATCCAGTAATCTGCACCATGCTGTATCCGTATTCTGAAACACCAGTATCCTGCACTGTGCTGTAACCGTGTTCTGAGATGCCTGTAACCTGCACTGTGCTGTATCCGTGTCCTGAACCTCCAGTCACCTGCACTGTGCTGTATCCCTGTCCTGAGACACCAATGACCTGCACCGTGCTGTATCCCGGCCCTGAGACCCCATAAACCTGCACCGTGCTGTATCGGTGTCCTGAGACTCCATAAACCTGCACCGTGCTATATCCGTGTTCTGAGACTCCAGTAACCTGCACCGTGCTGTACCCGTGTTTGAGACTCTAGAAACCTGCACCATGCTGCATCCGTGTCCTGAGACTCCAGTAACCTGTCCCGTGCTGTACCCGTGTCCTGAGACTCTAGTAACATGCACCGTGCTGTATCCGTGTCCTGAGACTCCAGTAACCTGCACCGTGCTGTATCCGTGTCCTGAGACTCCATAAACCTGCACCAGCCTGTGTCCGTGTCCTGAGAATCCAGTAACCTGCACCGTGCTGTACCCTGCTCTGAGACTTCTGTAGTCTGCACCGTGCTTTATCACTCTGTGTGCTGAGATTCCAGTAAACTGCATCGCGCTGTATCCGTGTCCTGTGGCTCCAGTAACCTGCACCGTGCTGTATCCGTGTCCTGAGACTCCAGTAACCTCCACCGTGCTGTATCCGTGTGCTGAATCTCCAATAACCTGCACCATGCTGTTTCCGTGTACTGAGTCTCCAGTAACCTGCACCGTGCTGTATCCGTGTGCTGAATCTCCAGTTAACTGCACCGTGCTGTATCCGTGTCCTGAGTCTGCAGTAACCTGCACCGTGCTGTATCCGTGTCCTGAGTCTCCAGTAACCTGCACCGTGCTGTATCTATGTCCTGAGACTCAATTAGCCTGCACCATGCTGTATCTATGTCCTGAGACTCCAGTAACCTGCAGCATGCTGCATCTACATCCTGTGATTCCAGTAACCTGCACCGTGCTGTATCCGTGTTCTGAGACTCCAATAACCTGCACTGTGCTGGATCCGTGTCCTGACACTCCAGTAACCTGCACCGTGCTGTATCTGTGTCCTGAGTCGCCAGTAACCTGCACTGTGCTGTATCTGTGACCTGAGACTCCAGTAACATGCACCGTGCTGTATCCCTGTGCAGAGATTCCATTAACCTGCACCATGCTGTATCCGTGTCCTGAGACTCCAGTAATCTGCACCGTGCTGTATCCGTCTCCTGAGACTCCATAAACCTGCACCATGCTGTATCCATTTCCTGAGAATCCAATAAACTGCACCGTGCTGTGTCCGTGTTCTGAGACGCCAGTAACCTTCACTGTGCTGTATCCGTGTTCTGAGATGCCAGTAACCTGCACCGTGCTGTATCCGTGTTCTGAGATGCCAGTAACCTTCACTGTGCTGTATCCGTGTTCTGAGATGCCAGTAACCTGCACCGTGCTGTATCCATGTTCAGAGACTCCAGTAACCTTCACTGTGCTGTATCCGTGTTCTGAGATGCCAGTAACCTGCACCGTGCTGTATCCGTGTTCTGAGACGCCAGTAACTTTCACTGTGCTGTATCCGTGTCCTGAGACACCAGTAACCTGCACCGTGCTGTATCCGTGTTTGAGACTCCAGAAACCTGCACCATGCTTATCCGTGTCCTGAGACTCCAGTAACCTGCACCGTGCTGTATCTGTGTCCTGAGACTCCAGTAACCTGCACCATGCTGTATCCTTGTCCTGAGACTCCAGTAAACTGCACCGTGCTGTATCCGTGTCCTGAGACTCCAGTAACCTGCACCGTGCAGTATCCGTGTCCTGAGACTCCAGTAACCTGCACCGTGTTGTATCCGTGTCCTGAGACTCCAGTAACCTGCACCGTGCTGTATCCGTGTTTGAGACTCCAGTAACCTGCACCATGCTGTATCCGTGTCCTGAGACTCCAGTAACCTGCACCATGCTGTATCCGTGTCCTGAGACTCCAGTAACCTGCACTGTGTTGTATCCATGTCCTGAGACTCCAGTAACCTGCACCTTGCTGTATCCGTGTCCAGAGAATCCATAAACCTGCACCATGCTGTATCTGAGTCCTGAGACTCCAGTAACCTGCACCGTGCTGTACCCGTGTTTGCAACTCCAGAAACCTGCACCATGCTGTATCCGTGTCCTGAGACTCCAGTAACCTGCACCGTGCTGTACCCGTGTCCTGAGACTCTAGTAACGTGCATGTGGTAAACCACTGTATTGTATATTGCCACCTCTGGGTGGCGCTGTGTATGGAGGCATGCCTCAGCTGACTCCACCCACCACTGTGTGGGTTTCGTTCAGACTTGTTCAGTCACTCACGAAGAAGCATGGTCTCTTCTTAGCTAATAAAAGCCTTATTCATCTCTTCTTTCGACTCATCATCTCTTCTTCGACTCATCACCTTTTATGAAGTAATTGATAAGCGTATCAATTTTATTAGCTAAAAGTTAAATGGCGACACCTGAGGAGCAACAACAGCAACGGATACAGCAGACATTGCTGAGAGCCCTCAGACCACCACGCCTGGACCTCGACCCTCAAGATGTGGGTGCATCAGCCAAGTTTGAACACTGGCTGAGCTGCTTTGAATCCTTCCTCGCAATCTCACAGGTTACAGAGGAGGATCACAAACTGAAAGTTTTGACCGCCCAGGTGAGCCATCAAGTATATATGCTAATCCGGGACTCTAATACGTACGTGGCGGCCCTCGAGCTACTAAAAGGGCAATATACGCGCCCAGTGAACACAATTTACGCCCGACACCTCTTGGGATCCCGCAGGCAGCAACCGGGAGAATCGGTAGGGGCATTTGCACGGGCGCTACTGGCACTCTGCAGAGACTGCGATTGTAAAGCGGTAACGGCTGTGGAGCACGCGCAGGGACTCGCCTGTGATGCCTTCGTCAGGGGCCTCCAGTCAGACCACACCCGGCAGAGACTGCTAGAAAGCAAGGAACCCGACCTGAAGACGGCCATTGCCCTTGCGCTCTCGTTAGAGGAGGCCCACCGAAACCTCGAGGCATACCCCCGTAACGGCGCCGAGACATGGCAATCGAAACCGTGGGACACGGGACCGCCGCCCCCGGCACCAACCGCTGCAGCGACCCAACCGAGACAGCAGCCTCCGGTAAGAACTGCTTCGATGCCCAGTAACCAGGCCCAAAAATGCTATTTCTGTGGCCAGTTAAAACATCCCAGAGCGCACTGCCCAGCTAAGACAGCTACCTGCTCGGGCTGCGGAAAGAAAGGCCATTACGCTAACGCCTGCAAGGGGAAGCCAGCCAGCAGCGCAGCGTGCGGGCCGTGGGAGCAGCCATCTTATCCGCCATTTTGTGTACCCCCGGCCGCATGGCATCCGCCGCCATCGTATCCAACGCACTCAACCGCCATTTCGTCACCGGAACCGACCACCGTCTCGGCGGATGACTATAGTGACTCACTAAGCCACATACTGGCCTCCGTGACGCTGGATCAAGGCCACCCTCACCATCTATCCAGCTCCATGATGGATATCGCGGTAAACGGCCGCGCCACCAGTTGCCTGATCGACAGCGGGAGCACAGAGAGTTTCGTCCACCCCGACACGGTACGTAGCCACTCCCTCACGATTCTGCCAACGCACCATCGCATTTCTATGGCGTCCAAGTCCCAGTCAATGGACATCAGCGGCTACTGTGTGGTGACCCTGTCAGTAGGGGGCACTGAATATCAAAAATTTAAACTGCTAGTCCTGCCCCGTCTTTGCGCTGCCGTCCTGCTAGGGTTGGATTTTCAGTGCCACCTTAAGAGTGTCACACTAGCATACGGTGGACCCCTCCCCCCACTCACAGTCTGCAACCAACAACTTTTAAATCGCCCGCTGCAAACCACCTGCAGCCTTTCCACATTAAAAGTCCCCCCCCTCCCCTGTTCGCTAACCTCACCCGCGACTGTAAACCCATCGCTACCAAAAGCAGGCGGTACAGTGCCGGGGACAGAGCTTTTATCAGCTCTGAGGTGGAGCGGCTCTTGAAGGAGGGCATTATCGAAGGTAGCACTAGCCCCTGGCGAGCCCAGGTTGTAGTCGTTAAAACCACTGCAAAACGCCGCATGGTAATCGACTACAGCCAAACCATAAACCGGTACACCCAGCTGGACGCGTACCCCCTCCCTCGCATATCTGATATGGTCAATCAGATTGCGCAATACAAAGTATTCTCCACCATCGACCTTAAGTCAGCGTACCACCAGCTGCCCATCCGCCATGAGGACCGCCAGTATACTGCCTTCGAGGCAAACGGCCGCCTCTACCACTTCACAGAATCACAGAAATCACAGAAACCCCACAGTGCAGATAGAGGCCATTTCGGCCCATCGAGCCTGCACCGACACATATCCCACCCGATCCCCGTAACCCCACGTATTTAATCCCCCTAACACTAAGGGTCAATTTATCATAGCCAATCAACCTAACCCGCACATCTTTGGACTGTGGGAGGAAACCGGAGCACCCGGAGGAAACCCACGCAAACACGGGGAGAATGTGCAAACTCCACACAGACAGTCACCCGAGGCCGGATTCGAACCCGGGTCCCTGGCGCTGTGAGGCAACAGTGCTAACCACTATGCCACCGTGCTTGCCTTAGGGTCCCCTTCGGCGTCACCAACGGGGTTTCGGTCTTCCAAAGGGAGATGGACCGAATGGTTGACCAGAACGCGCTGCGGGCAACCTTCCCCTATTTGGATAACGTCACCATCTGCGGCCACGACCAGCAGGACCACGATGTTAATCTAGCAAATTTCCTCCGTACGGCCCAACGGCTGAACCTAACGTACAATAAGGAAAAATGTATGTTTCACACCAAGCGCCTGGCCATCCTCGGCTGCGTGGTGGAGAACGGAGTCATCGGGCCCGACCCCGACAGAATGCGCCCCCTAATGGAGCTACCCCTTCCCCACTGCCAAAAAGCACTGAAGAGATGCCTGGGGTTTTTCTCCTACTACGCCCAGTGGGTGCCCCTCTATGCAGACAAAGCCAGGCCCCTCATCAAAGCCACCTCCTTCCCCCTGACACCAGAGGCGTGTGCAGCCTTCACTCTTATCAAGAACGATATCGCGAAGGCCGCAATGCACGCGGTGGATGAGTCCATCCCCTTCCAAGTGGAGAGCGATGCCTCCGACTTCGCCCTAGCCGCGACCCTTAACCAGGCGGGCAGACCCGTGGCCTTTTTCTCAAGGACCCTCCAGGGCCCCGAGACGAGACACTCCTCCGTCGAAAAGGAGGCCCAGGCTATTGTAGAAGCGGTGCGTCACTGGAGGCATTACCTGGCCGGGAAACGATTTACCCTGCTCACTGACCAGCGTTCAGTAGCTTTTATGTTTAATAATAAGCAGAGGGGTAAAATCAAGAACGACAAGATCTTGAGGTGGAGAATCGAACTCTCCACCTACAATTATGATATCTTGTATCGGCCAGGGAAACTCAATGAGCCCCCAGATGCCCTATCACGTGGTACATGCGCCAACGCGCAGAGTGATAGGCTGCAGTCCCTCCACAATGACCTCTGCCACCCGGGGGTCACCAGGTTTTTCCATTTTATCAAATCCCGTAACCTGCCCTACTCCATCGAGGAGGTCAGGACCATGACCAAGAGCTGCCAAATCTGCGCCGAGTGCAAACCGCACTTCTATAGGCCGGACAGAGCAAGCCTGATCAAGGCCACCCGCCCCTTCGAACGCCTGAGCGTCGATTTTAAAGGGCCCCTCCCCTCCGCTGACCGCAATGTGTACTTCCTCAACATAGTTGATGAGTACTCCCGTTTCCCCTTTGCCATCCCTTGCCCAGACATGACCAGTACCACGGTCATCAAGTGTCTGAATGACATCTTCGCTCTGTTCGGGTTCCCCAGCTATATACATAGCGACAGGGGCTCATCGTTCATGAGCGACGAACTTCGGCAGTACCTGCTAACAAGAGGTATCGCCACGAGCAGGACCACCAGTTACAACCCCCGGGGGAACGGCCAGGTGGAAAGGGAGAACGCGACGGTTTGGAAGGCAGTCCTCTTAGCACTAAAATCTAAGGGCCTTCCGACCTCCCGCTGGCAGGAGGTCCTCCCTGCAGCGCTTCACTCCATTCGGTCACTGCTTTGTACTGCCACTAATGCGACCCCTCATGAGAAAATGTTCGTTTTCCCCCGGAAGTCTACATCGGGAACCTCGCTACCGGCATGGTTGACTTCTCCTGGGCCCGTCCTACTGCGGAGGCACGTGAGGACGCATAAAACGGACCCCCTGGTCGAGCGGGTGCACCTCCTACACGCCAACCCCCAGTATGCCTGGGTGACATACCCAGACGGGCGGGAGGACACGGTCTCCATACGAGATCTCGCACCCTCGGGTACCCCTGAATTACCACCGTTATCCCCCTTACCACCGTTATCCCCCTTACCACTGTTATCCCCCACCACCCCTCCCAACCCAACCCCTGCAGACGGCATGCCAAAGCCCCAGGAATCTTCGCCAACCACCCAGACACCAGACCCGACGTCGGATGCTGCAACACCACCGCCGCCACCACGACGATCAGGACGTCAGACAAGGCCTCCTGATAGACTTAACTTGTAGTACCCTTCACCCCGCCGGACTTCACATTAAACAAGGGGTGAATGTGGTAAACCACTGTATTGTATATTGCCACCTCTGGGTGGCGCTGTGTATGGAGGCATGCCTCAGCTGACTCCACCCACCACTGTGTGGGTTTCGTTCAGACTTGTTCAGTCACTCACGAAGAAGCATGGTCTCTTCTTAGCTAATAAAAGCCTTATTCATCTCTTCTTTCGACTCATCATCTCTTCTTCGACTCATCACCTTTTATGAAGTAATTGATAAGCGTATCAGTGCACCATGCTGTATCCGTGTCCTGAGACTCCAGTAACCTGCACCGTGCTGTATCTACGTCCTGAGATTCCAGTAACCTGCACCGTGCTGTATCCCTGTCCTGAGAATCCAGTAACCTGCACCGTCCTGTATCTGTGTTCTGAGACTCCAGTAGCCTGCACTGTGCTGTATCCGTGTCCTGAGACTCCAGTAACCTGCACTGTGCTGTATCCGTGTCCTGTGACTCCAGTAACCTGCACCGTGCTGTGTCAGGGTCCTGAGAATCCAGTAATCTACACCGTGCTGTATCCGTGTCCAGAGACTCCAGTAACATGCACCGTGCTGTATCTGTGTCCTGTGACTCCAGTAACCTGCACCGTGTTGTATCTGTGTGCTGAATCTCCAGTTAACTGCACCGTGCTGTATCCGTGTCCTGAGTCTCCAGTAACCTGCACCGTGCTGTATCCGTGTCCTGAGAATGCAGTAACCTACACCATGCTGTATCCCTGTCCTGAGAGTCCGGTAAACTGTACCGTGCTGTATCCGTGTCCTGAGTCTCTAGTAACCTGCACCGTCCTGTATCTGTGTTCTGAGACTCCAGTAACCTGCACTGTGCTGTATCCGTGTTCAGAGACTCCAGTAACCTGAACTGTGCTGTATCTGTGTCCTGTGACTCCAGTAACCTGCACCGTGCTGTAACTGTGTCCTGAGTCTCCAGTAACCTGCACCGTGCTGTATCCGTGTCCTGAGACTCCAGTATCCTGCACCGTGCTGTATCCCTTTCCTGAATCTCCGGTAACCTGCACCGTGCTGTCTCCGTGACCTGAGACCCTAGTAACCTGCACCATGCTGTATCCGTGTCCTGAGACTCCAGTAACCTGCACCATGCTGTATCTATGTCCTGAGATTCCAGTAACCTGCACCGTGCTCTATCTGTGTCCTGAGAATCCAGTAACCTGCACCGTGCTGTATCCGCGTTCTGAGACTCCAGTAACCTGCACTGTGCTGTATCCGTGTCCTAAGACTCCAGTAACCTGCACTGTGTTGTATCCGTGTCCTGAGAATCCAGTAACCTGCACCGTGCTGTATACGTGTCCAGAGACTCCAGTAACCTAGACCGTGCTGTATCCGTGTCCTGAGACTCCATAAACCTGCACCATCCTGTGTCCGTGTCCTGAGAATCCAGTAACCTGCACCGTGCTGTATCCCTGCTCTGAGACTTCTGTAGTCTGCACCGTGCTTTATCACTGTGTACTGAGATTCCAGTAAACTGCATCGCGCTGTATCCGTGTCCTGAGACTCCAGTAACCTGCAAAGTGTTGTATCCATGTCCTGAGTTTCCAGTAACCTGCACCGTGCTGTACCCGTGTCCTGAGACTCCAGTAACCTGCACCGTGTTGTATCCGTGTCCTGAGACTCCAGTAACTTGCACCATGCTGTATCTACGTCCTGAGACTCCAGTAAACTGCACCATGCTGTATCCGTGTCCAGAGAATCCATAAACCAGCACCGTGCTGTATCCGTGTCCTGAGACTCCAGAAACCTTCACTATGCTGTATCCGTGTCCTGAGAATGGAGTAATCTGCACCATGCTGTATCCGTGTTCTGAGACGCCAGTAACCTGCACTGTGCTGTATCCGTGCCCTGAGCCTCCAGTCACCTACACTGTGCTGTATCCCTGTCCTGAGACACCAATAACCTGCACCGTGCTGTATCCTGGCCCCGAGACTCCATAAACCTGCACCGTGCTGTATCGGTGTCCTGAGACTCCATAAACCTGCACCATGCTGTATCCCTGTCCTGAGAATCCAGTAACCTGCACCGTGCTGTACCCGTGTCCTGAGACTTCAGTAACCTGCACCGTGCTGTACCCATGTTTGCAACTCCAGAAACTTGCACCATGCTGTATCCGTGTCCTGAGACTCCAGTAACCTGCACCGTGCTGTACCCGTGTCCTGAGACTCTAGTAACGTGCACCGTGCTGTATCCGTGTCCTGAGACTCCAGTAACCTGCGCCGTGCTGTATCTACGTCCTGAGATTCCAGTAACCTGCACTGTGCTGTATCCGTGTCCTGAGACTCCAGTAACCTGCACTGTGCTGTATCCGTGTCCTGTGACTCCAGTAACCTGCACCGTGCTGTATCAGGGTCCTGAGAATCCAGTAATCTACACCGTGCTGTATCCGTGTCCAGAGACTCCAGTAACATGCACCGTGCTGTATCCGTGTCCTGTGACTCCAGTAACCTGCACCGTGCTGTATCTGTGTGCTGAATCTCCAGCTAACTGCACCGTGCTGTACCCGTGTCCTGAGTCTCCAGTAACCTGCACCGTGCTGTATCCGTGTCCTGAGAATGCAGTAACCTACACCATGCTGTATCCGTGTCCTGAGAGTCCGGTAAACTGCACCGTGCTGTATCCGTGTCCTGAGTCTCTAGTAACCTGCACCATCCTGTATCTGTGTTCTGAGACTCCTGTAACCTGCACTGTGCTGTATCCGTGTTCAGAGACTGCAGTAACCTGAACTGTGCTGTATCTGTGTCCTGTGACTCCAGTAACCTGCACCGTGCTGTAACTGTGTCCTGAGTCGCCAGTAACCTGCACTGTGCTGTATCACTCTGTGTCCTGAGACTCCAGTAACATGCGCCGTGCTGTATCCCTGTGCAGAGATTCCATTAACCTGCACCATGCTGTATCCGTGTCCTGAGACTCCAGTCATCTGAACCGTGCTGTATCCGTGCAGAGACTCCAGTAACCTGCACCATGCTGTATCTGTGTCCTGAGAATCCAGTAACGTGCACCGTACCATGTCCGTGTCCTGAGATTCCAGTAATCTGCACCGTGCTGTATCTGTGTCCTGAGACTCCAGTAACCTGCACCGTGCTGTATTTGAGTCCTGAGACTCCAGTACCCTGCACCGTGCTGTATCACTCTGGTCCTGAGGCTCCAGTAAACATCACCATGCTGTATCCGTGTCGTGAGATTCCAGCAACCTGCACCGTGCTGTATCCGTGTTCTGAGATTCCAGTAACCTGCACCATGCTGTATCTGTGTGCAGAGACTCCAGTAACCTGCACCATGCTGTATCTGTGTGCAGAGACTCCAGTAACCTGCACCGTGCTGTATCTGTGTGCAGAGACTCCAGTAACCTGCACCGTGCTGTATCCATGTCCTGAGACTCCAGGAACTTGCACCGTGCTGTATCATTCTGTGTCCTGAAACTCCAGTAAATTGCATCGTGCTGTATCCCTGTCCCGAGACTCCAGCAACCTGTACCGTGCTGTATCCGTGTCCGGAGACTCCAGTAACCTACACCGTGCTGTATCAGTGTCCTGAGACTCCAGTAACCTGCACTGTGCTGTATCCCTGCTCTGAGACTTCCGTAGTCTGCACTGTGCTTTATCAATCTGTGTACTGAGATTCCAGTAACCTGCACAGTGTTGTATCCGTGTCCTGAGGTTCCAGTAACCTGCACCGTGCTGTACTCGTGTCCAGCGAATCCATAAACCTGCACCGTGCTGTATCCGTGTCCTGAGACTCCAGTAACCTGCACCCTGCTGTATCCGTATCCTCAGACTCCATAAACCTTCACCATGCTGTATCCCTGTCCTGAGAATCCAGTAACCTGCACCGTGCTATATCCGTGTTCTGAGACTCCAGTAACCTGCACCGTGCTATACCCGTGCTTGCGACTCCAGAAACCTGCACCATGCTGCATCCGTGTCCTGAGAATCCAGTAACCTGCACCGTGCTGTATCCGTGTCCTGAGACTCCAGTAACCTGCACTGTGCTGTATCAGGGTCCTGAGAACCCAGTAATCTACACCGTGCTGTATCCGTGTCCAGAGACTCCAGTAACATGCACCGTGCTGTATCCGTGTCCTGTGACTCCAGTAACCTGCACCGTGCTGTATCCGTGAGCTGAATCTCCAGTTAACTGCACCGTGCTGTATCCGTGTCCTGAGTCTCCAGTAACCTGCACCATGCTGTATCTATGTCCTGAGACTCCAGTAAACTGCACCATGCTGTATCCATGTCCAGAGAATCCATAAACCAGCACCGTGCTGTATCCGTGTCCTGAGACTCCAGAAACCTTCACTATGCTGTATCCGTGTCCTGAGAATGGAGTAATCTGCACCATGCTGTATCCGTGTTCTGAGATGCCAGTAACCTGCACTGTGCTGTATCCGTGCCCTGAGCCTCCAGTCACCTGCACTGTGCTGTATCCCTGTCCTGAGACACCAATAACCTGCACCGTGCTGTATCCTGGCCCCGAGACTCCATAAACCTGCACCGTGCTGTATCGGTGTCCTGAGACTCCATAAACGTGCACCATGCTGCATCCCTGTCCTGAGAATCCAGTAACCTGCACCGTGCTGTACCCGTGTCCTGAGACTCCAGTAACCTGCACCGTGCTGTACCCGTGTTTGCAACTCCAGAAACCTGCACCATGCTGTATCCGTGTCCTGAGACTCCAGTAACCTGCACCGTGCTGTACCCGTGTCCTGAGACTCTAGTAACGTGCACCGTGCTGTATCCGTGTCCTGAGACTCCAGTAACCTGCACCGTGCTGTATCTACGTCCTGAGAATCCAGTAACCTGCACCGTGCTGTATCCGTATCCTGAGACTCCAGTAACCTGCACTGTGCTGTATCCGTATCCTGAGGCTCCAGTAACCTGCACTGTGCTGTATCACTCTGTGTTCTGAGACTCCAGTAACATGCGCCATGCTGTATCCCTGTGCAGAGATTCCATTAACCTGCACCATGCTGTATCCGTGTCCTGAGACTCCAGTCATCTGCACCGTGCTGTATCCGTGCAGAGACTCCAGTAACCTGCACCATGCTGTATCTGTTTCCTGAGTTGCCAGTAACCTGCACTGTGCTGTATCACTCTGTGTTCTGAGGCTCCAGTAACACGCGCCGTGCTGTATCCCTGTGCAGAGATTCCATTAACCTGCACCATGCTGTATCCGTGTGCTGAGACTCCAGTAATCTGCACCGTGCTGTATCCGTCTCCTGAGACTCCATGAACCTGCACCATGCTGTATCCATTTCCTGAGAATCCACTAAACTGCACCGTGCTGTATCTGTGTTCTGAGACGCCAGTAACCTGCACTGTGCTGTATCCGTGTTCTGAGATGCCAGTAACCTGCACCGTGCTGTATCCTTGTTCAGAGACTCCAGTAACCTGCACCGTGCTGTATACATGTCCTGGGACTCCAGTAATCTGCACCGTGCTGTATCCGTGACCTGAGACTCCAGTAACCTGCACCGTGCTGTATCCGTGTCCTGAGACTCCAGTAACTTGCACGATGCTGTATCCGTGACCTGAGACACCAGTAACCTGCACCGTGCTGTATCCGTGTTTGAGACTCCAGAAACCTGCACCATGTTTATCCGTGTCCTGAGACTCCAGTAACCTGCACCGTGCTGTATCCCTGTCCTGAGACTCCATGATGTGCCTCAATAGATCCGAGACTCAATGTTAGCGGAACAAAACAAGGCTTTTTTTAACTTAGAAGGTAACACACAGTGGAGAGGTGTCTTCCATCCAGAGGTCTGCAGTACTGGATGTGAGGCATGCTGAGCCTGCTTACATAGGGGCCAGGTATGGGCGGAGCCCTACACACAATACAATACAAGGTGAGGAAACGGAAATGAGGTAAGGGAAATGAAACTGAAACGAAACCACAGTCACAGGCACAATCACACAGAATACAGATGAGTGATGAATGGCATATTTCATCACACTCCAGTAACCTGCACCGTGCAGTATCCGTGTCCTGAGACTCCAGTAACCTGCACCTTGTTGTATCCGTGTCCTGAGACTCCAGTAACTTGCACCATGCTGTATCTACGTCCTGAGACTCCAGTAAACTGCACCATGCTGTATCCGTGCCCAGAGAATCTGTAAACCTGCACCATGCTGTATCCGTGTCCTGAGAATCCAGTAACCTGCACCCTGCTGTATCCGTGTCCTGAGAATCCAGTAATCTGCACCATGCTGTATCCGTATTCTGAAACACCAGTATCCTGCACTGTGCTGTAACCGTGTTCTGAGATGCCTGTAACCTGCACTGTGCTGTATCCGTGTCCTGAACCTCCAGTCACCTGCACTGTGCTGTATCCCTGTCCTGAGACACCAATGACCTGCACCGTGCTGTATCCCGGCCCTGAGACCCCATAAACCTGCACCGTGCTGTATCGGTGTCCTGAGACTCCATAAACCTGCACCGTGCTATATCCGTGTTCTGAGACTCCAGTAACCTGCACCGTGCTGTACCCGTGTTTGAGACTCTAGAAACCTGCACCATGCTGCATCCGTGTCCTGAGACTCCAGTAACCTGTCCCGTGCTGTACCCGTGTCCTGAGACTCTAGTAACATGCACCGTGCTGTATCCGTGTCCTGAGACTCCAGTAACCTGCACCGTGCTGTATCCGTGTCCTGAGACTCCATAAACCTGCACCAGCCTGTGTCCGTGTCCTGAGAATCCAGTAACCTGCACCGTGCTGTACCCTGCTCTGAGACTTCTGTAGTCTGCACCGTGCTTTATCACTCTGTGTGCTGAGATTCCAGTAAACTGCATCGCGCTGTATCCGTGTCCTGTGGCTCCAGTAACCTGCACCGTGCTGTATCCGTGTCCTGAGACTCCAGTAACCTGCACCGTGCTGTACCCGTGTTTGAGACTCTAGAAACCTGCACCATGCTGCATCCGTGTCCTGAGACTCCAGTAACCTGTCCCGTGCTGTACCCGTGTCCTGAGACTCTAGTAACATGCACCGTGCTGTATCCGTGTCCTGAGACTCCAGTAACCTGCACCGTGCTGTATCCGTGTCCTGAGACTCCATAAACCTGCACCAGCCTGTGTCCGTGTCCTGAGAATCCAGTAACCTGCACCGTGCTGTACCCTGCTCTGAGACTTCTGTAGTCTGCACCGTGCTTTATCACTCTGTGTGCTGAGATTCCAGTAAACTGCATCGCGCTGTATCCGTGTCCTGTGGCTCCAGTAACCTGCACCGTGCTGTATCCGTGTCCTGAGACTCCAGTAACCTCCACCGTGCTGTATCCGTGTGCTGAATCTCCAATAACCTGCACCATGCTGTTTCCGTGTACTGAGTCTCCAGTAACCTGCACCGTGCTGTATCCGTGTGCTGAATCTCCAGTTAACTGCACCGTGCTGTATCCGTGTCCTGAGTCTGCAGTAACCTGCACCGTGCTGTATCCGTGTCCTGAGTCTCCAGTAACCTGCACCGTGCTGTATCTATGTCCTGAGACTCAATTAGCCTGCACCATGCTGTATCTATGTCCTGAGACTCCAGTAACCTGCAGCATGCTGCATCTACATCCTGTGATTCCAGTAACCTGCACCGTGCTGTATCCGTGTTCTGAGACTCCAATAACCTGCACTGTGCTGGATCCGTGTCCTGACACTCCAGTAACCTGCACCGTGCTGTATCTGTGTCCTGAGTCGCCAGTAACCTGCACTGTGCTGTATCTGTGACCTGAGACTCCAGTAACATGCGCCGTGCTGTATCCCTGTGCAGAGATTCCATTAACCTGCACCATGCTGTATCCGTGTCCTGAGACTCCAGTAATCTGCACCGTGCTGTATCCGTCTCCTGAGACTCCATAAACCTGCACCATGCTGTATCCATTTCCTGAGAATCCAATAAACTGCACCGTGCTGTGTCCGTGTTCTGAGACGCCAGTAACCTTCACTGTGCTGTATCCGTGTTCTGAGATGCCAGTAACCTGCACCGTGCTGTATCCGTGTTCTGAGATGCCAGTAACCTTCACTGTGCTGTATCCGTGTTCTGAGATGCCAGTAACCTGCACCGTGCTGTATCCATGTTCAGAGACTCCAGTAACCTTCACTGTGCTGTATCCGTGTTCTGAGATGCCAGTAACCTGCACCGTGCTGTATCCGTGTTCTGAGACGCCAGTAACTTTCACTGTGCTGTATCCGTGTCCTGAGACACCAGTAACCTGCACCGTGCTGTATCCGTGTTTGAGACTCCAGAAACCTGCACCATGCTTATCCGTGTCCTGAGACTCCAGTAACCTGCACCGTGCTGTATCTGTGTCCTGAGACTCCAGTAACCTGCACCATGCTGTATCCTTGTCCTGAGACTCCAGTAAACTGCACCGTGCTGTATCCATGTCCTGAGACTCCAGTAACCTGCACCGTGCAGTATCCGTGTCCTGAGACTCCAGTAACCTGCACCGTGTTGTATCCGTGTCCTGAGACTCCAGTAACCTGCACCGTGCTGTATCCGTGTTTGAGACTCCAGTAACCTGCACCATGCTGTATCCGTGTCCTGAGACTCCAGTAACCTGCACCATGCTGTATCCGTGTCCTGAGACTCCAGTAACCTGCACTGTGTTGTATCCATGTCCTGAGACTCCAGTAACCTGCACCTTGCTGTATCCGTGTCCAGAGAATCCATAAACCTGCACCATGCTGTATCTGAGTCCTGAGACTCCAGTAACCTGCACCGTGCTGTACCCGTGTTTGCAACTCCAGAAACCTGCACCATGCTGTATCCGTGTCCTGAGACTCCAGTAACCTGCACCGTGCTGTACCCGTGTCCTGAGACTCTAGTAACGTGCATGTGGTAAACCACTGTATTGTATATTGCCACCTCTGGGTGGCGCTGTGTATGGAGGCATGCCTCAGCTGACTCCACCCACAACTGTGTGGGTTTCGTTCAGACTTGTTCAGTCACTCACGAAGAAGCATGGTCTCTTCTTAGCTAATAAAAGCCTTATTCATCTCTTCTTTCGACTCATCATCTCTTCTTCGACTCATCACCTTTTATGAAGTAATTGATAAGCGTATCAATTTTATTAGCTAAAAGTTAAATGGCGACACCTGAGGAGCAACAACAGCAACGGATACAGCAGACATTGCTGAGAGCCCTCAGACCACCACGCCTGGACCTCGACCCTCAAGATGTGGGTGCATCAGCCAAGTTTGAACACTGGCTGAGCTGCTTTGAATCCTTCCTCGCAATCTCACAGGTTACAGAGGAGGATCACAAACTGAAAATTTTGACCGCCCAGGTGAGCCATCAAGTATATATGCTAATCCGGGACTCTAATACGTACGTGGCGGCCCTCGAGCTACTAAAAGGGCAATATACGCGCCCAGTGAACACAATTTACGCCCGACACCTCTTGGGATCCCGCAGGCAGCAACCGGGAGAATCGGTAGGGGCATTTGCACGGGCGCTACTGGCACTCTGCAGAGACTGCGATTGTAAAGCGGTAACGGCTGTGGAGCACGCGCAGGGACTCGCCTGTGATGCCTTCGTCAGGGGCCTCCAGTCAGACCACACCCGGCAGAGACTGCTAGAAAGCAAGGAACCCGACCTGAAGACGGCCATTGCCCTTGCGCTCTCGTTAGAGGAGGCCCACCGAAACCTCGAGGCATACCCCCGTAACGGCGCCGAGACATGGCAATCGAAACCGTGGGACACGGGACCGCCGCCCCCGGCACCAACCGCTGCAGCGACCCAACCGAGACAGCAGCCTCCGGTAAGAACTGCTTCGATGCCCAGTAACCAGGCCCAAAAATGCTATTTCTGTGGCCAGTTAAAACATCCCAGAGCGCACTGCCCAGCTAAGACAGCTACCTGCTCGGGCTGCGGAAAGAAAGGCCATTACGCTAACGCCTGCAAGGGGAAGCCAGCCAGCAGCGCAGCGTGCGGGCCGTGGGAGCAGCCATCTTATCCGCCATTTTGTGTACCCCCGGCCGCATGGCATCCGCCGCCATCGTATCCAACGCACTCAACCGCCATTTCGTCACCGGAACCGACCACCGTCTCGGCGGATGACTATAGTGACTCACTAAGCCACATACTGGCCTCCGTGACGCTGGATCAAGGCCACCCTCACCATCTATCCAGCTCCATGATGGATATCGCGGTAAACGGCCGCGCCACCAGTTGCCTGATCGACAGCGGGAGCACAGAGAGTTTCGTCCACCCCGACACGGTACGTAGCCACTCCCTCACGATTCTGCCAACGCACCATCGCATTTCTATGGCGTCCAAGTCCCAGTCAATGGACATCAGCGGCTACTGTGTGGTGACCCTGTCAGTAGGGGGCACTGAATATCAAAAATTTAAACTGCTAGTCCTGCCCCGTCTTTGCGCTGCCGTCCTGCTAGGGTTGGATTTTCAGTGCCACCTTAAGAGTGTCACACTAGCATACGGTGGACCCCTCCCCCCACTCACAGTCTGCAACCAACAACTTTTAAATCGCCCGCTGCAAACCACCTGCAGCCTTTCCACATTAAAAGTCCCCCCCCTCCCCTGTTCGCTAACCTCACCCGCGACTGTAAACCCATCGCTACCAAAAGCAGGCGGTACAGTGCCGGGGACAGAGCTTTTATCAGCTCTGAGGTGGAGCGGCTCTTGAAGGAGGGCATTATCGAAGGTAGCACTAGCCCCTGGCGAGCCCAGGTTGTAGTCGTTAAAACCACTGCAAAACGCCGCATGGTAATCGACTACAGCCAAACCATAAACCGGTACACCCAGCTGGACGCGTACCCCCTCCCTCGCATATCTGATATGGTCAATCAGATTGCGCAATACAAAGTATTCTCCACCATCGACCTTAAGTCAGCGTACCACCAGCTGCCCATCCGCCATGAGGACCGCCAGTATACTGCCTTCGAGGCAAACGGCCGCCTCTACCACTTCCTTAGGGTCCCCTTCGGCGTCACCAACGGGGTTTCGGTCTTCCAAAGGGAGATGGACCGAATGGTTGACCAGAACGCGCTGCGGGCAACCTTCCCCTATTTGGATAACGTCACCATCTGCGGCCACGACCAGCAGGACCACGATGTTAATCTAGCAAATTTCCTCCGTACGGCCCAACGGCTGAACCTAACGTACAATAAGGAAAAATGTATGTTTCACACCAAGCGCCTGGCCATCCTCGGCTGCGTGGTGGAGAACGGAGTCATCGGGCCCGACCCCGACAGAATGCGCCCCCTAATGGAGCTACCCCTTCCCCACTGCCAAAAAGCACTGAAGAGATGCCTGGGGTTTTTCTCCTACTACGCCCAGTGGGTGCCCCTCTATGCAGACAAAGCCAGGCCCCTCATCAAAGCCACCTCCTTCCCCCTGACACCAGAGGCGTGTGCAGCCTTCACTCTTATCAAGAACGATATCGCGAAGGCCGCAATGCACGCGGTGGATGAGTCCATCCCCTTCCAAGTGGAGAGCGATGCCTCCGACTTCGCCCTAGCCGCGACCCTTAACCAGGCGGGCAGACCCGTGGCCTTTTTCTCAAGGACCCTCCAGGGCCCCGAGACGAGACACTCCTCCGTCGAAAAGGAGGCCCAGGCTATTGTAGAAGCGGTGCGTCACTGGAGGCATTACCTGGCCGGGAAACGATTTACCCTGCTCACTGACCAGCGTTCAGTAGCTTTTATGTTTAATAATAAGCAGAGGGGTAAAATCAAGAACGACAAGATCTTGAGGTGGAGAATCGAACTCTCCACCTACAATTATGATATCTTGTATCGGCCAGGGAAACTCAATGAGCCCCCAGATGCCCTATCACGTGGTACATGCGCCAACGCGCAGAGTGATAGGCTGCAGTCCCTCCACAATGACCTCTGCCACCCGGGGGTCACCAGGTTTTTCCATTTTATCAAATCCCGTAACCTGCCCTACTCCATCGAGGAGGTCAGGACCATGACCAAGAGCTGCCAAATCTGCGCCGAGTGCAAACCGCACTTCTATAGGCCGGACAGAGCAAGCCTGATCAAGGCCACCCGCCCCTTCGAACGCCTGAGCGTCGATTTTAAAGGGCCCCTCCCCTCCGCTGACCGCAATGTGTACTTCCTCAACATAGTTGATGAGTACTCCCGTTTCCCCTTTGCCATCCCTTGCCCAGACATGACCAGTACCACGGTCATCAAGTGTCTGAATGACATCTTCGCTCTGTTCGGGTTCCCCAGCTATATACATAGCGACAGGGGCTCATCGTTCATGAGCGACGAACTTCGGCAGTACCTGCTAACAAGAGGTATCGCCACGAGCAGGACCACCAGTTACAACCCCCGGGGGAACGGCCAGGTGGAAAGGGAGAACGCGACGGTTTGGAAGGCAGTCCTCTTAGCACTAAAATCTAAGGGCCTTCCGACCTCCCGCTGGCAGGAGGTCCTCCCTGCAGCGCTTCACTCCATTCGGTCACTGCTTTGTACTGCCACTAATGCGACCCCTCATGAGAAAATGTTCGTTTTCCCCCGGAAGTCTACATCGGGAACCTCGCTACCGGCATGGTTGACTTCTCCTGGGCCCGTCCTACTGCGGAGGCACGTGAGGACGCATAAAACGGACCCCCTGGTCGAGCGGGTGCACCTCCTACACGCCAACCCCCAGTATGCCTGGGTGACATACCCAGACGGGCGGGAGGACACGGTCTCCATACGAGATCTCGCACCCTCGGGTACCCCTGAATTACCACCGTTATCCCCCTTACCACCGTTATCCCCCTTACCACTGTTATCCCCCACCACCCCTCCCAACCCAACCCCTGCAGACGGCATGCCAAAGCCCCAGGAATCTTCGCCAACCACCCAGACACCAGACCCGACGTCGGATGCTGCAACACCACCGCCGCCACCACGACGATCAGGACGTCAGACAAGGCCTCCTGATAGACTTAACTTGTAGTACCCTTCACCCCGCCGGACTTCACATTAAACAAGGGGTGAATGTGGTAAACCACTGTATTGTATATTGCCACCTCTGGGTGGCGCTGTGTATGGAGGCATGCCTCAGCTGACTCCACCCACCACTGTGTGGGTTTCGTTCAGACTTGTTCAGTCACTCACGAAGAAGCATGGTCTCTTCTTAGCTAATAAAAGCCTTATTCATCTCTTCTTTCGACTCATCATCTCTTCTTCGACTCATCACCTTTTATGAAGTAATTGATAAGCGTATCAGTGCACCGTGCTGTATCCGTGTCCTGAGACTCCAGTAACCTGCACCGTGCTGTATCTACGTCCTGAGATTCCAGTAACCTGCACCGTGCTGTATCCCTGTCCTGAGAATCCAGTAACCTGCACCGTCCTGTATCTGTGTTCTGAGACTCCAGTAGCCTGCACTGTGCTGTATCCGTGTCCTGAGACTCCAGTAACCTGCACTGTGCTGTATCCGTGTCCTGTGACTCCAGTAACCTGCACCGTGCTGTGTCAGGGTCCTGAGAATCCAGTAATCTACACCGTGCTGTATCCGTGTCCAGAGACTCCAGTAACATGCACCGTGCTGTATCTGTGTCCTGTGACTCCAGTAACCTGCACCGTGTTGTATCTGTGTGCTGAATCTCCAGTTAACTGCACCGTGCTGTATCCGTGTCCTGAGTCTCCAGTAACCTGCACCGTGCTGTATCCGTGTCCTGAGAATGCAGTAACCTACACCATGCTGTATCCCTGTCCTGAGAGTCCGGTAAACTGTACCGTGCTGTATCCGTGTCCTGAGTCTCTAGTAACCTGCACCGTCCTGTATCTGTGTTCTGAGACTCCAGTAACCTGCACTGTGCTGTATCCGTGTTCAGAGACTCCAGTAACCTGAACTGTGCTGTATCTGTGTCCTGTGACTCCAGTAACCTGCACCGTGCTGTAACTGTGTCCTGAGTCTCCAGTAACCTGCACCGTGCTGTATCCGTGTCCTGAGACTCCAGTATCCTGCACCGTGCTGTATCCCTTTCCTGAATCTCCGGTAACCTGCACCGTGCTGTCTCCGTGACCTGAGACCCTAGTAACCTGCACCATGCTGTATCCGTGTCCTGAGACTCCAGTAACCTGCACCATGCTGTATCTATGTCCTGAGATTCCAGTAACCTGCACCGTGCTCTATCTGTGTCCTGAGAATCCAGTAACCTGCACCGTGCTGTATCCGCGTTCTGAGACTCCAGTAACCTGCACTGTGCTGTATCCGTGTCCTAAGACTCCAGTAACCTGCACTGTGTTGTATCCGTGTCCTGAGAATCCAGTAACCTGCACCGTGCTGTATACGTGTCCAGAGACTCCAGTAACCTAGACCGTGCTGTATCCGTGTCCTGAGACTCCATAAACCTGCACCATCCTGTGTCCGTGTCCTGAGAATCCAGTAACCTGCACCGTGCTGTATCCCTGCTCTGAGACTTCTGTAGTCTGCACCGTGCTTTATCACTGTGTACTGAGATTCCAGTAAACTGCATCGCGCTGTATCCGTGTCCTGAGACTCCAGTAACCTGCACAGTGTTGTATCCATGTCCTGAGTTTCCAGTAACCTGCACCGTGCTGTACCCGTGTCCTGAGACTCCAGTAACCTGCACCGTGTTGTATCCGTGTCCTGAGACTCCAGTAACTTGCACCATGCTGTATCTACGTCCTGAGACTCCAGTAAACTGCACCATGCTGTATCCGTGTCCAGAGAATCCATAAACCAGCACCGTGCTGTATCCGTGTCCTGAGACTCCAGAAACCTTCACTATGCTGTATCCGTGTCCTGAGAATGGAGTAATCTGCACCATGCTGTATCCGTGTTCTGAGACGCCAGTAACCTGCACTGTGCTGTATCCGTGCCCTGAGCCTCCAGTCACCTACACTGTGCTGTATCCCTGTCCTGAGACACCAATAACCTGCACCGTGCTGTATCCTGGCCCCGAGACTCCATAAACCTGCACCGTGCTGTATCGGTGTCCTGAGACTCCATAAACCTGCACCATGCTGTATCCCTGTCCTGAGAATCCAGTAACCTGCACCGTGCTGTACCCGTGTCCTGAGACTTCAGTAACCTGCACCGTGCTGTACCCGTGTTTGCAACTCCAGAAACTTGCACCATGCTGTATCCGTGTCCTGAGACTCCAGTAACCTGCACCGTGCTGTACCCGTGTCCTGAGACTCTAGTAACGTGCACCGTGCTGTATCCGTGTCCTGAGACTCCAGTAACCTGCGCCGTGCTGTATCTACGTCCTGAGATTCCAGTAACCTGCACTGTGCTGTATCCGTGTCCTGAGACTCCAGTAACCTGCACTGTGCTGTATCCGTGTCCTGTGACTCCAGTAACCTGCACCGTGCTGTATCAGGGTCCTGAGAATCCAGTAATCTACACCGTGCTGTATCCGTGTCCAGAGACTCCAGTAACATGCACCGTGCTGTATCCGTGTCCTGTGACTCCAGTAACCTGCACCGTGCTGTATCTGTGTGCTGAATCTCCAGCTAACTGCACCGTGCTGTACCCGTGTCCTGAGTCTCCAGTAACCTGCACCGTGCTGTATCCGTGTCCTGAGAATGCAGTAACCTACACCATGCTGTATCCGTGTCCTGAGAGTCCGGTAAACTGCACCGTGCTGTATCCGTGTCCTGAGTCTCTAGTAACCTGCACCATCCTGTATCTGTGTTCTGAGACTCCTGTAACCTGCACTGTGCTGTATCCGTGTTCAGAGACTGCAGTAACCTGAACTGTGCTGTATCTGTGTCCTGTGACTCCAGTAACCTGCACCGTGCTGTAACTGTGTCCTGAGTCGCCAGTAACCTGCACTGTGCTGTATCACTCTGTGTCCTGAGACTCCAGTAACATGCGCCGTGCTGTATCCCTGTGCAGAGATTCCATTAACCTGCACCATGCTGTATCCGTGTCCTGAGACTCCAGTCATCTGAACCGTGCTGTATCCGTGCAGAGACTCCAGTAACCTGCACCATGCTGTATCTGTGTCCTGAGAATCCAGTAACGTGCACCGTACCATGTCCGTGTCCTGAGATTCCAGTAATCTGCACCGTGCTGTATCTGTGTCCTGAGACTCCAGTAACCTGCACCGTGCTGTATTTGAGTCCTGAGACTCCAGTACCCTGCACCGTGCTGTATCACTCTGGTCCTGAGGCTCCAGTAAACATCACCATGCTGTATCCGTGTCGTGAGATTCCAGCAACCTGCACCGTGCTGTATCCGTGTTCTGAGATTCCAGTAACCTGCACCATGCTGTATCTGTGTGCAGAGACTCCAGTAACCTGCACCATGCTGTATCTGTGTGCAGAGACTCCAGTAACCTGCACCGTGCTGTATCTGTGTGCAGAGACTCCAGTAACCTGCACCGTGCTGTATCCATGTCCTGAGACTCCAGGAACTTGCACCGTGCTGTATCATTCTGTGTCCTGAAACTCCAGTAAATTGCATCGTGCTGTATCCCTGTCCCGAGACTCCAGCAACCTGTACCGTGCTGTATCCGTGTCCGGAGACTCCAGTAACCTACACCGTGCTGTATCAGTGTCCTGAGACTCCAGTAACCTGCACTGTGCTGTATCCCTGCTCTGAGACTTCCGTAGTCTGCACCGTGCTTTATCAATCTGTGTACTGAGATTCCAGTAACCTGCACAGTGTTGTATCCGTGTCCTGAGGTTCCAGTAACCTGCACCGTGCTGTACTCGTGTCCAGCGAATCCATAAACCTGCACCGTGCTGTATCCGTGTCCTGAGACTCCAGTAACCTGCACCCTGCTGTATCCGTATCCTCAGACTCCATAAACCTTCACCATGCTGTATCCCTGTCCTGAGAATCCAGTAACCTGCACCGTGCTATATCCGTGTTCTGAGACTCCAGTAACCTGCACCGTGCTATACCCGTGCTTGCGACTCCAGAAACCTGCACCATGCTGCATCCGTGTCCTGAGAATCCAGTAACCTGCACCGTGCTGTATCCGTGTCCTGAGACTCCAGTAACCTGCACTGTGCTGTATCAGGGTCCTGAGAATCCAGTAATCTACACCGTGCTGTATCCGTGTCCAGAGACTCCAGTAACATGCACCGTGCTGTATCCGTGTCCTGTGACTCCAGTAACCTGCACCGTGCTGTATCCGTGAGCTGAATCTCCAGTTAACTGCACCGTGCTGTATCCGTGTCCTGAGTCTCCAGTAACCTGCACCATGCTGTATCTATGTCCTGAGACTCCAGTAAACTGCACCATGCTGTATCCATGTCCAGAGAATCCATAAACCAGCACCGTGCTGTATCCGTGTCCTGAGACTCCAGAAACCTTCACTATGCTGTATCCGTGTCCTGAGAATGGAGTAATCTGCACCATGCTGTATCCGTGTTCTGAGATGCCAGTAACCTGCACTGTGCTGTATCCGTGCCCTGAGCCTCCAGTCACCTGCACTGTGCTGTATCCCTGTCCTGAGACACCAATAACCTGCACCGTGCTGTATCCTGGCCCCGAGACTCCATAAACCTGCACCGTGCTGTATCGGTGTCCTGAGACTCCATAAACGTGCACCATGCTGTATCCCTGTCCTGAGAATCCAGTAACCTGCACCGTGCTGTACCCGTGTTTGCAACTCCAGAAACCTGCACCATGCTGTATCCGTGTCCTGAGACTCCAGTAACCTGCACCGTGCTGTACCCGTGTCCTGAGACTCTAGTAACGTGCACCGTGCTGTATCCGTGTCCTGAGACTCCAGTAACCTGCACCGTGCTGTATCTACGTCCTGAGAATCCAGTAACCTGCACCGTGCTGTATCCGTATCCTGAGACTCCAGTAACCTGCACTGTGCTGTATCCGTATCCTGAGGCTCCAGTAACCTGCACTGTGCTGTATCCGTGTCCTGTGACTCCAGTAACCTGCACCGTGCTGTATCAGGGTCCTGAGAATCCAGTAATCTACACCGTGCTGTATCCGTGTCCAGAGACTCCAGTATCCTGCACCGTGCTGTATCCGTTTCCTGAATCTCCGGTAACCTGCACCGTGCTGTATCCGTGACCTGAGACCCTAGTAACCTGCACCGTGCTGTATCCGTGCCTGAGACTCCAGTAACCTGCACCATGCTGTATCTACGTCCTGAGATTCCAGTAACCTGCACCGTGCTGTATCTGTGTCCTGAGAATCCAGTAATCTGCACCGTGCTGTATCTGCGTTCTGAGACTCCAGTAACCTGCACTGTGCTGTATCCGTGTCCTAAGACTCCAGTAACCTGCACTGTGTTGTATCCGTGCCCTGAGAATCCAGTAACCTGCACCGTGCTGTATACGTGTCCAGAGACTCCAGCAACCTACACCGTGCTGTATCCGTGTCCTGAGACTCCATAAACCTGCACCATCCTGTGTCCGTGTCCTGAGAATCCAGTAACCTGCACCGTGCTGTATCCCTGCTCTGAGACTTCCGTAGTCTGCACCGTGCTTTATCACTCTGTGTACTGAGATTCCAGTAAACTGCATCGCGCTGTATCCGTGTCCTGAGACTCCAGTAACCTGCAAAGTGTTGTATCCGTGTCCTGAGGTTCCAATAACCTGCACCATGCTGTACCCGTGTCCTGAGACTCCAGTAACCTGCACCGTGCTGTATCCGTGTCCTGAGACTCCAGTAACCTGCACCGTGCTGTACCCGTGTCCTGAGACTCCAGTAACCTGCACCGTGCTGTATCCGTGTCCTGAGACTCCAGTAACCTGCACCGTGTTGTATCCGTGTCCTGAGACTCCAGTAACTTGCACCATGCTGTATCTACGTCCTGAGACTCCAGTAAACTGCACCATGCTGTATCCGTGTCCAGAGAATCCATAAACCTGCACCGTGTTGTATCCGTGTCCTGAGACTCCAGTAACTTGCACCATGCTGTATCTACGTCCTGAGACTCCAGTAAACTGCAACATGCTGTATCCGTGTCCAGAGAATCCATAAACCTGCACCATGCTGTATCCATGTCCTGAGACTCCAGTAACCTGCACCATGCTGTATCTGTGTCCTGAGACTCCAGTAACCTGCACCGTGCTGTATCCCTGTCCTGAGACTCCACTAACCTGCACCGTGCTGTATCAGTGTCCTGAGACTCCAGTAACCTGCACCGTGCTGTATCCGTGTCCTCAGACTCCAGTAACCTGCACCGTGCTGTATCCGTATGCTGAATCTCCAATTAACTGCACCGTGCTGTATCCGTGTCCTGAGTCTCCAGTAACCTGCACCGTGCTGTATCCGTGTCCTGAGACTCCAGTATCCTGCACCGTGCTGTATCCCTTTCCTGAATCTCCGGTAACCTGCACCGTGCTGTCTCCGTGACCTGAGACCCTAGTAACCTGCACCATGCTGTATCCGTGTCCTGAGACTCCAGTAACCTGCACCATGCTGTATCTATGTCCTGAGATTCCAGTAACCTGCACCGTGCTCTATCTGTGTCCTGAGAATCCAGTAACCTGCACCGTGCTGTATCCGCGTTCTGAGACTCCAGTAACCTGCACTGTGCTGTATCCGTGTCCTAAGACTCCAGTAACCTGCACTGTGCTGTATCCGTGTCCTGAGAATCCAGTAACCTGCACCGTGCTGTATACGTGTCCAGAGACTCCAGTAACCTAGACCGTGCTGTATCCGTGTCCTGAGACTCCATAAACCTGCACCATCCTGTGTCCGTGTCCTGAGAATCCAGTAACCTGCACCGTGCTGTATCCCTGCTCTGAGACTTCTGTAGTCTGCACCGTGCTTTATCACTCTGTGTACTGAGATTCCAGTAAACTGCATCGCGCTGTATCCGTGTCCTGAGACTCCAGTAACCTGCACCGTGCTGTACCCGTGTCCTGAGACTCCAGTAACCTGCATCGTGTTGTATCCGTGTCCTGAGACTCCAGTAAACTGCACCATGCTGTATCCGTGTCCAGAGAATCCATAAACCAGCACCGTGCTGTATCCGTGTCCTGAGACTCCAGAAACCTTCACTATGCTGTATCCGTGTCCTGAGAATGGAAAAATCTGCACCATGCTGTATCCGTGTTCTGAGACGCCAGTAACCTGCACTGTGCTGTATCCGTGCCCTGAGCCTCCAGTCACCTGCACTGTGCTGTATCCCTGTCCTGAGACACCAATAACCTGCACCGTGCTGTATCCTGGCCCCGAGACTCCATAAACCTGCACCGTGCTGTATCGGTGTCCTGAGACTCCATAAACCTGCACCGTGCTGTACCCGTGTCCTGAGACTCCAGTAACCTGCACCGTGCTGTACCCGTGTTTGCAACTCCAGAAACCTGCACCATGCTGTATCCGTGTCCTGAGACTCCAGTAACCTGCACCGTGCTGTACCCGTGTCCTGAGACTCTAGTAACGTGCACCGTGCTGTATCCGTGTCCTGAGACTCCAGTAACCTGCACCGTGCTGTATCTACGTCCTGAGATTCCAGTAACCTGCACCGTGCTGTATCCCTGTCCTGAGAATCCAGTAACCTGCACCGTCCTGTATCTGTGTTCTGAGACTCCAGTAGCCTGCACTGTGCTGTATCCGTGTCCTGAGACTCCAGTAACCTGCACTGTGCTGTATCCATGTCCTGTGACTCCAGTAACCTGCACCGTGCTGTATCAGGGTCCTGAGAATCCAGTAATCTGCACCGTGCTGTATCCGTGTCCAGAGACTCCAGTAACATGCACCGTGCTGTATCCGTGTCCTGTGATTCCAGTAACCTGCACCGTGCTGTATCTGTGTGCTGAATCTCCAGTTAACTGCACCGTGCTGTACCCGTGTCCTGAGTCTCCAGTAACCTGCACCGTGCTGTATCCGTGTCCTGAGAATGCAGTAACCTACACCATGCTGTATCCGTGTCCTGAGAGTCCGGTAAACTGCACCGTGCTGTATCCGTGTCCTGAGTCTCTAGTAACCTGCACCATCCTGTATCTGTGTTCTGAGACTCCTGTAACCTGCACTGTGCTGTATCCGTGTTCAGAGACTGCAGTAACCTGAACTGTGCTGTATCTGTGTCCTGTGACTCCAGTAACCTGCACCGTGCTGTAACTGTGTCCTGAGTCGCCAGTAACCTGCACTGTGCTGTATCACTCTGTGTCCTGAGACTCCAGTAACATGCGCCGTGCTGTATCCCTGTGCAGAGATTCCATTAACCTGCACCATGCTGTATCCGTGTCCTGAGACTCCAGTCATCTGAACCGTGCTGTATCCGTGCAGAGACTCCAGTAACCTGCACCATGCTGTATCTGTGTCCTGAGAATCCAGTAACGTGCACCGTACCATGTCCGTGTCCTGAGATTCCAGTAATCTGCACCGTGCTGTATCTGTGTCCTGAGACTCCAGTAACCTGCACCGTGCTGTATTTGAGTCCTGAGACTCCAGTACCCTGCACCGTGCTGTATCACTCTGGTCCTGAGGCTCCAGTAAACATCACCATGCTGTATCCGTGTCGTGAGACTCCAGCAACCTGCACCGTGCTGTATCCGTGTTCTGAGATTCCAGTAACCTGCACCATGCTGTATCTGTGTGCAGAGACTCCAGTAACCTGCACCGTGCTGTATCTGTGTGCAGAGACTCCAGTAACCTGCACCATGCTGTATCTGTGTGCAGAGACTCCAGTAACCTGCACCGTGCTGTATCTGTGTGCAGAGACTCCAGTAACCTGCACCGTGCTGTATCCATGTCCTGAGACTCCAGGAACTTGCACCGTGCTGTATCATTCTGTGTCCTGAAACTCCAGTAAATTGCATCGTGCTGTATCCCTGTCCCGAGACTCCAGCAACCTGTACCGTGCTGTATCCGTGTCCGGAGACTCCAGTAACCTACACCGTGCTGTATCAGTGTCCTGAGACTCCAGTAACCTGCACCATCCTGTGTCCGTCTCCTGAGAATCCAGTAACCTGCACTGTGCTGTATCCCTGCTCTGAGACTTCCGTAGTCTGCACCGTGCTTTATCAATCTGTGTACTGAGATTCCAGTAACCTGCACAGTGTTGTATCCGTGTCCTGAGGTTCCAGTAACCTGCACCGTGCTGTACTCGTGTCCAGAGAATCCATAAACCTGCACCGTGCTGTATCCGTGTCCTGAGACTCCAGTAACTTGCACGATGCTGTATCCGTGACCTGAGACACCAGTAACCTGCACCGTGCTGTATCCGTGTTTGAGACTCCAGAAACCTGCACCATGTTTATCCGTGTCCTGAGACTCCAGTAACCTGCACCGTGCTGTATCCGTGTTTGAGACTCCAGAAACCTGCACCATGTTTATCCGTGTCCTGAGACTCCAGTAACCTGCACCGTGCTGTATCCCTGTCCTGAGACTCCATGATGTGCCTCAATAGATCCGAGACTCAATGTTAGCGGAACAAAACAAGGCTTTTTTTAACTTAGAAGGTAACACACAGTGGAGAGGTGTCTTCCATCCAGAGGTCTGCAGTACTGGATGTGAGGCATGCTGAGCCTGCTTACATAGGGGCCAGGTATGGGTGGAGCCCTACACACAATACAATACAAGGTGAGGAAACGGAAATGAGGTAAGGGAAATGAAACTGAAACGAAACCACAGTCACAGGCACAATCACACAGAATACAGATGAGTGATGAATGGCATATTTCATCACACTCCAGTAACCTGCACCGTGCAGTATCCGTGTCCTGAGACTCCAGTAACCTGCACCTTGTTGTATCCGTGTCCTGAGACTCCAGTAACTTGCACCATGCTGTATCTACGTCCTGAGACTCCAGTAAACTGCACCATGCTGTATCCGTGTCCAGAGAATCTGTAAACCTGCACCCTGCTGTATCCGTGTCCTGAGAATCCAGTAATCTGCACCATGCTGTATCCGTATTCTGAAACACCAGTATCCTGCACTGTGCTGTAACCGTGTTCTGAGATGCCTGTAACCTGCACTGTGCTGTATCCGTGTCCTGAACCTCCAGTCACCTGCACTGTGCTGTATCCCTGTCCTGAGACACCAATGACCTGCACCGTGCTGTATCCCGGCCCTGAGACCCCATAAACCTGCACCGTGCTGTATCGGTGTCCTGAGACTCCATAAACCTGCACCATGCTGTATCCTTGTCCTGAGAATCCAGTAACCTGCACCGTGCTATATCCGTGTTCTGAGACTCCAGTAACCTGCACCGTGCTGTACCCGTGTTTGAGACTCCAGAAACCTGCACCATGCTGCATCCGTGTCCTGAGACTCCAGTAACCTGTCCCGTGCTGTACCCGTGTCCTGAGACTCCAGTAACCTGCACTGTGCTGTATCCGTGTCCTGACAATGCAGTAACCTGCACCGTTCTGTATCCGTGTCCAGAGACTCCAGTGACCTGAACTGTGCTGTATCTGTGACCTGAGACTCCAGTAACCTGCACTGTGCTGTATCCGTGTCCTGACACTCTAGTAACCTGCACCTTGCTGTATCTGTGTCCTGAGTCGCCAGTAACCTGCACTGTGCTGTATCACTCTGTGTTCTGAGACTCCAGTAACATGCGCCATGCTGTATCCCTGTGCAGAGATTCCATTAACCTGCACCATGCTGTATCCGTGTCCTGAGACTCCAGTCATCTGCACCGTGCTGTATCCGTGCAGAGACTCCAGTAACCTGCACCATGCTGTATCTGTTTCCTGAGTTGCCAGTAACCTGCACTGTGCTGTATCACTCTGTGTCCTGAGGCTCCAGTAACACGCGCCATGCTGTATCCCTGTGCAGAGATTCCATTAACCTGCACCATGCTGTATCCGTGTGCTGAGACTCCAGTAATCTGCACCGTGCTGTATCCGTCTCCTGAGACTCCATGAACCTGCACCATGCTGTATCCATTTCCTGAGAATCCACTAAACTGCACCGTGCTGTATCTGTGTTCTGAGACGCCAGTAACCTGCACTGTGCTGTATCCGTGTTCTGAGATGCCAGTAACCTGCACCGTGCTGTATCCTTGTTCAGAGACTCCAGTAACCTGCACCGTGCTGTATACATGTCCTGGGACTCCAGTAATCTGCACCGTGCTGTATCCGTGACCTGAGACTCCAGTAACCTGCACCGTGCTGTATCCGTGTCCTGAGACTCCAGTAACTTGCACGATGCTGTATCCGTGACCTGAGACACCAGTAACCTGCACCGTGCTGTATCCGTGTTTGAGACTCCAGAAACCTGCACCATGTTTATCCGTGTCCTGAGACTCCAGTAACCTGCACCGTGCTGTATCCCTGTCCTGAGACTCCATGATGTGCCTCAATAGATCCGAGACTCAATGTTAGCGGAACAAAACAAGGCTTTTTTTAACTTAGAAGGTAACACACAGTGGAGAGGTGTCTTCCATCCAGAGGTCTGCAGTACTGGATGTGAGGCATGCTGAGCCTGCTTACATAGGGGCCAGGTATGGGCGGAGCCCTACACACAATACAATACAAGGTGAGGAAACGGAAATGAGGTAAGGGAAATGAAACTGAAACGAAACCACAGTCACAGGCACAATCACACAGAATACAGATGAGTGATGAATGGCATATTTCATCACACTCCAGTAACCTGCACCGTGCAGTATCCGTGTCCTGAGACTCCAGTAACCTGCACCTTGTTGTATCCGTGTCCTGAGACTCCAGTAACTTGCACCATGCTGTATCTACGTCCTGAGACTCCAGTAAACTGCACCATGCTGTATCCGTGCCCAGAGAATCTGTAAACCTGCACCATGCTGTATCCGTGTCCTGAGAATCCAGTAACCTGCACCCTGCTGTATCCGTGTCCTGAGAATCCAGTAATCTGCACCATGCTGTATCCGTATTCTGAAACACCAGTATCCTGCACTGTGCTGTAACCGTGTTCTGAGATGCCTGTAACCTGCACTGTGCTGTATCCGTGTCCTGAACCTCCAGTCACCTGCACTGTGCTGTATCCCTGTCCTGAGACACCAATGACCTGCACCGTGCTGTATCCCGGCCCTGAGACCCCATAAACCTGCACCGTGCTGTATCGGTGTCCTGAGACTCCATAAACCTGCACCGTGCTATATCCGTGTTCTGAGACTCCAGTAACCTGCACCGTGCTGTACCCGTGTTTGAGACTCTAGAAACCTGCACCATGCTGCATCCGTGTCCTGAGACTCCAGTAACCTGTCCCATGCTGTACCCGTGTCCTGAGACTCTAGTAACATGCACCGTGCTGTATCCGTGTCCTGAGACTCCAGTAACCTGCACCGTGCTGTATCCGTGTCCTGAGACTCCATAAACCTGCACCAGCCTGTGTCCGTGTCCTGAGAATCCAGTAACCTGCACCGTGCTGTACCCTGCTCTGAGACTTCTGTAGTCTGCACCGTGCTTTATCACTCTGTGTGCTGAGATTCCAGTAAACTGCATCGCGCTGTATCCGTGTCCTGTGGCTCCAGTAACCTGCACCGTGCTGTATCCGTGTCCTGAGACTCCAGTAACCTCCACCGTGCTGTATCCGTGTGCTGAATCTCCAATAACCTGCACCATGCTGTTTCCGTGTACTGAGTCTCCAGTAACCTGCACCGTGCTGTATCCGTGTGCTGAATCTCCAGTTAACTGCACCGTGCTGTATCCGTGTCCTGAGTCTGCAGTAACCTGCACCGTGCTGTATCCGTGTCCTGAGTCTCCAGTAACCTGCACCGTGCTGTATCTATGTCCTGAGACTCAATTAGCCTGCACCATGCTGTATCTATGTCCTGAGACTCCAGTAACCTGCAGCATGCTGCATCTACATCCTGTGATTCCAGTAACCTGCACCGTGCTGTATCCGTGTTCTGAGACTCCAATAACCTGCACTGTGCTGGATCCGTGTCCTGACACTCCAGTAACCTGCACCGTGCTGTATCTGTGTCCTGAGTCGCCAGTAACCTGCACTGTGCTGTATCTGTGACCTGAGACTCCAGTAACATGCGCCGTGCTGTATCCCTGTGCAGAGATTCCATTAACCTGCATCATGCTGTATCCGTGTCCTGAGACTCCAGTAATCTGCACCGTGCTGTATCCGTCTCCTGAGACTCCATAAACCTGCACCATGCTGTATCCATTTCCTGAGAATCCAATAAACTGCACCGTGCTGTGTCCGTGTTCTGAGACGCCAGTAACCTTCACTGTGCTGTATCCGTGTTCTGAGATGCCAGTAACCTGCACCGTGCTGTATCCGTGTTCTGAGATGCCAGTAACCTTCACTGTGCTGTATCCGTGTTCTGAGATGCCAGTAACCTGCACCGTGCTGTATCCATGTTCAGAGACTCCAGTAACCTTCACTGTGCTGTATCCGTGTTCTGAGATGCCAGTAACCTGCACCGTGCTGTATCCGTGTTCTGAGACGCCAGTAACTTTCACTGTGCTGTATCCATGTCCTGAGACACCAGTAACCTGCACCGTGCTGTATCCGTGTTTGAGACTCCAGAAACCTGCACCATGCTTATCCGTGTCCTGAGACTCCAGTAACCTGCACCGTGCTGTATCTGTGTCCTGAGACTCCAGTAACCTGCACCATGCTGTATCCTTGTCCTGAGACTCCAGTAAACTGCACCGTGCTGTATCCGTGTCCTGAGACTCCAGTAACCTGCACCGTGCAGTATCCGTGTCCTGAGACTCCAGTAACCTGCACCGTGTTGTATCCGTGTCCTGAGACTCCAGTAACCTGCACCGTGCTGTATCCGTGTTTGAGACTCCAGTAACCTGCACCATGCTGTATCCGTGTCCTGAGACTCCAGTAACCTGCACCATGCTGTATCCGTGTCCTGAGACTCCAGTAACCTGCACTGTGTTGTATCCATGTCCTGAGACTCCAGTAACCTGCACCTTGCTGTATCCGTGTCCAGAGAATCCATAAACCTGCACCATGCTGTATCTGAGTCCTGAGACTCCAGTAACCTGCACCGTGCTGTATCCGTGTCCTGCGACTCCATAAACCTGCACCCTGCTGTGTCCGTGTCCTGAGAATCCAGTAATCTGCTTTGTGCTGTATCCTTGTCCTGAGACTCCAGTAACCTGCACCGTGCTGTATCCGTGTCCTGAGACTCCAGTATCCTGCACCGTGCTGTATCTACGTCCTGAAACTCCAGTAAATTGCACCGTGCTTTGTCCGTGTCCAGAGATTCCATAAACCTGCACCGTGCTGTATCCGTGTGCAGAGACTCCCGTAACCTGCACCATGCTGTATCCATGTCCTGAGACTCCAGTAACCTGCACCGTGCTGTATCCGTGTCCTGAGACTCCAGTAACCTGCACCATGCTGTATCCGTGTCCTGAGAATCCAGTAACGTGCACCGTGCTGTATCCGTGTTCTGAGACTCCAGTAACCTGCACCGTGCTGTATCCGTGTTCTGAGACTCCAGTAACTTGCACCGTGCTGTATCCGTGTGCAGAGACTCCAGTAACCTGCACCATGCTGTATCCATGTCCTGAGACTCCAGTAACCTGCACCATGCTGTATCTGTGTCCTGAGACTCCAGTAACCTGCACCGTGCTGTATCCCTGTCCTGAGACTCCAGTAACCTGCACCGTGCTGTATCAGTATCCTGAGACTCCAGTAACCTGCACCGTGCTGTATCCGTATGCTGAATCTCCAGTTAACTGCACCGTGCTGTATCCGTGTCCTGAGTCTCCAGTAACCTGCACCGTGCTGTATCCGTGTCCTGAGACTCCAGTAACCTGCACCGTTTTGTATCCGTTTCCTGAATCTCCGGTAACCTGCACCGTGCTGTATCCGTTTCCTGAATCTCCGGTAACCTGCACCGTGCTTTATCCGTGACCTGAGACCCTCGTAACCTGGACCGTGCTGTATCAGTGTCCTGAGACTCCAGTAACCTGCACCGTGCTGTATCTGTGTCCTGAGAATCCAGCAACCTGCACCATGCTGTATCCGCGTTCTGAGACTCCAGTAACCTGCACTGTGCTGTATCCGCGTTCTGAGACTCCAGTAACCTGCACTGTGCTGTATCCGTGTCCTGAGACTCCAGTAACCCGCACCGTGCTTTATCTACGCCCTGAGACTCCAGTAACCTGCACTGTGCTGTATCCGTGTCCTGAGAATCCAGTAACCTGCACCATGCTGTATACGTGTCCAGAGACTCCAGTAACCTACACCGTGCTGTATCCGTGTCCTGAGACTGCATAAGCCTGCCCCATCCTGTGTCCGTGTCCTGAGAATCCAGTAACCTGCACCGTGCTGTATCCCTGCACTGAGACTTCCGTAGTCTGCACCGTGCTTTATCACACTGTGTACTGAGATTCTAGTAAACTGCATCGCGCTGTATCCGTGTCCTGAGACTCCAGTAACCTGCACAGTGTTGTACTGGTGTCCTGAGACTCCAGTAACCTGCACCGTGTTGTATCCATGTCCTGAGACTCCAGTAACTTGCACCATGCTTGTAGTGTATGTAACTGTTCTACCTTTAAGAGAACTATTTTATGTAACCGTCCACCTTTAAGAGAACTATTTTGGGTGTGGCACTACTTTATCCTGGCTGCTGTATACTGTAATACCGACGGTGACCACACCGGTATATAAGTGCTGTGGCAGAATTTATTGGGCAGATTCGCCCTGACCTTCGAATAGTAAAGTCCTGTTTAAGTTATTCTTGTAGTCTGTGTATTACTTCGCTATACAACCCACAGACTTTACAGTGACGACGAGTTCGATCTTACCCTGCGGCAACAATACTTCTGAAGAAGTAAACGAGCGTCGAGAAGAGGCACCCGCCCTCGTCGTTTTGCTGAGAGAAAACTCGAGTCTGCAGACCAAGAAAGGAGGAGGATTTCAAACACAAAGTCTTCCATCAGCAACAGGCATGGATTGTCCCTTCTGCCACGGTGGTGAGTGAGCCGATCAACACGAGAAGCAAGTCGGCCACGGTGACTGTGAGTAAAGGGAAAATAGAAACAAATAAACGGAGGATAAGGGCGGTGCACTCGACCACGGTCGAGGGGGAAAGGAGCCGGACAGAAGTCGGGCCCAGAGGCGCTGAGACTGGGGCAGCGTGGAGCAGAAGCCGCGGTACAAGCGGGCTGGGGAGCGTCGTGAGACGACTAGACCGCGACGGTGAAAAAGGCCGGACAAATACCGCGACCACGAGGCGCTGCGACCGGGATCGTAAGGCGCGGGAAGATATAAACATAAATAAGCCACGGAGAACTCAGCCGCAGCCGGGGAGGAAAGCACCGGACTGCGAGAGGGCTGGGAGGCGCGATTGGAGCGAAAAAGGCCGGGCACCTACCGAGGCCGCGAGGCGCTGCGACCGGGATCATAAGGCGCGGAGGCAATAAATAAATAAATAACTAAATAACCCGCGAAGTATCAGCCGCAGCCGGGGAGGAAAGGACCGGACTGCGGGAGGTCTGGGAGAGGCGTTTAAAGCCGCTGAGGGAGAGCCGTGCGAGCGGGAGAGACAGAGCCCGAGAGAGAGCGAACGAGAGCCGAGCGAGCGGGAGAGACAGAGCCCGAGAGAGAGCGAGCGAGAGCCGCGCGAGCGGGAGAGACAGAGCCCGAGAGAGAGACCGAGCGAGGTTCCGGCCAGCGGCTTGCAGCAGCTGCCGTGAAGGACCAGGAGCTGGATCTGTCCGACGCCAACTGGTTGTCCCCAGTGCCGGTTGCCCCTGCCGAAAACAAGAAGGGGGGGGGAACAAGGAACGCGATCGGCTTTTCTAGCGCGCGCTTCAGAATAAACTGAAGCCGGCGCACAGGCTACAAACCCCGTAAACCAGCGGTCGTCGCCCGAGGGCAAAGCTTACCCCTCCCACCAGAGGAAGAAGTCAGGAGCGGGAAACCGCCATTTTGCCAGTAGGGGAGAAGAAGACAAGCGCGAGAAACCGCCATTTTGCCAGTAGGCGGGGAAGAAGACAAGCGCGGGAAACCGCCATTTTTGGAAAAAAAAAGAAAAAGTTAAAAAGTTAAAGAGAAATCCTGTTGTTTCGCAGAAAGATAGTGGGAGATAGTGAAGATGCCTAAGCATGGTAACATCAACAACTTCGATGCCGAGGTGGAAGATTGGGCCACGTACGTAGAACGTATCGAGATATATTGTGAGGCCAATAAAATAGAAGATGATGATAAAGCTATAACCTTGCTAAACTCGATGGGCGCGAAGACATACGGGTTATTGAAGCATCTTCTATCACCAGCTAAACCGGCGGATCAGTCTTTCGATAATATTGTTGCTGTTCTGAAGGATCACTTGAACCCCACACCGCTGATGTTGGCGGAACGATTCAAATTTTATGCGAGAACGCAACGGAAAGAGGAAAGCAACGCGGAATACTTGGTTGAACTGCGTAGATTAGCGAAATACTGCCAGTTTGGAGGAAATCTGACAGAGGCATTGCGAGACAAGTTCGTATGCGGGTTGTCGAAGGAAGGAACGCAAAAGCGACTGCTCGAAGAGAACGACCTTACACTTGAGAGGGCTGTTCTTATTGCAGCATCACACGAAGCCGCAGCGAAAGGAACTGCGGAAATGCAGCTAAAGGCAGCGGTACTCAGTGTGGATCAAATTACTTCGGGTACAACGAAATGTTATCGTTGTGGGAAGACAACACACGATCAGAACCAATGCTGGTTTAAAAACCAGGAATGTAGAAAATGTGGCAAACTGGGTCACATAGCTAAAGCATGCCGGTCAGGGAAGAAGACCAACAACCAAAGAAAACCATCACAGGAAAAGTACAACAAAGTACACAAGGTGGCTGAGAAGAGTTCAGATGAACCGAATTCGGATTCAGACCCAAACGGCCAGGAACTGGGTAGTCTGAGAATTCACAATGTGAGTAAGGAAGCTGACCTACAAACTATCTGGGTCATGCTAAA
Organism: Somniosus microcephalus; assembly: GCF_052327205.1. NCBI lineage: Eukaryota > Metazoa > Chordata > Chondrichthyes > Squaliformes > Somniosidae > Somniosus > Somniosus microcephalus. Next base: position 203,218,467 of record NC_140993.1, on the reverse strand, counting down.
AATAGCCGGAGTCCAAGTAAAAATGGAGTTGGACACTGGATCAGCCCTATCAGTCATAAATCGAAGGGATTACAACCGGCTATTCTCACATATACCCTTGAGAGATACCAAGTTCGTATTGCAGACATACATGGGGCATAAAGTATACCCCATGGGAAAGATAAGAGTCAAGGTGAGAGACAGGGGCAAAGAACACCCAGGAATGGACTTATATGTACTACCTGAGGGAGGACCACCACTTCTAGGACGGGAGTGGATCAAGAAAATAGACATGGAATGGCACTACCTAAAAGCAATAACGAGTGAGGACTCGGTGCGGACAATCAGCTCAGACTCTGAAACGGATGACGATAAGTCCAGCCCAAGTATGAAAGACAAGGCTAAAATGGACTTGCTGACTAAGGTTGGAAAAACGAAGGCGTGCATAAAGGCTTATGCTCCAGAGGAGAACAAAGTTTCAGAACAGAACTCCACTGAAGAACAACAACATAGTTTGACAGAGAATTCTGAGTCTGTTCAGCTTACAGACATATACATTACTGAGGAACACCGAGCTCGAACTCAAACTTATTTCAAATTACGACAGCAATTAGAGCAATTGAGTTGCCGTCTCGAACAAGAGATGAAAGCAATGAAAAAGTTCTATGACACCGAATGGGAGAATCTGGAAAGACAACAGAAGCAGCTGAGGGAGAAAAGGGAGCAGGAGCACACAAACCGTGTGCGAGAGGAGGCCAAACGAATCAAAGCTGATTCGGTTTCTGAAGGGGCGTGCTCTAATCTGGTGGAACAAGATGTGCAGCAACTGAAGGCGCTTGTTAGCAGGTTGCAGGCAGAAAAGGCTGATTTGGTCGACATGACTTCCGAGCTCCTACTGAAGTTGGGTGCAGCATCACCGGACGATTCATTTGTGGAAATTCGAATGGTGGAGGCTGCGGATGATGGGAAAGTAGAAACAGCAAAGGAGCCCCAGGGCAAGTTTATAAACAGCCCTGCAACTAATGGGAAACGGATGATGGCAGAAGAGTTAACAGTCAGCCAACTTCTTCATATGCTGAGGGACAAGACCCTGAAATGGAAAAAACTTGAACACGAGCCTCAATCTTCAAAGAAAAGGGGTTCGGAACTCTCAAAGGTTATTGAAATAGCTGAGGTGGCAACACAGACTGAGAAGACTGCAGCAGAGCCGCTCTTGGATGCTGAAAGTACGCTGCCTCACGTCAATGCAGAACAACAGAATGCTGAAACAGCTACTTCAGTAGAGGGATTGAATGGTCCGATCAATCAATCTCCGAATGAAGTTGAAGTATTGAAATCACAAATGAGGTCATTAATAAAAGACTTGCAGGAAGCCCAGAAAAAGCGGGATGAAGCTGAACGCATGATGAAGTCTCTTCAGGACAGATGTCGGGATTTAGAACAAAAGTCGGCTAACGTTCAGCTGGGCAAGGAGGAAATAGAAGACCCTCCCACTGGTTTAGCTCAGGACGACACCGAATATTACCATGACCTGTTGAGCGACACCGAATATTACGAGGACTTGTTCTGCCCAGCTTGTGATGAAAACTCCCAAAGTGCAGAAACCTTGATGAATCACAAAAAGTCTAAGGAACATCGGGAGATGGTGGCGCTACTACGGGAGGAACTGTGCAGGCAGCTGGCAGCTGACAATGGAGCCCCGAGAGTCTCCAAGAAGCAGAAAAGGAAAAGACGAAGCAGAAGATGATAACCATCTGAACCACAGAAAAGGAAAAGACGAAGCAGAAGATGATGATCATCTGGACCATCATCATCACTATTAGATCACGCACGGGGTCCCTGCGAACGGAGCCAAATCAGTTTGGAAGTAGAAAACTTCCCAAGGTACTCAAGTTTTACAAGCCAACAATGCTGGTTCAGAAGGACGGAAGTTCAAGCTGTTAAGTCCAGTGAAGGACTATTGGATGAGTCACTCCAGCAACGTGAACCGACTACACCACGGGGAACTGCTGCACCACTGAGGCGTTGTCAGGACCGAGTCAAGAAGCACGGAAGGCGCATCCACCGAGATTGAATCTGTGAAATGTTTCCCGCAGAGACTAAATCTATGAACTGTTTCCCGCAGAGACTGAATCTGTGAACTGTTTCCGCAGAGATTACATCTGTGAACTGTTTTAACATAAAGTTGGATATATGTTAGGAGGTTATGTTTAATGGGGAATAAGTATGTTGTAAGCTAAAAAGGGAGGATTGTAGTGTATGTAACTGTTCTACCTTTAAGAGAACTATTGTATGTAACCGTCCACCTTTAAGAGAACTATTTTAGGTGTGGCACTACTTTATCCTGGCTGCTGTATACTGTAATACCGACGGTGACCACACCGGTATATAAGTGCTGTGCCAGAATTTATTGGGCAGATTCGCCCTGACCTTCGAATAGTAAAGTCCTGTTTAAGTTACTCTTGTAGTCTGTGTATTACTTCGCTATACAACCCACAGACTTTACAATGCTGTATCTACGTCCTGAGACTCCAGTAAACTGCACCATGCTGTATCCGTGTCCAGAGAATCCATAAACCTGCACCGTGCTGTATCCGTGTCCTGAGACTCCAGTAACCTGCACCCTGCTGTATCCGTATCCTGAGACTCCATAAAACTTCACCATGCTGTATCCGTGTCGTGAGAATGGAGTAATCTGCACCGTGCTGTATCCGTGTTCTGAGACACCAGTAACCTGCACTGTGCTGTAACCGTGTTCTGAGACACCAGTAACCTGCACTGTGCTGTAACCGTGTTCTGAGACGCCAGTAACCTGCACTGTGCTGTATCCATGTCCTGAGCCTCCAGTCACCTACACTGTGCTGTATCCCTGTCCTGAGACACCAATAACCTGCACCGTGCTGTATCCCGGCCCTGAGACTCCATAAACCTGCACCGTGCTGTATCCGTGTCCTGAGACTCCATAAACCTGCACCATGCTGTATCCCTGTCCTGAGAATCCAGTATCCTGCACCCTGCTATATCTGTGTTCTGAGACTCCAGTAACCTGCACCTTGCTGTACCCGTGTTTGCGACTCCAGAAACCTGCACCATGCTGTATCCGTGTCCTGAGACTCCAGTAACCTGCACCGTGCTGTACCCGTGTCCTGAGACTCCAGTAACCTGCACCGTGCTGTATCTACATCCTGAGATTCCAGTAACCTGCACCGTGCTGTATCCCTGTCCTGAGAATCCAGTATCCTGCACCGTCCTGTATCTGTGTTCTGAGACTCCAGTAACCTGCACCAGGCTGTATCTGTGTCCTGAGACTCCAGTAACCTGCACCGTGCTTTATCCCTGTCCTGAGACTCCAGCAACCTGCACCGTGCTGTATCCGTGTCCTGAGACTCCAGTATCCTGCACTGTGCTGTATCCGTTTCCTGAATCTCCGGTAACCTGCACCGTGCTGTATCCGTGACCTGAGACCCTAGTAACCTGCACCGTGCTGTATCTACGTCCTGAGATTCCAGTAACCTGCACCGTGCTGTATCTGTGTCCTGAGAATCCAGTAACCTGCACCGTGCTGTATCCGTGTTCTGAGACTCCAGTAACCTGCACTGTGCTGTATCCGTGTCCTGAGACTCCAGTAACCTGCACCGTGCTGTATACGTGTCCAGAGACTCCAGTAACCTGCACCATGCTGTATCCGTGTCCTGAGACTCCATAAACCTGCACCATCCTGTGTCCGTGTCCTGAGAATCTAGTAACCTGCACCGTGCTGTATCCCTGCACTGAGACTTCCGTAGTCTGCACCGTGCTTTATCACTCTGTGTACTGAGAATCCAGTAAACTGCATCGCGCTGTATCCGTGTCCTGAGATTCCAGTAACCTGCACCGTGCTGTACCCGTGTCCTGAGACTCCAGTAACCTGCACCGTGCTGTATCCGTGTCTGAGACTCCAGTAACCTGCACCATGTTGTATCCATGTCCTGAGACTCCAGTAACTTGCACCATGCTGTATCTACGTCCTGAGACTCCAGTATACTGCACCATGCTGTATCCGTGTCCAGAGAATCCATAAACCTGCACCGTGCTGTATCCGTGTCCTGAGACTCCAGTAACCTGCACCGTGCTGTATCCGTGTTCTGAGACACCAGTAACCTGCACTGTGCTGTAACCGTGTTCTGAGATGCCAGTAACCTGCACTTTGCTGTAACCGTGTTCTGAGATGCCTGTAGCCTGCACTGTGCTGTATCCATGTCCTGAGCCTCCAGTCACCTGCACTGTGCTGTATCCCTGTCCTGAGACACCAATAACCTGCACCGTGCTGTATCCCGGCCCTGAGACTCCATAAACCTGCACCGTGCTGTATCCGTGTCCTGAGACTCCATAAACCTGCACCATGCTGTATCCCTGTCCTGAGAATCCAGTAACCTGCACCGTGCTGTATCCGTGTCCTGAGACTCCAGTAACCTGCACCGTGCTGTATCCGTGTTTGCGACTCCAGAAACCTGCACCATGCTGTATCTGTGTCCTGAGACTCCAGTAACCTGCACCGTGCTGTACCCGTGTCCTGAGACTCTAGTAACCTGCACCGTGCTGTATCTACATCCTGAGATTCCAGTAACCTGCACCGTGCTGTATCCCTGTCCTGAGACTCCAGTAACCTGCACCGTGCTGTATCTACATCCTGAGATTCCAGTAACCTGCACCGTGCTGTATCCCTGTCCTGAGAATCCAGTAACCTGCACCGTCCTGTATCTGTGTTCTGAGACTCCAGTAGCCTGCACTGTGCTGTATCCGTGTCCTGAGACGCCAGTAACCTGCACTGTGCTGTATCAGGGTCCTGAGAATCCAGTAATCTACACCGTGCATTATCCGTGTGCTGAATCTCCAGTTAACTGCACCGTGCTGTATCCGTGTCCTGAGTCTCCAGTAACCTACACCGTGCTGTATCCGTGTCCTGAGAGTCCGGTAATCTGCACCGTGCTGTATCCGTGTCCTGAGTCTCTAGTAACCTGCACCGTCCTGTATCTTTGTTCTGAGACTCCAGTAACCTGCACTGTGCTGTATCCATGTCCAGAGACTCCAGTAACATGCACCGTGCTGTATCCGTGTCCTGTGACTCCAGTAACCTGCACCGTGCTATATCCGTGTGCTGAATCTCCAGTTAACTGCACCGTGCTGTATCCGTGTCCTGAGTCTCCAGTAACCTGCATCATGCTGTATCTATGTACTGAGACTCCAGTAACCTGCACCGTGCTGTATCTATGTCCTGAGACTCCAGTAACCTACACCGTGCTGTATCCGTGTCCTGAGAGTCTGCTAATCTGCACCGTGCTGTATGCGTGTCCTGAGTCTCTAGTAACCTGCACCATGCTGTACCCGTGTCCTGAGACTCCAGTAACCTGCACCATACTGCATCTACGTCCTGTGATTCCAGTAATCTGCACCGTGCTGTATCTGTGTTCTGAGTCTCCAGTAACCTGTACTGTGCTGTATCCATGTCCTGAGACTCCAGTAACCTGCACTGTGCTGTATCCCTGTGCAGAGATTCCATTAACCTTCACCATGCTGTATCCGTGTCCTGAGACTCCAGTCATCTGCACCGTGCTGTATCCGTGCAGAGACTCCAGTAACCTGCACCATGCTGCATCTGTGTCCTGAGAATCCGGTAACCTGCACCGTACCATGTCCATGTCCTGAGATTCCAGTAATCTGCACCGTGCTGTATCTGTGTCCTGAGACTCCAGTAACCTGCACCGTGCTGTATCCGTGTCCTCAGTCTCCAGTAACCAGCGCCATGCTGTAACCGTGCCTGGGACTCCAGTAGCCTGCACTGTGCTGTATCCGTGTCCTGAGATTCCAGTAACCTGCATCGTGCTGTATCCGTGTCCTGAATCTCCAGTAACCTGCACCGTGCTGTATCCATGTCCTGAATCTCCAGTAACCTGCACCATGCTGTATCTGTGTCCTGAATCGCCAGTAACCTGCATCCTGCAGTATCACTCTGTGTCATGAGGCTCCAGTAACCTGCACCGTGCTGTATCTGTGTCCTGAATCACCAGTAACCTGCTTCGTGCAGTATCACTCTGTGTCCTGAGACTCCACTAACCTGCACCATGCTGTATCTGTGTGCAGCGACTCCAGTAACCTGCATCGTGCTGTATCTGTAATGTATATACCTTTAAGTGGGGAAATATCTTTTACAGCTCATGTATACTGTGGTACCGGCAGTGACCACACCTGTATATAGTCCTGAGTAGTAATCTGTACAGTCAGTTCCACTGTGAGCCACGTTGAGTAAACACCTGTTGTACCGTTCTCCGCAGTCTGTGTCTTATTGTACACGGACACAACATTGACGACGAGGCAAGTTCGAACCTACCTGCAACTCTGCATCACCTCCCGGGTATTCGTTCCTGGAGATCAGTGGATTGGAGGTCAAGGCCAGAGACTCGGGCGTCGACCACGAGCAACCGCCCAGTCATCCAGCAGAGACTCGAGAATTGCGGGGGAGGCTGTTGAGGGCCAGGCTTGGCTTTCCAGTCGAGGTGGTCCAGCGAAACGGGCTGGCAACAGGTAGTGCGCAGACCCTTCCCGGACAGCAGCGGGCTAGAGCCCGACCGAGCGGCACAGCAAAGGGCCGAGCAGCGTCGACGGGGGAGAGAGAGAGAGGGCAGAGCGCACAGGGCGCAGCCGGTGTTCAGGGGCCGAGCAGCATCAAAGAGAGGGAGAGAGAGACGTGCAGAAACCCGCGAGGCCCCGCCATTGCCATGAGGACCGCCGAGAGCGGCGTTGGCAGCAGCGAAGGAGAAGCGCGCAAAACCTACAGGACGCCGCCATTGCCACGAGAACCGCCGGGAGCAGCGTTGGCAGCAGCGGGGGAGGAAGGAAAGCACGGGAGACGCCATTTTAAGCCATTGGGAGACGCCATTTTAAACCACAACCAAAATGCTGAAGAGTGGCAGTATCACCGCATTTGACAATGAAGTCGAAGATTTGACTACATATGTCGAACGAATAGAGGTGTACTGCAAGGCAAATGAGGTGTCAGATGACAAGAAAACGTCGGTATTGTTAAATTTAATGGGTGCAAAGACGTGTGGTTTATTACGAAATCTAGTAACCCCAACGAAGCCAATGGAAAAGAGTTTTGAAGACATAGTAATGGGGGCTATAGGGGGGGAGGAGCTAAACACGATCAAAATCACTAAGGAAGTGGTACTCGGTAAAATAATGGGACTCAAGGCGGATAAATCACCTGGACCTGATGGCTTACATCCTAGGGTCTTGAGGGAAGTGGCGGTAGGGATTGTGGATGCATTAGTAATAATTTTCCAAAACTCCCTGGACTCAGCAAAGGTCCCGGCAGACTGGAAAACTGCTAATGTAACACCCTTATTTAAAAAGGGCAGTAGACAGAAGGCTGGAAACTATAGACCGGTTAGCCTAACATCTGTGGTAGGTAAAATTTTGGAGTCCATTATTAAGGAGACAGTAACAGGACATTTGGATAATCATAATTTAATAGGACAAAGTCAGCATGGTTTTATGAAGGGGAAGTCATGTTTGACAAATTTGCTGGAGTTCTTTGAGGAAGTAACATATAGGGTGGATAAAGGGGAACCAGTGGACGTAGTGTATTTAGACTTCCAAAAGGCATTTGACAAGGTGCCACACAAAAGATTATTGTTTAAGATAAAAAATCACGGGATTGGGGGTAATATTCTGGCATGGATAGAGGATTGGCTATCTAACAGAAGGCAGAGAGTTGGGATAAATGGTTCATTCTCAGACTGGCAATCAGTAACTAGTGGTGTTCCGCAGGAGTCAGTGCTGGGTCCCCAACTCTTTACAATCTATATTAACGATTTGGAGGAGGGGACCGAGTGTAACATATCAAAGTTTGCAGATGATACTAAGATGGGAGGGAAAGTAGTGAGTGAGGAGGACATAAAAAACCTGCAAGGGGACATAGACAGGCTAAGTAAGTGGGCAGAGATTTGGCAGATGGAATACAATACTGGAAAGTGTGAGGTTATGCACTTTGGCAGGAAAAATCGTAGAGCAAGTTATTATCTTAATGGCAAGAAACTGGAAAGTACTGAAGTACAAAGGGATCTGGGGATCCTGGTGCATGAAACTCAAAAGGTTAGTGTGCAGGTGCAGCAAGTGATTAAGAAGGCCAATGGAATGTTGGCTTTCATTGCTCGGGGGATAGAATATAAAAATAGGGAGGTATTGCTTCAGTTGTACAAGGTATTGGTGAGACCGCACCTGGAATACTGCATACAGTTTTGGTGTCCATACTTAAGAAAAGACATACTTGCTCTCGAGTCAGTACAAAGAAGGTTCACTCGGTTAATCCCGGGGATGAGGGGATGGACATATGGGGAGAGGTTGAGTAGATTGGGACTCTACTCATTGGAGTTCAGAAGAATGAGAGGCGATCTTATTGAAACATATAAGATTGTGAAGGGGTTGGATCGGGTGGATGCGGGGAGGATGTTCCCGATGATGGGTGAAACTAGAGCTAGGGGGCATAGTCTTAGAATAAGGGGTTGCTCTTTCAAAACTGAGATGAGGAGGAACTACTTCACTCAGAGGGTGGTAGGTCCATGGAATATGCTGCCCCAAAAAGCTGTAGAAGCTACATCATTACATAAATTTAAAACAGAAATAGACAGTTTCCTAGAAGTAAAGGGAATTAAGGGTTACGGGGAGCGGGCAGGAATTTGGACATGAGTCTAGGTTCGGAGCGGACATGGCCCTGTGGGCAGCGAAGCGGGCCCAGGGGCCGTGTAGCCTGATCCTGCTCCTATTTCGTGTGTCTAATTCTGTTAGATTCAGGAGATGGTTCTGTGATAGTAGATTGGCAGTTAGGATCAGATCAGCCATGATCTTATTGAATGGCGGAGCAGGCTCGAGGGGCCGATTGGCCTACTCCTGCTCCTATTTCTTATGTTCTTATGTTCTAAGCAAATAGCATGCATCAACATTTGTAAAGATCAGCAATTAGCATTCCCCCTCTATGATGTTGTACACTGAGGACCATAACCAAGCTTAGCAAGAAAGCCTATTACGATCTTTCCACATTTATACTCACTTATCTTGGCATCCTTATGTAGGCCAAAAAATGACTTCCTCACCTCCTGCCAGGTTTGGGCAATAGTTGACATTACATTGGTCAGTATCACTGGCTACTCCTATAAGTGGACGTATGTCCCCTATAAGTCAGAGGTGCTTGTAGGTTCCATGATGTTATGGCGGTGTTCTTTATTGCTAGGTGGCCCTGTCCTCTAAATAGGGCCAACCTCCTCCATATGGTCTCCTGCAGCAGGATCTCTAATACTGATTGTTGAATAGTGCCATTCTGCCCCCAGCCTCTTTCAGTTGTTCAATAAGAAGTCCCACTTTAAGGGCAGTCAACAGCTTTTTAAGAGCTGCTGGCAATGGATATGCCACCCCTGAAACCTTGGCATGCTCCAAGCACGTCATGCGCTACATGCAATGAACACCATCAAATTATGGTAAATGAATAGACTTCACATTGGTGAACAAGGTATGCTTATTACTCGTAATTGTACTCATAATGTACCATCTGTTATGTTTTGGGGTTTTAATGGTAGATGTTCTCATTGGGCTCAGTGTCTCTGGCTACTCTGTCTGTGTGGAGTTTGCACATTCTCCCCGTGTTTGCGTGGGTTTCCTCCGGGTGCTCCGGTTTCCTCCCACAGTCCAAAAATGTGCGGGTTAGGTTGATTGGCTATGATAAATTGACCCTTAGTGTTAGGGGGATTAAATACGTGGGGTTACGGGGATAGGGTGGGATATGTGTTGGTGTAGGGGTTACGGGGATCGGGTGGAATATGTGTCGGTGCAGGCTCGATGGGCTGAAATGGCCTCTATCTGCATTGTGGGGTTTCTGTGATTCTGTGATACTCCTATAAATGGACCCCTATGAGCCAGAGTGTGCCTTTGCAAAGTATTACAAAGTATTTACTGCACAGAAATTGGCCATTCGGCCCAATAGATCCATGGTGGTGTTTAAGCGCCACGAGAGCCTCTTCCCACCCCTCTTCATCTAACCCCATCAACAAATCCTTTTATTGCTTTCTCCCTCATATGCTTATCTATTTTCCCCTTAAATGCATAATATCTAGGTAAATGTAGCAAGACCCAGGCAATGGACAGACAGCCCTTGACACTGTGTTCCGGCTTACTGGACAGTATCATGCTTCTTTTATTCGTTCCTAGGATGTGGGCATCGCTGGCAAGGCCAGCATTTATTGCCCATCCCTAATTGCCCTTGAGAAGGTGGTGGGTGAGCTGCCTTCTTGAACTGTTGCAGTCTGCGTGGTGAAGGTACTCCCATAATGCTGTTAGGGAGGGAGTTCCAGGATTTTGACTCAATGACTATGAAGGAGCGCCAATATATTTCCAAGTCAGGATGGTGTGTGACTTGGAGGGGAACTTGGAGGTGATGGTGTTCCCATGCACCTGCTGCCCTTGTCCTTCTAGGTGGTAGAGGTCGTGGGTTTGAGAGGTGCTGTCGAAGAAGCCTTGGCGAGTTGCTGCAGTGCATCTTGTAGATGGTACACACTGTAGCCACGGTGCGGGTGGTGGGGGGAGTGAATGTTTAAGGTGGTGGATGGAGTGCCAATCAAGCGGGCTGCTTTGTCCTGGATAGTGTCGAGCTTCTTGAGTGTTGTTGGAGCTGCACTCATCCATGCAAGTGGAAAGTATTCCATCACACTCCTTACTTGTGCTTTACAGATGGTGGAAAGACTTTGGGGAGTCAGGAGATGAGACACTTGCCGCAGAATACCCAGCCTCTGACCTGCTCTTGTGGCCACAGTATTTATGTGGCTGGTCCAGTTAAGTTTCTGGTCATTGGTGACCCCCAGGATGTTGATGGTGGGGGATTCAGTGATGGTAATGCCGTTGAATGTCAAGGGGCAGTTGTTAGACTCTCTCTTGTTGGAGATAGTCATTGCCTGGCACTTGTGTGACGCAAATGTTACCTGCCACTTATCAGCCCAAGCCTGAATGTCATCCAGGTCTTGCTGCATGCAGACGTAGACTGCTTCATTATCAAAGGAGTTACTTAAGGAGGTGGCCCTGGAGATAGCAGATGCTCTAAGGATCATCTTCCGGAACTCCATTGACTCGGGAACAGTACCCGTGGATTGGAGGGTAGCTAATGTTACCCCAATATTTAAAAAGGGGGGTAGAGAGAAAGCAGGGAATTATAGACCAGTAAGCCTTACATCGGTTGTGGGCAAAATGCTAGAGTCCATTATTAAGGATAAAATAGCGGAGCACTTGACAAATGGGGAAAGGATCGGACAGAGTCAACATGGATTTACAAAGGGTAAATCGTGTTTGACTAATCTGCTGGAATTTTTTGAGGAAGTAACTGGTAAAATAGATGGGGGAGAGCCAGTGGATGTGGTGTACCTTGACTTCCAGAAAGCCTTCGATAAGGTCCCACACAAAAGATTATCATGCAAAATTAAGGCTCATGGGATTGGGGGCAAAGTATTAACGTGGATAGAGAACTGGCTGGCGGATAGAAAACAGAGAGTTGGAATAAACGGCTCGTTTTCGGAGTGGCAGGCAGTGACCAGCGGGGTGCCGCAAGGATCTGTCCTGGGACCCCAGCTGTTCACAATATATATAAATGATCTGGATCAGGGAATTGGATGCAATATTTCCAAATTCGCTGACGACACTAAACTAGGAGGAGGGGTGGGCTCTGATGAGGATGTCAGGAGGCTACAGTGCGATTTGGACAGGTTGGGGGAATGGGCGGATACGTGGCAGATGCACTATAATGTGGATAAATGCGAGGTTATCCACTTTGGGGGTAAAAACAGGAGGGTAGATTATTATCTAAATGGCAATAGATTGGGAGATGGGGAAGTGCAGAGGGACCTGGGTGTTCTTGTGCACCAGTCACTGAAGGAGAGCATGCAGGTGCAACAGGCGATTAAGAAGGCAAATGGTATGTTGGCCTTCATATCAAGGGGGTTCGAGTATAGGAATAGGGATACCTTACTACAGCTGTACAAGGTGCTGGTGAGACCGCATCTGGAGTATTGTGTACAGTTTTGGTCGCCCCATCTGCGGAAGGATGTTCTTGCCATGGAAAGGGTGCAACGGCGATTCACCAGGCTGATACCTGGAATGGCGGGAATGATCTACGAAGAGAGATTAAATAGTTTGGGCTTGTACTCACTGGAGTTTAGAAGATTGAGAGGGGATCTCATCGAAACATATAAAATTATGGCAGGCCTGGACAGGCTGAATTCAGAGAGAATGTTTCCAATGGCCGGGGAGCACAGAACCAGGGGCCACAGTCTAAAAATAGCGGGCAAATCATTTAAAACAGAGATGAGGAAAAATTTCTTCACTCAAAGAGTGGTGAGCCTGTGGAATTCCCTGCCACAGAGGGCTGTGAAGGCTAATTCAATAAATATTTTCAAGAGAGAATTGGATATATTTCTGAAGGCTAAGGGGATTAAGGGTTACGGAGAAAAGGCGGGGACGGGGTACTGAACTGGTAAGATCAGCTATGATCTCAGACGAAGATCAGCCATGATCTCATTGAATGGCGGAGCAGGCTCGAAGGGCTGAATGGCCTACTCCTGTTCCTATCTCTATGTTTCTATGTTTTTAACACAGTGCAGTCATCAGCAAACATCCCCATTTCTGACCTTATGATGGAGGGAAGGTCATTGATGAAGCAGCTGAAGATGGTTGGGCCCAGAACACTGCCCTGAGGGACGCCTACAGCGATGTTCTGGGGCTGAATGATTGGCTTCCAACAACCACAATCATCTTTCTTTGTGCTAGATATGACTCCAGCCAGTGGAGAGTCTTTCCCCTGATTCACATTGATTTCAGTTTTACAAGAGCTCCTTGATGTCACACTCGGTCAAATGCTGCCTTGATGTCAAGGGCAGTCACTCTCCCCACACCTCTGGAATTCAGCTCTTTTGTCCATGTTTGGATCAAGGCTGTAATGAGGTCGGGAGCCAAATGGTCTTGGCGAAACCCAAACTGAGCATCAGTGAGCAGGTTATTGGTGAGCAAGTGACGCTTGATAGCACTGTTGACAACACCTTCTGATACTTGGGACTATGATATTATAGCTATTACAGAGATGTGGCTGAAAGAGGGGCAGGTATGGCAGCTCAACATTCCTGGTTACAGGATTTTCAGATGGGATAGAGAGGGAGGTAAAAAGGGAGGGGCGGGTTGCGGTATTGATTAAAGAAAATATTACAGCTATGAGGAGGGATATTGGCCCAGAAATTTGGGTCCCCACGGGTGAGTACGCGCTGGGTACTCACCCGTAGGCCCAACGAAAGTGCCGGTTTCGTGCATGCACTGCGCATGCGCGGGAAACCGGAACTTCCGTTCCCTTAAAGGAAGGGGTTCACAGGTCGAACGCGTGCGCCGGAGCACCAGCACGTACGCCTGGAACTTCCGTTTTTTTTGCAGCTTTCTCCGGGTGGGTAAGTCTCCAGGAGTTACACTTTTAAAAAGCAGTCACAAGGCCTGCTTTTAACAAGTTAAGTGGTGAATTAAGTAAAATTAAAACATTTTTTCCACAGGTTTACTATTTTGAAATACTTTAAAGAAAGGTAAGTTTATTTTTAGCCCTGTTAGAAACTGTAATTAATTTTTTCAAAAATTTAAATTATTGTTTAAAATAGTTATTTTATGTAATTTATAGTTATTTTAAAAATGTGATGTTTTTTTAAAATTTATTTGAAGTTTTAGTTATGTTTTGGGGCTGATTTGTATTTATAGTTTTGACAGCTCTTCCTGTCAAATTTATGAATGAGCATTCCCTGCTACCATTGGCTCTCCATGACCCATGTGATCCCAGGGGACGCTTCGAACTAACTGCGCCCCTGGGATACACGAGCACTGTGCGCCGGCAGTTGGAGGAGGCCCAGGATCGGAATCCCTCGGGGGCCCACAGCACAACAGCCGATGCGCTAGGTAAGTGCAGGTCGGAGGCTTGCACCCGCAGGAAGCCTCTGACCTGAATTTCTGGGCCGATATGTTGGAGGGATCATCAAACAAGGCCATATGGGGCGAATTGAAAAACAAAAAAGGGGCAATCACACTGCTGGGAGTGTACTATAAACCCCCAAATAGTGAGGGAGATAGAAGAACAAATATGTAGACAAATCTCTGAGAAGTGCAAAAACTATAGGGCAGTAATAGTAGGGGATTTCAATTACCCCAATATTAACTGGGATAAAATGAGTGTGAAGGGTATAGAGGGTGCAGAATTCCTAAAATGCATCCAGGAGAACTTTTTTAGCCAGTATGTAGCAAACCCAACAAGTGAGGGGGCAGTTCTGGACTTAGTTTTAGGCAATGAAGCTGGGCAGGTAGAAAGCATATCAGTGGGGGAGCATTTTGGTGCTAGTGACCATAATTCAGTTAGATTTAAGGTAGTTATGGAAAAGGACAAGTAAAGACCAGGAATAAAAATTCTAAATTGGGGAAAAGCAAATTTTGCTCAGCTCAGAGGGGATTTAGCCATAGGGCCGAAGACCTTTCGTCAGAACTGGAAAAAAGCGGGCAAGTTTAGGGGCTGGGAAAAAGGGGAGGGGATGAAAGAACAAAAGGGAAGGTCAGTGATCGGATAGAAAGCAGGAGAGATTGAGAGACATTAAGAGATATTCAAGGAAAGAGGAGGTGGTAATGGGACAGGTTAAGGAATAAAGGATGGCTCTAGATGAAGCATGAATTGGGCTGGTACAATGAAGGACAGCTGCCATGTGGGAGAGAAGAAAAAAAGGCCAAATAAAAAGTGTGGATAAAACAAAATATATATATATATGTGATAGGGGCCGAGGTTATGATCTGAAATTGTTGAACTCTATGTTGAGTCCAGGGGACTGTAGAGTGCCTAATCGAAAGATGAGGTGCTGTTCCTCGAGCTTACGCTGAGCTTCCGTGGAACAATGCAAGAGGCCGAGGACGGTGAGGTCTGAGTGGGAGTGGAGCGGTGAATTAAAGTGACAGGCCACCGGGAGCTCGGGGTCCCCCTTATGGACGAAACGGAGGTGTTCCGCAAAGCGGTCGCCCAATCTGCGTTTGGTCTCCCCAATGTAGAGGAGACCACATCGTGAGCAGCGAATACAGTATACTAAATTGCAAGAAGTACAAGTAAATCGCTGTTTCACCTGGAAGGGGTGTTTGGGGCCCTGGACAGTGGGAAGGGGGGAGGTATAAGGGCATGTGTTGCATCTCCTGTGCTTGCACAGGAAGGTGCCGGGCGAAGGGGAAGGGGTGCTGGGGGTGGTAGAGGAGTGGACTAGGGTGTTGCGGAGGGAGCGGTCCCTACGGAATGCTGAAATGGGAGGTGAGGGGAAGATGCGTTTGGTGGTGGGATCACGCTGGAGGTGGTGGAAATGGCGGAGGATGATCCATTGAATGTGGAGATTGGTGGGGTGAAAGATGAGGACAAGGGGACCTCTATCATGGTTCCAGAAGGGTGGGGCAGGGGTGAGGGCAGAAGTGTAGGAGATAGAACAGACACGGTCGAGAGCCGTGTCAACCACAGTAGAGGGGAATCCTTGGTTGAGGAAAAAGGAAGACATGTCGGAAGTACTGGTATGGAAGGTGGTATCATCGGAGCAGATGCGGCGGAGACGGAGAAACTGGGAGAATGGAATAGAGTCCTTAAAGGAGGCTGGGTGGGAGGAAGTGTAGTCCAGGTAGCTGTGGGAGTCAGTGGGCTTGTAGGAATTAACACAACGGGGTTGAGGTTATTGTCTCTGGCCAGTCAGAAGCCTCTGAGCTGCTCCAGGGACCCCCGTGCGGTTTCAAAGCGCTCCCCTATTCCTGGTTCTGACCGCCGGACTTATTCGGTAGCGATGTAGACAGAACAACACTGACTTGTGGTTTGGGTGCAAAACAGACCAGTATTTATTGAAACAAAAAGAAAGAAACAACTTAAAATGTAATCGATACAGCACTTATGCCTAGTACAGCCCCTTTGCTTAACGCAGTACACTCAGTGTCCACTAGAGCGCTCCTTGCTCAGTGCAACACTCCTTTACATACAGTACACTTTAAAAAAACAGCTACACAGTGTTCACCACAGCACTTCTCTGCTTGGTGCAACACCCCTTTTAATACAGTTTCGATATAGAACTCAGTGTTCACTATAGCACTTCTCTGCTAGTGCAGCACCCTTTTTAAATACAGTTTCAATATAGAACTCAGTGTTCGCTATAGCACTTCTCTGCTAGTGCAACACCCTTTTTAAATACAGTTTCAATATAGAACTCAGTGTTCACTATAGCACTTCACTGCTAGTGCAACACTGTCTTACTTAAAATAGGGAAGGAGAAATGGACACAACGAGGGAAAATCGACTAAAATCACAGTTCTAACAAAATTCCCACTTAATTCCCACCCCTATACCTATTCTAAGCTGCCTTGTAAAAGGCCAGAAAAATATATGCTCACCAATGAAAATGCCTGCTCCGTGCCCTGCGATCTTTGACCTTCACTGCCCCGAAGTAAAAACACCCCAGTATTTTAAAAGTAAACTGCTGGTGTTCCACTCCTTTAGGCAGGCTCCCACATTGTAGAGGCACGGAGGTGAGGCCACAGAGAGAGAGAGAGAGAGAGAGAGAGAGAAAGATGGCTTCTGAGAAGTTATCTTTTATACCCCATTTGGGGCCGAAATCTTCCCACCCAGATCCGGATGTATCTAGGCTAAACAAAAGGGATCCAAACTGCCCCATTGTCTTCACCCATTCGTTTAAACTGTTTCCAGTTTAAATGTGTCCTCATTGTCTGTGATGGCTTTGAATAAAGTTGCAGTTTAAATGTGTCCATTGTCTGTGATGGCTTTGAATAAAGTTGCAGTTTAAATGTGTCCTTTGAATAAAGCTGCCGTGGTTTGAATTATTTCCTTGATTGCTTGAGTAAACAGAGTCATTGTCCTTGTGGTCAGACTGAAACCGCAGTAAATCCTTTGTGTACACAAAGTAGCAGTTTCTGTAAACACATCGATTGTCTGCTGCAGGGAGGGGAACTCCCCTTTGATTGGCAGATTGACTGCCCCATTGAACCTTTTCACAGACACATCCAAGCTGCCTTTTCAAGTACTTTATCTTCTGCCATGCGGTCCGACGGCCATTTTGGTCCCTGGATTTTTAAAGGTATATCACCCAGGTATTCTTTAATCAAAATTAATCTTCGGAACTGTAGGAAATTTTGAAATGATTGCGAACTCCCTACGGGCTTGTAGTGAATGTTTGTCATAGTGGACTGGAAACAACTACTTGAAGGTAAATCAGTGTCAGAGCAGTGGGAGGCATTCAAGGAGGAGATCTGGAGGGTTCAGACCAAATATGTGCCCTTAAAGAAAAAAGGTGGGACTAACAAATCTTGAGCCCCCTGGATGTCTAGGGACATACAGGGTAGGATAAAGAAAAAAAGGGAGGCGTATGACAGATACTAAGGGCTAAATACTACAGAATCTTTAGAGGAATACAGAAAGTGCAGGGGTGCAATTAAAAAGGATATTAGGAAAGCAAAGAGAGAGCATGAAAAATTCCTGGCAAGTAAAATCAAGGAAAACCCAAAGATGTTTTATAAATATATTAAGAGTAAGAGGATAACTAAAGAAAGGGTAGGGCCTATTAGAGATCATGAGGGTAATCTGTGTGTGGAGGCAGGAGACGTCGGTAGGGTTCTTAATGAATACTTTGCATCTGTTTTCACAAAGGAGAGGGGCGAAGCAGACATTGCTATCAGGGACGAGGAGTGTGAAATATTAGATGAAATAAACATAGTGAGAGAGGAAGTATTAAGGGGTTTAGCAGCTTTAAAAGTGGATAAATCCCCAAGCCCGGATTAAATGTATCCCAGGCTGTTAAGCGAAGCAAAAGAGGGAATAGCAGAGGCCCTGACCATCATTTTCCAATCCTTTCTGGCTTCAGGTGTGGTGCCGGAGGACTGGAGGACTGCTAATGTGGTACCCTTGCTTAAAAAGGGAGAAAAGGATAGACTGAGTAATTACAGGCCAGTCAGCCTAACCTCGGTGGTGGGAAAATTATTGGAAAGAATTCTGAAGGACAGGATATATCTTCATTTAGATAGACACGGATTAATCAAGGATAGTCAGCACGAATTTGTTAAAGGAAGGTCGTGTCTGACAAACTTGATTGAATTTTTTGAGGCGGTAACAAGGAGGGTAGATGAGGGTAGTGCATTTGATGTAGTGTACATGGACTTTAGCAAGGCTTTTGATAAGGTTTCACATGGCAGACTGGCCACGAAGTTAAAAGCCCATGGGATCCAGGGCAAAGTGTCAAGTTGGATTCAAAACTGGCTCGGAGGCAGGAAGCAGAGGGTAATGGTTAATTGGTGTTTTTGTGACTGGAAAGTTGTTTCCAGTGGGGTTCCGCAGGGCTCAGTACCAGGTCCCTTGCTTTTTGTGGTATAAAGCAATGATCTAGACTTGAATATAGGGGGTATGATTAAGAAGTTTGCAGATGATACTAAAATTGGCTATGTGGTTAATACTGAAGAAGGAAGCTGTAGACTGCAGGAAGATATCAATAAATTGGTCAGGTGGACAGAACAGTGGCAAATGGAATTCAATCCGGAGAAGTGTGAGGTAATGCATTTGGGGAGGGCTAACAAGGAAAGGGAATACACATTAAATAGTAGGAAACTGAGTAGTGTAGAGGAACAGAGTGACCTTGGAGTACATGTCCACAGATCCCTGAAGGTAGCAGGCCAGGTAGATTAGGTGGTTAAGAACGCATACCGAATGTATGCTGTATTCGCTGCCCACGATGCGGTCTCCTCTACATTGGGGAGACCAAATGTAGATTGGGTGACCTCTTTGCGGAAAGCCTCCGTTCAGTCCGTAAGGGTGACCCCGAGCTTCCGGTCGCCTGTCACTTTAATTCTCCGCTCCACTCCCACTCAGACCTCACCGTCCTCGGCCTCTTACACTGTCCCAATGAAGCTCAACGGAAGCTCGAGGAACAGCACCTCATCTTTCGATAAGGCACTTTACAGCTTTCTGGGCTCAACAGAGTTCAACAATTTCAGACCATAACCTCTGCCCCTATCCATTTTTTCCTGATTTATTTATTTATTTATTCTCTCTCCCACATGGCAGCTGTCTTTCATTCTGCCATCGCCATTTACACTTCATCTAGAGCCATCTTTTGTTTCTTAACTTGTCCCATTACCATCTCCTTTTGCCTTGCACCATCTCTTAATCTCTCCTGCCTTCCATCCTATCACAGATCTTCCCTTTAGTTCTTTCCTCCCCTCCCCCCTTTCCCTGCCCCTGCACTTGCTTAAAAACCTGTTTGATCTCCAGTTTTTTCCAGTTCTGACGAAGGGTCATCGACCTGAAACGTTAACTCCGTTTCTCTCTCCACAGATGCTGCCTGGCCTGCTGAGTATTTCCAGCATTTTCTATTTTTATATACGGAATGCTTGCCTTTATTAGCCATGGCATAGAATATAAGAGCAGGGCAGTTATGCTTCAACTGTATAAAACATTAGTTAGGCCTCAGCTAGAGTACTGCATGCCATTCTGGTCACCACATTACAGGAAAGATGTGATTGCACTAGAGAGGGTACAGAGGAGATTTACAAGGATGTTGCTGGGAGTAGAGAATCTTAGCTATGAGGAAAGACTGGGTAGGCTGGGTTTGTTTTCCTTGGAACAGAGGAGGCTGAGGGGAGACCTTATTGAGGTGTATAAAATTATGAGGGGCCTAGATAAATTGGATAGAAAGGACCTATTTCCCGTAGCAGAGGGGTCAAAAACCAGGGGCGTAGATTTAAAGTAATTGGTGGAAGGTTTAGAGGAGATTTGAAGGGAAATTTCTTCTCCCAGAGGGTTGTGGGGGTCTGGAACTTACTACCTGAAAGGGTGGTAGAGGCAGAAACCCTAACCACATTTAAAAAGTACTTGGATGTGCACTTGGGATGCTGTAACCTGCAGGGCTACGGACCAAGAGCTGGGAAGTGGGATTAGGCTGGATAGCTCTTTGTTGGCCGGCACGGACACAATGGGCCGAAATGGCTTCCTTCCGTGCTGTAATTTTCTATGATTCTATGATTCTTCCATCACTTTGCTGATGATTGAGAGTAGACTGACAGGGCGGTAATTGGCCAGATTGGATTTGTCCTGCTTTTTGTGGACAGGATATACCTGGGCAGTTTTTCACATTGCCAGGTAGATGCCAGTGTTGTAGCTGTACTGGAACAGCTTGGCTCGAGGCACGGCTAGTTCTGGAGGACAAATCTTCAGCACAACAGCCGGGATGCTGTCAGGGCCCATAGCCTTTGCTATATCCAGTGCGCTCAGCCGTTTCTTGATATCATGTGCTGCCACATAAACCTTGGTTTAGGTAGATAGATGAATAGACACTCAATAAGGCTCAGGCTATAAACTAACAGACAAATTTATTTGACATTAAACAGATAAATGGAAAGCACTCAGTACAAATAGTAGGCCCTTGACTTCTGACGTGGTTCTCCTGATCTCCTGCCGTAACTTTAGTAACAGGTCAGTGGAACCCCTCCACACCCATCAGCCCCCCTCCCTGACACCGGGAATATTGTAAACAGTTGTATTTATGCCATTTCTCTAGAGGTTCTGCCGATCATGTGGAAATTTCAGTTGTGTTGAGATACCGCGGCAAACGTGGGAGTCGAGACCAGAGTTAGTGAAACACAACTGCTTTAATCAACCTCATGGCAAAGAGGAACTGGAAAAGCCCGCGCAACCACTTAAATACTCCCCAGACAGGAAGTGCTCCCGGCAGCCTGTCCCCGCAGGGAAGGGCCCCCAGCTGGGGGCGTCTGCTTAAACTGTCCGTGCCGCCGTGAGCGGATTATGTCCAGTAGTGGCGTGTCGCCACAGAGCTCCCCCCAGAATCCGCTTAGGAGGAGTGGACGAGTCGTGACGGTGGTCTAATGGTTCTGCTGGAGCGGCTCTGACTGGTCGCCGGTCTAGTTGGTGGGGCCGGGCGGTTCACCACCGGCTGTGCAGGCTTGCTGGCGGGACGGCCTCTAGTTGGAGGTCGGGCCACGGGGACCTGTTCCCCTGGTTCTGTGTGTGCTGGTTTGAGCCGGTCGATGGAGACTGTGTCGACCCTGTCGCCGAGTCGCAGCTTGAAGACCTTGTCCCCGGTTTGTAGTACCTCGTACGGTCCGTCGTACGGGGGTCGCAGGGGTCCGCGGTGCGCGTCGTGTCGCACGAAGACGAAGCGTGCCTGCTGTAAGTTTGGCGGGACGTGAGGTGCGAGTTTGCCGTGTCGGTTGACCGGAAGTGGGGCGAACTGTTGAGCGGAAGAGAAAGAGTTGAGCCGCTGCGGTTCGGCCGACCAAGGCGTGGTAGCCTCCGGAAGGAATTCGCCTGGGACGCGCAGTGGTTGTCCGTAGACTAACTCCGCTGCCGAGGACTGGAGGTCTTCCTTGACCATGGTGCGTAGGCCTAGTAGCACCCACGGTATGCGGTCAGTCCAGGTACTGTCCTGCAGGCCGGCGCGGAGTGAGGCCTTGAGTGACCTGTGGAAGCGTTCACAAAGCCCATTGGCCTGCGGGTGGTACGCCATGGTTTGGTGGAGCGTCACCCCGAGGTTGCGTGCTGTGGCCGTCCAGAGTTCGGAGGTGAACTGGGCGCCTCTGTCGGAGGTTATGTCGGCTGGTACGCCGAACCTTGCGACCCAGGTGTTAACGAATGCCCTGGCGATGTCGGCTGTGGTGGTGGAGGGCAGCAGCACTGCCTCAGGCCAGCGTGTGTAGCGGTCGACCATCGTGAGGAGATAAGTTTGGCCTTGCGATGGCGGCAGAGGACCGACGATGTCGACGTGTACGTGGTCGAAGCGGCGGCTGGGTACCTCGAAGTCTCCCAGGGGTGCTTTTGTGTGTAGCTGTACCTTAGCCCGTTGGCAGGCGAGGCAGGAGGTGGTCCAAGTCCGAACATCTTTGCTGAGGCCGCGCCAGACGAAACGCTGGGAGAGGAGTTTGACGGATGCGCGGGCACCCGGATGGGAGAGCGCGTGTAGCGCGTCGAAGATGCGGCGGCGCCAGGTTGCAGGGACGACCGGCCTGGGTTGGCCGAGTGAGACGTCGCACGTGACTGCCGTGGCTTCGGGCCCGTGCGCGACCTTGGCTAGGCGTAGCCCTGGCAGGCTGGTAGCCGCCGAGAGGAGGTCTGGGTCCATGAGCTGGGCTGCTGCTAGTTGCGTGTAGTCGACCGCGAGGTGATTCGCGCAGATGGCGGGATGGGAAAGGCAGTCGGCGACAACGTTGTCTCTACCGGAGACGTGCTGGATGTCCGTAGTAAACTCGGACACGGCCACGAGCTGGCGTTGCTGCCTAGCGGACCAGGGTTCGGTGTGCTTGGCCATCGCGTATGTGAGCGGCTTGTGGTCCACGTACGCGGTGAAGGGGCAGCCCTCCAGGAGGAACCTGAAATGGCGGACCGACAGGTGTAGCGCGAGAAGCTCGCGGTCGAAAGTAGAGTATTTGACCTCCGGGGGGCGCAGTTGGCAGTTGTAGAAGGCAAGTGGCTGCCACGCGCCATTGACCCACTGCTCGAACACAGCTCCGACCGCGTGGTCGGAGGCGTCGGTGGTGAGTGCGACCCGGGCATCGGCCCTCGGGTGCGCGAGCAGGGTGGCGTCGACGAGCGCGTTTTTGGTGGCGTCGAAGGCGGTTGACGTGTCAGTGGTCCAGGCTACGGCCATCTTGCCGGATTTACCTCGGAGGGAGTCGTACAGGGGCTTCATGAGGGCTGCAGCTCTGGGGATGAACCTGTTGTAGAAGTTCACCATCCCGAGGAACTCCTGGAGGCCCTTGATGGCTTTGGGGCGGGGGAATTGCTGGACAGCCTGCACCTTGTTGGGCAGGGGGACGGCCCCAGCAGGGGTGATGTGGTGACCGAGAAAATCGATCTCGGTTAGGCCGAATTGGCACTTCGCCGGGCTGAGGATGAGCCCGTGTTGGGCTAGGCGCCCGAACAGGATGCGAATGTGTTCGAGGTGTTCCTGTTGGGAGGAGCTGGCCACGAGAATGTCGTCTAGATAGACGAATAGGAAGTTCAGGTCCCGGAGAACTGAGTTCATAAGGCGCTGGAAAGCCTGGGCTGCATTCTTGAGGCCGAAGGGCATCCTCAGGAACTCGAACAGGCCGAATGGGGTGATGACGGCCGTTTTGGGGATGTCCGCGGGGTGTACGGGGACTTGGTGGTAACCGCGCACCAGGTCGACCTTGGAAAAGATGGTTCGTCCGGCCAGTCGGGCCGAGAAGTCCTGGATGTGCGGCACCGGGTATCGGTCGGGGGTGGTGGCGCCGTTGAGGTGGCGGTAGTCCCCGCAAGGGCGCCAGCCTCCACCGGGCTTGGGGGCGATGTGGAGGGGCGAGGCCCAAGGGCTGCTGGAGCGGCGGATGATGCCGAGTTGTTCCATGGTGGCGAACTCGGCCCGTGCGATTTCCAGCTTGGCCGGGTTGAGTCTGCGGGCATGGGCAGAAACCGGGGGGCCGGTGGTGGGGATATAGTGCTCCACACCGTGTTTGGCGGCTTTGGCCGAAAAGGTCGGGTTAGTGAGGGCGGGAAACTCGGCTAGAAGTACCGAGTAGTCGTCCGTGGCTCTGGCGAGGCAGTAGGTCGTCAGGCCGGCCGAACGGGCCGGGGTGAATGCGCCAGGGATGGGGGCCATAGTGTTGATATCGGCGAGGCGGTGCCTCGGAATGTCGACAAGGAGGCCGTGGGCGCGTGGGAAGTCGGCGCCGATGAGTGGGCAGAGGACCCTGGCTGTGAGGAACTCCCAGCGGTAGCGGCGGCCTGCAAGGTCGAGCGTGACCATGCGGGAGCCATATGTGCGGGTGTCAGAGCCATTGGCTGTGGCCAGCGTGATACCCCATGCGCCGCGTTAGATTTCGAGGACGGAGGCGGGGGTGATGCTGTGCTGGGCCCCTGTGTCGCACAGAAATCGGCGGTTGGTGCTGTCGTCGGTGACGTACAGTAGAGGCCCCTTTTGCCCCGCGGCCATCGTGGGGGCCGGTGCGGCGGGGGGTTTGAAAGTATACGGTGGCGTGCAGCGTTGGGCCCTAGTGCCAAAACGGGTGTGGTAGTAGCAGTGACCCGGAGTGGTAGGGCAGTCGGGCCTAGTGGGCCGGGAAGACCGCGTGGTCGTTGCCGTGAGGTCGGGCACGAAGTCGCAGGCGGACTGCGCAGAGAGCAGCCGGTCGGCCTTTTCGGCTATCTCATTCAGGTCCGTGGAGCCAGATTCCACAATGAGCGGGCGGATGCTGGCGGGGAGCTGCCGAATGAAAAGCGTGCGAAAGAGGGCGCCGGTGTTTTTGTCGTCCGAGAGGGACAGCATGTGGGAAAGCAGATCCGACGGTGAAGCGTCACCAAGGCCGGGGAGGTCGAGGAGTTGGCAGTTGCGCTGGTAAGAGGACGTTTGAAATTTTTTAAGGAGCGCGGCCTTCAGATGTTCGTACTTGCCTTCCAGTGGTGGCTCCTGCAGTGCTGCCCAAACCTTGGGGACTGTGGCATAGGTGAGAGAGGCGACGAGGTAGTCGTACTTCGTGGCGTCGACTGTAATTTTTTTCAGCCGGAATCTGGACTCGGCTTGAACAAACCAGGCTTCGGCCAGGTTCTCCCAAAAGTCCGGTAGTTTAACCGTGACTGCGTTTGTATCCGCCATGCTAGCTTAGGATTCGTCCTGAGCGTCGGGGTCACCAGTGTTGAGATACCGCGGCAAACGTGGGAGTCGAGACCAGAGTTAGTGAAACACAACTGCTTTAATCAACCTCATGGCAAAGAGGAACTGGAAAAGCCCGCGCAACCACTTAAATACTCCCCAGACAGGAAGTGCTCCCGGCAGCCTGTCCCTGTGGGAAACAAGTTGCTGGAGGAAAGGGCCCCCGGCTGGGGGCGTCTGCTTAAACTG
Source organism: Somniosus microcephalus (assembly GCF_052327205.1). NCBI lineage: Eukaryota > Metazoa > Chordata > Chondrichthyes > Squaliformes > Somniosidae > Somniosus > Somniosus microcephalus. The sequence goes on along the minus strand of NC_140993.1, from coordinate 203,193,517 downwards.
TCCGTGCCGCCGTGAGCGGATTATGTCCAGTAGTGGCGTGTCGCCACAGTTGCGTATTTATAGTCGTTACAGCCCCCTCAAAATGTCAGAACAACAAAGATGCTTCTCCTGTGCTAAGTCTCAACATAAACAGAACCCTTGAAATACAGTCGCTCACAATTTATGTGACAAAAGTGACAATGTTGCAATGTAGGGAACTACAGCAATCAATTTGCACACAAGATCTCACAAACAACAATGAGATAAATAACCAGATAATCTGTTTTAGTAATATTGAGGGCTTTGATTTAACAATTATCCAAAAGATGGCACCTCCAACACTGAAGTGTCAGCCTAGATTACATGCTCAAGTCTCTGGAGTGGGGCTTGAACTCACAACCTTCTGACTTAGAGACAAGAGTGCTTCAACTGAGCCACCGCTGACACCCTATACCTCAGTCTAAATTACCCAGAGTACATTAGCATTGGAAAACCAGGAAACTCAGAGCTGCTGCGGCCCTCACGTTGATGTATGCAAATAAGGTCGGTGGGAACCTATTGGAACATCACGGGAAAGTTCAAAAAGGGAGAGGGAACATGGGTGAAGCGTTTTATTGGCAGAGAATGGGTAGAAATGACTATCACCTAATTCTGTTGCCTGAACAAAATGCCCTGCAGTGTTTGTACACCATTAACGTGCTGAAAACAGACAAGAAATTCACCCCCATAGTTTCCTTTTTCTCTTCACAGTTAGGCTGTTTGTTCAGTCATATATCTACTCAGTGAATGAAGTGTTTTCACAAGGCTGGCATGGCAGAGAATCTGGGGGAAGGGAGGGACTGCAAGGGGAAAGGAGATCAAAGAGTGATGCAAATCTCTCAATTTGAATGTTGAAACACATAATTCTGCCTCTCGTTATCTTCATCAGTGAGGTAATTCTGAAAGAAGCACAGTGGCCGCTGTTACATATAGTGGGTTAGATTGGATGGATATGTTGGATAAAACCAGATATACATTTCACAGAGCTCATTACTATTTATGTGAGAAGCAAAATTAGGGCTTGGTGATAACTTGTGCATACCAGGACATTATTAGAAATTTGCTTTTACTATGACTCAAATACATTTGATATTGGTGTGAATGATTCAATGATTAATGTCATTTACTGTGTTGAGATTTGAGAAACTTGTAGACAGAACTATGAGTGTTCTTTTGAGTTCCAACTATTGGAGTCTTTGTTGAAATAGGGCATTCCTAAGTTTTGAACTGGCGGCTGTGCTGCCTCTGGCTTTCTGACTGCACGCTTTGCTTTGAGAGGGGCTCTTTCCCAGGATCTATACGGAATCAGCAGGCACTCAAAAGATCAATTTTTTTTTTTAATTTCAGGAGTTACATCTTTGTTACATTATTAACTTTTAACGGGTGATTACAGAGAAAAGTTAACAGACAAGTGATACTTGTTTACTGCAGCAGAAATGTCTTTAGCAGGGACCCAGCTGTTCCTTGTATATCACTGATACACAAAAGAATAGTCCCAGTTTTGCCGTCATTTCAAAATCGGGCTTCTTAATGCGATGAGTTAAAGTGGAATTGGTTTATGTTCCTCTAGCCATGTATATAAAAATAAAGGAATGCTTGAGGAAGTTACCATTCTGTGGTAAATTCAATTATCGCAGACTCCCAGTGAGAGGCCCACACTCAAAGGGAGCATTTTTTAATTCATTTTTATGGGATGTGGGCGTCGCTGGCAAGGCCAGCATTTATTGCCCATCCCTAATTGCACTTGAGAAGGTGGTGGTGAGCCGCCTTCTTGAACCGCTGGAGCCGTGTGGTGAAGGTACTCCCATAGTGCTGTTAGGTAGGGAGTTCCAGGATTTTGACCCAGCGACAATGAAGGATCGGTGATATACTTCTAAGTCAGGATGGTGTGTGACTTGGAGGGGAACTTGGAGGTGGTGGTGTTCCCATGTGCCTGCTGCCCTTGTCCTTCTAGGTGGAAGAGGTCGCGGGTTTGGGAGGTGCTGCCGAAGAAGCCTTGGTGCATTGCTGCAGTGCATCTTGTAGATGGTACACACTGCAGCCACGGTACGCCAGTGATGGAGGGAGTGAATGCTTAAGGTGATGGATGGGGTGCCAATCAAGCGGGCTGCTCTGTCCTGGATGGTGTCGAGCTTCTTGAGTGTTGTTGGAGCTGCACTCATCCAGGCAAGTGGAGAGTATTCCATCACACTCCTTACTTGTGCCTTGTAGATGGTGGAAGGGCTTTGGGGAGTCAGGAGGTGAGACACTTGCCACAGAATACCCAGCCTCTGGCCTGCTCTTGGTGCCACAATATTTATGTGGCTGGTTCAGTTAAGTTTCTGGTCAATGGTGACCCCCCCAGGATGTTGATGGTGGGGGATTCGGCGATGGTAATACCGTTGACTGTCAAGGGGAGGTGGTTAGACTCTCGCTTGTTGGAGATAGTCATTGCCTGGCACTTCTGTGGCATGAAAGTTACCTGCCACTTATCAGCCCAAGCCTGAACGTTGTCGAGGTCTTGTTGCATGCGGGTGTGGACTGCTTCATTATCTGAGGAGTTGTGAATGGCGCTGAACACTGTGCAGCCATTAGCGAACATCCCCATTTCTGACCTTATGTTGGAGGGAAGGTCATTGATGAAGCAGCTGAAGATGTTTGGACCTAGGACACTGCCCTGAGGAACTCCTGCAGCGATATCCTGGGGCTGTGATGGTGATTGACCTTCAACCACCGCAACCATCTTTCTTTGTGCTAGGTATGACTCCAGCCAGTGGAGCGTTTTCCCCCTGATCCCCATTGACTTCAGTTTTGCTAGGGCTCCTTGATGCCACACTCGGTCAAATGCTGCCTTGTTGTCAAGGGCAGTCACTCTCACCTCACCTCTGGAATTCGGCTCCTTTGTCCATTTTTGGACCAAGGCTGTAATGAGGTTGGGAGCCGAGTGGTCTTGGCGGAACCCAAACTGGGCATCCGTGAGCAGGTTATTGGTGAGTAAGTGCCACTTGATAGCACTGTCGATTACACCTTCCATCACTTTGCTGATGATTGAGAGTAGACTGATGGGGCGGTACTTGGCCAGGTTGGATTTGTCTTGCTTTTTGTGGACATGACATACCTGGGCAGTTTTCCACATTGTCGGATAGATGCCAGTGTTGTAGTTGTACTGGAACAGCTTGGCTAGAGGTGTGGCTAGTTTTGGAGCACAAGTCTTCAGCACGATAGCCGGGATGTTGTCGGGGCCCATAGCCTTTGCTGTATCCAGTGCGCTGAGCCGTTTCTTGATATCACGTGGAGTGAATCGAATTGGCTGAAGACTGGCTTCTGTGATGGTGGGGACCTCAGGAGTAGGCCGATATGAATCACCCACTCAGCACTTCTGGCTGCAAATGCTTCAGCCTTGTCTTTTGCAACCCACGTGCTGGGCTCCACCATCATTGAGGATGGGGATATTCATGGAGCCTCCTCCTCCTATTAGTTAATGGTCCACCACCATTCACGACTGGATGTGGCAGGACTGCAGAGCTTTGATCTGATCTGTTGACTGTGGGATCACTTAGCCCTCTCTGTAGCAGGCTGCTTCCACTTTTTAGCATACATGTAGTCCTGTGTTGCAGCTTCCCAGGTTGGCACCTCATTTTTAGGTACACCTGGTGCTGCTCCTGGCATGCTCTTCTACACTCCTTGTTGAACCAGGGTTGGTCCCCTGGCTTGATTGTAATGGTAGAGTGAGGGATATGCCAGGCCATGAGGTTACAGATTGTGGTGGAATACAATTCTGCTGCTGCTGCTGATGGCCCACAGCGCCTCATGGATGCCCAGTTTTGAGCTGCTAGATCTGTTCTGAATCTATCCCATTTAGCATGGTGGTAGTGCCACACAACACGATGGAGGGTGTCCTCAGTGTGAAGACGGGACTTCATCTCCACAATGACTGTGCAGTGGTCACTGCTACCAATACTGTCATGGACAGATGCATCTGTGACAGGTAGATTGGTGAGGATGAGGTCAAGTAGGTTTTTCCCTCATGTTGGTTCTCTCACCACCTGTCACAGGCACAGACTGGCATTTATGTCCTTCAGGACTCAGCCAGTATTGGTGCTACCGAGCCACTCTTGGTGATGGACATTGAAGTCCCCCATGCAGAGTACATTCTGTGCCCTTGCTACTCTCAGTGCTTCTTCCAAGTTGTGTTCGACATGGCGGAGTACTGATTCATCAGCTGAGCGAGGGCGGTAGGTGATAATCAGCAGGAGGTTTCCTTGCCCATGCTTGACCTGAAGCCATGAGACTTCATGGGGTCCGGAAACAATGCTGAAGACTCCCAGGGCCACTCCTTCCCGACTGTATACCACTGTGTCGCCACCCCTGGTGGGTCTGTCCTGCCAGTGGGACAGGACATACCTAGGGATGGTGATGGAGGAGTTTGGGACATTGACTGAAAAGTATGATTCTGTAAGTATGACTATGTCAGGCTGTTGCTTGACTAGTCTGTGGGACAGCTCTCCCAATTTTGGCACAAGTCCCTAGATGTTGGTGAGGAAGACCTTGCATGGTTGACTGGGCTGGGTGTGCCATTGTTGTGTCCATAGCTAGTCCCGACGTCAATGCCAGGTGGTTTGTCCAGTTTTATTCTTATTATTGTTTTTCGTAGTGGTTATGCACAGCTGAGTGGCTTGCTAGGCTATTTCGGAGGAGCAGTTAAGAGTCAACCACATTGCTGTGGGTTTGGAGTCACATATAGGCCAGACCGGGTAAGGACGGCAGATTTCCTTCCCTAAACAACATTAGTGAACCAGATGGGTTTTTACGACAGTCCGATAACTTCATGGTTGCCATTACTGATACTAAGAATTATTCCAGATTTATTTAATTAACTGAATTTAAATCCCTCAGCTTTGAACTTACATCTGTGGATCATTAGTCCAGGCCTCTGGATTACTAGCCCAGTGACATAACCACTACGCTACCGTTCCCTTGCAGTTACTGTGCAGTTACAATTCAGTAGTGCTGATTTCCCAACCCACACTGCCTTCAAATGTGGGATCTGCCGGGAGTGTCGGATCGGTGAATTTACCCAGACAGCTTGCTGGTTTGGTGAAGTTGTACAGAAGTTCATGATATTCATGGTTGCCCCAAGTTATAGCTGAAATCTCTTTATGAAGTATGTGACTGATAAGCTCTCCTGCATCAATCGGTTGCTCACTGCTTTCAGCTCCACTCGTGGATTTTTAGGCCCTAATTATCTTCACTAGTACACCTTTGCTCTTTATGTAACCACAGCTAACTTTTCTTATTATTAAAACTATTTTTGATTGACAGAGATAAAGGGATTTTCCATAGTGTTGGGGCAAAATCCTATTCCAATAGACAGTATCCTATTCAGGTAGACAACATCCTATTCCGATAGACAGTATCCTATTCAGGTAGACAACATCCTATTCCGATAGACAGTATTCTATTCAGGTACCACTCAGGCAAGAAGTTGCTACAAATAACAACAGAAAATGCTGGAAACACTCAGCAGGCCAGGCAGCATCCGTGGAGACAGAAACAGAGTTAACGTTTCAAGTCTGGGACCCTTCATCAGAACTGGAAAAAACCGGAGATGTAACAGATATTAAGCAGGAGCAGAGAGAGGGAGGTGGGGGTGGAAGGGGAGGAAGGAATTGAAGGAATATACTGTGCTAAGGTAAGAGGCAGGAAAGATAAAATGTTGCAAATCGGGATGGCAAAATCATACAGCATGAAAAATGGGAGCAGGGGTTATAGTTTGAAATTGTTGAACTCAATGTTGAGTCCAGAAGGCTGTAAAGTGCCTAATCGAAAGATGAGGTGCTGTTCCTTGAGCTTACATTGAGCTTCATTGGAACAATGTAAGAGGCCAAGGACAGAGAGGTCAGAGTGGGAGTGAAGCGAAGAATTAAAGTGACAGGTGACCGGAAGCTCAGGGTCACTCTTACGGACTGAACGGAGGTGTTCCGCAAAGCGGTCGCCCAATCTGCGTTTGGTCTCCCCAATGTAGAGGAGACCGCATCGTGAACAGCGAATACAGTATACTAAATTGCAAGAAGTACAAGTAAATCACTGTTTCACCTGGAAGGGGTGTTTGGGGCCCTGGACAGTGGGAAGGGAGTAGGTAAAAGGGCATGTGTTGCATCTCCTGCGCTTGCACGGGAAGGAGCCAGGCAAAGAAGAAAGGCTATTAGGGGTGATTGAGGAGTGGACCAGGGTGTCGCGGAGGGAGCGGTCCCTTCAGAATGCTGAAAGGGGAGGCGAGGGGAAGATGAGCTTGGTGGTGGGATCACGTTGGAGGTGGCGGAAATGGCAGAGGATGATCCGTTGAATGTGGAGGCTGGTGGGGTCAAAGGTGAGGACAATATAGGGGGTGGTGTGCGTGGTTAGCTTTGCCTCTGACTCCTGAGCGGTTCGAATCGCTCCCACTCCCTTGGTTCTAGACTTTGGACTTATTTGGGGGTTGTAATGTAATTGCAACAGACAACTGAGTTGGTAAAAAAAACGTGGATTTTATTTGAGACAAGAAAATATACACAACACAATAATCTTATCACTCTAAAAAGGGGGAACACTTCGGAATATACGAGGGAGAATGACAGTAGACTTCACCCCTCCCAATCTCACTACACTAACTAAGTTGGACTCCAGAGGACCAAGGAAAATGCTCACCAAACGACTTTCTTGACAGTTGTAGAGGTTCGCGATTTTGGGGTTCTCTAGGTGTGGCGGTTGGGGCCTGCCATATCCCGGATGTGGTAGAAGACTTCACCTGCATTGGTTTTTCAGTCTTCGTGTGTCCGCTGATGCGGTCGGGTGCATATTGGATCTATCGGGATGGTCCGTCGAAACCTAAATTGGCTTTTAATGGCTGTTTAATCTTTGGTCCGATTAGTGAGTTTTGTCTTTTCCTGCTGGGGTCAGGGTCCCTTTTTTTGATCGGGGCATATACTGCATTATGCATATTCTTGATGGCTCTGTAATTTTGGCGGGAACTGTCCTTCCGTAGGCCTATTGTCATTTATGTGGAATGACTGAGATGGTCCAGAACATTCCCAGACAATTTGGCCTATGCCAATACTCAAACTGTTTGTTTTACAGGGGCCCATCTCAACTTTTTTGTCGCAGCCTTGCACAGGCCTGGACATGTCCTTTTAAAAATAACCAAAATCCTGGGGTTTTAACTTTAAATCACTTTTCGGCCCAATATTCTTTTAAAACAGTAATCTTCTTGGTTTGGGGGAATCTGTAGAATTTTGCGAACCTTACACTCCCCCCGTGATACTTTATCCACTATAGTATCATCCTGGGTGAGCAAAATTTCTGATCCCTGGGAGCCAACCTTCCCCTGTAATATTTAAACTAAGACCCAAAAACAAAACACTCTCCCGTTCCCCTTTAGGTGTAGTGTTTAAAATAGATACAAGGTACAAAAAATTCGATTACATTCACATCCAAGCACGGAGGGGGTCCAACACCCCTGCACCACTTGGAAAAATTACACAAACATAGGAAAAATAATGACATACACACTCATCAAACTTGATTTTTAATAATGGTTAAGGTTTGTGTTATACCTGGTTGTAGACTAATTTTTATGTTTGTCCCATACTCCCTCATGTTGGAATCGGAGCATTCTGTCCCTTCCCTTGCACTTTGTGCATAAAACTTCCTAAACATTTCCTTTAACAGGGCCTGGTACAACTGTTCTGTCTCCTTAGGGCACCATACAGGTAAGTGTACTTCAGTAAGGTTTAGGATCAATGAAGCTATTGCATAGTGTACCCCCTGGTATAGTACCTTGTCGGTTGGCACTAGGACTAACCCATTCTCTGGTCCCTTGGTGGTGGTAGGACACCTCTCTACTATGGTCCGTGATGTTGTGGTCGTGGGCAGGGGCTTCCGGGGGCGGGTTACGAGTTCGGTGGTGTTGACTGGGATCAGGGAGTGTGGGACCGCGCACGCATGCAGGCTAGAATCCCACTCCATCCCCTCCCCGGCATCTTGCCATTGCCGGTGGAAAATGATGGATATGCCTGTGGGGCAGAGTTTCTCTGACCCCCACATACAAACATAAACTCCCGGATCTGGCTCCCATCACTTGTCCCAGCACACACTCACTTCCCCTCAGGTCTCTGTAATCGTCCGATGGGTATTGTTCCCCAATTGTTCCCAATCGACTGCGGGGTTTCCTAAATCCTTGCTCAGCTTTCTGAGCCACCACCACCTCTCCAGGGGAATCCGTCCCTTGCATGTCAAACACACACGTTTCCCCTCGGTGACGCTGACCCTTGTAGCAATGATCAGTACCCTGGGGCACGGGATAGAGGCGTCCCCGTACGTGAACCCGGTCTGGCTGGAGTACTGAGTCGAGTTAGACCGCAGCCACCCTGGCCACCTTCCCTCATGGTAAATCAAAAGGTAAATCGTGCTTGACTAATCTACTGGAATTTTTTGAGGATGTAACTGGTAAAATAGATAAGGGAGAACCAGTGGATGTGGTGTATTTAGACTTTCAAAAGGCTTTCGATAAGGTCCCTCATTAGCGTGTAAAGTTAAGGCACATGGGATTGGGGGCAAGGTATTGACTTGGATAGAGAACTGGTTGACAGACAGAAAGCAAAGAGTTGGAATAAACGGCTCTTTTTCTGAGTGGCAGGCAGTGACTAGTGGGGTACCGCAGGGATCGGTCCTTGGACCCCAGCTATTCACAATATATATTAATGATCTGGACGAGGGAACTAGATGTAATATCTCCAAGTTTGCAGATGACCCAAAGCTGGGTGGGCGTGTGTGCTGTAAGGAGGATGCCGAGAAACTCCAGTATGATTTGGGCAGGTTGGATGATTGGGCAGAAGCATGGCGGATGCAATATAACGTGGATAAATGTGAGGTTATCCACTTTGGTGTCAAAAACAAGAAGGCATATTATTATCTGAATGGCAATAGATTGGGAGAAGGGGAAGTGCAATGAGACCTGGGCGTCCTTGTGCACCAGTTGCTGAAGTTAAGCATGCAGGTGCAGCAGGCAGTTAAGAAGGTAAATGGTATGTTGGCCTTCGTAGCGAGAGGGTTTGAGTACAGGAACAAGGATGTCTTGCTGCAGTTGTACAGGGCCTTGGTGAGACCACATCTTGAGTATTGTGTGCAGTTTTGGTCGCCTTATCTGAGGAAGGATGTTCTTGCCAATGGAAGGAGTGCAGCGAAGATTCACCAGGCTGATACCTGGGATGGCAGGAATGACGTATGAGGAGAGATTGGATCGATTGGGCTTGTACTCGCTGGAGTTTAGAAGAATGAGAGGGGATCTCATTGAAACTTATAAAATTCTAACAGGACTAGACAGACTAGATGCAGGAAGGATGTTCCCGATGGTCGGAGAGTCCAGAACCAGGGGTCACAGTCTAAGGATAAGGGGTAAGCCATTTAGGACAGAGATGAGGAGAAATTTCTTCACCCAGAGAGTGGTAAACCTGTGGAATTCTCTACCACAGAAGGCAGTAGAGGCCAATTCATTAAATATATTCAAGAAGGAGTTGGATATATTTCTTAAGGCTAAAGGGATCAAGGGATATGGGGAGAAAGCAGGGACAGGGTACTGAATTTGGATGATCAGCCATGATCGCATTGAATGGCGGAGCAGGCTCGAGGGGCCGAATGGCCTACTCCTGCTCCTATCTTCTATGTTTCTATGAAGTGGATGGCAAGCTCCTCCACACCCCGTTCGCCACCCCCTGCGGTAACGATCGGTGCTCTCTCCCCTGAGCACCCATAGATGTGGGAGTTCTCCATGTCTCCTCGGTCACCAATGCTCACCCCTACCAGGGCGAGCAGGAGCAGAACCTTCCTCATGCTGATTTCCTTTCTGTAGCGAAACACAAACAAAATAGCCATGTCCCGAGAAGGTTCTCTGGCCTGACACAGTTACCAAAATTTTCAAAAACTTAAACTTATCATAAACTAAAATTAGACTATTAAAAATTCCAAAACTACCAAACTGAAAAAAAACCACACTTAAACTAAAAGCTATATACATCCACCACCCATCTCCTGACAGCCAGGCTAATCCCTGTTAGGCCTCTGCCTTTTATGGAATCTGGGCAGCTTGTACGATTGGGCGTAAGGTGACCTGTGCCACCGGACCCAGAGTCCTTCTTAAAAGAACTGGGGGTTTTTCCATTTCCCAACTGACCGGAGGAGTGTGCCCTCCTGTGCTGCAGCACACTACCCCTTTCTGTGTCGCTGCCGAGTCCTTACCCTGTCCTGTGGGTTCTGTGCAGCCTGATGCCACAGGCTGGGGACCCTTCTCTCTCTCTCTGCCCAACGTACCTCTCCTGTGAGTCCCTCACCTTTGGAGGCAGCAGGTTGGGGATCTGTGTCCTTAGACTGGTCCCTGACCTTGGTTTTTCCCTTTCTGTTAAGGGCTCTCCTGGGGCTGGACCGTTTAAATTGATACTCGGGTGACCACGGTAGTTTAGGCTGTGGTATGCGAGGAGACCTTCTTGAGGCTCCGGCTACTGGGGGTGTACCTGAGTCCCACTTAATTGGTGGGAGGGCCTCTCCAGTCACACATGTCACTGCTCCCACCTTTGCGGTCTGTGAGTCTGCCACAGCTGCAGGCTGATGCTCTCTAGCTTTAACATGGTTCGCCCTTGCTGGCCGTTCCCCACTCTCAGTTTTGAACAGCTTGCACTGATTAATGTGGAACCACTTTGTGCGGCGGGGCATCTTTATGGCATAGACCATGGGGCTTGCCTTATCCACGATGCTGTACGGCCCCATATACAATGGTTTGAAACTTCCCAACCGGGCGAAGTTCCTCACCATGACCTGATCCCCTATCTCCCACTCGTGGTGCCTGTTGGGTTCTAGCAGCAGTCAGTTACTCCGGTGCTGTTTTCCCATGTTGCTAGCACCATGTTTAAGGTGTTCAAACAGATTCCTGACGAAGCTGTCCCGGTTCACCTCTCTGAGCTGACCTTCCGTGAGCACCGGGGCTAGTACATGGGTGGGGGTCCGCATAACCCTACCAGTCATGAGCTCGTGTGGGGAATAGCCCGTGCTTTTTGACTGGCTGGCCCGGATCCCCATTAGGACCAACGGTAAGACTTCTACCCACTTCTTGGGTGAGTCTCCCATCTCCTTGCGCAACCTTTCTTTTATGGTACGGTTTAAACGCTCTATAGGACCCGATGACTGTGGGTTGTAGGCGACGTGCCATTTCCCCTCAATGCCGAGTACCATGAGGGTCTCTTGCATGACCTGTCCGGTAAAGTGACTCCCTTGGTCAGACTCCATGTATTGTGGGTGTCCCCATCGGGAGAACACTTCCCTGACCAGGATCTTAGCTGTACCCAATACGGTAGCTGTTCGGCAGGGAAAAGCTTTGTGGATAAGGCAAGCCCCATGGTCTATGCCATAAAGCTTCCACCCACTTTGAAAACACATCCACCAGGACTAGGCAGTACTTGTAGCCTCCCTGGGCGGTGGGTAGGGGCCCGATGTAATCGATCTGGATCGACTGCCATGGTCCCTCTACCCTCCTGGTGTGTCCCAAAGATACCTTCCTTTTCTGGGGGTCAGGGTTATTGGCAGCACACACCAGACAGCCGGCACAGAACTCGCGGACATGTTCCCTCAGTCCTGGCCACCATCCTGCGTGTTCCACCCGATGCCAGGTGGTCTCAGGCCCGGGATGCCCCACTCCTGGATCCTCATGGGCCAGTTGGAGGAATTCCCTTTGGTGCTGCTGCGGCACTACCCATTGCTCCCCCCTGAACAGCATGCCTTCCCTGACGGTGATGGCTGCTGTACTGTACGGGCCCTCTACTTTCTCCCCTTTTGTGAGCGCGTTCAGGACGGCTCTGAGGACGGAATCCCATACCTGGGCCTGCTTTAGGTCCGGGACCAAAGCTACCCCCTGTGTACCTCCCTTGTCCCGGATTGTGGCTACCGAACCTGTCTGGTAGGGATCCCAAAACTCTCCTTCCCTAGCTCCCTGCTTGGCCAATTCATCTGCCTTTTGGTGGCCCTCCCACATGGGTTCTGTCTTCGAATGGGTCTTAACCTTATGGATATAGACCTTCCCTTCCTCCCCTACAGCTGTCATGATTTTCTCCAGCAGAGGCTTGATTGCCAGAGGTCTCCCGTCAGAGGAGGTGTATCCGCGACGGGACCAGATGGCCAGGTATTCCGTACACGAATTGCATGTGAACATGCTGTCTGATCAAATCGTGTACAGGGTAGGGAATTTCTCGGGGTATGTAACCACGTACACTACCGCGGACAGTTCAGCCTGCTGGGCGCTCATGGTGCTGGGGAGTTTAATTGCCAGGGCAATGTCTGCCCCTGGGTCATAAACTCCACACCCTGTGAGTCGTTCTCCAGCAGATACTGTGCTCGAACCGTCCACATAGATTTCGCGGCCTGTGGTGTGTATCCCGGCCCAAAAACCTATGTTGACTTCCCATACTACTTCAATGGAACACCGGTGGGCCGTCCCTGGATAAATCATGTTGGCTGCGAGCTTCAGCTCGCAGAGACCTTTCACCTTAGGTCCATCTGGGAGAGAAGCAGGGTCCAGCGAGCAATGCGGGCACTGCTCACTGTCCCATCTTTAATTCTCCCATCTAGGAGCATCTGGGTGGGCGTGTGATGGGTGAGGAGGGTGATGGGCGAGGTGCCTGTGAAGATCAGTGATCTTTCCACAACCCAGTGAGTGGCGAAGAGGTGCCTCTCACAGTTGGAATAGCCCTTTTCCACATCTGTGAGTATCCTGGAGGAGTAAACCACCAACACTGCTCTCAGACTGTCCCCGCTGGCTGCTACCTCCAAGAAAAACTCCTTTTCCCCATCAATGGCCCCTAGAGCCGGCGCGGTCTGCAGATTTTGCTTGAGTTTTACAAATGCAGCCTCGCAACCCTCATTGTAGTGTATGTACTTTGCAGAAGGAACTATATTCTGCAGCCCCTGTATACTGCAGTACCAGTCGTGACCACCCCTGTATATAAGCCTGTGTAGTAACATTTGCATAGTAGTTCCAGGTTGCCTCCATTCAGTAAAGAACTGTTATAACCAACTCCTGCAGTCCGTGTCTCAATTATACACGGACATAATACTGGCGACGAGCAGATATGAACTTACCTACAGTCTGCACCACCTCATGGGGATCCATCCCTGAAGCGAAGTTATCAGAGGTCGAGGCCAGAAGGAAGAAAGAAACAGAAGAAACGGGCGTCGACCGTGGGCATCCGCCTCTGAGTCAGCGGAGTTGAAGAATTGCAGGAGAGGCTGTCGAGAGCGGGGCTTGGTTATCCTGTCGATGGTGCTTCAGCTAATCGGGCTGGTGGCAGGTAGTACATTGATCCTTCCTGGGCTGCGGCGGTCTAGAGCTTGAGTGGGTGGCTTTGCAACGGGGCCGAGCAGCGTTGTCGGGAAGAGGAGAGAGAGAGAGAGGGTGGAGCACACAGGGCGCGGCCAGTGCTACGAAGCCGGGCAGCGCACAGACCCGAGAAGAGGGAGGCAAGAGTCCGCAGGGTTGTTCCGACGACGGGGAAATAATAAAAATTAAACGCGCAGAAAGCCGCGAGGAGCTGCAGTTTGCCACGGGAACCGCGGAGAGCGGCGTTAGCAGCAGCGCGGGGGGAAGTGCGCGACGACCATAGGGCCGCCATCAAGGCATAAAACGCCAGCAACAGTGCTAGCAACAGCGGAGAAGACAGAAAGCGCGGGAGGCGCCATCTTAATCCAGCGGGGAAGAAGGCAAAGCGCGGGAGGCGCCATTTTGTTAAATTGGGGAAGAAGGCAAAGCGCGGGAGGCGCCATCTTAGATTTCCAAGATGCCGAAGACTGGCAATATCACTGCCTTCGATAATGCAATAGAAGACTGGACCACGTATGTGGAAAGAGTCGAGGTATATTGCGAGGCAAAGGAAGTAGCCGATGAGAAAAAGGCATCGGTACTGCTAAACTTAATGGGCGCAAGAACGTATGGCCTATTGCGGGACCTGATTACTCCAGCCAAACCGAAGGCGAAGAGTTTTAACGAAATTGTTGCTATCCTACAGGAACACCTAAATCCTACACCGCTGCTGATAGCAGAAAGATTTAAATTCCACAGGAGAAATCAGCATAAAGATGAGAGCAATGCTGATTACCTTACGGAACTACGCAAGCTATCAAAGCACTGCCAGTTCGGAGCAGGACTGGCAGATACCTTATGGGACAAATTTGTCTGTGGACTCCTGAGTGAAGGAACCCAGAAGAGGTTACTCTCAGAGAAAGAGCTGACGTTAGATAAGGCTTTCAGCGTGGCAGTATCGTACGAAGCAGCAGCAAGGGGAGCTGCGGAAATACAGCAAAAGCCACAGGAATACGGCACCCACGAAATGACACGGGAATTTGCAAAATGTTATCGCTGCGGCAGAACAAACCGTGACCAGAAGGACTGCTGGTCCAAGGACAAAATATGCAGGCAATGCGGAAAGATGGGACACATTGCACGAGTTTGCAGGTCTGGGAAGAAGACCAATGACAACAAAAAGGCTACTAAGGAACAGTACAGGAAAGTACAAAAGATGACGGACAGTAGTTCCGAAGACCAGATGAGCGATAGTGAATCCGGGAACAAGAGACTAAGCTGTCTCAAACTTCACAACGTAATCGCAAAAGAGGATCACCGAACCATTTGGGTCACCCTCATGATAGCAGGGTCCCAAGTCAAAATGGAATTGGATACAGGATCAGCTCTAACCGTCATGAATCGACGAGACTACGAGCGGCTATTCTCACACATACCCTTGAAAGAGGCATCCATTGTCTTGAAGACGTATACAGGGCAAAAAGTATACCCGAGAGGAAAAATAAGGGTGCCTGTCGAATACAACGGCAAGGAAAGACAGAAATTGTATCTGTACATACTGCAAGATGGTGGACCACTGTTATTGGGACGTGAATGGATCAGAAAGATAAGTTTAGACTAGCACTCCATTCAGGCACTGACGGTGGCTGGTAAAAAGGATGACGACGTCACTCCTGGACAATTGTCAACAATATTAGCTAACGCCAAAGAGGTATTTCAACAAGAACTGGGAACTCTTAAAGGCGTAACCGCCTCGATAAAAATAGAAGAGAATGCAATTCCCAAGTTTTTCAAACCAAGACCGGTACCATATGCAATTCGCCCAGCCGTCGAGGCAGAGCTGGAGAATCTGGAGAATGCAGGCGTGTTATCTAAGGTAGACTGGAGCGAGGGAGCGACACCCATTGTTCCTGTCATGAAGAAAACGTTAAACAATAAGTCTGAGGAGCCAAGGAAGGTTCGCATCTGTGGGGACTTCAAGGTGACGGTGAACCCAGTCCTTCACACAGTACAATATCCTCTTCCAAGGATAGAAGATATCTTCGCCTCACTATCTGGAGGGAAGCGTTTTACATAAATTGACCTAGCACAAGCATATTTGTAGATGGAGGTTGATGAATCCTCTAGGAAGTATCTCACGATAAACACTCACAAAGGTCTTTACCAGTATAATCGACTGGTATTCGGAGTAGCATCAGCTCCGGCGATATGGCAAAGAGCGATGGAACAAGTCCTGCAAGGAATTCCGGGGACTCAGTGTTACTTGGACGACATCCTAGTGGCAGGTGAAGAGGACAGTGAACACCTTGCCAACCTAGAGCAGGTGCTCACTAGACTATGTGAACATGGGCTACGGGTCAATCGCCCCAAGTGCGAGTTTTTTAAGAAACAGCTATCGTATTGTGGCCCCGTGATTGATGAAGAGGGGTTACATAAGTCCCCTGACAAAATTGAAGCGGTAGTTAAGGCTCCAGCGCCTGAAAATATGTCGCAACTGAGGTCATACCTCGGATTGGTGAATTACTACCATAAGTTTTTGCCGAATTTGTCCACAATTCTGCACCCACTGAACGCCCTACTACAAACGGGAGTAGCATGGAAATGGAGTGATGAATGTAAGCGGGCCTTTCAGAAGAATAAGGACCTAATCACTTCAAGAGAAGTATTGGCTCACTACAACCCATCACTACCGATAACACTGGCATGTGATGCATCTCCCTACGGCATTGGGGCGGTACTGTCACTTAAATTCCTTGATGGTTCAGAGAGGCCGATAGCTTTTGCGTCACACTCGTTAACTTCAGCCGAGCGTAACTACGCCCAGATTGACAGAGAGGCCCTCAGCCTGGTGTGGGGGGTGAAGAAGTTCAATCACTACCTGCACGGTCAGAAATTTACTCTACTTACTGATCATCAAACTCTTGTCTCCATTTTCAACCCTCAGAAGGGCGTACCGATAATGACAGCACAACGGCTACAGAGGTGGTCCCTTTTCCTAGGGGTACACCAATATGACATTGAGTACAAAGGAACTAAACAGCATGGGAATGCTGATGGATTGTCGCGCCTACCGTTGCCGACGGTGGAAGAAGAACTTGCAGTGGATCCAGTGGAGATATTCCACTCGACCATAGTCGAATGTTTCCCTGTGACAAATGCAAACATAGAAAAGGAAACACAAAATGACCCGACACTCTCCTGGGTCTATGATTTAACGGTGAAGGGATGGCCAGCACATGGCGAACCACTGTTGCCAGCATTCTCGCCGAGAAGAGAACAGCTGTCAGTGTGCAGAGGAACCTTGATGTGTGGATCCAGAGTAGTAATTCCACCCAAATTGAAGGACAGAGTGCTCAATGAGCTTCATGAGGGTCATCTGGGAGGGGTAAAAATGAAGAACTTAGCCAGAGCGTTTGTGTGGTGGCCGGGAATCGATAGAGAAATCGAAGAGATGACCAAGAGCTGTACAGGATGCCAGAAGGTCCAAAACGCCCCACCACAAGCCCCCCTACATCCATGGGAGTGGCCCTCATCTCCATGGCAAAGGGTACACATTGATTTTGCTGGTTCATTTATGGACTCGATGTTTTTAATTGCGGTGGATGCACATTCAAAGTGGCCAGAGGTAATAAAAATGTCCTCAACCACCACAGAAAAAACTATCACAGTCTTACGAACCATATTCGCCAGTAATGGGCTGCCTGAACAGATTTGCTCCGACAATGGACCACAGTTTGTGTCTGTAGAGTTCCGGAGGTTCTTAAAGAACAATGGTGTAAAGCATTACACATCTGCCCCATATCATCCGGCCACTAATGGATTGGCCGAGAGGTTCGTTCAAACATTCAAGAAGGCTATCAAGGCAATGTGTAATGAAGATATACCCCTACAGCACAAGGTGGATAACTTCTTGTTTGCCTACCGGAATGCGACACATGCGGTTACCAACCAAACTCCAGCCATGATGTTCTTCAATCGAAGACTACGATGCCGCTTGGATTTGGTTAAGCCAAACATCAGAAGAGATGTGGAGAACAGGCAGTTTCAGAATATGAATGAAAGGCCGACCAGGAGTTTTAAGATAGGTCAACCAGTTTTGGCCCGGGACTACCGCACAGGGAAATGGCAGCCAGGAACGATCTGTACACGGCAAGGACCTCTAATGTATACCGTGGACGTTGGAGAGAGCATTGTAAGACGCCATGCTGAACAGATTCTAGAGTCACTGGGAAACATCAACTCCACACCACGATCTGATACACCTGGCGATGTAACCGAAGTAACAATTGCATCCACCTCAGAATCGGTGATATTGGAAGCAGACGAACCAAACAACGACGTTGATCCCGACTCAACGTTGCCAGAAGAACCTGATATCCCAAAGAGGCGTTATCCAGACAGAATCAGGAAGCCTCCTCAAAGACTGAACTTATAATTGCTTAACTTCAACTAATGTATCTAGCAACTGTAATTGTAAATATGTTATTTCATTGTTAATTGAATGTTATGTACTGTTTAGCTAAAAGGGGAGGAATTGTAGTGTATGTACTTTGCAGAAGGAACTATATTCTGCAGCCCCTGTATACTGCAGTACCAGTAGTGACCACCCCTGTATATAAGCCTGTGTAGTAACATTTGCATAGTAGTTCCAGGTTGCCTCCATTCAGTAAAGACCTGTTATAACCAACTCCTGCAGTCCGTGTCTCAATTATACACGGACATAATACTCATCCCAAACCCAGTCCACTCCCTTGTGTAGGAGTCAGAGCAGAGGGGCTGCTGTGGCCACGTAATCCTCAATAAAATATCTGCAGTACCCGGTTAGCCCTAGAAAAGATCTCACTCCTGTCACTGTATTGGGGGCTGGTAACTCCTGCACTGCTTCCCTTCTGGCTTTATCGATGGCCCTTTCCCCAGCGCGCACAGCCAGCCCTAGGAATTTTACTTCCTGTTGGCTGATCTGTACCTTCTTGGGGTTTACTTTAAAGCCTTCCTGCCTGAGCAACTCCAGCAGTTCAGACAGTAGTGGACCGTGTTCCTCTCCTTCATTGGTGAATAAGAGCAGGTCATCCACATACTGAACTAACTGTCGGGGCCGGCTGAAGCCCTTTAAACAATCTGCCATACACTGGTGGAAAATACTGGGGCTATTGTGGAGCCCCTGTGGTAGGCAGTTCCAGGTGTATTGTTGGCCTTTAAAAGTGAAGGCGAACTTGTACTGGTCCTCTCTCCGTAGAGGGATGGACCAAAACCCGTTGGAAATATCCAACACCGTGAAGGTGGTCGCGGAGGCTGGAATACTTCCAATGAGGTCGGCGACAGCTGCGACCGTGGGTGCACAGGCGGGGATGTTTCGATTGAGTACCCGATAGTCCACTGTGGCTCTCCAGGAGTTGTCTGGTTTTCTAACTGGCCACAGTGGAGAGTTTACGTGGGTGGCTATCGGTGTCAATACCCCCTGTTTGACCAGAGAGGTCATGGCCGTTTCCATGTCTGCCTCCGCCTCTTTGGGGAAATTATACTGTTTTTGTGGTCAGGTCATGGGGTCCCCGTCTACACTAACTTCGACCCCGTTCACCCTCCCACAATCATGCTTGTGAGTGGCAAATGCGCCGAGGTGTGCTCGCACAAATGCCTGGTACTCCACTGGAGTGTTACTGACCATTTGTTCAAGGTCGTAACCCTCCTTGGGTTTTAGGGTACACAAGGTCCCCTTGCCCTGTTTCTCTGGGATAACTGCCACTTCACTTTCTTTGTCGGTGCATTCTCCCCACAGACAGTGGTTCCTAAGATCCACTAGAATCCTGTGACCTATGATAAAATCAGCCCCCAGGATCCCTTTCCCTTCCTGCTCCCATTTCATTAAACACAAGTGCACTTGGTGTGGAGTGCTCCTAAATGAATGGACAGCGGGATGGAGAACGAGCCAGCCTGCTCGTTACCTGTAAACCCCACTAAGCTGTACGGGACCCCGTTAGACAGAGGTGAGGTGGCAGGGTTATCTGAATAGCCTATGGTGCTCGATGCTCCCGTGTCCAACAGATAGGTCCCTTTCATCTTTTCCACCTCCATCTTAACAAGTGGTCTCTTCCATACATCGTACTCAAGGGGACACAGATAGACAGGCTGCGCTGGCTCTAGTCATAAGTCTGTGTTAAGTGGGGCAGCTGGAGTGAAAGCACCCGTGGCTGTGGCTACCTTCCCTGGGCCAGCTAACAAAACTCGAAGTGCAGCTACTAATGAATCAACTGTGGGGGGAGAGGTCGGTGTTTCTGTCTTTGAGGCAGGAGCTGGGGAGTTTTTCCCCACATTATCCTTCCAAGGATTTCTACAGTCCCTTCTCCAATGCCCACTTTTCCCGCACCCGAAGCAGTTACGACTCGTATCGGAATGGTTACCCCCTTCCTGGTGCCATCCCTTCTTACTTTGGCTTGGTTTTAATTCGTGAACCTTTCCTTTAGTTTGTGGTTCTTCTGCCCCGCTACCATTGCGGTAAGCCAGGGTCAGTTGTCTGACCACTGTCTCCTCGGTGACTTGGGGGCCCTTTGGGTCGAACCACAGCTCGGCCTTGGCTCTGATCCATGGCAAGCTGTTTGCCACCAGACTCGAGCCAGTGGGCCAGCTCATCCTGGTTCAAATTAGTCCGGTCAAGATCCCCATTACAGGCACTCCTATACACAGGCCACAGCCTGTCTGCGAAAGCCTGTGGGGTCTCCCCTGCTAGTTGTATAGTCTTCTCCACCCGGGAGAAAGGACTACCATCGTTCATCCCCATCGCCTCCAGAACTTGCTCCCGGATGGCAGCATACCCGCCCTGCCCCTTCTTACTCTCAGCAGAGAGGGACTGGTACAGCTTGCCATCCAAAGAGAACAGGAGCATTTTGGCCATCTCAGAGTCGTCGCACTCATTAATGCCTGCTGCTTGTTCCACTTCCATGAAGTGGACTGAGGGGTCTCCCTTTTGGGTGAGTTTGTTCAGGTGGCTTACCATAGCCCTAAGCTGTTGGGTACCATGGGGAACCACGAATTGGCTTTCAAGGGGTCCCTGGCCCCCACCACCGCCGGGCGGGCCAAACTTTTGCTGCCGAGCCGGGCACATCGGCCTAGGCTCTGACCTTTCCTGCATTTGTTTGCCCACTTCTGCCTGCTGCCAAACCGAGTCAAAACCCAGCGCCACAGGTGGTGGTGGTGTGCACTCCTCCCTGCCCTCCCTACAGATTGCTTGTCCCTCCTGCTGCCCAACCGGGTTGTTCCCCAGCGCCACAGGTGACGTCTGAACAGTTTCCCCTTCTACTTCCAGGTCCACCCGGGCCGCACGCAGGCTCACTAGGCATACCATGCCTTTTGCCCTGGACAGAGCAAGTTTTAAACTGTCGATCTGCTTTTGACAGGGGCCGTGATCTCCCGCTTCAAAACCCCTAGTGCTTGCTACCTTATAAGCTGCCTGCATGTCTCTTAACCTCTCCTCCTGTTCTTTTAACTGTCTGGTTAGGCGTGCGTTCTCTTCTCTTAATACTAACTCATTGCTTTTAGTCTCGGTGACTTGACACCAAAAATACTCATGCCTGTTCTTGTGTTTCTCCGCTATCTGTAACTTCTCCTGACTTTGGGCCTGTAGTTCCTGCAGTAATCCCTCCCCTGCTATAGCTCTTGCTTGAGACACTTTGGCTGCCTCCTGCAGCTCTTCTGTTAACATTTTAGCGTGCTGATCTAAAAGCTGGATCTGTCGCAGGGCACAGACCAACCAGATGGCCTTTTCCACCAACTTCTTATGATCCTTGCTCTCAGTCCATTTGGCTGCAGCATCCATGGGACGCTCAGCACGCAACAGACTGGTCACCCATTTCTTGGTGATATTCACGTTCTCAAACACATAAGAGGAAATCCTCTCTTCCATCTTCGTTCTTTCATCAAACACAGGGTCTATTGCATTACGTCCCTTTTGTCAAAGTCCTGCCGCGGTCGCCATTTTCTGTAGGGGTGGTGTGTGTGGTCAGCTTTGCCTCTGACTCCTGAGCGGTTCAAATCATTCCCACTCCCTTGGTTCTAGACTTTTGACTTATTTGGGGGTTGTAATGAAATTGCAACAGACAACTGAGTTGGTGAAAAAAACGTGGATTTTATTTGAGACAAGAAAATATACACAACACAATTTTATCACTCTAAAAAGGGGGAACTCTTTGGAATATATGAGGGAGAATGACAATAGACAAAATACTTCACCCCTCCCAATCCCACTACACTAACTAAGTTGGACTCCAGAGGAATAGGGAAAATGCTCACCAAACGACTTTCTTGACAGTTGTAGAGGGTCGCGATTTTGGAGTTCTCTAGGTGTGGCAGTTGGGGCCTGCTGTACCCCGGACGTGGTAGAAGGCTTCACCTGCGTTGGTTTTTCAGTCTTCGTGTATCCGCTGATGCGGTCGGGTGCTTATTGGCTCTATCGGGTAAATACCTAATTTCCTTTGGTTAGGTATAGGGTTTAGAGTCTTTTTCATCAAATCTTACCCAGGGGTAAGTCAGGATAGCTTGTAGAGTGGAAACAAGCTTGCGAATCTTCGGTTTCTTCCAGGTTGATTTCTTGTTGGTCGTGGTGGCCCAATATTACCTAGTTGTTGGTAATATTGTTGGTTGTTTGTTTCTTGGGGCCCTTGGTTGCCATGATTCCTTTCTCCTTTCCTTCCGTTCTCCTTCTGTTGTCCTTCCGTCGATTGATTGTCCCGAGGCTGATGTGCCTTTTGAATGAGCTGTGCCTTTGTCTGTATGAACTGAACCGAATGACCGTAATGACCGTGTTGTTGTTCCGAAAGACTTTCAACTGAAAAAGCAGGCCTCAATTATACCGTTTAAGGCCTTGCTTATCTGCCCGCCAAATCTTCTCTGGCCCATTGTCAATTTTGGCGGGCTCATTAACTTTAATAGTTTTAAATTCTTTAACGGGTTCTGGGCTGGTCTCATCTATTTTTAATGGATTAAGTTGGTGTAAACTAGTTTCGGGATGGTCCATCGAAACCTAAATTGGCTTTTAATGGCTGTTTAATCTTTGGTCCAATTAGTGAGTTTTGTCTTTTCCTGCTGGGGTCAGGGTCCCTTTTTTTGATCAGGGGCATGTACTGCATTATGCATATTCTTGATGGCTCTGTAATTTTGGCAGGAAATGTCCTTCCGTAGGCCTATTGTCATTTATGTGGAATGACTGAGACGGTCCAGAACATTCCCAGGCAATTTGGCCTATGCCAATACTCAAACTGTTTGTTTTACAGAGGCCCATCCCAACTCCTTTGTCGCAGCCTTGCACAGGCCTGGACATGTCCTTTTAAAAATAACCAAAATCCTGGGGTTTTAACTTTAAACCCCTTTTCGGCCCAATATTCTTTTAAAACAGTAATCTTCTTGGTTTGGGGGAATCTGTAGAATTTTGCAAACCTTACAACAAGTAGAACCCTATTGTGGTTCTGGGAAGGAGGGGAAGGGGTGAGGGCAGAAGTGCGGGAAATGGAACGGACACGGTCAAGGGCTGTCAACCACAGTAGAGGGGAATCCTCGGTTGAGGAAAAAGGAAGACATGTCGGAAGCACTGGTATGGAAGGTGCCATCGTCAGAACAGACGCGGCGGATCGGAGAAACTGGTGGAATGGAATAGAGTCGTTACAGGAAGCGGCGTGGGAGGAAGTGTAGTCCAGGTAGCTGTGGGAGTCAGTGGGCTTGTAGTGGATGTTTGTCGATAGCCGATCACCAGAAATGGAGATGGAGAAGTCAAGGAAGGGAAGAAAAGAATCGGAGATGGACCATGTGAAGGTGAGGGAAGGGTGGAAATTGGAAGTAAAGTGAATGAACTTTTCTAGTTCAGGGCGAGAGCAGGAAACGGCACCGATACAGTCATCGATGTACCAGAAAAAGAGGTGAGGGAGGGGACCTGAATAGGACTGGAACAAAGAATGTTTCACATATCCCATGAAAAGGCAGGCATAGCTAGGGCCCATGCAGGTTCCCATAACAACACCTTTAATTTGGAGGAAGTGAGTGGAGTCAGAGAAGTTGTTCAATGTGAGAACAAGTTCAGCCAAGTGGAGGAGGGTGGTGGTGGATGGGGACTGGTGGGCCTCTGTTCAAGGAAGAAGCGGAGTACCCTCAGGCCATCCGGGTGGGGGATGGAGGAGTAGAGGGATTGGACATCCATAGTGAAAAGGAAACAGTTGGGGCCAGGAAACTGGAAACTGTTAAAGTGGCGGAGGTCATCGGAAGAGTTGGTAATGTAGGTAGGAAGAGATTGGACAAGGGGAGAAAAAATAGAGTCGAGATAGGAAGAGATAAGTTCCGTGGGGCAAGAACAGGCTGAAACGATGGGTCTACCAGGGCAGTCCTGTTTGTGGATCTTGGGAAGGAGGTAGAAGCGGGCTGTGTGGGGTTGAGGGACTATGAGGTTGGCGGCCATGGAGGGAAGATCTCCAGAGGAGATGAGGTCAGTGATAGTCTTGGAAACAACGGCTTGATGTTTGCTAGTGGGGTCATGGTCCAGGTGGAGGTAGGAGGAGGTGTTGGAGAGTTGGCGTTCAGCCTCCGCATGGTAGAGTTTGGTTCGCCAAACAACAACAGATGTGGATGTGAAACCGAGTCTTGGCATATACAATAGCAAAATACTGCGGATGCTGGAAATCTGAAATAACAACAGAAAATGCTGGAAACACTCAGCAGGTCAGGCAGCATCCGTGGAGAGCAAGAAACAGAGTTAACATTTCAGGTCTGAGACCCTTCATCATATTTTGCTATTGTATTAGTGTTTGGTTCACTGCCACCTCTCTTCTAGGAATGCCCACCTTGAAGAAGTTCTCCTCTCTGACGGGACTTCAACCTTGTTCATCTTCATTGCTTTCAGTTTCCCTTCTCATGTTTGATCAGGTATCTGCCAAGACTCGGTTTCACAGCCACATCTCTTTCCTCAGCAACTGTCTCCGGTTCCGACTTATTCTACGTGGATTCCAATTGAACTTCCACCCTTCGTGTTTCGGATCTGCCCAGGGTTACAAATATCTCCAATATATTCAGCGTTCCTCGAACTACTACTCTCGCAGCATCCTGAGATCCACACTCAACGCCATGCGGCACCACATGAACACTCTCGACCTCTCTCTTCAGCAGCACCAATGCACTCCTTCTCAAAGCTGTCCGGGTCCACAGTTCCATTTCATTCTTCGACTCATCCGACGCTTCAACAAAAACTTTTTTTCTTCCTTTCTGATGTCAAGGATCGCCAGCTTCATCAACTCTTGGACACCAATGCCCCTCTGGAACCTTCTTCCCCATTACTTTCCTCTGACCCCATCCCTTCTTCCAATCTCACCTCCTGCCGTGTTTTCACTATCCCCTCTGACCTTCCCCTCTCTTACCCCGAATGATCAGTCCTCAGCAAAGGCCTGAGCTTCATCCCCTTACGCCCCCATCTCAGTGAATTTTGAGCTCGGCACGATGCTGAGCTCTTTTTCCGTCGCCTTCGTCTCCGTGCCCACTTCTTTGGCCAGGAGTCTTCCCCCCGCATGGCTGACCCTTTCTTCCGCTTTCAGAATTCTGGTTCTACCTGGATCCCTCCCTCTGGCCTCTTACCCTCTCTAGATCTTTTCATTGCTAACTGCCGGTGGGACATCGGCCGTCTCCATTTCTCTGTTCCCCTCTCTCACTCCAACCTACCTCCCTCTGAACTTGCAGCACTCAGTTCTCTCCGATCCAACCCTAACATTGTCATTAACCCTGCTGATAAGGGTGGTGCTGTTGTTTGGCGAATCAACCTCTACCGTGCGGAAGCTGAACACCAACTCTCCGACACCTCCTCCTACCTCCACCTGGACCATGACCCCACTACTGAACATCAAACCACCGTTTCCAAGACTGTCACTGACCTCATCTCCTCTGGAGATCTTCCCCCCGCGGCCACCAACCTCATAGTTCCCCAACCCTGCACAGCCCGCTTCTACCTCCTTCCCAAGATCCACAAACAGGACTGCCCTGGTAGACCCATCGTTTCAGCCTGTTCTTGCCCCACGGAACTTATCTCTTCCTATCTCGACTCTATTTTTTCTCCCCTTGTCCAATCTCTTCCTACCTACATTACCAACTCTTCCGATGACCTCCGCCACTTTAACAGTTTCCAGTTTCCTGGCCCCAACCGTTTCCTTTTCACTATGGACGTCCAATCCCTCTACTCCTCCATCCCCCACCAGGACGGCCTGAGGGCGCTCCGCTTCTTCCTTGAACAGAGGCCCACCAGTCCCCATCCACCACCACCCTCCTCCGCTTGGCTGAACTTGTTCTCACATTGAACAACTTCTCCTCTGACTCCACTCACTTCCTCCAAATTAAAGGTGTTGTTATGGGAACCCGTATGGGCCCTAGCTATGCCTGCCTTTTCATGGGATATGTGGAACATTCTTTGTTCCAGTCCTATTCAGGTCCCCTCCCTCACCTCTTTTTCTGGTACATCGATGACTGTATCGGTGCCGTTTCCTGCTCTCGCCCTGAACTAGAAAAGTTCATTCACTTCACTTCCAATTTCCACCCTTCCCTCACCTTCATATGGTCCATCTCCGACTCTTGTCTTCCCTTCCTTGACTTCTCTGCCTCCATTTCTGGCGATCGGTTACCGACAAACATCCACTGACTCCCACAGCTACCTGGACTACACTTCCTCCCACCCTGCTTCCTGTAAGGACTCTATTCCATTCTCCCAGTTTCTCCGATCCACTGCGTCTGTTCTGACAATGCCACCTTCCATACCAGTGCTTCCGACATGTCTTCCTCTTTCCTCAACCGAGGATTCCCCTCTACTGTGGTTGAAACAGCCCTTGACTGTGTCCGTTCCATTTCCCGCACTTCTGTTCTCACCCCTTCCCCTCCCTCCCAGAACCACGATAGGGTTCCCCTTGTCCTCATCTTTGACCCCACCAGCCTCCACATTCAAAGGATCATCCTCCGCCATTACCGCCACCTCCAACGTGATCCCACCACCAAATGCATCTTCCCCTCACCTCCCCTTTCAGCATTCCGAAGGGACCGCTCCCCCCGCAACACCCTGGTCCACTCCTCAATCACCCCTAACAGCCCTTCCCCTTCGCCTGGCACCTTCCCGTGCAAGCGCAGGAGATGTAACACATGCCCTTTTACCTCCTCCCTTCCCACTTGTAGGGTTCGAAAATCCACAACCACGTTTTACCAAAAATTGGATTGCCCTATACAGTTTAAAACCAACATTTTCAGCCAAGGCAGAGGTCCCAACAAGCAGGCTGGGATATGCCTGGGACATCCGAATACAGGGGACTGTGGCTCAGAGACAAGCCATAGATGTTGGCCAATCGAAGCAGAGTGCATTCTCAAAGGCCAATCAGGGGACCGAGTCAGACCTGAAGCGAGGAAACCCCCGGCCAATGGGGACCACCCCGTCCGGGTTTGAATATGTGACTCACTCCTAATCGGGCTATGAATACAAGCCATCATCACCTTAATCAACTCGGACTAGGGACAATAGTCTTGGGATCACTACAGTTAAGAGGTGGCCCAAACTAATCAAGTCCCAGGACTGACACAATGGGGCAGCAGACTTGGAGGAGCCGATGTGCACTCAAAACAATATCCCTGTCCTCACACCTACCTGTACAAATATGGAACACAAGAAGGACCAACGCTGAGAGAGAACTATTACCAGAAGAACGAACAGGAGAGCGAGTTAAGATGCTGAGGGAAAAGACAAGCCCGGGAGGGACGAGCTGGGGCGAACTAACATCTAAAGAACTCCAACCGCGCTGAGGAGAAGATCCACCATCAGGCCCCAGGCTCAATCGGTATACTGAAGGTTTACTCCGCTACCAGATGGCGCAACATCGCTGCAAGAAGCCATACCATATACCGACTCCCGTTCCGGGGACCTCGACAAGAAGACACCAACGACCGAAATGGCTGTGGAAGACGGCATTCACTCCAGTCATTTCGGGAACCTTTTCCATCAAGCACAAACCAACCAACGACAACCGACCGAAAGCGCAATCAACAAAACCAAACTTTGAGAAAACCCGACCAGACGCAGCAAGGTCCTCTCCGAGGTTCGGGGTACGGCGAACCCCGAGGCACAGGTCGAATTCCGACGACGACAGCAACAACAACAACCCAACAACCGCACTCAAAATTCCATCTGTCAAGGGAGGAGGCTGTGAGTATAATCCAAGGGCCTGCAACTGTCAGTCTAGTTTAGGTAGGAAAGTGGGTTGGTGGGATTGGACTTGGTAAAGATAAAACTGTGTAAACATTCTCGTTGTGTCCGTTCTCTCTCATATTTTATTTATAGTTAAAAATGTGTGTGTGTTTATTACGTTTGTGGTAGAACTTACCTTGGCAAATAAAATTGGTTGTCACCTGTTCTTTTCCAAGGACTACTTGTCTCCGAGTGTCTATTTAAAGTGCATCGTTCTCCACCCAAATTCTGGAGTTAGAACGAGATAGGGGCATTAGGGCGTTTCGAATCTGCCAAACAAGGGAACAGCAGACTAGGGAAAAGAGAGAGAACTCCAGGAGCACTTGGGCTCAGGAGTACCCCACAGATTAGGTATAAACTGTGTGGGTCGCCACCGTATTTTAGTCCTTCTCTATAAGCTGTTCCTCTTTTGGTGCCTCTATAAGCTGTTGTTCTCTATCTCCTTAGAGGGTGTTTAGTGACACCCGACTTGCAGGCTAACATAAGCTGCAAGGGTATAAAGGAGACCGAGGCCCAATACACCAACAGGCACTAAAGACCCCTGCAATTGGGCAGAGCAGAGCCCCATCCCCCTACACACTGTCCAGGGCCCCAAACACCCCTTCCAGGTGAGACAGCGATTTACTTGTACTTCTTGCAATTTAGTATACTGTATTCGCTGCTCACGATGCGGACTCCTCAACATTGGGGAGACCAAACGCAGATTGGGCAATCGCTTTGCGGAACACCTCCGTTCAGTCCGCAAGGGTGACCCTGAGCTTCCGGTCGCCTGTCACTTTAATTCTCCGCTTCACTCCCACTCTGATCTCTCCATCCTTGGCCTCTTATATTGTCCCAATGAAGCTCAACGTAAGCTCGAGGAACAGCACCTCATCTTCTGATTAGGCACTTTACAGCCTTCTGTGACTCAACATTGAGTTCAACAATCTCAAACTTTAACCCCTGCTCCCATTTTTCATGCTGTATGATTTTGCCATCCCCATTTGTAACATTTTATCTTTCCTGCCTCTTACAAAAGCACAGTATGTTCCTTCAATTCATTCCTCCACTCCCACCCACCCCCCACCCCCATTCTCTGCACCTGCTTAATATCTGTTACATCTCCAGCTTTTTCCAGTTCTGATGAAGGGTCCCAGACCTGAAACATTAACTCTGTTTCTCTCTCCACAGATGTTGCCTGGCCTGCTGAGTGTTATTTCAGATTTCCAGCATCTGCAGTATTTTGCGATTGTAGAAATTGCTACAGTCCACTGAGTTTGAACTTACACTAACACTAAGAATTTTGGCACAGTAAATAGTGACTCAAAGCAAGTTACAAAGAAGATCGCATTATTAGCAGCCTACACTCTATTGGCAGATCACACTCTACTGGAAGACCATGTTTCCCACTGTGACAGAATAAGCACTTTGTAAGAATGCCACAAAATATCTCTATATATAACCAGATGTGTGCAGATTTACACTGATGCTAGCTGGATCAGGGCTAAATATCATCTCAGCTCAATGGTAACACTCTTGTTTCTGAGTCAGAGATTGTAGGTTCTGTAGTGTATGTACCTTTAAGAGGAGAACTACTTTTACAGCTCCTGTATACTGTAGTACCGGCAGTGACCACACCTGTATATAAACCCTGAGTAGTGATCTGTACTATTAGTTTTTAGAATACCCTCATCCAGTAAACACCTGTTGATTGTTCATCTGCAGTCTCCGTCTATTTATTGAAGAACACCATACCTCAAGATTCACGGATTTAACAGTGGCGACGAGGCAGATTCGAACCTCACAGCGCCAGGGACCCGGGTTCAAATCCGGCCTCGGGTGACTGTCTGTGTGGAGTTTGCACATTCTCCCCGTGTTTGCGTGGGTTTTCTCCGGGTGCTCCGGTTTCCTCCCACAGTCCAAAGATGTGCGGGTTAGGTTGATTGGCCATGATAAAAATTGACCCTTAGTGTTAGGGGGGATTAAATACACGGGGTTACGGGTGTCGGTGTAGGGACCGGGTACTAGGGTTTGGATGATCAGCCATGATCTCGTTGAATGGCGGAGCAGGCTCGAAGGGCCGAATGGCCTACTCCTGCTCCTATCTTCTATGTTTCTACGTTTCTACCTGCAACTCTGCATTTCCTCCCAGCGATTCGCTCCTGGAGAACAGTGGAAGAAAGTCGAGGCCAGAAGCACGGGCGTCGACCACGAGCAACCGCCCAGTCATCCAGCAGAGATTGAGCATCGCAGGGGAGGCTGTTGAGAGCTGGGCTTGGTTCTCCAGTCACGACGATCCAGCGCAACAGGCTGGCAACAGGTACGGCGCAGACCCTTCCCGGACAGCGGCGGCTGGAGCCGACCGACAGCACAGAAAAGGCCGAGCAGCGTCGACGGAAAACAAAAAGAGAGAGAGGGTAAAGCACAGCTGGGGTTCAGGACCGAGCGGCGTCAATGAGAGAGGCGCGCAGGAAAACGCGCAGAGCGCAGCCAGTGCTCAAGGGCTGAGCAGCGTCCACAGGGAAGAAAGGAAGAGCGGGAGACGCCATTTGAGCCACAGTGGAGAAGAAGGGAGAGCGCGGGAGACGCCATTTTTGAAGCCGCAGCGGAGAAGAAGGGCGAGCGCGGGAAGAAAGGGAAGCGCGGGAGACGCCACTTTGAGCCAGCGGAGAAGAAGGGAGAGCGCGGGAGACGCCATTTTTAGCCAGTCTAACCACACCCAGGGATGCCGAAGAGTGGCAGTGTCACAGCGTTCGACAATGAAGTCGAAGATTGGGCGACATATGTAGAACGCATTGAAGTGTACTGCAAGGCGAATGAAGTGCCAGATACCAGGAAAGCACTGGTATTGTTGCATTCCATGGGTGCAAAAATGTATGGCTTACTGCGAAACCTAGTAACCCCAGAGAAGCCAGTGGATAAGGATTTTGAAAGCATAGTGGCAATCCTACAGGACCACTTAAACCCCACACTGCTGTTGACAGCAGAAAGATTTAAGTTTCACAAAAGAAACCAGCATAAAGACGAAAGTAATGCTGAGTATTTAACGGAACTGCGCAAGCTATCGAAACACTGCCAGTTTGGAACGGGACTAGCAGATACGTTAAGGGACAAGTTTGTGTGTGGGCTTCAAAGTGAAGGAACCCAGAAACGGCTTCTATCAGAAAAGGATCTTACGCTGGACAAGGCTTTCAGCATGGCAGTATCACACGAAGCAGCCGCACGGGGCGCTGCAGAGATACAACGGAGACCGCAAGAATATGGCACAAATGAAATGTCATATGGAGCAGTGAAGTCTTATCGCTGTGGCAGAACAACACACGACCAGAAGGATTGTTGGTTCAAGGATCAAGTGTGCAGACAGTGTGGAAAAGCAGGACACATAGCAAGAGTCTGCAGGTCGGGAAAGAAAACCAGCAGCAAGAAATCTCCACAGGAGAAGTACAAAAAGGCACATAAGGTGACGGAGAGTAGTTCAGACGAACAGAAAAGTGATACAGACTCCGGAAGCAAGGAGCTGGGTTGTCTGAAACTACATAATGTAATCAAAATGGAGGATCACCAAACTATCTGGGTCACGCTCAAGATAGACGGAGTCCAAGTGAAAATGGAATTCGACACAGGATCAGCCCTAACAGTCATAAACCGAAGGGACTACAAGCAGCTATTCTCACATATACCCTTGAGAGATACAGAGATTGTCTTGAAGACGTACATGGGGCAAAAAGTCTACCCCAAATGAAAAATAAGGGTGAACGTGATATACAATGGCAAGGAAACACCAAAAATGGACCTATATGTATTGCCAGATGGAGGACCACCACTACTAGGACGTGAATAGATCCGGAAGATACAGGCATTCCATACAAGCACTGACGGTAGAGGCCAAAAAGGATGACGACGTCACACCTGGACGACTGTCAAAAATGCTAACTGACGCGCAAGAAGTGTTCCAGGAGGGACTCGGAACACTAAAAGGCATAACAGCGATGATCAAAATAGAGGACAATGCAAGCCCAAAGTATTTTAAGGCCAGACCGGTGCGTTATGCGATCCGCCCAGCCGTCGAAGCAGAGCTGGAAGGTTTGGAACGTTCAGGAGTACTGTCCAAAGTGGACTGGAGCGAGTGGGCTACACCCATCGTTCCTGTAATGAAGAGGTCGTTGAGTAATACGCCTGGTGAATCAAAGAAGGTTCGCATCTGTGGGGACTTTAAGGTGACAGTGAACCCAGTCCTTCACACGGTACAATATCCGCTTCCGCGGATTGAAGATATTTTCGCCTCGCTATCTGGAGGAAAACGCTTCACTAAGATTGATCTGGCCCAGGCGTACCTGCAAATGGAGGTAGAAGAAGCCTCAAAACAATACCTCACAATGAACACTCACAAAGGTCTCTACCAATACAACCGACTGGTGTTTGGGGTAGCATCAGCTCCGGCTATTTGGCAAAGGGCAATGGATCAAGTCCTGCAAGGGATTTCAGGGACCCAGTGTTATTTGGACGACATCCTGGTCACGGGCGAAAATGGCAGTGATCACCTCGCCAACCTGGAGCAGGTGCTCACTAGATTGAAGGAATATGGGCTCCGAGCTAATCGCCACAAATGCGAGTTTTTCCAGAAGCAGATCTCGTATTGTGGCCACGTTATTGATGAAGAGGGGTTACATAAGTCCCCTGAAAAGATTGAGGCAGTAGTCAAGGCTCCAGCACCGGAAACTGTGTCACAACTGAGGTCGTTCCTCGGGCTGGTGAACTACTACCATAAGTTCTTGCCAAATTTGTCTACAGTATTACACCCGCTGAACAACCTACTGCAAACGGGGGTACCATGGAAGTGGAATGACGAATGTAAACGAGCTTTCCAGAAGTGCAAAGAATTGATCACATCAAAAGAGGTGTTGGCTCATTTCAACCCAGCACTACCGATTCGGTTGGCGTGTGATGCATCACCCTATGGTATTGGAGCGGTGCTGTCGCACAAATTCCCGGACGGCTTGGAGAGGCCAGTAGCCTTTGCGTCTCGGTCACTAACCTCAGCCGAGCGCAACTACGCCCAGATTGACAGGGAGGCCCTCAGCCTACAGTGGGGAGTGAAAAAGTTCAACCACTATCTGCACGGGCAGAAGTTCACCTTGCTGACTGACCACCAACCACTTGTCTCCATCTTTAATCCAAAGAAGGGTGTTCCGGTGATGACTGCGCAACGGCTACAAAGATGGTCCCTTTTTCTAGGGGCGAACCAATATGAAATAGAGTATAAGGGCACGAAACAGCATGGAAACACTGATGGGCTATCACGCCTGCCACTGCCTACTGCGGAGGAAGTACCAGCAGTGGACCCTGTCGAAATATTTTATTCAACTATAATTGAACGCTTGCCAGTAACTAACGCGGATATAGAGAAGGAGACCCGAAATGATCCGACACTGTCTTGGGTATATGATTTGACGGTGAAGGGATGGCCAACACATGGTGACTCACTGTTGCCAGCATTCTCATCTAGAAGAGAACAGCTGTCAGTATGCCAGGGGATATTGATGTGTGGATCCCGAGTGGTAATTCCACCCAAGTTAAGGGAGAGAGTGCTCAATGAGCTTCACGAAGGCTATCTGGGAGGGGTGAAAATGAAAAGTCTTGCTAGGGCTTATGTGTGGTGACCGGGGATCGATCAACAAATCGAGGACCTAACAAAGATCTGCTCAGGATGCCAGAAGGTCCAAAATGCACCACCACATGCCCCTCTACACTCATGGGAGTGGCCCTCCTCTCCATGGCAATGGGTGCATATTGATTTTGCTGGTCCATTCATGGACTCAATGTTCTTAATAGCAGTGGATGCGCACTCGAAATGGCCGAGGTGATCAAAATGTCCTTCACCACTACGGAGAAAACGATTGCAGTCCTATGGACCATATTTGCCAGGAACGGCTTGCCAGAGCAGATTTGCTCTGATAACGGACCACAGTTTGTGTCCGAAGAGTTTCGGAAATTTATGAGAAGGAATGGGGTAAGACATTACACATCCGCCCCGTATCATCCAGCCACAAATGGATTGGCTGAGAGGTTCGTACAAACCTTTAAAAAGGCAGTAAGGGCCATGTGCGATGACGACATTCCACTGCAGCATAAGGTGGACAATTTCCTGTTAGCCTACAGAAATGCGACACATGCAGTTACCAACCAGACCCCGGCCATGATGTTCTTTAACCGAAGGTTGAGATCTCGTCTGGATTTGCTCAGTCCAAATGTACGAAGAAATGTTGAGGATAAGCAATTCCAGCACATCAATGAGAAGCCGACAAGGAGCTTCAATGTAGGACAACCAGTCTTGGCCCGCGACTACCGAACAGAGAAATGGCAACCAGGAACGATATGCACACGGCAGGGGCCACTAATGTACACAGTGGATGTTGGGGAGAACATTGTGAGACGCCATGTTGACCAGATCCTAGCGTCACAGGAACGAGTCAACCCCATGTCTCGCGTACCTGGTGATGAACCCGACATACCAGTAGCATCTACCCCAGAAACAGTAGCATCGGAAGCTGATGAACTAACCGACGACAGGGGGCCAGAATCGCCTCCGCACCAAGAGCAAGGCACTCAGGAAAGGTGCTATCCAGAAAGGATCAGGAAGCCGCCCCAAAGACTGAATTTATAAATGGACTATTTCAGTTAATGTGCATGTTAAAAGTGTTAACTGTTAAATGAATGTTATGGCACTGTTAATCTAAAAGGGGAGGAATTGTAGTGTATGTACCTTTAAGAGGAGAACTACTTTTACAGCTCCTGTATACTGTAGTACCGGCAGTGACCACACCTGTATATAAACCCTGAGTAGGGATCTGTACTGTTAGTTTTTAGAATACCCTCATCCAGTAAACACCTGTTGATTGTTCATCTGCAGTCTCCGTCTATTTATTGAAGAACACCATACCTCAAGATTCACGGATTTAACAGGTTCTAAGTCCTATCCCAAGACATAAGCGCATAATTTAGGCTGACACTTCAGTGTACTGAGGGAGTTCAGTACTCTTGAAGGTGCTGCCTTAAACAAAGTCCCTGTCAGCCTGCTTATGTAGACATTAAAGATCCTTGGTACTATTTGAAGAAGAACAGGGGAATTCTCCTGGTGTCCTAGTCAACATTTATCCCTGAATCAACACCTTCAAAAGCAGATTAACTGGTCATTCATCTCAATGCTGTGTGTGGGACCTTGTGAGCATATTGGCTGCCACATTTGTTTACAAAACAACAGTGAATATATCTTGCAAAGCAACTCATTGACTGTAAAGTATTTAGGGGCAATCTGGGGCTCTGTAAGGCACTATATAAATGTAACTTCTTTCTTTCTTAAGATCCATAAGCTCAGTTGTCTAAAATCTCTTTCACTGTTAGTAAATACCATATTGGGACATAAAGTGAACAAGCTACTAAGGTATAAAGCTCACCCATCAGGAAGTGTCTTCGCTCGCCTATCAGGGAGTGTCTTCTCCTTGCCTCTGGTTTTAACATTTCCTGCTATTCTATCCGTACCTTGCCTCTTAAAGAGATGTAATCATTCTGAAAAAGTTGTCGAGGGTATGATTCTCGTCGGGAATTTTTTTTTTGCTAGACCATTCAAAAGCGAAATCAAGAAGCACTTTTTCACACAAAGCGTGGTTGAAATTTGGTATTCTCTCCCCAAAAAGACTGTGGA
This sequence comes from Somniosus microcephalus, assembly GCF_052327205.1. Classification (NCBI taxonomy): domain Eukaryota; kingdom Metazoa; phylum Chordata; class Chondrichthyes; order Squaliformes; family Somniosidae; genus Somniosus; species Somniosus microcephalus. Next base: position 203,158,228 of record NC_140993.1, on the reverse strand, counting down.
TGCTGGGACAATGGAGCTTTCAATACTGAGATTGATAGGTTTTTGTGGGTAAGGGTATCAAGGGATATGGAGTTGAGGTGCAGGTCAGTCATGATCTAACTGAATGACGGAGCAGGCTCGAGGGGCTGAATGGCCTACTCCTGCTCCTAATGTTACTGTGTTAGGTAAATGTTTTCATATAAAGCAGCTTTCTTGGGTTATGGATTGGAGAAGGAAATCTGGCAGGACCCAGAAACACCAGACCTCTGCCTAGATTGCCAGCATCCAATGGGGCCCAGGGCAGGTGGAACTTCCACTTTCCCCAAACATGGCTGGATCAAAGGTGGCGGAGCAGGCAAGTAGGCTTTCCATGTCCCAAGGCTCCTTCCTGACTTTTATCTACTTAGCAATCTAGATGCAGGGAAGAATTGGCATCCGGGTCACTTTAGGGGTAGAAATGGAGCCCACCAGGTTCTTTAGGCCAGGGTCATGGCCTAGAAGACCCTGGAGATGCTGCCACCACAGGTTTTTCGTCTGCCATCAAAAAGGGACACGATCAGCTGTACATATGAACATACGAATTAGGAGCAGGAGTAGGCCATTCGGCCCTTCGAGCCTGCTCCGCCATTCAATAAGATCATGGCTGATCTGATTACTCCACATTCCCGCCTACACCCGATAACTTTTCACCCCCTTGCTTACCAAGGATCTATCTACCTCTGCCTTAAAAATATTCAAAGACTCTGCTTCCACCGCCCTCTGAGGAAGAGTTCCAAAGACTCACGACCCTCTGTGAGAAAAAAATTCTCCTCATCTCTGTCTTAAATGGGTGACCCCTTATTTTTAAACAGTGACCCCTAGTTCTAGATTCTCCCACAAGAGGAAACATCCTCTCCACATCCACCCTGTCCAGACCCCTCAGGATCTTATATGTTTCAATCAAGTCACCTCTTACTCTTCTAAACTCCAGCGGATACAAGCCTAGCCTGTCCAACCTTTCCTCATAAGACAACCCACCCATTCCAGGTATTAGTCTAGTAAGCCTTCTCTGAACTGCTTCCAACGCATTTACATCCTTCCTTAAATAAGGAGACCAATACTGTACACAGTACTCCAGATGTGGTCTCACCAATGCCCTGAATAACTGAAGCATAACCTCCCTACTTTTGTATTCAATTCCCCTCACAATAAACGATAACATTCTATTAGCTTTCCTAATTACTTGCTGTACCTGCATAGTAACCTTTTGCAATTCATGCACTAGCACACCCAGATCCCTCTACATCTCAGAGCTCTGCAATCTCTCACCATTTAGATAATATGCTTCTTTTTTATTCTTCCTGCCAAAATGGACAACTTCACATTTTCCCACATTATACGCCATTTGCCAGATCTTTGCCCACTCACTTAACCTATCTATATCCCTTTGTAGCCTCCTTATGTCCTCTTCACAATTTACTTTCCTACCTATCTTTGTGTCATCAGCAAATTTAGCAACCATACCTTCGGTCCCTTCATCCAAGTCATTTATATAAATTGTAAAAGGTTGAGGCCCCAGCACTGATCCCTGTGGCACACCACTCGTTACATCTTGCCAATCAGAAAATGACCCATTTATGCCGACTCTCTGTTTCCTGTTAGCTAGCCAATCTTCTATCCATGCCAATATGTTACCCCCTACACCATGAGCTTTTATTTTCTGCAATAACCTTTGATGTGGCACCTTATCAAATGCCTTCTGGAAATCTAAGTACAGTACATCCACCAGTTCCCCTTTATCCACAGCACATGTTACTTCCTCAAAGAACTCCAATAAATTGGTTAAGCATGATTTCCCTTGCACAAAACCATGCTGACTCTGCCTGATTACTTTGAACTTTTCTAAGTGCCCTGCTATAACATCTTTAATAATAGCTTCTAACATCTTCCCTATGACAGATGTTAAGCTAACTGGCCTGTAGTTTCCTGCTTTCTGTCTCCCTCCCTTTTTGAATAAAGGAGTTACATTCGCTATTTTCCAATCTAATGGAACCTTCCCCGAATCTAGGGAATTTTGGAAAATTAAAACCAACGCATCAACTATCTCATTAGCCACTTCTTTTAACACCCTAGAATGAAGTCTATCAGGACCCGGGGACTTCTCAGCCCGCTGCTCCAACAATTTGCTCAGTACCACTTCCCTGGTGATTATAATTTTCTTGAGTTCCTCCCTCCCTTCCATTTCCTGATTTACAGCTATTTCTGGGATGTTACTTGTATCCTCTATAGTGAGTACCGATGCAAAATACCTGTTCAATTCAACTGCCATCTCCTTATTTTCCATTATTAATTCAACAGACTCACTTTTTATAGGACCAATGCTCACTTTGTTAACTTTTTTTAAAAATATCTATAGAAACTCTTACTATCTGTTTTTATATTTCTAGCTGGCTTTCTCTCGTACTCTAATTTTTCTCTCCTTATTAATTTTTTACTTGTTCTTTGCTGTTTTTTATATTCTGTCCATCTTTTGACCTACCACCCATCTTTGCGCAATTATATGCTTTTTCTTTAAGTATAATACTTTCTTTAACTTTTTTAGTTAACCACGGATGGTGGGTCCTCCCCTTGGAATTTTTCTTGTTGGAATGTATAATGTATGTATTTTGAAATATCCCCTTAAATGTCTGCCACTGCAACTCTATTGAACTATCCCTTAACTTAATTTGCCAGTTCACTTTAGCTAGCTCTGCTTTCATGCCCTCTTAATTGCCCTTATTTAAGTTTAAAGTGTACCTGTTGCAACTTTAGAGGAGGCAGGCGAACTGCCTACCAACTAGTCATCTGGCATTGTGACGCGGTTGCCCCCCCCACCCCCCTCACCTCTAGTGGGCGCCCAAGATGTGTTGATACTGGCGTGAATGTCTGCTGAAGGTATTAAAATTAGATGACCCCATCCTGACCCAGGATACTCCTGGAGATCAGTGGCCCTTACTCCAGAGCTGCCCTGAGGATTGTTGAGACCCTTTTGTCGTCTTAAAAAACTGATATCACGTTACCTGCTTATGAAGTTAATCTCCCAATTATGACACACACATCCTCTGGGCTCTTTACTGCCTCAAAATAGTGATGTCCCCTTTAATGTAGAAGAGACAGAAGAAATTAAACAAATGAACTATGGACCTGACATTAAACAAGTTTATCCAAAACAAATCTGCTGAGTCTCTTCCCTTATAGCAACATTGGAACAGTAACCATGCAAACTGCCAAACTGTTCTTCAGTTAGTTAACATGTATAAGTATCCAAAACTAATAACATTTGCTAAAAACTCCCAGCGGAATGAAATGGGAGTATAACACGACAGACAAACACAATGACCTGACCACTGAACTCCTGCAGCTGCTAAGTTCAATATCACCAGCTTTAATAAAGTGTGTGTCACACTACAAGCTTAATCAAAATCCCATCCGAGGTCTCGACAAAGAAGTGTTGGCTTTGTTGACCAGTGTGCTTTGCTATCAACGAACCTGAGGTTTCTTGAAGATTTTGGGCAGCCCTCCAGCAAAGACCTTCAACTGAATGATGTCCATGGGAGTATATTCTGATGAATGCATTCCCTAGTTCTCCCAGTTGGTTCTAAGCACCACTGACAGAGGCAGTTTTCTGTTTCAGACCTTAAAGCAACAGCACCCTTTCTCTCTCTTTGGATGTTTGAAGATCTTGGGACTCTGCAGTGCACTGCTGCGAAATTGATTACTAGATGTCGACCTCTATTCTCGTGGTTTCTTTTTGAATTTGAGCAGTGTGTGTTGGGAAGGGACAGAAGCTGAAAGAGCCTAATTAACAGAGTGAAATATCAAAAGACTTTCTCCACAAAAAAAATTCTGACAGCTCCAGAATGTGGTTTTGTTAGGATTGGGAAAAATAGGAAAGAGACACAATAAAGAGAGTATACGCCATCGCCCCCAGTGGCAGCGGCTGCTCCCTACAAATTTGACATTGACATACAAGATTCATTGTAACTGATCACCAACAATTTGAACATTGAGAGAGTGGAATTCCTTTCTATTCAAGAAATTCAATGGTAGACAATAGGAGCCCACAGTGGCCGCCATCTATTGCTTCCTGAAATCCAGCAAGATGTTAGAATGGAATAGCTCTGTCTTGCCCTGTCTTGCTGCTGCATAGGAGTCATCCCAAAATGGATGAATTCCTGATCTCTTACAAAGATGGTATCGATGACTTAGCATATGCAGTCTCAGATGGATTCTTGGCTGATGCTGTAAATGTTCCAGGTTGCAGCTTGGAAGGAGCCTGTGGCATAAAAGTTGACTTCTACAGCCAATGATAGAGGTGTTATGTTATTTGAATGGAGCTCAAGGTCCTCCTGCAGAAGGTGGCATAGTTCATCTGGGGCTTCCAAGGTGATGCAAAGTTGCCAGAAATTGGGCTCCTCACTCAGTCCCTCATAAGATCTGCAGGGCCCATATACTCATTTTCAGAGTAATGGAGAGTTGGTCTCATTCTTCTTTCATTCTGCCTCATTCTCTATTTCTTCCTTTTTTTCCTTTCCTCCTTCTCCTCCATTAAGATAGCAAAAAGCAGAATCCCCATAGGGAAACCCAGGCTGCTCAATAATATCTCTTACTGTGGGTGGGGATCAAAAATGTGCTGGTGACCAGAGAGTGTCCCACAGGTAGTTTCAAATGGAGCTCAGCAGCTCCACAAAGCAACAAAAAAAAATCCCGAGATATGTGGGTACACCTGAAGAATGGGCAAAAGTTTTCAGAGAAGTGCTTTTGCAGTGTGGTCATTGTTGTAATGTAGGACATGCGGCAGAGGGAGATTGAAGAGCAAATATCGAGGCAAATTCCTGAGAAATGCAAAAACAATAGAGCAGTAATAGTAGGGGATTTCAACTACACTAATATTAACTGGGATAGAATCTGTGTAAAAGCTATAGAGGGAGCAGAATTATTCAAATGCATTCAGGAGAACTTTTTTAGCCAGTACGTAGCAAGCCCAACAAGAGAGGGGGCAGTTCTGGACTTGGTTTTATGGAATGAAGCTGGGCAGGTGGAAGGGGTATCAGTGGGAGAGCTTTTTGGTGGTAGTGATCATAATTCAGTCAGATTTAGCTTAGTTATGGAAAAGGACAAAGATAGACCAGGAGTAAAAGTTCTCAATTGGGAAAAGGCCAATTTTACTAAACTGAGATGTGACTTAGCAAAAGTGGACTGGAAACAGCTACTTGAAGGTAAATCAGTGTCAGAGCAGTGGGAGGCATTCAAAGAGGAGATAGTGAGGGTTCAGAGCAAATATGTTCCCACAAAGAAAAAGGGTGGGACTCCTAAATCTAGAGCCCCCTGGATGTCAAGGGGTATATACAGGGTAGGATAAGGCATTAAAGGGAAGCTTATGTCAGATACCAAGAGCTACATACTGCAGAAAGCCTAGAGGAGTATAGAAAGTGCAGGGGTGAAATTAAAAAGGAAATTAGGAAATCAAAGAGAGAGCATGAAAAATACTGGCAAGTAAAATCAAGGAAAACCCAAAGATGTTTCATAAATACATAAAGAGCAAGAGAATAACTAAAGAAAGAATAGGGCCTAATAGAGACCAAAAAGGTAACCTGTGTGTGGAGGCGGAAGACATGGGTATGGTTCTTAATGAATACTTTGCGTTTGTCTTCACAAAAGAGAGGGGGGGGTCAATGTAGATGCTGTAGTTAAGGAGGAGGAGTGTGAAATATTAGATGAGATAAACATAGTGAGAGAGGAAATATTAAGGGGTTTAGCATCTCTGAAAGTGGATAAATCGCCAGGCCCGGATGAAATATAATGTTAAGAGAAGCAAGGGAGGAAATAGCGGAGGCTCTGACCAACATTTTCCAATCCTCTCTGGCTACAGGGGTGGTACTGTACTGGAGGACTGCCAACGTTGTACGTTGTTTAAAAAGGGAGAAAGGAATAGACCGAGTAATTACAGGCCAATCAGCCTAAGCTCAGTGGTGGGCAAATTATTGGAAAAAATTCTGAGGGACAGTATTAATCATCATTTAGAAAAGCACAGATTAATCAAGGACAGTCAGCATGGATTTGTTTAAGGGAAGGTTGTGTCTAACTAACTTGATTGAATTCTTTGAGGAGCTAACAAGGAGGGTCAATGAGGGTAGCGTATTTGATTTAGTCTACATGGATTTTAGCAAGGCGTTTGACAGGGTCCCACATGGCAAACTGGACTGAAAAGTAAAAGTCGATGGGATCCAAGGGAAAGTGGCAAATTGGATCCAAAATTAGCTCAGAGGCAGGAAACAAAGGGTAATGGTCGAAAGGTGTTTTTATGTCTGAAAGGCTGTTTCCAGTGAGGTTCCACAGGGCTCAGTAATAGGTCCTTTGATTTTTGTGGTATATATCAATGATTTAGACTTCAATGTAGGGGGCATGATTAAGATGTTTGCAGATAATACAAAAATTGGCCGTGTGGTTGATAGTGAGGAATAAAGCTGTGGACTGTGGGAAGGTATCAATGAACTGGTCAGGTGGGCAGAAGAGGGGCAAATGGAATTCAATCCAGAGAAGTGTGCGGTAATGCATTTGTGGAGGGCTAACACAGCAAGGTAGGATACTGGTAGTGAGAAGTGTAGAGGAACAGAGGGACCTTGGAATGAATTTCCACAGATCCTTGAAGGAACCATAACAGGTTGATAAGATGATTAAGAAGGCATACAGGATACTTTCCTTTATTAGCCGAGGCATAGAATATAAGAGCAGGGAGGTTATGCTTGAACTGTATAAAACAATAATTAGGCCACAGCTAGAGTGCTGTTTACAGTTCTGGTCACCACATTACAGGAAAGATGTGATTGCACTAGAGAGGGTACAGAAGAGATTTACAAGGATGTTTCCAGGACTGGAGAATTTTAGCTATGAGGAAAGATTGGATAGGCTGTATTTGTTTTCTTTGGAACAGAGGAGGCTGAAAAGAGACTTAATTGAGGTGTATAATGTAGTGTATGTACTTTGAAGAAGGAACTATATTCTGCAGCCCCTGTATACTGCAGTACCAGTAGTGACCACCCCGGTATATAAGCCTGTGTAATAACTTTGTATAGTAGTTCCAGTTTTGTCTCCATTCAGTAAACACCTGTTATAACCAACTCCTGCAGTCCGTGTCTCAATTACACACGGACGTTACACTGGCGACGAACAGATCCGAACTTACCTACAGTTCTGCACCACCTCACGGGGATCCATCCCTGAAGTGAAGTTGTTAGAGGTCGAGGCCAGAAGGAAGAAATCCAAAAAGAAAAAAAAAATCAAACAGAAGAAACGGGCGTCGACCGTGGGCAACCGCCCTCTGATTCATCAAATTCGAAGATTTACAGGAGAGGCTGTCGAGAGCTGGGCTTGGTTATCCAGTCTATGGTGTTCCAGCTAATCGGGCTGGTGGCAGGTAGTACACTGATCCTTCCTGGGCTGCGGCGGGCTAGAGCTCGATCGGGTGGCTTTTCAACGGGGCCGAGCAGCGTTGTCGGGAAGAGGAGAGAGAGAGAGAGGGTGGAGCACACAGGGCGCGGCCGGTGCTACGAAGCCGGGCAGCGTACAGACCCGAGGAGATGGAGGAAAGTGTCCCATAGGGTCTGCTCTGACGACGGGAACAGTAATTAAAATAAAAGAAATTAGAAGCGCAGAAAGCCACGAGGAGCTGCAGTTTGCCACGGGGACTGCGGAGAGCGGCGTTGGCAGCAGCGCGGGGGGAAAGTGCGCGAAGACCATATGGCGTCGCCATCAAGGCATAAAAATGCCAGCAACAGCGCTAGCAGCAGCGGAAAAGAAGGCAAAGCGTGGGAGGCGCCATTTTGTTCAATCGGGGAAGAAGGCAAAGCGCGGGAGGCGCCATCTTAGATCTCCAAGATGCCGAAGACTGGCAATATCACTGCCTTCGATAATGCAATAGAAGACTGGACCACGTATGTGGAAAGAGTCGAAGTATATTGCAAGGCAAATGAAGTAGCCGATGAGAAAAAGGCATCGGTACTACTAAACTTAATGGGCGCAAGAATGTATGGCCTATTGCGGAACCTGATCACTCCAGTCAAACCGATGGCGAAGAGTTTTAAAGAAATTGTTGATATCCTACAGGAACACCTAAATCCTACACCGCTGCTGATAGCAGAAAGATTTAAATTCCACAGGAGAAATCAGCATAAAGATGAGAGCAATGCTGATTACCTTACGGAACTACGCAAGCTATCAAAGCACTGCCAGTTCAGAGCAGGACTGGCAGATACCCTATGGGACAAATTTGTCTGTGGACTCCTGAGTGAAGGAACCCAGAAGAGGTTACTCTCAGAGAAAGAGCTGACGCTAGATAAGGCTTTCAGCATGGCAGTATCGTACGAAGCAGCAGCAAGGGGAGCTGCGGAAATACAGCAAAAGCCACAGGAATACGGCACCCATGAAATGACACGGGGATTTGAAAAATGTTATCGCTGCGGCAGAACAACCCATGACCAGAAGGACTGCTGGTCCAAGGACAAAACATGCAGGCAATGCGGAAAGATGGGACACATTGCACGAGTTTGCAGGTCCGGGAAGAAGACTAACGACAACAAAAAGACTACTAAGGAAAAGTACAGGAAAGTACAAAAGATGACGGACAGTAGTTCCGAAGACCAGAAGAGCAATAGTGAATCCGGGAACAAGAGACTAAGCTGTCTCAAACTACACAACGTAATCACAAAAGAGGACCACTGAACCATTTGGGTCACCCTCACGATAGCAGGGTCCCAAGTCAAAATGGAATTGGATACAGGATCAGCCCTGACCGTCATGAATCGACGAGACTACGAGCGGCTATTCTCACACATACCCTTGAAAGACACATCCATTGTCTTGATGACATATACGGGGCAGAAAGTATACCCCAGAGGGAAAATAAGGGTGCCTGTCGAATACAACGGCAAGGAAATACAGAAATTGTATCTGTACATACTGCAAGATGGTGGACCACCGTTATTGGGACGTGAATGGATCAGAAAGATAAGTTTAGACTGGCGCTCCATTCAGGCGCTGACGGTGGCTGGTAAAAAGGATGACGACGTCACACCTGGACAATTGTCAAAAAATCTTGGCTAACGCTAAAGAGGTATTTCAACAAGAACTGGGAACTCTTAAAGGCGTAACCGCCTCGATAAAAATAGAACAGAATGCAATTCCCAAGTTTTTCAAAGCAAGACCGGTACCGTATGCAATTCGCCCAGCCGTCGAGGCAGAGCTGGAGAATCTGGAGAATGCAGGCGTGCTAACTAAGGTAGACTGGAGCGAGTGGGCGACACCCATCGTTCCTGTCATGAAGAAAACGTTAAACAATAAGTCTGAGGAGCCAAGGAAGGTTCGCATCTGTGGGGACTTCAAGGTGATTGTGAACCCAGTCCTTCACACAGCACAGTATCCTCTTCCGAGGATAGAAGATATTTTCGCCTCACTATCTGGAGGGAAACGTTTTACAAAAATTGACCTAGCGCAAGCATATTTGCAGATGGAGGTTGAAGAATCCTCTAGGAAATATCTCACAATAAACAATCACAAAGGTCTTTACCAGTATAATCGACTGGTATTCGGAGTTGCATCAGCTCCGGCTATATGGCAAAGAGCGATGGAACAAGTCCTGCAAGGGATTCCGGGACTCAGTGTTACTTGGACGACATCCTAGTGACAGGTGAAAATGACAGTGAACACCTTGCCAACCTAGAGCAGGTGCTCACTAGACTAAGAGAACATGGGCTACGAGCCAATCGCCCCAAGTGCGAGTTTTTTAAGAAACAAATATCGTATTGTGGCCCCGTGATTGATGAAGAGGGGTTACATAAGTCCCCTGACAAAATTGAAGCGGTAGTTAAGGCTCCAGCGCCTGAAAATGTGTCGCAACTGAGGTCATTCCTCGGATTGGTGAATTACTACCATAAGTTTTTGCCGAATTTGTCCACCATTCTGCACCCACTGAACGCCCTGCTACAAACTGGAGTAGCATGGAAATGGAGCGATGAATGTAAGCAGGCCTTTCAGAAGTGTAAAGGCCTGATCACTTCAAGAGAAGTATTGGCTCACTACAACCCATCACTACCGATAAGACTGGCGTGTGATGCGTCTCCCTACGGCGTTGGAGCGGCACTGTCACATAAATCCCTTGATGGTTCAGAGAGGCCGATAGCTTTTGCGTCACGCTCATTAACTGCAGCCGAGCGTAACTACGCCCAGATTGACAGCGAGGCCCTCAGCCTGGTGTGGGGGGTGAAGAAGTTCAATCACTACCTGCACGGACAGAAATTTACTCTACTAACTGATCATCAACCTCTTGTCTCCATTTTCAACCCTAAGAAGGGCGTCCCGATAATGACAGCACAACGGCTACAGAGGTGGTCCCTTTTCCTAGGGGCACACCAAAATGACATCGAGTACAAAGGAACTAAACAGCATGGGAATGCTGATGGATTGTCGCGCCTACCGTTGCCGACGGTGGAAGAAGCACCTGCAGTGGATCCTGTGGAGATATTCCACTCGACCATAGTCGAATGTCTACCTGTGACGAATGCAAACATAGAAAAGGAAACACGAAATGACCCGACACTCTCCAGGGTCTATGATTTAATGGTGAAGGGATGGCCAGCACATGGCGAACCACTGTTGCCAGCATTCTCGCCGAGAAGAGAACAGCTGTCAGTGTGCTGAGGAACCTTGATGTGTGGATCCAGAGTAGTAATTCCACCCAAATTGAAGGATAGAGTGCTCAATGAGCTTCATGAGGGTCATCTGGGAGGGGTAAAAATGAAGAACTTAGCCAGAGCGTTTGTGTGGTGGCCGGGAATCGATAGAGAAATCGAAGAGATGACCAAGAGCTGTACAGGATGCCAGAAGGTCCAAAACGCCCCACCACAAGCCCCTCTACATCCATGGGAGTGGCCCTCATCTCCATGGCAAAGGGTACACATTGATTTTGCTGGTCCATTTATGGACTTGATGTTTTTAATTGCGGTGGATGCACATTCAAAGTGGCCAGAGGTAATAAAAATGTCCTCAACCACCACAGAAAAAACCATCACAGTCTTACGAACCATATTCGCCAGAAATGGGCTGCCTGAACAGATTTGCTCCGACAATGGACCACAGTTTGTGTCTGAAGAGTTCCGGAGGTTCTTAAAGAACAATGGTGTTAAGCATTACACATCCGCCCCATATCATCCAGCCACCAATGGATTGGCTGAGAGGTTCGTTCAAACATTCAAAAAGGCTATCAAGGCAATGTGTAATGAAGACATACCCCTACAACACAAGGTGGATAACTTCTTGTTTGCCTACCGGAATGCGACACATGCGGTTACCAACCAAACTCCAGCCATGATGTTCTTCAATCGAAGACTACGATGTCGCTTGGATTTGGTTAAGCCAAACATCAGAAGAGATGTGGAGAACAGGCAGTTTCAGAATATGAATGAAAGGCCGACCAGGAGTTTTAAGATAGGTCAACCAGTTTTGGCCCGGGACTACCGCACAGAGAAATGGCAGCCAGGAACGATCTGTACACGGCAAGGACCTTTAATGTATACCGTGGACGTTGGAGAGAGCATTGTAAGACGCCATGCTGAACAGATTCTAGAGTCACTGGAAAACGTCAAATCCACACCACGATCCGATACGCCTGGTGATGAAACCGAAGTACCAATTGCATCCACCTCAGAATCGGTGATATTGGAAGCAGATGAACCAAACAACGACGTTGATCCCGAATCTACTTTGCCAGAAGAACCTGATACCCCAAAGAGGCGTTATCTGGACAGAATCAGGAAGCCTCCTCAAAGACTGAATTTATAATTGCTTAACTTCAGCTAATGTATATAGCAACTGTAATTGTAAATATGTTATTTAATTATTAATCGAATGTTATGTACTGTTTAGCTAAAAGGGGAGGAATTGTAGTGTATGTACTTTGAAGAAGGAACTATATTCTGCAGCCCCTGTATACTGCAGTACCAGTAGTGACCACCCCGGTATATAAGCCTGTGCAGACCTGCTGAGTTTTTCCAGCATTTTCTGTTGTTATTTCGGATTTCCAACATCTGCAGTATTTTGCTATCGTACAAGTAACTTTGTATAGTAGTTCCAGTTTTGTCTCTGTAAAGTCTGTGGGTTGTGCAGTTAATTACGACACAGACTTCAGGAGTAACATACAACAGGACTTTACTATTCGAAGGTCAGGGCGAATCTGCCCTATAAATCATGCCACAGTCACCGTCGGTATTACCGTATACAGAAGCCAAACAAGTAGTGCCACACCTAAAATAGTTCTCTTAAAGGTGAACGGTTACATACAATAGTCTCTTAAAGGTAGACGGTTACATACACTACAATCCTCCCTTTTTAGCTTACAACATACTATTTCTCATTAACATACATATATTCAACTTCAGGTAAACAATTTACAGATATAGTCACTGTGGGAAACAGTTCACAGGTTCAGTCTCTGTGGGAACAGTGTATAGACTCAGGCCTAGAAATTGGGTTTTGGCTTAGCCAGGGCTTTAGCGCCGGAAGTTAGTGCCAGCGCTAAGTCCCCCTGCGCGCGCCAAAAATTCAGCAGGGCCGCGCCCAAACGGCTGCCGGCGCTACTGAAGGGTCTTTGCGGCGGTAAATCGACGCTAACTGCCGTTTCGCGCCGCAATTCCGGCGCTGCGGCACCCGATGCGGTGCGGCAGGCTCGGGAAGTGCAGGCCTCCTCCTTCCGTTAAGGAGGAGCTGCCTGCACCCGGCCGCGGCCCGCGCAAATCTGTCTAAAAATGAGCCCGGCACCTCGGACAAGTGCCGGGCTTGCATCTGTTCCGGGGGGTGGGGGGGAGAAGTCCGGGGAGGGAGCTGCGGGCAGGCGGCCGGCGGGAAAGCGGCCGGCCGCCGCGGGGCCTTTAATGCGCCGGCGCAAACTCATGCAAGACTCTGTTGCCAGAGTCTTAGTTGCGGCTGCCACGGGCGAGGCGGCCGCAACTGAATTTCGGCGCTAGGGCCCGTCGGCATGGCAACCGGGACGCTGCGCACACCAATGATGTCATTGGTGCCGGCGCAGCGCTACCGGTGCAACGCCGATTTAGGGCCCCAGGGAATTTTTAAACTGGCCATAACTCTGGCGCTAGTCCCTCTAGCGCCTCAAAAGCGGCGCTAAGGCAACTGAATTTCTAGGCCTCAGTCTCTAGTCTTGACTCGGTCCGAACAACATCGCTGTGGTGTAGCCGGTTCACATTGCTAGCGTGACTCCTCCACTAGTCTTCCCCTTGACGTAACAGCTTGAACTTTTGTCCTGCTGAACCAGCAATGCTGACTTTTACAAACAGCTGTATTGCCTTGGTAATTTTTCTTACTTTCCAACTGATCTATCTCCCTTTGTAGGGCCCATGTGCATGATCTGGTAGGAGTGATAATGATTTTGATGGTTATCATCTTCTGCTTCTTCTTTTTCTTTTCTGCTTCTTGGAGACTCTCGGGGCTCCCTTATCAGCTGCCAGCTGTAGCGCCACCATCTCTCTATGTTCCTTAGACTTTAAGTGCTTCATCCTGATTTCTGCACTTTGGGAGTTTTCATCACAAGCTGGGCAGACCAGATCCTCGTAATATTCAGTGTCACTCAACAGGTCATGGTAATATTCGGTGTCGTCCTGAGCTAGTCTAGCGAGAGGGCCTGCTACTTCTTCCGTACCCAACTGGACGTTAGCCGACTGTTGTTCCCTCCCTAGACATCTTTCCTGAAGAGACTTCTTCATGCGTTCATATTCATCCCGCTCTTCCTGGGTTTCCTGCCAATCCTTCACTAATGACCTCGTTTGTGATTTCAACACTTCCCCTTCCCTCGGGGATTGATTGATCAGGCTATTCAATCCTTCTACTGGAGCAGCTGTTTCAACATTCTGCTGTTCACATTGACGTGATTCAGCGTACTTTTGGCATCCCTGTAAAATCTGTGTTGCAACCTCAGCTATTTCCATAACTTTTGAGAGCTCCGAACTCCTTCCCTTTGAAGATTGAAGCTTGTGTTCAGATTGTTCCCATTGTAGAGTCTTGTCCTTCAGCATATGAAGGAGTTGGCTGACCGTTAACTCTTCCACGGGAACACTGTGGGTCAGAGTCTTCTCCATTTCATCCACCTTTTCCTCCAATGCTTTCACCTTCTTTTCCTCTTGTACTTTGGCTTCCAGCGCTCGGAGAAGTTGCGCCTTGATGCTCTCTAGCTCATGTTCAGAGGCCATTCTTACAGTCTCTGTGTTTCTTACAGTTCCCTTTTCTTCCACTGAATGGATTCCCAGTTGAATCTGTTCTTCAAGTTGTTGAATCTCGGTCATTGCCGCCCCATATTTGTCTTGGGTTTCCTTTAATATTTTTATGAGTTCTTGAACATCTTGTCTTTCAGGTTCTGCCATGTCTTTCACCTCTAATTTCTCATCTATGGATGGAACTTCTACCGATGAGTCTGTCTTGGCCTTGAGCTCATCAAGAATTTCCTGCAGCCTTTGGACTTCTTGCTCATGTTCAACCTTCAGTTGCTCATATGCTTCCACTGAAACTAGCTTTTCGGAGGTTGCCGAGTTAACCCCTTCCAGAATTGTAGCCTGGGCCTGTTCATACTGTTCTTTCAACTTCTCACACTCTGCTTGTAAGGAGTCGTAGAGAAGAACTGGAATAAAATCCTGGCTTCCTGCAGATTCCTCTTCATTTGCTTCTTCCTGCAAATATTCTAACTCCTGAACAGCATAAGGGAGATGTGATCGGTAATTGGTCACGATGGCTCTATGGTCGCTCTCTGCTTGAGCTAGCTGCTTCTGTTGTCTTTCCAGATTCTCCCATTCGGTGTCGTAGAACTTTTTCATTGTTTTCATCTCTTGTACGAGATGGTAACTCAATTGTTCTAATTGTTGTCGTAATTTGAAATAAGTTTGAGTCCGAGCTCGGTGTTCTTCCATCATGGATATGTCCGTAACTTGAACAGGCTCAGAATTTTCTGTCGAACTAGGTTGTCGTTGTTCGGTGGAGTTCTGTTCTGAAACTTTGTTCTTCTCTGGAGCATAAGCCTTTATGCATGCCTTCGTTTTTCCAACCTTCGTCGGCAAGTCCATTTCAGCCTTGTCTTTCATATTTGGGTTGGTCTTATCGTCATCCGCTTCAGAATCTGAGCTGATTGTCTGCACCGAGTCCTCACTCGTTATGGCTTTTAGGTAGTGCCATTCCATGTCTATTTTCTTGATCCACTCCTGTCCTAGAAGTGGTGGTCCTCCCTCATGTAGTACGTATAAGTTCATTCTTGGGTGTTCTTTACCCCTATCTCTCACTTTGACTCTTATCTTTCCCATGGGGTATACTTTATGCCCCGTGTATGTCTGCAATACGAACTTGGTATCTCTTAAGGGTATATGTGAGAATAGCCGGTGGTAATCCCTTCGATTTATGACTGATAGAGCTGATCCAGTGTCCAACTCCATTTTCACTTGGATTCCAGCTATTTTTAGCATGACCCAGATAGTTTGTAGGTCAGCTTCCTTACTCACATTGTGAATTCTCAGACTACCCAGCTCCTGGCCGTTTGGGTCTGAGTCTGAATTCTGTTCATCTGAACTCTTCTCAGCCACCTTGGGTACCTTGTTGTACTTTTCCTGTGATGGCTTCCTTTGGTTGTTGGTCCTTTGGTTGTTGGTCTTCTTCCCTGACCGGCATACCTTAGCTATGTGACCCAGTTTGCCACATTTCCTACATTCCTGGTTCTTAAACCAGCATTGGTTCTGGTCGTGTGTTGTCTTCCCACAACGATAGCATTTTGTTGTTGTCGAGGTAATTTGATCCACACTTAGTGCGGCTGTCTTTAGCTGCATTTCCGCAGTTCCCTTCGCTGCGGCTTCGTGCGATGCTGCAATAAGGACAGCCCTGTCAAGTGTAAGGTCGTTCTCTTCGAGTAGTCGCTTTTGCATTCCTTCCTTTGCCAACCCGCACACGAACTTGTCTCGCAATGCCTCTGTCAGATTCCCTCCAAACTGGCAGTATTTCGCTAGTCTACGCAGTTCGACCAAGTATTCTGCGTTGCTTTCGTCTTTCCGTTGCGTTCTCGCATAGAATTTGAATCGTTCCGCCAACATCAACGGTGTAGGGTTCAAGTGGTCCTTCAGGACAGCCACAATATCATCGAAAGTCTGATCCGCCGGTTTAGCTGGTGCCAGTAGATGCTTCAAGAGCCCGTATGTCTTTGCGCCCATCGAGTTCAGCAAGGTTATAGCTTTGTCATCTTCTTCTATTTTATTGGCCTCACCATAGATCTCAATGCGTTCCACGTACGTGGCCCAGTCTTCTACCTCGGAATTAAAATCGTTGATGTTACCACGCTTAGGCATCTTCCTCTCTTTGGGAACAACACAAGTATTTCTTTAAATTATTATTTCTTTTTTTTTTCGAAGATGGCGGTTTTCCCGCGAAAATGGCGGTTTCCCGCTCTTATCTTCTCTCCCCGCCCACTTCAATGGCGGTTTCCCGCTTCTGTCTTCTTCCCCGCCTAATGGCGGCTTCCCGCGTTTCTTCCCTGGCGGGAGGGGTACACTTTCCCCACGGGCGACGGCCGCTGGCTTTCAGGTTCACAGCCTGCGCGTCGGCTTCAAGGCTTTCCCTTTTTTTTAAATTTTATGGCAGGGCGACCGGCTCTGGGTACCCCGTTGACGGCGAACAGGTTCAGCCGCTGGGCTGGCTCTCGCACAGTTCCCCTTGCTCGGCTCTGCCTCTCTCCCGCTCGCTCGGCTCTACCGGCGCTGGTTACACCCCGTTGACGGAGGACAGTTCAGCCGCTGGACTGGCTCTCGCGCAGTCTCTCTTGGTCGGCTCTGCCTCTCCCGCTCGCTCGGACCCCAATCGCGCCTCCCAGCCCTCTCGCAGTCTGGTGCTTCTCTCCCCGGCTGCGGCTGAGTTTCTCTCTTCCCGCGCCTACGCTCCCGGTCGCAGCGCTTCGTGGCTTCGGTCACCGCCCGGCTTTTCCCGCCGGTCGCGGTCTCTCACGACGCCGTTGGACCCGACTTTTTGTCCGGCTCCTTTTCCCCCTTGACCGTGGTCGAGTGCCCAGCCCTTATCCTCCGGCTATTCTTTTCACTTTCCCTTACTCACAGTCACCGTGGCAGAAGGGACAGTCAGTGCCTGTTGCTGATGGAAGTTTTTGTCGCTAAAGTCTTCCTCCTTTCTATTGCTGCAGCCTTGAGTTTTCTCCCAGCCGAATGACGAGGGCGGTTGCCTCTTTTCGACGCTCTTTCGTTGCTTTGAAATTATTGTTGCCGCAGGGTACGATCGGACTCGTCGCCACTGTAAAGTCTGTGGGTTGTGCAGTTAATTACGACACAGACTTCAGGAGTAACATACAACAGGACTTTACTATTCGAAGGTCAGGGCGAATCTGCCCTATAAATCATGCCACAGCACTTATATACCGGTGTGGTCACCGTCGGTATTACCGTATACAGAAGCCAAACAAGTAGTGCCACACCTAAAATAGTTCTCTTAAAGGTGAACGGTTACATACAATAGTCTCTTAAAGGTAGACGGTTACATACACTACAGTCTCCATTCAGTAAACACCTGTTATAACCAACTCCTGCAGTCCGTGTCTCAATTACACACGGACGTTACATATAAAATTATGAGTTGTCTAGATAGAGTGGATAGGAAGGACCTATTTCCCTTAACAGAGAGGTCAATAACCAGGGGGCATAGATTTAAAGTAATTGGTAGAAGGATTAAAGGGGAATTGAGGAGAATCTTTTTGACCCAGAGGGTGGTGGGGGTCTGGTGCTCACTGCCTGAAAGGGTGGTAGAGGCAGAGACCCTCATCGCATTTAAAAAGTACTTGGATATGCACTTGAAGTGCCGTAACCTACAAGGCTACAGACCAAAAGCTGGAAAGTGGGATTAGGCTGGATAGCTCTTTTTCAGCCAGCACAGACACGATGGGCCGAATTGCTTCCTTCTGGGTTGTAAATTTCTATGATTCTATGAATTATGATTTGTGCACAGCATGGTCCCACAAACAGAAATGCGATAATGACCAGATAATCTGTTTTAGGGATGTCGGTTGAGGGATTAATATTGGCTAGGATACTTGTAGAACTTCCGTGCTCTTCTTTGAATAGTGCATGGGATCTTTTATGTCCTCGTAGTCTTTGGATAACAGAAGCACAATTGTTCTGTCAAACCATCTGATTTAGGCTTCAAATCAGGTTTATTAAAATTGAACAGTAGCGACTACACGATAACATCAACAAGTTCCATCCCACCATCAAACTCACCATGGACTACTCCTCAGAATCAGTCTCATTCCTGGACACACGAATCTCCATCAAAGACGGACACCTCAGCACTTCACTCTACCACAAGCCCACGGACAACCTCACGATGCTTCACTTCTCCAGCTTCCACCCTAACCACGTTAAAGAAGCCATCCCCTATGGACAAGCCCTGCGAATACACAGGATCTGCTCAGACGAGGAGGAACGCGATGGACACCTACAGACACTGAAAGACGCCCTTGTAAGAACGGGATATGACGCTCGACTCGTCGATCGACAGTTCCGACGGGCCACAGCGAAAAATCGCATAGACCTCCTCAGAAGACAAACACGGGACACAACCAACAGAGTACCCTTCGTCGTCCAGTACTCCCCCGGAGCGGAGAAACTACGCCATGTTCTTCGCAGCCTTCAACATGTCATTGATGACGATGAACACCTCGCTAAGGCCATCCCCACGCCTCCACCACTCGCTTTCAAACAGCCACCTAACCTCAAACAGACCATCATTCGCAGCAAATTACCCAGCTTCCAGGAGAACAGCGACCACGACACCATACAACCCTGCCACAGCAACCTCTGCAAGACATGCCAGATCATCAACACAGATACCATCATCACACGTGAGGACACCACCCACCAGGTACATGGTACATACTCATGTGACTCGGCCAACGTTGTCTACCTCATACGCTGCAGGAAAGGATGCCCCAGAGCATGGTACATCGGCGAGACCATGCAGACACTGCGACAACGGATGAACGGACACCGCGCAACAATCACCAGGCAGGAGTGTTCCCTCCCAGTCGGGGAACACTTCAGCAGTCAAGGACATTCAGCCTCCGATCTTCGGGTAAGCATTCTCCAAGGTGGCCTTCGAGACACACGACAACGCAAAATCGTCGAGCAGAAACTGATAGCCAAGTTCCGCACCCATGAGGACGGCCTTAACCGAGATCTTGGGTTCATGTCACGCTACATGTAACCCCACCTGATGCAGGGTCATCCAGACTCGAGTCGACATTGGCTTGTTCTCTCTACACAGATGCGGCTGGACCTGCTGTGATTTCCAGCCAAAAAAAAAAAAAAAAAATGTTTTTTGTCTGTTTTTTTGTTTTTCATACAGACCCCAGCATCTGCAATATTTGACCCCTTGTGACCCCACCTCATTGTTCTTTGATGTAATGTTTCCCTGACTGACCTGTTTGGACACCATTCACACCTTTGACTGCTGTGATTATCTCTCTGCCGAGGTGTGATAAATGGCAGTTGGAAAGGTTACCTGTAAACATCTGACATGATTCTCTGACTATATAAGCTGTGTCTTTATGCATTTCTCCACTTCACCTGAAGAAGGAGCAGCGCTCCGAAAGCTTGTGATTTCAAATAAAGCTGTTGGACTATAACCTGGTGTTGTGTGATTTCTTACAGTAGGAAGACTGTAATAGCAGCTTGCATTAAGTCACAACGTAAAGCTCATCAGAGCAATAAAAGGCACAATGCTTTCCCAGTAACATTGATCCTGGACCAGCATCAGTAACACAAAATATATAGGTGAGACTATGTGCCCCCCATAGGGACTTCACGTGTTCACTTCCAGTTCAATAGAAGAACTGCTCAACTGTCTGAATGTATTTCACTGCGTATTGATGGAGCTGTCAATCAAAGTCCTCAATAAATCATAGGGGCATTAAAAAAAAATTATTTCATTTTCTTTGACCACTTTTCTTTATTAGTTATAAAAATATAGGAGATGGGGAAAAAAGCCATTTGACCGGATGCGGCAGCTGGAAGCTCGAGGTCATGTGATGCAACCTCCAGGAATACATCCGACCAGAGTTGGCAACTCTATCCACAAGCCATGGTAATTTCCTGGCTGGAGTGAGTCTAAACAGGTCACTGGTATCGTTTTACAATGCTTGTCTGTTCTATGTCTAATCTTTTAGAGCCCTTTGTTTGTACAGTTGGGGCTATCCGAGTCTCACATCAGGTGACTGAGACATCTGAAACTGCCTTTAACCAGACATATCACCTTGGCCTCCCTTCTAACAAGGAGAAACCCACTCTGCAGTAATCAATCCGAAGTGGTAGTCTCACAAGTCTTAAGTCAAAAAAAATATAATGCTGGTAATAAATTAAAAATCTTACCTCAGTGCACATTTTCTGTCAACTTCTTTCTTTATAAATTCCTATGTCCTCAATTATAATGAAAACTGTCAGTGTTAAACTTGCGGCAGCTCCACTGGCGGGAGGTTGTAATTACAGCATGACATGTTTACATAGGCTGTTTCCATTAAAAGTGTGGACATAGGAATTTATAATAAGAATAAGAAGACGGAGTGTGTGCACAGAATTAAGATTATTAATATATCTAGATACGAACATTTCTATGACTATTAAAGTGCTCCAATTTCTGATTTTTCCAACTTTCATTCCTAACCCCTTTTCATGGTGTTGTTAACAAGCATTGTCAAGCATCGATACACTAAAAAGGACTGATTAGTACCTGAAAGGAATGAGTTTAGAGTATAGATGCTGCAAACTGACAAATTCATAGTCTACAACATAACATAAGAACATAAGAACAGAAGAAATAGGAGCAGGAGTAGGCCAATCGGCCCCTCGAGCCTGCTCCATCATTCAATAAGATCATGGCTGATCTGTTCCTAACCTCAAATCTTCTATCACTCTCCATCCCACCCGAACCCATGTGATCTCCTGGGAGAGGCGAAAAACCAGCTAGAAAACCCAATGGCCAATTTGGGAGAAAAAATCTGGGAAATTCCTCTCCGACCCATCTAGGCGATCGAAATTCGTCCAGGAGATCATTCTGTCCCTATATTTTCTACAGTACTTACCTTCTGTAAAGGCGATCTCCACCCCAGCCAGGAACAGGAATAAAACCATCTCCTGAAATCTAACACAGAATTAGAACACAAGAAGTAGGAGCAGAACCAGGCTACATGGCCCCTGGGCCCGCTCCACTACCCACAGGGCCATGACCATTCCGAACCTAGACTCATGTCCAATTTCCTGCCCGCTCCCCGTAACCCTTAATTCCCTTTACTTCTAGGAAACTATCTATTTCTGTTTTAAATTTATTTAATGATGTAGCTTCCACAGCTTTCTAGGGCAGCAAATTCCACAAACCTACCACCCTCTGAGTGAAGAAGTTTCTCCTCATCTCAGTTTTGAAAGAGCAGTCCCTTATTCTAAGATTATACCCCCTAGTTCTAGTTTCACCCATCATTGGGAACATCCTCACCGCATCCACCCGATCAAGCCCCTTCACAATCTTGTATGTTTCAATAAGATCGCCTCTCATTCTTCTGAACTCCAATGAGTAGAGTCCCAATCTACTCAACCTCTCCTCATATGACCACCCCCTCATCCCCGGGATTAACCGAGTGAACCTTCTTTGTACTGACTCGAGAGCAAGTATATCTTTTCTTAAGTATGGACACCAAAACTGTATGCAGTATTCCAGGTGCGGTCTCACCAATACCTTGTATAACTGCAGCAATACCTCCCTGTTTTTATATTCTATCCCCCTAGCAATAAAAGCCAACATTCCATTGGCCTTCTTGATCACTTGCTGCACCTGCATACTAACTTTTTGAGTTTCGTGCACCAGGACCCCCAGATCCCTTTGTACTACAGTACTTTCCAGTTTCTTGCCATTAAGATAATAACTTGCTCTATGATTTTTCCTGCCAAAGTGCATAACCTCACACTTTCCAGTATTGTATTCCATCTGCCAAATCTCTGCCCACTTACTTAGCCTGTCTATGTCCCTTTGCAGGTTTTTTATGTCCTCCTCACTCACTACTTTCCCTCCCATCTTTGTATCATCTGCAAACTTTGATATGTTACACTCGGTCCCCTCCTCCAAATCGTTAATATAGATTGTAAAGAGTTGGGGACCCAGCACTGACCCCTGCGGAACACCACTAGTTACTGATTGCCAGTCTGAGAACGAACCATTTATCCCAACTCTCTGCTTTCTGTTCGAGAGCCAATCCTCCACCCACGCCAGAATATTACCCCCAATCCCGTGATTTTTTATCTTCAGCAATAATCTTTTGTGTGGCACCTTGTCAAATGCCTTTTGGAAGTCCAAATACACTACGTCCACTGGTTCCCCTTTATCCACCCTGTATGTTACTTCCTCAAAGAACTCAAGCAAATTTATCAAACATGACTTCCCTTTCATGAAACCATGCTGAGTTTGTCCTATTAAATTATGTTTATCCAAATGTCCCGTTACTGTCTCCTTAATAATGGACTCTAACATTTTACCAACCACAGATGTTAGGCTAACAGGTCTATAGTTTCCAGCCTTCTGCCTACTACCCTTTTTAAATAAGGGTGTTACATTTGCAGTTTTCCAATCTGCCGGGACCTTTGCTGAGTCCAGGGAGTTTTGGAAAATTATTACCAATGCATCCACAATCCCTACCGTCACTTCCCTCAAGACCCTAGGATGTAAGCCATCAGGTCCAGGGGATTTATCCACCTTGAGTCCCATTATTTTACCAAGTACCACTTCCTTAGTAATTTTAATTGTATTTAGCTCCTCCCCCCCTCGAGCCCCCTGTTTGTCCAGTGTTGGGATATTCTTAGTGTCCTCCACCGTAAACATCTGCAACATGTCACTTCCTTACCTGTTTTAGTTTACTTAAAAATGCGCAACATGATGACACAAACCATGTGATCGGGTACCATTTGTCATTTGCTCATCTCATCATCATGAAAATATAACCTGGCTTTTTTTCTATCTCTTCTTCCTTAAACAAAACAAAAAGGTTTGCAAACAAGTTTCTGTGAAGGGAATGTCCCTTTAATTACTTCATATATTTATGATCAGCATATCATTCCTGGTGATATGAATTAGGTGAAATGGTTACTGTTATATCAGAAGTGAGAATCTCTTTGGAATCCCAAAGTGCTACAATTTGACAAAACGTTAAAAAAAATCCGTACACAGTGAGCAGCAAAGTTCCCAGTTAAAGTCTCAGGTCATTGGGGTAGATCTTGACTTTGTGCGATAGTGTAGCGAGTCGGTAGCCCATTATTTCTCCCGGGAATAAAATTAGGGAGAGATGTAAAATGGGCTGCTGATTGACTATCATCCAGTTTACACTATCGCACAAAGTCAAGATCTACCCCATCACCTCTTAAATTTGGTCCTGCAAAGGCATGAGGGTAACTAATGTGAATCAACAATTTGGTGGTGACTGTAAAGTGTGGAGTACAGACTTGGACTTGTTATGGAGATTCCAATGTATAAGGTTAACTTGTTACTTGTAGTATTCCTTCCCTTTTTCTTTTTAAGGGCTACATGGATGTTGGATTCATGCCTTCGATGTAAACTAAGGATGGTGGTAACGACACTTAACTGGGTAGCAGCCAAATGAACACTTATAAATAAATAACAGGGCCGAGTTTGGCTCAATGGTAGCTCTATCGCTTATGAGTCAGAAGAATGTGCATTTCAGCCCCACTGCAAAACTTGAGCACATAATCTAGGCTGACACGTTCAGTACTGTACTGAGGGAATGCTGTACTGTTGGAGGTGTCAACTATCAAATAAGACGTTAAACTGAGGCCCTGTCTGTCGTCTCAGGAGGGCATGCTTGAAGAAGAGCTGGAAGTTCTGGCCAAAATTGCTCTCAACCAAAAAAGAGATACACTGGTAATTAATTCCCATTCATTAATTTCCTGTCTGTTGGACTTTGTTGGATGCAAATTGGCGGTTGTGTTTGCCTACTGCAGTTTTTATAGTGTCTTTCATGTCCTCAGGATGTCCCAATGTGCTTCACTAGCCAATTAATTATTTTTAATGTGTCCCGGGTTCGAATCCGGCCTCGGGCGACTGTCTGTGTGGAGTTTGCACATTCTCCCCGTGTTTGCGTGGGTTTCCTCCGGGTGCTCCGGTTTCCTCCCACAGTCCAAAGATGTGCGGGTTAGGTTGATTGGCTATGATAAATTGACCCTTAGTGTTAGGGGGATTGAATACGTGGGGTTACGGGGATAGGGTGGGATATGTGTTGGTGTAGGGGTTACGGGGATCGGTTGGAATATGTGTTGGTGCAGGCTCGATGGGCCGAAATGGCCTCTATCTGCACTGTGGGGTTTCTGTGATTTCTGTGATCACTGTTAAGTAGACAAATACAATTTGTACACGGCAAGGTTCCACAAACAGCCATAAGGCCGATCACCAGGTAATCTGTTATGGTGGTGTTGGCTGAGTGATGAATGTTGAACAGGACATGGGAGAACTACCCTTCCTCGAGAAAGTGCCATGGGATCTTTCATGTCCCAGCTGAACAGACAAACGTGACCTCAGTTTAACGTCTCATCCAAAAGGTGTCACCTCCTTCGCAGCAGCGGTCTCTCAATACTGCGGTGAAGTGTCAGCCTGGATTATGTTCTCAGCCTCGACATCAGTGACTGCACTTCAAAACTAATACAGCAGTTGCAAAGCACTCTGGGATGTCCTGAGGACGTTAACAGGCACTATATAAATGCAAAAGCAAAAAGCTGCAGATGCTGGAAATCTGAAATAAAAACAGAAAATGCTGAAAACATTTAGCAGGTCAGGCAGCATCCATGGAGAGAGAAACAGAGTTAACGTTTCAGGTTGATGACCTTTTGTCAGAACTGGAAGGTGTTTGAGATAAGATTAGAGCATTTAAGCAAGTGCAGAGCCAGGGAAAAGGGGGCAGGAATAGAACAAAAAAAGTAAGATGGAGGGTAGGAATTATTAAATGACAAAAGTGATGATGCAAGGAAAAATGAGGCGATAATGGGGCAAGTATAGAAACAAAAGATGGGTCCAAAGGAGGTGTAAATGGTTACAGCAGAATAGCAGAGGGGAGCAAAGCATGGAAAATCTGGCAAAGAGGAAAGGATTCCATGGCGTGGGTGTGTGGGGGAAGGAAGGGCAGGTATGCCTCTGCTATTTGCTCTATGAATGCAAATTATTTCTCTTTCATTTAGTCAGTCAAGAAATTTAGTCTATTGTGGCAGTGATTTGCACAGAAGGGCTATTCTACAACAAAACTAGGAAGTCACTCGGCATCTCCTATATCTCCCATAAATTAGTCACTAAAGGCTACATTTTGTATTTGTGTGACCATGGCCCAGAGTGGGGTTTAGATATCAGGTATAACAACAAAAAACACTGGAAAAACTCAGCAGGCCAGGCAGCATCCGTGGAGAGAGAAACGGAGTTAACGTTTCAGGTCTGGGACCCTTCATCAGAACTGGAAAAAGCTGGAGATGTAACAGATATTAGGCAGGTGCAGAGACAGGAGGGGATGAAGGAACATACTGTGTGTCATAAATCGCAACTTCTACAAAAAGTAACTCAGGAAGTACTACTGAACGGCCAGCTGAGGGCACCGCCCAAGGAGTATAAATACTCGGGCGTGGGCCCAACTTGGCCAGAGACAATCTGGAAACCGGAAGCTAGTGACTACTAACTAGACCTCCATGTTTTGTTACACGTCGATTAAAGCCTTGCTTTATGTATAACCAAGTGCGTAGTGAGTCTTTATTACGTCACTGTGCTTTTGTAAGAGGCAGGAAAGATAAAATGTTGCAAATGGGAATGGCAAAATCATACAGCATGAAAAATGGGGGTAGGGGTTATAGTTTGAAATTGTTGAACTCAATGTTGAGGCCAGAAGGCTTTAAAGTGCCTAATCGAAAGATGCGGTGCTGTTCCTTGAGCTTACGTTGAGCTACATTGGAACAATGTAATAGGCCAAGGACAGAGAGATCAGAGTGGGAGTGAAGCGGTGAATTAAAGTGACAGGCAACCGGAAGCTCAGGGTCCCCCTTACGGACTGAACGGAGTTGTTCCACAAAGCGGTTGCCCAATCTCTGCGTTTGGTCTCCCCAGTGTAGAGGAGACCGCATTGTGAGCAGCGAATACAGCATACTAAATTGCAAGAAGTACAAGTAAATCACTGTTTCACCTGGAAGGGGTGTTTGGGGCCCTGGACAGTGGGAAGGGAGGAGGTAAAAGGGCATGTGTTGCATCTCTTGCGCTTACACGGGAAGGTGCCAGGCGAAGGGGAAAATCTTGCAATTTAGTATACTGTATTCGCTGCTCACGATGCAGTCTCCTCTACATTGGGGAGACCAAATGCAGATTGGGCGACCACTTTGTGGAACACCTCCGTTCAGTCCATAAGGGTGACCCTGAGCTTCCGGTCGCCTGTCACTTTAATTCACCGCTTCACTCCCACTCTGATCTCTCTGTCCTCGGCCTATTACATTGTTCCAATGTAGCTCAACCTAAGCTCGAGGAACAGCACCTCATCTTTCGATTAGACACTTTAAAGCCTTCTGACATGAATCTTGTCATTCATGTGGAAATGACTTATGAAGTCATACTGGGCAGCCTGCTGGTGGCGCTGTCCAGGGAGTGTATAAATACTCGAGCATGGACCCAGCTTGCTCAGGACATTCTTTAACAGGAACTAGTGAAGGACACAACTAGATCTCCATGTTGAAAAACAGTTGATTAAAGCCTTGTTTAATACTCAGACCAAGTACCTAGTAGTTTTCTTATGTCACCTTCTGGCCTCAACATTGAGTTCAACAATTTCAAACTATAACCCCTACCCCCATTTTTCATGGTGTGGAGATGCCGGAGTTGGACTGGGGTGGACAAATGTAAGAAGTCACACAACACCAGGTTATAGTCCAACAGCTTTATTTGAAATCATAAGCTTTCGGAGCGCTGCTCCTTCTTCAGGTGAAGTGGAGAAATGCATAAAGACACAGCTTATATAGTCAGAGAATCATGTCAGATGTTTACAGGTTTCATGCTGTATGATTTTGCCATTCCCATTTGCAACATTTTATCTTTCCTGCCTCTTACAAAAGCACAGTATATTCCTTCACCCCCTCCTGTCTCTGCACCTGCTTAATATCTGTTACAGCTCCAGCTTTTTCCAGTTCTGTTGAAGGGTCCCAGACCTGAAACATTAACTCTGTTTCTCTCTCCACGGATGCTGCCTGGCCTGCTGAGTTTTTCCAGCGTTTTCTGTTGTTATTTCAGATTTCCAGCATCCGCAGTATTTTGCTATTGTTTTAGATATCAGGTAATCATCTGAACTCCTTCTGCACCCGAATTCCCTCCCTCGCGCGAACTCATGAAATTTTCCCCTTCATGTTCCCTCAGGAAGGGGATCAACAGATGGTGCGGAAAGTACACCCCTCCTGCTGTAAGCACATATCGAAAAGTCACTTGTGGCGGTCAGAGACTTGGAAATCTACCCTCTTATACCATATTAGTATAAACCCTCAGTCTCCTGGCCAGTGGTGCTCGTACTGTTACTACCAAGAATTGAGTGTCTCCTTAACAGTGGTGTAAGGGATATTCCTGAAAACTTTTGTACCCGTTGATTGTAATAATATATTAAAATACATAGAAGTTACAACACACAAACAGGCCCTTCGGCCCAACTAGTCCATGTCAGTATTTACCCTCCACGCTAGCAAATAGTCCTAATCACATTTTCCCATCCTGTTCCCATTTGTCTTCAACCCCATTTTCCTTCATCCACCTATCCAATCCAATCTTGAACATTGACATAGTTTCTGCCTCAACCATTAACCCTGGAAGTGAATTCCACAGCCACACAACTCTCTGTGTGAAGAAGATTCTCCTGCCCTCTGTTCAAAATCTCTTTCTTTTAATCTTGTATCTACAACCCCTTGTTCTTGACCACTCAACGAGAGGAAACAGTCTTCTTCTTGTCTACCCTGTCCCATCCTTTCTACTTTTGGAGGAAAAGCAGACCTCCTCACACCTGTCCTCTAAGCCTTGGCCGAAACTTGTACCAACCTCTGATTGCTGGTAAAATTGCTAATGGATTGAAAGGGAGTTGACAGGAGTTTCAGGTCTTTTGATCATCAATAAAAAAGGAAAGATACTACACCGGGCCATCTGAGGTTTTATTGTTAACATTTAAAAGCCAGCTGCAGTTATGTCTGCAGCTAGTGTGCATTGCCAACAGAGCAGGGCCACATTTTGTCCCAAGCACCACTGCAATGCCAGAAAATGACTGCATCACCCTGAGGTAAGATCGCACTGTAACCGTGACATGCGGGAGCATTTGGCAGTGAGGAATCTCAGTGGGAGTCTCTGCTGTTCGCCCTTATCGCCAGTACTGCTTGACTTTCAGGTACCACTTCTACAGTTCCATTGTAGCACTACAACTCATTCTAATCTGTAACTGGAGTCAGCCATTCAACAATATCAACAACAACTTTCATTTATATAGCGTGTTTAACATAGTAAAACATCTCAAGGTGCTTCACAGGAGCGTTATCAAACACAATTTGACACCAAGCCACATAAGGAGAAATTAGGACAGATGGCCAAAAGCTTGGCCAAAGAGGTAGGTTTTAAGGAGTGTCTTAAAGGAAAAGAGGCAGAGAGGTTTAGGGAGAGAATTCCAAAGCTTAGGGCCTCGGCAGCTGAAGGCACGGCCACCAATGGTGGAGTGGTGGTGCAGGCAAACTAATAGGTGTGTTTTGGTGTTTCCATTATCAAAGTTATATTACTAGTCTGGTTGCAATAAGAATGAACTTTCATTGCTTTCTTGACATTAATCAGTGGTGTTCCATCTTTCCCAACAGATTCTCAATCCTGTGCACTTCCCTTTCTTACTTGTTGGCAGAACTTTCTGCAGTCTTGGGCCCACCCTCTGGAGCTACCTCCATAAACATCTTCACTTGCCTGCCTTTCAAAACCAACCTTTTCGATTGTACCTTTAGCCTAATTTCCCAAATCCTCTACAGTCCCTCTGTCTCCCAAATTCTCTACCATTTGGTGTGCCACGCTCTCAAATTATCTAATGCTCAGTCTGTCTTTTTCCTAAATCCTGTATCACTCAGTGTGTCTCTCCATCGCTCTCTTGCAAATCCTCTACCAAAGGTCTGTCTGTCTCTCTCTCCCAAATCCTCTACCGCTCGGTCTGTCTCTCTCCAACGTAAAGTGCCTTGGGATGTTTAATTACGTGAGTGGTGCTGTTCAAATGGAAGTTATTGTTGTTCCATATAAAAACTATACAAAAATCAGACCACATAAACACTGCGAGTTTATCTTCAATCTCAATCATCTGTTATTTGGGCTTTCATTAGTTTGCTGATAGGATAAATCAATGTTGTGTGCGTACACAGTGAAAAACAGCAGCAGAGCAGAGAAAGGCGCTACATAAACAGTTCATCCACAGGCATCTTGTCAGCGATTTTCACCATTACCAGCTGAGCATTGAGCAACATCTGGGCGGAGCACAGAAATGGAAATCTGATGGAGAGGATACACTCATTTCACAGAACCCGCTGAAATTTCCTTCCATTATTTTTCACGAACAGAAAACCCAGCAGGTTCTATGAAGGATCGCGTAGTCCTGCCCGCCAGACATTCCTTTTTGCAACCTGAGCGGGTGATGTTGGATGCCCAAGCAAGTCAAGGGGAAAATCTATGCCCTTTGTGTTTCATGAGTACACAGCAGTGTGCATTCCCACATCCAAGAAACTTAAAAAACTTATTAGAACTGAACTTAGCAATCTCTAAAAAAAAAATAGGCCATGCTTCTCCCCAAGTTAGATCTGCCATGTTCTTTCTTAGAAACAGACCGTCAATGAGCTCTTTGCAAATTCCAGAATTGCATCCAAGGAAAATAAACCATTCAGGAAAGGCCTTCATAACTCTCTGAGGCATTTGAATTTTGCTTCATGCCGTTAAGTCTTACAAGGACAGTCTTTTCACTGAACTGGCTGGTACTCAGCAGAAACTCGAAGAAGCTCTGTGGGGTGGTACTCAGCAACTCTCTTACACAGCACTGTTAGCATAATGATTGGTAAATGTCGCGACTCTGAGGGAATTTTATGTTACTTAGTTTTCCCACCAGACACAGACTTATCAGCATAAAATGTATCCAACTGTGATATGCCAGTGTTATCCAATAGAAATCATTGATTAGCTACAGGTGTGGCTACGCTGACACCGTTTTAGCCACATGCATGAATTTCAGTAGAAAATGCTGTATACACACTCACACATACAGGTAAATGTACTTCATGTTTGTATATTCACTTAACAAATAGTAACATTCTGTAACCAAGGAGGTAAAGCACTCACAACGATCAAAAAAACACTCGCACACTCTACTTTTCGTCTTACCATTTTACCAACAAATGCACAAAAAGGTCAAATTGCACATGCATATATCGTACGAATATGAGTATTGAGATCACATGCCCAACAATACTCATTTTTTTATTTACTAATCAGACTTGCAATTAGTCACATCTGGATTCCCAATTGGCCACATGTGGCTAGTGGCTAATGTATTGGACAAAGCTGTAATACTCTATGATCCTGTGAAGAGTTAAATACATGTTTATGTACCACTGTACACAGACTCCTCTTCAGAAAACATATCCATTTTTTCTGTCTTTCTCTCTCTCTTACAAACATAGGACCAAAACAGCAGCTTTTCCTCAGCAATGTGAAGCAGCTGTATGAGACTACATGATGACTACTCAGGGAGGGTAAGATTGAGAGCTGCAACTGGATTGGTCAGTTTAGTTCTGCTGTGAGGCCCAACGGCCAAAGACCCTGAGCATAGTTAAGCAGCATTTTGCTCTTTAATTTACAACCAAAATGAGAGAGCTTCAGTGACATATTCCAATGTTATAAACCATGATTAATGACAAGCAATAGCTAATGCATGTCTCAGTAACTTGGACACAGCACAGCTGTTAATTCTATTAGCTTATACGCTGCCCAATCCACAGCCTCCAATTTACAATGAGATTTCAGATTAGGATGTAGGCACTGAATGAAATAGATCTATTTGAACATCCTTCCCAATCAACTCTCAGGATTTTTCTAGGCGACCATATGCTTTGAGGCTTGTGTCTCAGGAATCAGGGTAACTTAAAGTCCACCCACCCAAATAATTGATTTAATGTACTTGAGATGCTCAAGTTAAAGCATATGCTTTAATTTATGCAAAGAGTGTGGTGCAAGTTGTAGTACATTTTCATTTTAGTATCTAATGAAACCGAACAGAAATGGATCTCTATTATTCAAATTGGCTACGATATTTACTGAAGCCCGGTTTCATAGCGGGGGGCGGGGTGGGACGATTTATGGTCGGGAACGCCAGAAATTTTAATTCCATAGTGTGCATACTTTTTTTTTAACAGAAGTCCTGCCTGGAAGCCAGCCTGATTGACAGGCTTGGCCGCCTGTTGGGCAGGAACGCTCCAGAAAAGGCCGCAGTCCAGGAGCTGGTAAGTTTAGTGCATGTTGTGGGTAGAGATCACGGGGGTGGGCGGAGTATGGTTGTGAAGGTCAGGGGTGATCGCGGGGGGCTGGAAGATCGGGGGGATCAGGGAGAGATCTGTGGGGGGTCGAGATTGGGGACAGAGATGGGGGGTCGTAGAGAGATCAGAATGGGGGTTGGGGAGAGATTGGCTCGCGGTCAGAGATCGGGGCCAGAGATCGGGGACTCGGGGAGAGATCGGGGGATTGGAGATTGGGGATGGGGAGTTGGGGGAAGAGTCAGAGATCGGAGTGGGGTCAGAGATGGGGGGGTCAGTGATCGGGGGGAGGGGTGTTTGGGGATGATCATGGAGGTGAGAGGTTGCTTACAGGTAAGCTTGTTAGGCCTGGAGGAAACGCTCCTGCTCCTTCTGCCCCACGAGCAGTGCTGTAAAGGCACTTATCTGATGAATCCAGTCCTTCTTGTATCCAGGAAGCCCACCAACTGTGGTTAAAAATAGAAATCCTGTTAAATTGGAGGCACACAGCCTGCTTAAAAGGTTTCAAGATTTCCACCCGAACCAAACCCACCTGTTTTTGGGGGTTAAAATTACCCCGACTCTCTATACTAGTAAACTGATTCCCAAACAGTGCCAGGTCTGGTAGCATTGCCCTTAAACATTTCTGTATCACCTTCTAACTCAGTGCGACTGAATTCCTCAGACTGTACTGCTCAGGATGTCCTGTTTGTATTCTCTTCACCCCAGTGTTGATCAGTGTGTCACTCTAACCTTGCCTTGGCCGAATTATCACATGTACATAGAGAGGCACCGATTATTTGCACATGTATACAAGGAGAAAAGGAAATAATGTGTGCTTGTCCAGTGGAAGACTGATAGACAGTTACACCACCAGCCTCTTATGTTGTTTCTTATGACGGCAACATATACAGCAGTGTAATTATAGATAAATATGTAAACTTCCTGTATTAAGGGCTCAGTCAATGAAAACAAGTAAATCTGATCCTTTCGGACTGTGATTTGGCCCACATCATCCCCTCACATCCAACCCATCTTCTTCAGCTGCAAGCGTGGGAGTCAAGCCCACAACATCTCTCTAAATGCTTGTAACAACAATGAAACATTTCTTTTCTGTAAATTATTGTCCTTCTTTTTGGGTCACAGAACACACAGGGTTGAATCTGGTTACTGCTAGCTAATATTTGCAGAGAATGTACATTATGCTGAAGATGTTAATATTCATCTATAGTTTGACCCTGTGGAACAGATGTAGTTTAACATGCTAATGCCTGTTGAGTGCAGGGCCATTTGAGTTAGTGGGGTAGATCTTGACTTAGTGTGCTAGTGTAAAACAGGTGCTAGCCAATCGGCAGCCCATTTTACAATTCTCCTGATATTTATTTTCATTGACGAACATCCCATTTCTGGCCTTATGTTGGAGGGAGGGTCATTGATGAAGCAACTGAAGATGGTTGGGCCTAGGACACTGCCCTGAGGAACTCCTGCAGTGATGTCCTGGGGCTGAGATGATTGACCTCCAACAACCACAATCATCTTCCTTTGTGCTAGGTATGACTCCAGCCAGTGGAGAGTTTTCCCCCTGATTCCCATTGACTTCAGTTTTACTCTGGCTCCTTGATGCCACACTCAATCAAATGCTGCCTTGATGTCAAGAGCAGTCACACTCACCTCACCTCTGGAATTCAGTTCCTTTGTCCATGTTTGGACCAAGGCTGTAATAAGGTCTGGAGCCATGTGGTCCTGGCGGGACCCAAACTGAGCATCGGTGAGCAGGTTATCGGTGAGTAAGTGCTGCTTGCTAGCACTGTCGACAACACCTGCCATCACTTTGCTGATGATTGAGAGTAGACTGATAGGGCGGTAATTGGCGGGATGGGACATGTCCTGCTTTTTGTGGACAGGATATACCTGGGCAGTTTTCCACATTGTCGGGTAGATGCCAGTGTTGTAGCTGTACTGGAACAGCTTGGCTAGAGGTGCGGCTAGTTCTGGAGCACAAGTCTTCAGCACGACAGCTGGGATGTTGTTGGGGCCTTTGCTGTATCCAGTGCACTCAGTCGTTTCTCACCACCTGCCGCAGACCCACTCTGGCAGCTATGTCCTTCAGGATTCGGCCAGCTCGGTCAGTAGTGGTGCTACCAAGCCATTTTTGGTGATGGACATCGAAGTCCCCCACCCAAAGTACATTCTGTGCCATTGCTACCCTCAGTGCTTCTTTCAAGTGGTGTTCAACATGGAGGAGTACTGATTCATCAGCTGAGAGGGGGTGGCAGGTGGTTTCCTTGCCCATGTTTGACCTGAAGCCATGAGACTTCATGGGATCTGGAGTCAATGTTGAGGATTCCCAGGGCCACTCCCTCCCAACTTTATACCACTGTGCCACCACTTCTGCTGGGTCTGTCCTGCCAGTGAGTCAGGACATACCCAGGGATGATGATGGGACATTGGCTGAAAGATATGATTCAGTGAGTATGACTATGTCAGGCTGTTGCTGGATTAGTCTGTGGGACAGCTCTCCCAATTTTGGCACAAGTCCCCAGATGTTAGTGAGGAGGACTTTGCAGGGTTGACTGGGCCTTTGTCGTGTCCGAAGCCAGTGCCTAGGTCGATGCCAGGTGGTTTTATTCTTATTAATCTTTTTCGTAGGGGTTATGTAGGGGGCATGTAGGGGGCATGCTATGTCATTTCAGAGGAGCAGTTAAGAGTCAACCATGTTACTGTGGGTCTGGAGTCACATAGAGGCCAGATGATTTCCTTCCCTAAAGGACATTAGTGAACCAGATGGGTTTTTACGATAGTTTCATGGTCTCCAT
The DNA here is from genome assembly GCF_052327205.1 of Somniosus microcephalus. Classification (NCBI taxonomy): domain Eukaryota; kingdom Metazoa; phylum Chordata; class Chondrichthyes; order Squaliformes; family Somniosidae; genus Somniosus; species Somniosus microcephalus. Next base: position 203,123,769 of record NC_140993.1, on the reverse strand, counting down.
TACTGTTACTAGCTTTTTATTCCAAATGTATTTATTTAACTGAATTTAAATTCCCCCAGCTGCCATGGTGGGATTTGAACTCATGTCTCTAGATCATTAATCCAGGCCTCTGAATTACTAGTCCAGTAACATAGCCACGACGCTACCGTTCCCTTGCAGAAGAGTTCCCAACTTCTACCGCCCTTTGCGTAATCTCTGATTCTTGCTATGTTTATCTAGCTATTGAGCTGTTAAACAACAACAACAACTTGTACTTATATAGCGCCTTTAACGTAGTAAAATGTCCCAAGGTGCTTCACAGGAGTGTTAAAAGACAAAAAATTTGACACGGAGCCACATAAGGAGAAATTAGGGCAGGTGATCAAAAACTTGGTCAAAGAGGTAGGTTTTAAGGAGCGTCTTAAAGGAGGAAAGAGAGGTAGCGAGGCGGAGAGGTTCAGGCAGGGAATTCCAGAGCTTAGAGCCTAGGCAACAGAAGGCAAGGCGATTATAATCAGGGATGCTCAAGAGGGCAGAATTAGAGGAGCACAGATATCTCGGGGGCTTGTGGGGCTGGAGGAGGTTACAGAGATAGGGATGGGCGAGGCCATGGAGGGATATGAAAACAAGGATGAGAATTTTGAAATCAAGGCGTTGCTTAACCAGAAGCCAATGTACGTCAGCGAGCACAGGGGTGATGGGCAAATGGGACTTGATGCAAATTAGGACACGGGCAGCCGAGTTTTAGATGACCTCAAGTTTACGTCGGGTCGAATGTGGAAGGCCAGCCAGGGGTGCATTGGAATAGTCAAGTCTAGAGGTAACAAAGGCCTGGATGAGGGTTTCGGCAGCGGATGAGCTGAGGCAAGGGCAGAGACGGGTGATGTTATGGAGGTGGAAATAGGCATTCTTAGTTAGGCTGTGGATATGTGGTCGGAAGCTCATTTCATGGCTAAAATGTCACCAAGGTTGTGAACAGTCTGGTTCAGCCTCAGACAGATGTTAGGGAAAGGGATGCAGTCAATGGCTAGGGAACGGAGTTTGTGGCAGGGACCGAAAACAATGGCTTCGGTCTTCCCAATATTTAATTGGAGAAAATTTCTGCTCATACAGAACTGGATGTCGGACAAGCAGTCTGACAATTTAGAGACCATGGAGGGGTTGAGAGATTTGGTAGTGAGGTAGAGCTGGGTGTCGTCAGCGTACATGTGGAAACTGACGCTATGTTTTCGGATGATGTCGCCAAGGGGCAACATGTAGATGAGAAATAGGAGGGGGCCAAGGATAAATCCTTAGAAGACACCAGAAGTAACGATGCGGGAGCGGGACGAGAAGCCGTTGCAGGTGATTCTCTGGCTATGATTAGATAGATAAGAATGGAACCAGGCGAGTGCAGTCCCACCCAGCTGGACGACGGTGGCGAGGCATTGGAGAAGGATGGAGTGGTCAACCATGTCAAAGGCTGCAGACAAGTCAAGAAGGACGAGGAGGGATAGTTTACCTTTGTCACAGTTAAAGGTGTTAAGTCTGTGTGTTATATTGCGAATTACTACACAGACCACAAGAGTAAACTTTAACAGGTCTTTACTAGTTGAAGGTCAGGGCGGAACTGCCCAATAAATCATTACACAGCACTTATATACCGGTGTGGTCACCACCGGTATTACAGTATACAGCAGCCAAGATAAAGTAGTGCAACCCTTAAAATAGTTCTCTTAAAGGTGGAACGGTTACATACACTACAATCCTCCCTTTTTAGGTTAACAGTATATATTCCCATTCAACATAACATCATAACATATATACACAACTTCATGTAAAAACAGTTCACAGATTCAGTCTCTCTGGAGGCTTCCTGACTCGGTCCGGATAACGCCTCGGTGGTGTAGTAGTTTTCGATGGTGTAGTAGGTTCTTTTGGCAAGGTCGATTCGGCTTGAATGTCAGTGTCGGGTTCATCTGGTTCCAGTATCACCGGATCGGGGGTAGATGCTATGGGTATCTCTGCTTCATCATTAGGCGTATAGAGTTGTGGAGTAGGTTGTCCCTTTTCGGATGACTCTATGATCTGGTCAACATGGCGTCTTATTATGCTTTCACCAATGTCCACGGTATACATCAGCGGTCCAAGTCGTGTGCAAATAGTTCCAGGCTGCCATTTCTCGGTACGGTAGTCCCGGGCCAGAACTTGTTGACCTATCTGGAAGGTTCTAGTTGGCCTTTCATTCATGCCTTGAAATTGCCGGTTCTCTACGTCCCTTCTGATGTTTGGCTTGAGCAAATCCAGCCGGCATCTTAGTCTTCTATTGAAAAACATCATGGCGGGAGTTTGGTTTGTAACCGCATGTGTTGCATTCCTGTACGCCAACAAGAAGTTATCTACCTTATGTTGTAAATTTATGTCTTCATTACCCATGGCCTTTATGGCCTTCTTGAAGGTCTGGACAAACCTTTCAGCTAATCCATTGGTGGCGGGATGGTATGGGGCGGACGTGTAGCGCTTAACCCCATTGCTTTTTAAGAACTTCCTGAATTCTTCGGATACAAATTGCGGTCCATTATCAGAACAGATCTGTTCCGGCAGGCCATTCCTGGCAAATATGGTCCTTAATACTGTGATGGTTTTTTCCGTGGTGGTGGAGGACATCTTTATTACCTCCGGCCACTTGGAGTGTGCATCCACCGCGATTAAGAACATTGAGTCCATAAATGGACCAGCAAAGTCGATATGTACCCTTTGCCATGGAGATGAGGGCCACTCCCATGGATGTAGAGGGGCTTGTGGTGGGGCGTTTTGGACCTTCTGGCATCCTGGACAGCTCTCGGTCATTTCTTCGATGTCTCCATCGATACCTGGCCACCACACAAACGCTCTGGCTAGGTTCTTCATTTTTACTCCACCCAGATGCCCCTCGTGAAGCTCCTTTAGCACTTTATGCTGGAGTTTGGGTGGAATCACCACTCTGGATCCACACATCAAAGTTCCTCGGCACACTGACAGCTGCTCTCTTCTTTGCGAGAATGCTGGCAACAGCGGTTCGCCATGTGCTGGCCATCCCTTCACCGTTAAATCGTAGACTCGTGAGAGAGTTGGGTCATTTCTCGTTTCCTTTTCGATGGTAGAATTTGTTACTGGTAGACATTCCACTATGGTTGCGTGGAACATCTCCACTGGGTCCACTGTAGGCGCCTCTTCTACTGCTGGCAACGGTAGGCGCGATAACCCATCAGCATTCCCATGCTGTTTTGATCCTTTGTATTCTATGTCATATTGGTGTGCCCCTAGGAAAAGGGACCACCTCTGTAGCCTTTGCGCTGTCATAATGGAAACGCCTTTTTTCGGGTTGAATATGGATACCAACGGCTGGTGGTCTGTCAGCAGTGTAAACTTCTGGCCCTGCAGGTAATGATTAAACTTCTTTACTCCCCACACCAGGCTGAGAGCCTCCCTATCTATCTGAGCATAGTTGCGCTCAGCGGAGGTCAATGATCTGGATGCAAATGCGACTGGCCTTTCCGAGCCATTTGGCAACTTGTGTGAGAGTACTGCTCCAATACCATAAGGGGAAGCATCACAAGCTAAACGAATAGGTAGTGTTGGGTTGAAGTGAGCCAACACTTCCTCTGAGGTGATCAATGCCTTGCTCTTGCGAAAGGCCTTCTTACAGTCCTCGCTCCACTTCCATGGTACTTCTTTCTGCAAAAGAGCATTCAGCGGGTGCAGAACCGTGGATAGATTTGGCAGAAACTTATGGTAATAGTTAATCAACCCTAGGAACGACCTCAACTGGGATACATTTTCCGGAGCGGGAGCCTTCACAACAGCTTCGATCTTGTCAGGTGACTTGTGCAGCCCCTCCTGGTCAATGACATGACCACAGTACGAGATCCGTTTCTGAAAGAACTCACATTTTTGGCGATTAACCCGAAGGCCATATTCCTTCAACCTGGTGAGCACCAGTTTCAAATTTGCAAGGTGTTCCTCATCGTCATCTCCTGTAATCAGGATATCGTCCAAGTAACATTGAGTGCTTGGAATTCCCTGTAATACCTGCTCCATGGCCCTCTGCCAAATTGCTGGGGCTGAAGCCACTCCAAAAACCAGTCTATTATATCGATACAAGCCTCTGTGCGTGTTGATTGTGAGATACTGGCGCGACTCTTCCTCAACTTCTATCTGTAAGTACGCTTGCGCCAGGTCTATCTTGGTGAAGTATTTCCCGCCAGACAATGAAGCAAAGATATCCTCAATCCGCGGAAGCGGATATTGCACCGTGTGAAGCACCGGATTAACTGTGATCTTGAAGTCTCCACAGATGCGGACCTTCCCCGGTTCCCCTGGCTTGTTACTCGATGAACGCTTCATGACGGGAACAATGGGCGTGGCCCACTCACTCCAGTCCACCTTAGACAGTACTCCTGAACGTTCTAGTCCTTCCAGCTCAGCTTCCACAGCAGGTCGTATCACATAAGGTACCGGTCTGGCTTTGAAAAATTTTGGGTTTGCATGTTCTGCAATCTTGATTTTTGCCTTAATTCCTCTTAGTGTTCCCAGTCCCTGTTGGAACACTTCTTTAACCTCATCCAATATTCTGTACAATCGTTCAGGTTTGACATTTTTGTTTCCGGAATCTACCGTCATTGCTTTTAGGGAGTGCCAGTCCATATTTATTTTCCTGATCCACTCCCCTCCCAGAAGTGGTGGACCTCCCTCAGGTAGTACATATAAGTCCATTCCTTGGTGTTCTTTGCCCTTGTGTATCACCTTGACTTTTATCTTTCCGATGGGGTATACTTTTTGCCCCGTGTATGTCTGCAATACTATCTCCGTATCCCGTAGGGGAATATGTTTGAATAACCTTTTGTAATCTTGCTTATTCATGACCGTCAACGCCGATCCGGTGTCCAATTCCATCTTCACTTGGACTCCTGCTATCTGCAGTGTGACCCAGATAGTTTGTCGGTCAGCTTCCTTACTCACGTTGTGAATTCTCAGACTACCCAGTTCCTTGCTGTTGGGGTCTGAATCCGAATTCTGTTCATTCGAACTCTTCTCAGCCACCTTATGTACCTTTCTGCACTTTTCCTGTGGTGACTTTTTGTTGCTGGTCTTCTTTCCTGACCGGCATACTTTAGCTATGTGACCAAGCTTGCCACATTTTCTACATTCCTGGGCCTAGAAATTCAGTGCCCTTAGCGCCGATTTTGCGGCGCTAGAGGGCCTAGCGCTGCAATTGGCGCCGGTTCCTAAATTGCCTGGGGCCCTTCCGCGGCGGTAGACCGGTAGCGCTGCGCCGGCACCGATGACATCATCGGTGTGCGCAGCGTCCCGGTTGCCGTGGTAACCCGGCCCCAAGCCGAAATTCAGTTGCGCCCGCCTCGCCCGTGGCAGGCGCAACTAAGACTCTGGCAACAGAGTCTTCCCCCAGTGTGCGCCGGCGCATAAAGGTGGAGCGGCGGCCGGCCGCGTTCCCGGCGGCCGCCTGCCCGCACCTCCCTTCCCGGACTCCTGCATTCCCCCCCCGCGGCCCTGATCAGTGTCTGATGCGAGCCCGGCACTTCCCCGAGGTGCCGGGCTCAGATGTCGGGGCAATCCGCCGGACAGTTGTCGGCTGCAGGCAGCTCCTCCTTAACAGGAGGAGGAGGCCTGCAGTTCCCCCGCCTGCCGCACCGCATCGGGTGCCGCAGCGGGGGATTAGCGCCGGGAAACCCAAGTTCACGCCCGTTTTGAGGCGCTAAAGGAGGGTTTTAGCGCCCGCCGCCGTCTGGGCCCAGCGCACCCGAATTTTCGTCGGGCGCTGCCGCATTACCGCTGGCGCAAACTTTCTGGCGCTACAGCCCTGGCAAGACCAGAACCCAATTTCTAGGCCCTGGTTTTTAAACCAGCATTGATTCTGTGTGTTGTCTGCCCACAATGATAGCATTTCGTTGTACCCGAAGCCATTTGATCTACGTTGAGTACCGCTGCCTTCAGCTGTATTTCTGCAGTGCCTCTCGCTGCAGCTTCGTGCGATGCTGCAATAGAGACAGCCTTATCCAGTGTAAGATCATTCTCTTCAAGCAGCCGCTTTTGTGTTCCTTCTTTCGACAATCCACACACGAATTTGTCTCTCAGTGCCTCTGTCAGGCTTTCCCCAAACTGGCAGTATTTCGCTAGCTTACGCAGTTCAATTAAATACTCCGTGTTGCTTTCCTCTTTCAGTTGCGTTCTCGCATAAAATTTAAATCGTTCCGCTAACATCAGCGGTGTGGGGTTCAAATGATTTTTCAGAACAGCAACAATTTTAGCGAAGGTCTGATCCGCCGGTTTAGCTGGTGATAGAAGATGCTTCAATAGCCCGTAGGTCTTCGCACCCATTGAGTTTAGTAAGGTTAGTGCTTTATCTTCATCTGATATTTTATTTGCCTTACAATATATTTCTATGCGTTCTACATACGTGGCCCAATCGTCAACATCGGGATCGAAATCGTTGATGTTACCACGCTTAGGCATCTTCGCAACCTTCTTGAGAAACAAAAGAATTATTTTTTTTTTTTTTTCTTTTACAAAATGGCAGTTTCCCGCGCTTGTCTTCTTCCCCCGCCTCCGAAGATGGCGGCTTCCCACGTTTGCCTTTCTCCCCCGCTGGCTGTAATGGTGATTGCCGTATTGCTGCACTCGCCCTCCCCAGCGGTTTTCAAATCGCGCCTCCCAGCCCCTCTTGCAGTCCGGTCCTTTCCCCCCTGGCTGCGGCTGAGTTCTCCGCGGTTTTTTTTTTTTTTCTCCCGCGCCTTACGCTGACCCGATCGCTGCGCCTCGCGGCCTCGGTAGCTGCCTGGCCTTTTTCACCGGTCGCGGTCGAGCTCTCTCTCGACGCTGTTGCGTCACCCAGCCCACTTGTAGCCCGGTCTCTCACACCGGCTGCCTTTGCAATCACCGCGGCTTCCGTGCCTTACGCTGCCCCAGTCTCAGCGCCTCTGGCCCCGATTTCTGTCCGGCTCTTTTCCCCGGCCGTGGTCGAGTTCTCCGCCCTTATATCCTCCGTTTTTTTAATTTTCTCCCCTACTCACAGTCAACGTGGCCGACTTGCTGCTCGTCGCTGATCGGCTTACCCACCACCGTGATAGAAGGGATGATCACTGCCTGTTGCTGATGGAAGGCTTCGTGTCAGAATTCTTCCTTCGCTCTGCAGACTCGAGTCTTCTCTCAGCAGAATGATGAGGGCGGATACCTATTCTCGACGCCCGTTAAACTGCCTTGGATGTATCTCTGCCGCAGGGTAAGATCGTACTCGTCGCCACTGTTAAGTCTGTGTGTTATATTGCGAATTACTACACAGACCACAAGAGTAAACTTTAACAGGTCTTTACTAGTTGAAGGTCAGGGCGGAACTGCCCAATAAATCATTACACAGCACTTATATACCGGTGTGGTCACCACCGGTATTACAGTATACAGCAGCCGAGATAAAGTAGTGCAACCCTTAAAATAGTTCTCTTAAAGGTGGAACGGTTACATACACTTCAAAAGGTATGCCCCAATTCATAGGGGACGCAAGGTTCGCTTGCAGGAGTAGTCAGTGATACTAAACCGAAGGAAATATCTATTGTGAAGGCCAATGTTTTCCTGGCTGACTCACTAAGATGTACATTTAAGAGCTGCATGACCACAGTTTTCCCTCCCTCCCACATATATCTTGTTCCTGATGTATTCAGACAGGATCGCAGCAGAGCGAAGAATGTGGGAAGCTTCAGGCTGTGAGGCCGAATGCTGACTCACAGCCCAGATTGGAGTTTCCTCGCACCCCTCCATGCTCTAACCCTGCTGCGACCGTTGACGCACCTCCCCTGCCCATCGCATGTGAATGGCAGCTGGGGTGTGGAAGGCCCTGGGAAGCAGTGGTAAAAGCCGTGATTTCCCCTAGCGGATAAAAATGACCTCTATCAGCCTCTAAGTTGGGCTCAGCACTTATTTGCTGAAGGTCTTAGTCTTGGCTGAGGCCTTGAATGGAAACCTTGCTGCCATCTACGAGGTCTCCTTAAGATTGCTTGCCACCTCTTCTGGTGCTACAGCGGCCAGGATTTTCTCCCTTCGCACTGGCAGGCTCCCTCTTGATGGCAGCATTCCTGAGGGAGCGTGATGTGCACATTGAATGAACCCCAACCCGGGAAAATGGGTCAGATTTGGGGCACATTCACAGAGCATGTAAGTCTAGAATGTCATTCTATTCACAATCAGATTAAGGGTGTATTCACATTGGCCCTGAAATTAGGATCGGGAGCTTGCCGCGCGTGCAAGCCCCCGATGTGCACTCACCCGGCGCGCCAACGTCTGAAGCCCGGGCCTGCTTGCATTTCCTGTCACTGGCCCGGTTCAGATGTCGGCGCGATGTGCTTACCTGATCCAGCGGCGTAGTTAGTGCGATGTGCCGGCTGGGATCAGGTGAGCACTGTGCAGCCAATCAGGGGAGGGGAAACTTCATTCATGAGTTTGAGAGTAAGAACTGTCAAACTCATGAAAAGTATGGGCTGCCAAAACACTACTTAAACTTTAAATAAAATTTTAAAAAACATCCCACTATTATATTAACTATAAATAAGTTTTAAAAATATTTTAAACAATTAATCAAATTTTTGAAAAAAATTAATTTTTTAAAAATAGGGTCTAAAACTAAACTTACCTTACTGTAAATTCTTTAAAAATAATAAACCTGTGGAAAAAAAATTCTAAATTGTACTAAAAGACCACTTACCTGTAAAACTAAATACTTACGTCTGGTTTTTCCACGCGTAAAAACCGGAGGCCTTTACACTCGGGCAACTCCGGAAAAATAAAGGAATTTCAGCACGCACGCGCTGCATCACAAGTCGCAAGCGTTCTGCCTCGTAACCCTTTGGGTCAGAGGACAGGAAATGCCGGTTTTCAGCGCATGCGCTGTGCATGCTGAAAACCGGCAATTCCTCCAGGCACACGCGTGAGTACCCCGTCCGTACTCACGCGTTGTGACAGGAATTACTGGGCCATTATAACAATTATAATATGAACAAATTAGTATCGAGAGGGAGGAGGTACTAGCGGTTTTAGCGGGCTTAAAAGTGGATAAATCCCCAGGTCCAGACGAGACGTATCCCAGGCTGCTGTGTGAGGCAAGGGAGGAGATTGCAGGGGCTCTGACACAAATTTTCAGAACCTCTCTGGCTACAGGGGAGGTGCCAGAGGACTGGAGAACAGCTAACGTAGTACTATTATTCAAGAAGGGTAGTAGGGATAAACCAGGGAATTACAGGCCAGTGAGCCTAACATAGGTAGGGAAATTATTGGAAAAAATTCTGAGGGACAGAATTAGTCTCCACTTGGAGAGGCAAGGATTAATCAAGTACGATAGCAAAATACTGCAGATGTTGGAAATCCGAAATAACAACAGAAAATGCTGGAAAAACTCAGCAAGTCAGGCAACATCCGTGGATGTTGCCTGACTTGCTGAGTTTTTCCAGCATTTTCTGTTGTTATTAAGGATTAATCAAGGATAGTCAGCATGGCTTTGTTAGGGGGAGATCATGTCTAACCAATTTGATTTAATTTTTCGAGGGGGTGGATGAGGGTAGTGCAGTTGATGTAGTCTACATGGACTTCAGTAAGGCTTTTGACAAAGTCCCGCATGGGAGACTGGTCAAGAAGGATCCAGGGCAATTTGGCACATTGGATCCAAAATTGGCTTAGTGGCAGGAGGCAGAGGGTGATGGTCAAAGGTTGTTTTTGTGACTGGAAGCTTGTGTCCAGTAGTGTACCGCAGGGATCAGTGCTGGGTCCTTTGCTGTTTGTAGTGTACATTAATGATTTAGATATGAATGTAGAAGGTATGATCAGTAAGTTCGCAGATGACACGAAAATTGGTGGAGTGGTAAATAGCGAGGAGGGAAGCCTCAGGCTACAGGACGATATAGACAGGTTGGACAGATGGGCAGAACAGTGGCAAATGGGATTTAACCCTGAAAAGTGTGAGGTGATGCATTTTGGGAGGACTAACAAGGCAAGGGAATACACAATGAATGGTAGGACCCTAGGAAGGACAGAGGATCAGAGGGACCTTGGTGTGCATGTACATAGATCCCTGAAGGCAGCAGGACAGGTAGATAAGGTGGTTAAAAAGGCATATGGGATACTTGCCTTCATTAGCTGAGGCATAGAATATAAGAGCAGGGAGGTTGTGATGGAGCTGCACAAAACGTTAGTTAGGCCACAGCTGGAATACTGAGTGCAGTTCTGGTGACCACACTATAGGAAGGATGTGATTGCATTGGAGAGGGTGCAGAGGTGATTCACCAGGATGTTACCTGGGCTGGAGCGCTTCAGCTATGAAGAGAGACTGGACAGGCTGGGGTTGTTTTCCTTAGAGCAGAGAAGGCTGAGGGGGGACCTGATTGAGGTGTACAAAATTATGAGGGGCATAGATAGGGTAGATAGAAAGGAACTTTTCCCCTTAGTAGAGGGGTCAATAACCAGGGGGCATAGTTTCAAGGTAAGGGGCAGGAGGTTTAGAGGGGATTTGAGGAAAAACTTTTTCACCCAGAGGGTGTTTGGAATCTGGAACTCACTGCCTGAAAGGGTGGTAGAGGCAGGAACCTTCACAACATTCAAGAAGCATTTAGATGAGCGCTTGAAACACCATAGCTTACAAGGCTACGGACCAAGTGCTGGAAAATGGGATTAGAATAGATAGGGCTTGATGGCCGGTGCGGGCACGATGGGCCGAAAGGCCTCTTTCTGTGCTGTATAACTCTATGACTCTATGGGCAGGATTTTAATTCAGGTGCGGGATGGTGTCGTGTTATCCGAATTTTGTGTTTCCCACACAAATCTAAATGGATGTGGGAGATTGATGCAATTTTAACTTAAGTGGCCAATTGATTTCCAACGTGTGGGAAGCCTTTGCAAATTGTTTTTTCATGACTGATAGTCCCCTCCGATGATGTCATCATTGCTGCTGCATTTAAGGTCCACAGCAAACCTTGCTTCTTCTGCAGGCTTCCAAGCTTTCTCCATTTGGTGTCAGAGGGACCTGCAGGAAAGATGACAAGCGGGAAGCCCAGATCAGCTCCTCGTTTCGACGAGGTGGCCCTGCAGGCATTGGTGGATGGGGCTAGGGCCAACAGGGAGGTGCTGTTCCCTTCCTCATGGAGGAAGAGACCTCCCAAGCAGACTAAGGCAGTGTGGATGCAGGTGGCTGAGGAGGTCAACTCCTTGGGAGTCACACGGCAAAACTGGATTCAGTGCCGGAAAAGATTTCATGACCTTCAGCGCACTGGAAAAGTGAGTATGAATTTCCCATCACCCTCAATCTGACCCCCATTGCCTTTCCTCACCAGCACTCAGCTTCAGCAATCTCTTCCTCCATGTCCCACTTGACACTGACATCCATGCACCCTTACCCATCCCCTCTCTCTCTGTATGTTCACATTCACATAACTATTTGACTATGCAGCCCTCACACTCCCTATCACTCTGATGCTATGAAAACAGCTGACAACACACAGGGAGGGTCCTTGGTCTTGCCACCTTACTCCATCTTTGTCTCCTTCTAAGTATGTATGCTATGCAATCTCTACACTCACTCCTTCATTCTCACTCAACCTCCACTTGTCTCCCTCATTGCAGGAAAAGAGATTTCACAACAAAAGAGAGCGAGCGAGGACAGGAGGAGGGACAGCCTCTATAGTCTACCTGACCCTGAGAGGAGGCGGCACTCGAAATAGTGGGACAGGAGGATGATGCGCATGTGGGGGACGGATAGACGGGTGCAACACAGCAAGCTGGTGACAGAAAAGTTTCCCATCTCTCTCTTTGACATTGCATGAGTCGCTGATAATGATTGTGAAGCTCTAACAGATGGACTTATGAGTATCTGCAAAATGCAATGTGCATGTAGCCTTGGCATCACATCTCTGACTCTTTCCTTTACTCCCCCACAGGAGCATCACAAGCATCCGTTCCCCCTAGCCAGGAAGAAGAGGCTGAGCAGCCAGACTCCTCAGAGGAAGCTGCAACCTCTGAGGGCACAGCGTCACCAGAAATCTGCGCACCCAGCACCAGCGCAGACACTCACACCTCGGTGGGACCTTCAGGACATAGAGTAGTGTTGTCACCTGGTGTATCACAGCTCACAAGTGAGCATCAGCAGATTGTGGAGACAGGGACAGCAGTGCAGAGTCCTAGTCGGAGGGCGCAGGACTCTGCCAGCTCGGCTCAGCAGCATGTCGACCCTCTGTCTCTGGGTCCATCCATGAGATCAGCGGTGATGGAACTCCAGGAACAGATGCAGGAGTCTCTGGCAGGTTTTGTCTCTATGGTCGCTGCGAGTGTGGAGCAAATGGAGGAGTCCATAGTGACCATGACCAGAGCCTTTGTGGAGTCATTGGCGCAAGAACGCATCACCACGGAAAGGATGGCAACTGTAGGGTTTCACAATAATTTTGAAATTTCCTACAGTTCCGAAGATTGATTTTTGATTTAAAAAATACCTGGGTAGAATATACCTTTAAAAATCCAGGGATCCAAATGGCCGTCAGACCTCGTGGCAGAAGACAAAAGGACAGTCTCTCTTCAAAGCACGGGCTGACAAAGAGGACTGAAAAGGCAGCCTGTGTGTGTCTGTGAAAAAGGATAATCAAAGATGGCTGTCCGACCTCGTGGCAGGAGACACCACACAGACTGTGTGCATATGAAAAGGGAAAATCAAAGATGGCTGACAAAGGATTTAGAAAAAAAAAACAGCCCTTGAAGCAATGGAGTAGTTAAACTGTCAATCAAAGGCAGTTCAGGGAGTTTCCCTCCCTGCAGGACAATCGATGTTTGTTTGCACTAAACTGCTACAATGTTGAACCACTTGAGAATGCCAATCAATTGTGGTTGGGCGTGACCACAGGACAATCAGTTTGTTTACACTAACATCCAAGGGCTGTTTCCTCAGCAATTAAGGAAATAGGCATGGTTTTTCAAACTGAGACAGTTTCATTCAACCCATCACAAGAATGGGGATGCATTCAAAAACCCACCACAATGAATGGGTGATTCATCCAAAACCCATCACAGTCAATGGGGACAGTTTGGATCCCTTTTGTTTAGCCCAGATGCATCCGGATTTGGGCGGGAAGATTTTGGCCCCAAATGGGGTATAAGATAACTTCTCAAGAAGCCATCTCGCTCTCTCTCTGCAGCCTCGCCTCCGTGCCCTCTACAACTTCGGAGCCCGCCCAAGGGAGTGGAATATCAGCAGTTACTTTTAAACACTGGGGTATCTCTATCTTCAGGGTGGTGAAGAATCTAAGACCGCAAGGGCACGGAGCAGGCATTCATTGGTGAGAATACATTTTCTGGCCCATTACAAGGCAACTTAGAATAAGTATAAGGGTGGGAATTAAGGGGAATCCTGTTAAACTGTAATTTTAGTCAATTTTCCCTCGTTGTGTCCGTTTTCTCCTCCCCTATTTAAGTAACAGTGTTGCATTAAGCAGAAAGGTGCTGTAGTGAACACTAAGTAGCTGTATTAAAAGTGCTGTATCTAAGTAACAGTGTTGCACTAAGCAGAAAAGTGCTGTAGTGAACACTAAGTAGCTGTATTAAAAGTGCTGTATCTAAGTAACAGTGTTGTACTAAGAAGTAAAGTGCTGCATTTAAGTAACAGTGTTCTATTAAGCAAACGAGTGCTGTAGTAGACACTAAAGTGTACTGTGAGAAGTAAAGTGCTGTATTTCAGCATAGGTGTGCTGTATTGTTTATTTTCAAATTGTTTCTTTTTGTTTCAATAAATACTGGTCTGTTTTGCACCCAACCACGAGTCACGTTTTCTGTCTACATTGCTACCAAATAAGTCCGGCGGTCAGAACCAGGAATAGGGGAGCGCTTCAAAACCGCACGGGGGTCCCTGGAGCAGCTCAGAGGCTTCTGACTGGCCAGAGACAATAACCCCAACCCCACGTATTAATTCCCACACAACCTCCGTGGAAAGGATGGCTACCGTAGAGGAGAGGATGGCTACTGTGGAGGAGAGGATGGCTACGGCCATGGAGGAGCTTAGTTGCTAGGGTATGGAAAACATGGTGAGTGTTCAGAATAGAATGACATCTCTTGAGGAGCGATGGGCATCTATTGAACAGAGAAACCAGACCTTCATGGAGATCCTTCTGAGTAGGACTGCCATTGCAGATACAGGTCCCCATGGCCCCCCTGATGTGCAGCAAGGTGCTCTCCAGCCACTTGCAGGCGCTGAGGGGGACCTGGCCCATGAGAGGCAGGTTGGTGGCAGACCTCAAGGATGTGGGGGCTCCTCTCCAAGCGCTCACACTTCCATGCCACTGTAGAGCCCTTGGTTAGAGCCCCACACCCAAGTGAGATAGAGGTCTCAACCCCTGCACAGCCGCAGCAGCAACAGACTGTTGTCGAGCCCTCACAGGCTCGCCACCCCAGAGGACGCCCGCCAAAGGTGTCGAGACAGGAGCAGCAGCAAAGTGAGCAAGGGGCCTCCACATCTGCTGAAGGCACAGGGGAACCACTACGTAGGAGCACGCGTAAGAGGAAAATAAAGCACTAATAGTCACAAGGGTAGTCACTTGGGTGAAATGTTGTGTTTATTTTAAAAATGCCATCAGTTGATCATTGTAAATAAAATTTCTGATGGCAACTTCTGCAGTTGTGGCGTGTGTCATTTCGCGAATGGGTCTGGAGGTCCTCTAATGCCAAGAGGGAAAGGCAAAAAAGGCCTCCCATGCTGCTGGTAGGTGCCTCAGTTGAGGAAGCGCTGAGTGAGGGTGGCGAGAGGGGTCTCGCAGGAGGTCACACTGGAGATGGGTGTCAGGCTCCAAACTTCCACAGCTGTGGTTATGCCTTCTAAAAGTTCCCCCAGACCTGAGACAACAAAGTCCTGCCACCTGCAAATGATGACGGATCAAATATCCTCTTTAATGTTGGACCTGCAGCTGATAGTCAGCAAGCCAATAGTGTTCACGCCAGGTTTCACAGGCGTCATCCCCACCAGGCGCGTTTTGCGTGGGAAACGGGTTAAACAGGCAAGGGCCTGTTAAAATGGGATTATAAAGGCCAATCAGTGCTGTTTAAGGGTCCTAAAGACCAGTCCCGCCTGTTGCAGGCGGAACTGATTCGGGTCAATCAGACACACCTGTTAAAATGGCGTGGAGGCGGGAACCAGGTTGGGGGGGTCGCTGTAGTGTCCGGGTATCAATAATACTCGGACTGCAGGAGAACAATAAAACAGGTATTTACTGAACAGAGGGGAACTCAAGACTGAAATACAGAAGCCTGCTACGGCTTTATATACAGGGGTGGTCACTGCCGGTACTGCAGTATAGAATCAGTTCTTCTCTTAAAGGTACATACACAACAATTCCTCCCCTTTTAGATAAACAGTACATAACATTCATTTAACAACTAAATAATAACTAATTACAATTACAATTTTCTCTGTACTATATACATCAACTGAAATAATCATTTATAAGTTCAGTCTTTGAGGAGGCTTCCTGATCCTGACTGGATAGCGCCTTTCTCGAGTATCCTGTTCTTGCGGCGGAGTTGAGTCTGGCTCATTGTCATTGGTTGGTTCGTCAGCTTCCAATACCACTGCTTCTGAGGTAGACGCAATCTGTACTTCGGGTTGATTACCAGGTGCACCTGCTCGTGGTATGGGTTTGGCTTGTTCCTGTAACTCTAGAATCTGGTCAGCATGGCGTCTCATGATGCTCTCTCCAACGTCCACTGTGTACATTAGTGGTCCCTGCTGTGTGCATATCGTTCCTGGCTGCCATTTTTCTGTTCGGTAGTCGCGGGCCAAGACTGGTTGCCCTATCTTGAAGCTCCTGGTTGGCTTCTCATGTATGTGCTGGAATTGCTTATCCTCAACATCTCGTCTTATGTTTGGTTTGAGCAAATCCAGGCGACATCTTAGCCTTTGGTTGAAGAACATTATGGCTGGAGCTTGGTTGGTGACTGCATGTGTCGTATTCCGGTAAGCAAACAAGAAATTATCCACCTTGTGTTGTAGTGGTATGTCATCATTATGCATTGCCTTTATTGCCTTATTAAAGGTCTGAACAAACCTCTCAGCCAATCCATTGGTGGCTGGATGATATGGGGCAGATGTATAATGCTTCACCCCATTATTCCTCAGAAACCTCCACAAACTGTGGCCCATTGTCGGAGCAAATCTGTTCTGGCAAGCCATTCCTGGCGAAGATGGTCCGTAGGACTGCAATAGTTTTCTCCGTGCTGGTGGAGGACATTTTGATGACCTCTGGCCATTTCGAATGGGCGTCCACAACGATTAGGAACATTGAGTCCATAAATGGACCAGCAAATTCAATGTGTACCCGTTGCCATGGAGATGAGGGCCACTCCCATGGATGTAGCGGGGCCTGTGGTGGAGCGTTTTGGACCTTCTGGCATCCTGTGCATCTCTTGGTCATATCCTCGACTTCTTTATCGATTCCCGGCCACCACACAAACGCCCTGGCTAGGCTCTTCATTTTTACCCCTCCCAGATGACCCTCATGAAGCTCATTGAGCACTCTATCTCTCAACTTGGGTGGAATTACCACTCGGGATCCACACATCAAGGTCCCCTGGCACACTGACAGCTGTTCTCTCCTTGGCGAGAATGCTGGCAACAGTGAGTCGCCATGTGCTGGCCATCCCTTCACCGTCAAATCATAGACCCGAGAGAGTGTCGGGTCATTTCAGGTTTCCTTCTCTATACTTGAGTTTGTAACAGGTAGACATTCGACTATGGTCGCATGGAATATCTCTACAGGGTCCACTGCAGGTGCTTCCTCTACCGTAGGCAACGGTAGGCGCGACAGCCCATCAGCGTTTACATGTTGTTTCGTACCCTTGTACTCTATGTCATACTGATGTGCCCCTAGAAAAAGTGACCATCTATGCAGCCGTTGCGCCGTCATCACCGGAACGCCCTTCTTTGGGTTAAAAATGGAGACCAGGGGCTGATGATCAGTCAGTAGGGTGAATTTCTGCCCGTGCAGATAGTGATTGAACTTCTTCACCCCCCACACCAGGCTGAGGGCCTCCCTGTCAATCTGGGCAGAGTTACGCTCGGCTGAGGTTAACGAGCGTGACGCAAAGGCTATTGGCCTCTCTGAACCGTCAAGGAATTTGTGTGACAGCACTGCTCCAATGCCATAGGGAGACGCATCACATGCTAACCGAATCGGTAGTGTTGGGTTGTAGTGGGCCAATATTTCTTTTGAAGTGATTAGGCATTTACATTTCTGAAAGGCACGCTTACGCTCATCACTCCATTTCCATGTTACTCCAGTTTTGCAGCAGAGCATTCAGTGGGTGCAGAATTGTAGATAAATTCGGCAAGAACTTATGGTAGTAGTTCACCAACCCGAGGAACGACCTCAGTTGCGATACATTTTCCAGTGCTGGAGCCTTGACTACAGCCTCAATCTTGTCCGGCGACTTATGCAACCCTTCCTCATCAATCATGTGGCCACAATACGAGATTTGTCTCCTGAAGAGCTCGCATTTGGGGCGGTTGGCTCGTAGCCCATATTCCTGTAATCTCATGAGCACCTGCTCCAGGTTGGCAAGGTGTTCACTGTCATTTTCGCCCATAACCAGGATGTCATCCAAATAACACTGGGTCCCCGGGATCCCTTGCAGGACTTGTTCCATCGCCCTCTGCCAAATAGCCAGGGCTGATGCTACCCCGAATACCAGTCGATTGTACTGGTAAAGGCCTTTGTGAGTGTTTATCGTGAGGTATTTCCTAGATGCTTCTTCCACCTCCATTTGTAGATACGCTTGGGCCAGATCAATCTTTGTAAAGCGTTTCCCTCCAGATAGTGAGGCGAAAATATCTTCTATCCGTGGAAGTGGATATTGTACTGTGTGCAGGACTGGGTTCACAGTTACCTTGAAGTCCCCACAGATGCGAACCTTCTTCGGTTCCCCAGGCATGCTGCTCAATGATTTCTTCATTACAGGAATGATGGGTGTGGCCCACTTGCTCCAGTCCACCTTGGACAACACACCCGAATGCTCCAGACTCTCCAGCTCTGCTTCAACGGCTGGGCGGATCGCATACGGTACCGGTCTGGCCTTAAAAGATTTTGGGTTTGCGTTATCTTCGATTTTGTATCGTTGCCATTACTCCTTTTAGAGTCCCAAGTCCTTGTTGGAACACCTCTTTCACGTCAGTTAGAATCTTTGACAGTCATCCAGGTGCGACGTCATCATCCTTTTTATCAGTCACAGTTAGCGCCTGAATGGAATGCCAATCCAATTGTATTTTTCGGATCCATTCACGTCCCAATAATGGTGGTCCTCCATCTGGTAGTATATATAGATACAGTTTCTGTGTTTCCTTGCCGTTGTATTCAACTGGCACCCTTATTTTTCCTCTGGGGTAGACTTTTTGCCCCGTGTATGTCTTCAATACAATGGACGCGTCCTTCAAGGGTATGTGTGGGAATAGCCGCTCATAGTCTCGTCGATTCATGACAGTTAGGGCTGATCCTGTGTCCAATTCCATCTTTACTGGGGACCCTGCTATCATGAGGGTGACCCAAATGTTTCGGTGATCCTCCTTTGCGATCACGTTGTGTAACTTTAGACAACTTAGTCTCCTGCTCCCAGAGTCCTTATCACTCTCCTGATCTTCCGAACTACTGTCTGTCAATTTCTTTACTTTCTTGTACTTTTCCTTAGTAGTTCTTGTAGTGTTGGTTTTCTTTCCCGACCTGCAGACTCTTGCTATGCGTCCCATTTTCCCACATTGCCTGCATACTTTGTCCTTAAACCAGCAGTCCTTCTGATCATGGGTTGTTCTGCCGCAGCGATAGCACTTTTCTGCTCCATACGCCATTTCGTTAGCGCTGTATTCTTGTGGTTTCTGTTGTATTTCCGCAGCTCCCCGTGCTGCTGCTTCGTAGGATACTGCCACGCTGAAAGCCTGTTCTAGCGTCAGGTCCTTTTCCGAAAGTATTCGTTTCTGGGTTCCTTCACTCTGGAGCCCGCAGACAAACTTATCCCATAAGGTGTCTGCCAGTCCTGCTCCGAACTGGCAGTGCTTCGATAACTTGCGTAGTTCCGTAAGATAGTCAGCATTGCTCTCATCTTTGTGCTGGTTTCTTTTATGGAACTTGAATCTTTCTGCTATCAGCAACGGTGTAGGGTTTAGGTGTTCCTGTAAGGTATTGACAATCTCTTCAAAACTTTTCTCCATTGGTTTAGCTGGGGTAATTAAATTCCGCAATAGGCCGTACGTTCTCGCGCCCATCAAATTTAATAATACCGACGCCTTCTTTCCATCGGCCACCTCATTTGCCTCGTAGTACACTTCAATTCTTTCCACATACGTGGTCCAGTCTTCTACCTTGTTGTTGAAAGCAGTGATACTGCCACTCTTCGGCATCTTGAGTGATGTAAAATGGCACCTCCCGCGCTTTTTCTTCTTCCCCAATGGAATAAAATGGCGCCTCCCGCACTTTTCCTTCTTCCCCAATGGAATAAAATGGCGCCTCCCGCGCTTTTCCTTCTTCCCCTTGCTGCCACGCTGCTCCTAGCATTCTACAGGGTAATGGCGGCGACCCGCGGCTTCGGCACGTATCACTTTTCCTTCCCCTCGTTCTATCCTCTCCACGCTGCCCAGTTCTTGAGCACCGACCGTGCCCTGTGCGCTCCACCCTCTCTCTCTCTCTTCCTCCCAACGACGCTGCATGGCCCCTTTGCAGAGCCGCTCGATCGAGCCCGAGCCCGTCGCAGTCCGGAAGGGTCAGCGCACTACCTGCTACCAGCACGACTTGCTGGAACACCTCGACTGGGGAGCCAGGCCCAGCTCTCCACAGCCTTCCCTGCAACTCTCCGATGGATCCCTGGGCGGTTGCCCGCGGTCGACGCCCGCCGTTCTGACTTCGACCTCCAAGAAGCTTCTCTTCAGGGAAAAGATCCCCGTGAGGTGATGCAGTACTGCAGGTGAGTTCGAACCTGCCCGTCGCCAGTGTAGTGTCCAGGTATCAATAATACTCGGACTGCAGGAGAACAATAAAACAGGTATTTACTGAACAGAGGGGAACTCAAGACTGAAATACAGAAGCCTGCTATGGCTTTATAGACAGGGGTGGTCACTGCCGGTACTGCAGTATAGAATCAGTTCTTCTCTTAAAGGTACATACACAACAGTCGCGACCCCTAGGTTTTGCGATTTTAACCCCCCGCACGCCTAAAAGCCCGCCTCACGGCCTAATGAAAATCGAGGCCTCTGGATGGGGCTGTCTTACTCCGCTCTCCTTTGCAGTCAATTCAGGCCGAGAAGAACAGCACAAGATCTTGGTTTGGCCCCTTCTAGAATACCATGTCCTTTTTTGATTCCTTCACATGGTGGAGGATATCGAGGCTCTGGAATAGGTCCAGAGGAGGCGCACTCGATTGATCACTGTTTAGCGGCCCTTCGTTATCAGGACGGGCTTAGGAAACTGGGGCTTTTTAACTCTGGAAAAGATTATTTGAGCGAGAAAGGCAGAGAAGAACTCAGTGTCTTCAGCACAAGTTATGAAAGCATAGAGTTTGGTTAAATGCCAGTGACTAGTTCTTTTCCGAGGAGAGTCATTAAACTCTGGAATAGGTTCCCAGTACATACGGCAAGTCTGGATTCACTAAAGGCTTCAAAAGGGAGCTGAACAAGTTCCTGGCACTAAACTTGTGGACTGTGGCTGCTCTGTAAAAAACATTAGACTTTTTGCATCTTTATTTATCTGATTTTTAAAATTTAACTTCTATAACCAATATTATGAATGCTAACACTGTTTCATTCTAATGTGTTGCAGCTCTCAGACATGTGGCAGTTTGCATTTTACCCGTAACAATTTATATGATTTACCAGACATTAGGAAAATACTTAAATTAGGATCCATCATATGGCTGATGTCTGTTTGGACTTAAATGTTTGCAGAATGCTGCATATGATTTATTTATATAATATAATAATGGTCTCAGTAAGTTAATAATGTCTTGTGATCAACTATGTAAGAACTGGAATTAATATTGTTTAGAATGCTATATTTTTGAATAACTGAAAACTGAGAGGGGATTATTTTGGTGTAAAGGTGAAAACAGGTGCTAAATGGGTGCTATGCTAATAGACACGCCTATTTGAAAGTCTGGTTTTGGCATGCAATTTTAGGCCTAATTGCTGATTACCATAATTTGAACTTGCCTGGAGACGCTAAAGCCGACACCTGCAGGTTTAGCACTCTAGTGCTGATTAGACGCAATTTTCACGGAGCAGTGTATGTGGGCTGGACAGGTTCTCGGATGTGGCACTGGTGGTTCTGGTGGAGGAGGTCCAGAGGAGGAGGGATTCACCTCTCCCTCCTGTTCCTGTATCCTGCAGCAGTTGGTGCTGCTCTGCCTGGCCTCCTGTCCTCCTCCCATCCCTCCTGCAGACCAAGGGGAACACCTAGCAAGATGCCGATGACCAAGCGTTCCCTTTCTCCTGGTGACTCCTATAAGGTGTCCAATAAGGTACAGTAGCACAGCACTCACTGTTATTGGGTGAAGTCCTCAGAGAATTTCCAGAATAAATATAGAGTGTTGCAGAAGTCCTGACAAAGTGTCCCAGAAAATCTCCTGATGTGTTTCAAAAGTCCTCTTCAAACCTCCAGTAGCAAGTGAACAATAAAAGGTGAGTATGCCTTTAACTAGCATTCAAAATCCTCAGTAACGACTAGTTTACTCCCAATCAGCTGGTCGCTGTTTGGAGGGGCCATTAGGTCAAGTGCTAGCCACCAAAATGCCGTGCAGCCTCCTTAATGAGCGCTAGCAGGCAATTTAAGTGGCAATCAGCCCTTTAATGATACTCTCAGCGGCCGTTCCTAGCGCAAGCTTCAACTCCTTTAACAAGATGGTTGTTACGTCCGTGCATAATAAGACACAGACTGCGGAGAACGGTACAACAGGTGTTTACTCAACGTGGCTCACACTGCAACTGATCTGTACAGATTACTACTCAGTGTTATATACAGGTGTGGTCACTGCCGGTACTGCAGTATACATGAGCTGTAAAAAATAGTTCCCTTCTTAAAGGTATATACATTACAATTCCTCCCCTTTTAGATTAACAGTACCATAACACTCATTTAACAATTAAATATCAAACTAATTACAATTAACACTTTTAACATGCAACATTAGCTGAAAATAGTCTATTTATATATTCAGTCTTTGGGGAGGCTTCCTGATCCTTTCTGGATAGCGCCTTTCCCGAGTGTCTTGCTCTTGGTGCAGAGGCGATTCTGGCCCCCTGTTGTCGGTTGATTCATCAACTTCCGATGCTACTGTTTCTGGGGTAGATGCGACCTGTACGTCGGGTTCATCACCAGGTACGTATGGGCGAGGCATGGGGTTGACTTGTTCCTGTGACTCTAGGATCTGGTCAGCATGGCGTCTCATGATGCTCTCCCCAACGTCCACTGTGTACATTAGTGGGCCCTGCCGTGTGACATATCGTTCCTGGCTGCCATTTTTCTGTTCGGTAGTTGCGGGCCAAGACTGGTTGCCCTACATTGAAGCTCCTTGTTGGCTTCTCATGGATGTACTGGAATTGCTTACTCTCAACATCTCTTCGTACGTTTGGTCTGAGCAAATCCAGGTGAGATCTTAACCTTCGGTTAAAGAACATCATGGCTGGGGCCTGGTTGGTGACTGCATGTGTCGCATTCCGGTAGGCGAACAGGAAATTGTCCACCTTGTGCTGCAGCGGAATGTTGTCATTGTACATAGCCTTTATTGCCTTCTTAAAGGTTTGTACGAACCTCTCAGCCAATCCATTTGTGGCTGGATGATACGGGGCGGATGTGTAATGCCTTACCCCATTCTTTTTCAAGAACCTCCGGAACTCTTCGGACACAAACTGCGGTCCGTTGTCGGAGCAAATCTGTTCTGGCAAGCCATTCCTGGCAAAAATGGTCCATAGGACTGCAATAGTTTTCTCCGTGCTGGTGGAGGACATTTTGATGACCTCAGGCCATTTCGAGTGCACATCCACGGCTATTAAAAACATTGAGTCCATGAATGGACCAGCAAAATCAATATGCACCCGTTGCCATGGAGATGAGGGCCACTCCCATGGGTGTAGAGAGGGATGTGGTGGTGCATTTTGGACTTTCTGGCATCCTGAGCAGCTCTTGGTCAGGTCCTCGATTTGTTTATCGATTCCCGACCACCACACATAAGCCCTGGCTAGGCTTTTCATTTTTACCCCTCCCAGATGACCCTCATGAAGCTCATTGAGCACTCTATCCCTTAACTTGGGTGGAATTACCACTCGGGATCCACACATCAAGGTCCCCCGGCACACTGACAGCTGTTCTCTCCTTGTCGAGAATGCTGGCAACAGTGAGTCGCCATGTGCTGCCCATCCCTTCACCGTCAAATCATATACCCGAGACAGCGTCGGGTCATTTCGGGTTTCCTTTTCGATACAAGCGTTAGTTACCGGTAGGTATTCAACTATAGTCGAATGGAATATTTCGACAGGATCCACTGCTGGTGCTTCCTCCGCAGTAGGCAGTGGCAGGCGTGATAGCCCATCAGCATTTCCATGCTGTTTCGTGCCCTTATATTCAATCTCATAGTGGTGCACCCCTAGAAAAAGTGACCATCTTTGTAGTCGTTGCGCAGTCATCACCGGAACGCCCTTCTTCGGATTAAAAATGGAGACAAGCAGCTGGTGATCAGTCAGCAAGGTGAATTTCTGCCCGTACAGATAGTGATTGAATTTTTTCACTCCCCACACTAGGCTGAGGGCCTCCCTGTCAATCTGGGCGTAGTTACGCTCGGCTGAGGTTAGTGATTGTGACGCAAAGGTTTTTGGCCTCTCTGAGCCGTCCGAGAATTTGTGCGACAGCACCGCTCCAATGCCATAGGGTGACGCATCACATGCCAACCGAATTGGTAATGCCGGGTTGTAATGGGCCAATACCTCTTTCGATGTGATTAGTGTTTTGCTCTTCTGGAAAGCTCATCTACATTCGTCACTCCACTTCCATGGCACCCCAGTTTGCAGTAGGGTGTTCAGTGGGTGTAGTATTGTAGACAAATTTGGCAAGAACTTATGGTAGTAGTTTACAAGCCCGAGGAACGACCTCAGTTGTGACACTTTTTCCGGTGCTGGAGCCTTGACTACTGCCTCAATCTTCTCTGGGGACTTATGTAACCCCTCTTTATCGATAACGTGGCCACAATACGAGACCTGTTTTCTAAAAAACTCGCATTTGGGGCGGTTAGCTCGGAGCCCATATTCCTGCAATCTAGTGAGCACCTGCTCCAGGTTGGCAAGGTGATCACTGTCATTTTCGCCCGTGACCAGGATGTCGTCCAAATAACACTGGGTCCCTGGGATCCCTTGCAGGACTTGTTCCATTGCCCTCTGCCAAATAGCCGGAGCTGATGCTACCCCGAATACCAGCCGGTTGTATTGGTAGAGACCTTTATGGGTGTTGATTGTGAGGTATTTTTTTGATGCTTCTTCTACCTCCATTTGCAGATACGCCTGGGCCAGATCAATCTTAGTGAAGCGTTTCCCTCCAGATAGCGAGGCGAAAATATCTTCAATCCGCGGAAGTGGATATTGTACGGTGTGAAGGATCGGGTTCACTGTTACCTTAAAGTCCCCACAGATGCGAACCTTCCCTGGTTCCCCAGGCGTGCTGCTCAACGACTTTTTCATCACAGGGACGATGGGTGTAGCCCACTCGCTCCAGTCTACCTTGGACAGTACACCTGAACATTCCACACTCTCCAGCTCTGCTTCGACGGCTGGGCGGATCGCATAAGGTCTGGCCTTAAAAAATTTTGGGCTTGCGTTTTCTTCAATTTTAATTGTCGCTGTCATGCCTTTTAGTGTTCCGAGTCCTTGCTGGAACACTTCTTTCGCGTCAGTTAGGGTCTTTGACAGTCGCCCAGGTGTGACGTCGTCATCCTTTTTGTCAGCCACAGTCAGTGCCTGTATGGAATGCCAATCCAGTTGTATTTTCCGGATCCATTCACATCCCAGTAATGGTGGTCCTCCATCTTGCAATACATACAGGTCTAGTTTTGGTGTTTCCTTACCGTTATATATAACGGTCACCCTTATTTTTCCTTTGGGGTAGACTTTTTGCCCCGTGTACGTCTTCAAAATAATTTTTGTGTCTCTCAAGTGTATGTGTGAGAATAGCCGCTCGTAGTCCCGTCGGTTTATGACTGTTAGGGCTGATCCTGTGTCCAATTCTATCTTTACCTGGACTCCTGCTAACTTGAGAGTGACCCAAATGGTTCAGTGATCCTCCGTTGTGATCACATTATGTAGTTTCAGACAACTCAGTTCCCTGCTTTCGGAGTCGTTATCACTCATTTGTTCGTCTGAACTATTCTCCGTCATCTTATCTACCTTCCTGTACTTTCCTTTGGTAGTTTTCTTATTGCTGGTTTTCTTTCCCAACCTGCAGACTCATGCTATGTGTCCTACTTTTCCACACTGTCTGCATACTTTGTCTTTGAACCAGCAATCATTCTGGTCGTGTGTTGTTCTGCCGCAGCGATAGCACTTCTCTGTTCCATATGACATTTCGTTTGTGCCATATTCTTGCGGTCTCTGTTGTATCTCTGCAGCGCCCCGTGCTGCTGCTTCATATGATACCGCAATGCCGAAAGCCTTTTCCAGCGTAAGGTCCTTTTCAGATAAAAGCCGTTTCTGGGTTCCTTCACTTTGAAGCCCACACACAAACTTGTCCCTTAAGGTATCTGCCAGTCCCGCTCCAAATTGACAGTGTTTCGATAGTTTGTGCAGTTCTGTTAAATAATCAGCATTGCTTTCATCCTTATGCTGGTTCCGTTTGTGAAACTTGAATCTTTCTGCTATCAGCAGCGGTGTGGGGTTTAAATGTTCCTTTAGTATCGTTACTATGTCTTCAAAACTCTTTTCCATTGACTTCGTTGGGGTTACTAGATTTCGTAATAAACCATACATCTTTGCACCCATTAAATTTAACAATACCGACGCTTTCTTGTCATCTGACACCTCATTTGCCTTGCAGTACACCTCTATTCGTTCAACATATGTAGTCCAATCTTCGACTTCATTGTCAAATGCGGTGATACTGCCACTCTTCGGCACTTTGGGTGTGGTTTAAAATGGCTTGTCCCAATGGCTTAAAATGGCGTCTCCCGCGCTTTCCTTCCTCCCCCGCTGCTGCCAACGCCGCTCCCGGCGGTTCTCGTGGCAATGGCGGCGCCCTGTAGGTTTCGCGCGCTTCTCCTGCGCTGCTGCCAACACCGCTGTCGGCGGTCCTCGTGGCAATGGCGGCGCCTCGTGGGTTTCTGCGCGTCTCTCTCTCCCTCTCTCCGACGCTGCTCGGCCCCTGAACACCGGCTGCGCCCTGTGCGCTCTGCCCTCTCTCTCTGTCCTCCGTCGACGCTGCTCGGCCCTTTGCTGTGCCGCTCGGTCGGGCTCTAGCCCGCCGCTGTCCGGGAAAGGTCTGCGCACTACCTGTTGCCAGCCCGTTTCGCTGGACCACCTCGACTGGAAAGCCAAGCCTGGCCCTCGACAGCCTCCCCCACAATTCTCGAGTCTCTGCTGGATGACTGGGCGGTTGCCCGTGGTCGATGCCCGAGTCTCTGGCCTTGCCCTCCAATCCACTGATCTCCAGGAACGAATCCCCAGGAGGTGATGCAGAGTTGCAGGTAGGTTCGAACCTGCCTCTTCCCCAATGTTACGTCCGTGTATAATAAGACACAGACTGTGGAGAACGGTACAACAGGTGTTTACTCAACGTGGCTCACACTGCAACTGATCTGTACAGATTACTACTCAGTGTTATATACAGGTGTGGTCACTGCCGGTACTGCAGTATACATGAGCTGTAAAAAATAGTTCCCTCCTTAAAGGTATATACATTACAATGGTGTCTTGCGCTAAACGCGGGCTAAACTAGCGTTTCAACTTAAGACCCCAACTTGGCTACCTCGGAGGCTCTTTAGCACCTAAAGGGCGAAAAATTGAGTCATGCCCCCTTTGGGGCGCTAACTTCGTTGGGGCACTACTTTTAGCACCCCAGAAAAATTAGCTCCCCTGCGACCGAAATTGAGTGGTAGCGTCCCAAGAAGGAAACAGGGCGCTACTGGAAGTGCCCTGCCTCCCTCTTGGGGTGCTGCGAGGGAATATCGTGGCGCTACATACCACAGTGCCGACAAAAGAGCCCGGCACGCAAGAGAAGTGCCGGGCTCATGGAGCGCAGCCGGCACTCCGCAGGGGGGCAGGTAAGGAGGCCGGGGATGGGAGCGGAGGCAGGTGCTGGCAGGCGGCCAGCTACAAAAATGGCCGCCCGGCACCTCGCCTTTAAATAGCGCCGCCCCAGCTGCAGGTAGGCCCCCTTGACCCCGTCGGACATAGCATCCGGCAGTAAGTTAGGGGGCGCAACTGAAGATCGCGGCCAGGGCGCGAGCGGGGCGCTGTGCACGGCGACGATGTCATCGCTGGCGGCACAGCGCCGCAGGGCGCTAACGGTTAGCGCCGCCTATAACCTCCCGCTGAATTTCACGGGAGGCTTTGGCAGCGCCGTGCCTGGGCACTAGTTGCTTTGTGCCCCATGGAGGTGCAAAGCAACCGAATTTTCCCCCCAAAGTATTCAGAGAATATCACCTCCAGGGTGTCCATCAAAAAAGACTCCACAATCCTGTGAAGTTACACTATTATAAGTCAGTTGGTGGGGAATTTGTGAATAAAACAGTCATGCTGTAAAGTTTTATAAACACAACTTTTGTAACCTTATCCTGCAGAAGTAACCATGCTTCATTATTAAGGAGACGTAAATTAACAACTAACCTCCGCCTCTGTCTGGACCACAAAACTGGTAAAAAACTAAATTTAAAAAAAGATTCCAAAGAAAGATGGTTTCTAGATAAAACTAAAGCTGCCTTTATTTAGGACAGTTTCTCAGTCTTTCATGTCGCAGGCTCAAATGAATGATGTTTGGATGATTCTTGTGTCAGGTATGTTTTTGGTCACAGGTCTGCAATGTAATACTCAATCATGTTAATGTGAGAGTTCAGGGATAGGCCGAAAGATGATTAAGGACAGGATGTTGACAGGCAAAGTTGTGTAAACAAGAGAAGCAGTGCTTGGTTGTGAGGCGGCTACAGCTTGCTTTTTGTGTGGGTCGTTGTTTATTTAGCTTCAAAGCTGCAGAACAAAGAAAAGATTTTGACTCCTGATAGTTGACTTTATTTCAACTGCTGAAAACACTGAGATAAAAAGATCCTTCGGGACTCTGCCAGCTCTGTCGGTGGTGTTAACCGCTGAACCATTTTTTGGTGGTGGACACTGAAGTACATTCTGTGCCCTTGCTTCTCTCGGAACTTCTTCTAAGTGATGTTGAATATGGAGGTGGATAAATCAGCTGGCAACGACCCAGACAAGATTTAAGAAATTTTAGCCCAGTCGATCCTACAAAGTCCTCCTCTGGGGGACATCTGGGGGACTGGTGCTCAATTTGGGAAAGCTGTCCCACTGACTAGTTGAGGAACAGCCTGACGTAGTTGTACTCACAGAATCATACCTATCAGCGAACATCTTGGACTCCTTCATCAACATCCATGGATCTGACCTCCCACCACCAAGATAGACCCAGCAGAGGTGGGGACACAATGGTTTACAGTCAGCTGGGAGTGGTCCTTAGAGTCCTCAATATTGACTTCGGAGCCCATGAGGTCTCATTGCTTCAGGCCAAAGAAGGTCAAGGAAACTTCCTGCTGAAACCTCCCACCCCCTACCCCCTCCCACCTACCACTGTAAACTGAAGCATCAGTACCTCTCATAGGAAGGAACATAGCAACAGGAGTAGGCCATTCAGCCCCTTGAGCCTGTTCTGCCATTTAATTAGATCATGACTGATCTGTATCTTAACCCCATCTACCCGCCTTAGTTCCATAATCCTCAATACCTTTGACTATCACAAATCTATCATGTTGAACATTGCTTGGAAGTACGGACACAAAATTTACTTCAT
The DNA here is from genome assembly GCF_052327205.1 of Somniosus microcephalus. Lineage (NCBI taxonomy): Eukaryota > Metazoa > Chordata > Chondrichthyes > Squaliformes > Somniosidae > Somniosus > Somniosus microcephalus. The sequence goes on along the minus strand of NC_140993.1, from coordinate 203,094,733 downwards.
TGCTCACCACTAAAATGTGGCTCAGTGGTACCAACAGGGACAGAGCTGGCAGAGTCCTGAAGAACATAGCTGGCAGACGGGACCTGCATGAAGTGCTGAGGGAACCAACATGAGGAAGTAACTAACTTGACCTGGTCCTTGCCAACCCAACTGTTGCAGGCATGTCTATCTACAATGGTACTGATTGGAGTGACTGATGCGCCTCAATAACTTCAAGGCTCAAAGTTAACTGGATAAAACAAGGCTTTTATTAGCAAAGAAAGATGCCTTTGTCTTCACCTAGCTTCACCTAGCATTCTGCTGTTCTGCTGCAAGACAAGCCTGGGCTTGTCTTAAGTAGGGCCAGGTATGGGCGGAGCTGACACACCCAATGGGGAGAAAGGGGGCGGTGCACTATATACAATACAAGGTAAAACACCGGAGCAGGCAATACAATATATGTAGTTAAATACAGAGTCTGATGAATGACATATTTCATCACAGTGACCACCGCAGAGGCCGTGTGAAGACACCCTCCATCGTGTAGTATGGCACTACCACTGTGCTAAGTGGGACAGACTAAGGACTGATCTAGCAATCCAGAATTGGGTGTCCATTAGGCACTGCGAGCCATCAGCAGAATTATATACCATCACAATCTGTAACTTTACGGCTTTGCACATTCCTCACTCTTCCATCTCCATCTCCATCAAGCCAGGAGACCAACCCTGGTTCAATGTGCAGTGTAGAAGGCCATATCTTGAGCAACAATGGGCATACCTTAAAATTAGCAGGTTAAGGACAGAGCTAAATGGGCCCACAACCAACGAATCTGAGCAAAGCTCTGGAGCCCTACAAGATCCAGTCACTAGGGAGAATACAGCACAGATTCACTAGGATACTGTCTGGTGTAAGGAGATTCAAACATGAAGAAGAACTTGAAAAACTGTGGCTGTTTTGTTAGAACAGAGGAGATTATGGAGTGATATGATAGAGGTATTTAAAATAATGAAGGGATGGAATGGAGTAGATAGACAATGATTGAGAGATCTACAAGAAGAGGACATAGATGTAAGGTTAAATGTGAGAGATTTAGGACAGAGAGCAGGAAAACCTTTTTACAGTGAGTTGTGAGGCTATGAAATACATTACTGGAGTTAGTGATTGAAGCAGGGACTACGTCAACATTTAAGAATGAGATAGATACAGGAAACTTTCGATTTACCGGCACCTAAATAACTGGAAATCTCGGTTAACCGGCAAAATTCAGGAGTAGGTTCAGGTAAGTTTTACTTCATATTGTACTTGCCTTCCTCGATCTGTTGCTGTGCAAGGGTGTGGCTGCAGCTGTTGCTAAGCTACAGAGACGCTTGGAACTTGTGGCCATTGTTCTGCACTTGTTGCTAAGCAACAGGGTTTGTTGCTTTATACGGAGCTGTCAGCTCTCCGTATCTTTTACTATAGCTTTCGGTTATCCGGAATTTTTGATGAACCGGCACCACGTCGGTCCCGTCGGTGCCGGATAAAAAAAAGTTTCCTGTAGATGGTTGAAGGAAGGGGATAAAGGGATATAGGAAAAGGCGGGTGCATGAGATTAGGACTACTGTTCACGAGGAGGAGAAACACCAACACAATTTTGTTGAACCAAACGGCCTGGTCTCATGTTGTAATTCTAGGTGGCAGAATGGATGCCAGTGACCTCTGCTTTTGACCCCACCAGAGTATCCGGGGTTTGGGCAGGGTCACATAATTACCATTTGTTGGGTATCTTTAGCAGCCACCAGAAGAGGGGCATAGGAAAAGTAGCACTGGCAAGCCATTAATACCACAGTAAATGCCAATGGCCAAGCATATTTTTTTTAAGATCAGCACAAGTGGCCAAAAAGATTTGTGCCACCACAATTTGGTCTGAACCCCCAGTTAGGCATTTCTTATGAACCCGAGCCAACTGGATTCATCCTGGTGTCCAGGTCACTTGGCGGGAGGGAAGCTGGAGCAGATGAGGCATGGGAATTGTCTCCCCTTGACCCTGCCCTCTCTGACGTAAGGGTCCATTTTGGGATGGACAGAAGTTCTAGCCAATATAGGCCCTGACTCAAATTGGGATGAGGCAGGATATTGAGCGGAGACCTGATGTCCCCGTCCATGTCCCAGCAGAACTCCCGCCTCCATTGGCCCTCTAGTGCCCAACTTGTGCCAGAGGAGTGCCATTGGGGCCGAGGAATTTCTGCCCCATGGTATTAAACTTCCTGTAATGGAAAATCTGCCAAGGTGCCTTAAAGCTGGTAAATGTTCTTTATGTGAGAGGGAAGTGTCTACAGACCGTGTGAAAGAGTAATTTCTTAAATAAAATTAGCTGTTACAGTCCAGTAGGGTAATGTTTGATTGGCCTAAGCTGGCACAAGGGGAAAATAAACACTTTACTTCGGTGTAAATAACAAATGGAATCTTCTGATCGGGGGCGATTTTCAACTGCTCCGCCTATTTCTCACCTGAAAAAGGGGTGGCTGGCAATTGGCAATTTGGGTAAGAGCACCTCAGCCACCCTCTGGATACCCTAGGCCCACTTGATGCAATTTTCAGCAAGGTCTGTAAATTGGCGAGCAGCCTGCCCATCTATTTCTGGCTTAAATATTCAAATCGGGCCCCCACGCCAGTTGCAGGACTAGAGTCAATGGCCTAGAAATTGAGTGGGCTTAGCGCCCATTTTGCGGCGCTAGAGGGCATTGCGCTGGACTTACAGACGGTTTTGAAATTGACTAGGGCCCAACATCGGCGTTACACCGGTAGCGCTGCGCCGGCACCGATGACGTCATCGGTGTGCGCAGCGTCCCGGTTGCCGTGGTGACGAGCCCCAGCGCCGAAATTCAGTTGCGGCCGCCTCGCCCGTGGCAGCCGCAACTAAGACTCTGGCAACAGAGTCTTGCACGACTTTGCGCCGGCGCATAAAGGTGGAGCGGCGGCCGGCCGCTTTCCCGCCGGCCGCCTGCCCGCCCCTCCCTCCCCGGACTCCCCCACCCCCCCCCCCGCGGAACAGATGCTTCTCGGCTGCGAGCCCGGCACTTCCCCGAGGTGCCGGGCTCATTTTTGTGGCGATTTAACCGGCCAGCGGGCGGGTGCAGGCAGCTCCTCCTTAACTGAAGGAGGAGGCCTGCACTTCCCGAGCCTGCCGCACCGCATCGGGCGCCGCAGCGCCGGAATAGCGCCGCAATGCGGCGCGTAGCGCCAGTTTTCAGGCGCAAACAGCCTTCAGTAGCGCCGGCAGCCGTTTGGGCGCGGCGCTACTGAATTTTTGGCGCGCACAGTGCGACTTAGCACCGGCGCTAAATTTCCGGCGTTAAGCCCCGGCGCAGCGCAAACTCAATTTCTAGGCCATAGAGTCACTATGGCACAGAAAGGAGGCCACTCGGCCCATTGGGTCCGTGTAGAGCAATCCAGTCAGACCCATTCCCCCGCTCTATCCCCGTAGCCCTGCAAGTTTATTTCCCTCAAGTGCCTATCCAATTTCCTTTTTAAATCATTGATCGTCTCCGCTTCCACCACCCTCGTCAGAAGCGAGTTCCAGGTCATGACTACTTGCTGTGTAAAAAGTTCTTCCTCACATCCCCCCTGTATCTCTTGCCCAAAACCTTAAATCTGTGTCCCCTAGTCCTTGTACCATCAGCTAGTGGGAACAGCCTTTCTCTGTCTACCTTATCCAAACCCGTCATAATCTTGTACAACTCTATCAAATCTCCCTTCAACCTCCTTTGCTCCAAGGTGAACAGCCCCAGCTTCTCCAACCTAACCTTGTAGCTAAAACCTCTCATCCCTGGAACCATTCTGGTAAATCTCCTCTGCACCCTCTCAAGGACTTTCACATCCTTCCTAAAGTGTGGTGGCCAGAACTGGATGCAATACTCTAGTTGTGGCCTAACCAGAGCTTTATAACGTTAAGCATAACTTCCCTGCTTTTGTACTCAATACCTCTATTTATGAAGCCCAAGACCCCATAAACTTTGCTAACGATTCTCTCAATATGTCCTGCCACCTTCAAAGATCTATGCACATGTACCCCCAGGTCCCTCTGTCCCTGCACACTCTTTAGAACTGTGCCATTAAGTTTATATTGCCTCTCACTATCCCTTCTGCCAAAATGCATCACCTCACACTTCTCTGTATTAAATTCCATCTGTCACTAGTCTGCCCATTCTGCTAGCCTATCTATGTCCTGTTGTAGTCGATCGGTATCTTCCTCACTGTTTGCCACATCTCCAAGTTTGGTGTCATTGGCAAATTTTGAAATTTTACTCTGTATTCCAATATCCAAATCATTTATATATATCAAAAAAAGCAGTGGTCCCAGCACTGACCCTTGGGGAACACCACTGTCTACCATCCTCCAGTCTGAAAAACAACCATTTACCACAACTCATTGTTTTCTGTCCTTAAGCCAATTTCTTATCCAAGCTGCCACTGACCCACCTATTCCATGAGCCTCAATTTTGTTAACCAGCCTTTTATGTGGTACTTTGTCAAATGCTTTCTTAAAATCCATATAGACAACATCCACTGCATTCCCTTCATCAACCTTCTCTGTTACTTCATCAAAAAATTCAATTAGATTAGTCAAACATGATCTGTCTTTTACAAATCTGTGTTGGCTCTCCTTTAATGAACTTAAACCTCTCCAAGTGCCTGTTAATTTTTTCCCTGATTATTGTTTCTAAAACTTTACCCTCCACTGATGTTAAACTGTAGTTACTAGGACTGTCCTTACACCTTTTCTTGAACAAGGGTGTCACATTTGCCACTTTCCAATCCTCTGGCACCTCCCCTGTATCTAGGGAAGATTGGAAGATTAGCTATCTCCATCCCCACTTCTCTTAGCAACCTGTGATACAAGCTATCTGGACCAGGCGACTTATCCACTCTAAGCATATCCAGCCTTTCCAGTAAATTCTGCCTATCAATTTTCACCCCATCCATTACCTCTACGATCTCCGCTTCTACTGATATTTTGTCAGTATCCTCTTCCTTAGTAAACACCGATACAAAGTACTCATTAAGTATTCTAGGCTTGCCCTGCACCTCTAAACATATATCACCTTCTTTGTCCTGACATTTGCAATTTTTAGGTACAAATGGGCGGAGTATGTGTCACACTAGCTCTGCCTATTTGTACCCAGCGGTGAGTGGCCTAACCAGCAGTTCTTAAAGGGACTGCTGGCTGCTGCTCCAGAAAAGGCCCTCGTGACTTCACAAAATAACTGCAGCTTGTTGCCGACCACTGATTGACACCCTCCAGGACTGGCTTCCCCTGTCCCCCTTTGGCCAAGCCCAACTTGCCTGCCAGTTCAGCATGGAAACCGACTGATTTCCTGCCCTCCCACAACCAGCTAGCTGCAGCAGAGTTCATTTGGCATCTGCATTGCGTTGGCTACATTGAAGTGACGCCCGAACTTGAAAATGGTTCAGGTCTTCTGATGCCAGCTTCGGGAGAGCGACCTGGCCATTCCACCAACTTTGTGTCCAATTTAGGCAGAAGTTGAAATTTACCCCACCCCCACCACCCTATTCATCTAGCTTGTGCTGATTATGGCTTTTAGGGTTTGAAATTGGACTTTGAGCCCATATTACAGATGTAAACCCAGCACAGCTAGGCCCAATTTCAGGGAGCAATGTCCTGCATGCCTGAGAAACATTCGACTCAAAATTTGTCAGGCTTCCTCGCTGGCTGTCTAAAACAGGCGATAGGCCCCTTAAATAGCCCCCTCATTTACAGAACGCTTGTTTTCGGCCCCCTTGCAGAAGTTGGTTATCGCAGAGTGGAGCGGAAGCCAGGCTTGCTTCGCTCCAGATTCTTCACCACCCGCTGCAGCTGAAGGAGCAGCCACCAACAAAAGGTACGTTTTAAAAAATATATATATATCTATATTTTTGAAGACATTCCTGTGGAGCCAAGAGGAGCAGGAGTTCGTCGCCCAACTCCACAGTATCCCAAACACCCCTGGAAAATACCATCAGATTGCTGCTGATGAGGCAAGTAGTCCGATTCGCCTAACTTATTGAAATATAAGGCCCGAGGCCTCAGGCCTCCTGTTTTGGGGATTGCGCAGCACTGAAAATGGGCCCAGGCGAATTTCTACCCCCTAGTCTCATAAGCAGTTAAATGAATCTAAACGATGACTGTGTAACACTGTCCAAAAATATAATGAATGTAATATGAGCCAACCAGTATAAACTGGCACCAGTTCAACACCTTGCCTGTGAGCGAGAATTAAAGTTCAAGTTCTTTTCATGTTGTAAAGAAAAGGAAAAAACTCATCCTCACTTTAAAGCCTTTACATGAGCATAATCAGTAATCAAGTATTGAATGAACACTCTTAGATAAGTGAGCAGACACAGGACATCAAACCTTTCCAACCAAATCTGCAGCAACTGCAGGCAAGTAGTAGGTTAGAAAGGTAATATTAAAGAATAGAGGCATTTAATCCTGAAAGATTATACAAAAACGTAAATAGCTTTGCAACCCAGATTCATTCTTAACTATCAAACTTCCGTTTCTCCAGGCTGATTACAAGAAATCTGTTGGCACAATATAACTGATTTATAATCTGATGGCACAGTTATTTCAATCATCCACAACAAAAAGCACAATTTTGATACAATTATACTTTTACCATTTAAAATTAGAATGCTTTAAACATCCTTCCTCTCCCTATTGCTATATTTTCCTAAATGTTAGCTACAAACATATTGAATGAGAAAAAGCCACTCAACATAGTTAAGCCATTTAAAGACAGAACTCACTCAGGTAAGCTTTGGCTTTCTAATCTCTGAGTCAGAAGGTTGTGGGTTCAAGTCCCACTGCAAGGATTTGAGCCCATAATCTAGGCTGACACTCCAGTGCAGTGCTGAGGGAGTGCTGCACTGTCAGAAATGCCATCTTTCGGATGAGACATTAAACCAAGCCTCCATCTGCTCTCTCTCTGGTGGATATAAAAAATTCCATGGCACTATTTTGAAGAAGAGCAGGTGAGTTCCCCCTGGTGTCCTGGCCAATATTTATCACTCAACAAACACCTAAAAACAGATGATCTGGTCATTATCTCGTTCCTGTTTGTGGAACATTGCTGTGCACAAATTGGCTGCTGTGTTTCCTACATTACAACAGTGATTGCACTTCAAAAGTATTTCATTGGCTGTAAAATGCTTTGGGACATCCTGAGGTTGTAATAGCCGCTATATAAATGCATGTCTTTCTTTTTTATATATACCATGAATTATCCATTAATTTTTAAATGCTTTGACTCTGTATAGGAAATTTTTTTCCAGTGAAGAAAGGAGAGAGAGAAGTGGGTGGAGGGATATGTCTGTGTGATGCTACACTGGGATGACAGGGCGACAGTGCAAGTGTTCAGTCAGTAAATTGGTGCTGGCAAGATGATGCCAACCTCGCCATTTCCCATGGCAAGAACTGAGTGCCTCCCCACAAGCTCCAAAGCCTTTTTCTCAAAGGGTGTGAAGTACTTAAGGTTGGAGATGTCCCTTTTGGGGGCTTGTCTGTGGTGGGCATTGTGCACAATTTGTCCTGCAAGAAAATAGAGTGAATGAGGTTAAGGCTTACAGTTGAAGAGCGTATGCCTAATGGCATGGGAGAAGTGAAATAAGAGATTTTAGGCTATGAAGCTGTTCAGGTGGGGGAGGGGAGTTGTGCATGTAAGTAATTAGTTTGAGGGGAGCTGGGTATCCATATTGCAAGATTTTGAGCTAGAGCCCCTCATAACCTAATACACTCCATACAGCGTTAGTTGTGGAAGTGTTACTAGGGCTATAGAGAGGGCTTTAAACTAATTAGTGGGGGGGAGGTTTCTAGAGAGCAAATAATAAAAATGACTACGGAGAATGTCATAGACTTAGGTAGCAGTGGGGGAATTAAAAAACAGAGCGTGTCAGGAAGGGACAGAAGGTATGGAGTAAAAGGTAAAGTAGTAAAAGGGGAAAAAGCAGGAACTCAGTGTCACAAAACATATTTGAAAGTTCTTTATCTGAATGCACGTAGCATTCGTAACAAAATGGACGAGTCAACGGCACAAATAACTACATATGGGTATGATCTTGTGGCCATTACAGAAACATGACTGCAAGGTGACCATGACTGGGAATTAAATATACCAGGTTATTTAACAATCAGGGAGGACAGGCAGGAAGGAAGGGGAGGTGGGGTGGCTATGTTAATAAAGGAAGGAATCACTGCAATACAGAGAAATGATATTGGGTCAAAGGATCAGGATAGTGAAACAGTTTGGGTGGAGATACAGAATAATAAGGGGAAAAAAACACTAGTGGGCGTAGTCTATAGGCCTCCGAACAGTTGCAACTCTGTTGGACGGAGTATTAATCAGGAAATAGTTGAGGCTTGTAATAAGGGAACAGCTATAATTATGGGGGATTTTAACTATCATATTAACTGGACAAATCAAACTGGGCAGGGCAGCCTTGAGGATGAGTTCATTGAGTGTATTAGGGATGGGTTTCTTGAGCAGTATGTAACTGACCCGACCAGGGGGCAAGCAACCTTAGATTTGGTCCTGTGTAATTGTAGTGTCCGAGTATAAATAATACACGGACTGCAGGAGAACAATAATAACAGGTATTTACTTGAACAGAGGGTAACTTAAGACTGACGTACAGAAGCCTGCTATGGCTTTATATACAGAGGTGGTCACTGCCGGTACTGCAGTATAGAATCAGTTCTTCTCTTAAAGGTGCATACACAACAATTCCTCCCCTTTTAGATAAACAGTACATAACATTCATTTAACAACTAAATAATAACTAATTACAATTACAATTTTCTCTGTACTATATACATCAGCTGAAATAATCATTTATAAGTTCAGTCTTTGAGGAGGCTTCCTGATCCTGACTGGATAGCGCCTTTCTCGAGTATCCTGTTCTTGCGGCGGAGTTGATTCTGGTTCATTGTCATTGGTTGGTTCTTCAGCTTCCAATACCACTGCTTCTGAGGTAGACGCAATCTGTACTTCGGGTTGATTACTAGGTGCACCTGCTCGTGGTATGGGTTTGGCTTGTTCCTGTGACTCTAGAATCTGGTCAGCATGGCATCTCACGATGCTCTCTCCAACGTCCACTGTGTACATTAGTGGTCCCTGCTGTGTGCATATCGTTCCTGGCTGCCATTTTTCTGTTCGGTAGTCGTGGGCCAAGACTGGTTGCCCTATCTTGAAGCTCCTGGTTGGCTTCTCATTGATGTGCTGGAATTGCTTATCCTCAACATCTCGTCTTATGTTTGGTTTGAGCAAATCCAGGCAACATCTTAGCCTTCGGTTGAAGAACATTATGGCTGGAGCTTGGTTGGTGACTGCATGTGTCGCATTCCGGTAAGCAAACAAGAAATTATCCACCTTGTGTTGTAGTGGTATGTCGTCATTATTCATTGCCTTTATTGCCTTTTTAAAGGTCTGAACAAACCTCTCAGCCAATCCATTTGTGGCTGGATGATATGGGGCAGATGTATAATGTTTCACCCCATTATTCCTCAGAAACCTCCGGAAATCCTCGGACACAAACTGTGGCCCATTGTCGGAGCAAATCTGTTCTGGCAAGCCATTCCTGGCAAAGATGGTCCGTAGGACTGCAATAGTTTTCTCTGTGGTGGTGGAGGACATTTTGATGACCTCTGGCCATTTCGAATGGGCGTCCACAGCGATTAGGAACATTGAGTCCATAAATGGACCAGCAAAATCAATGTGTACCCATTGCCATGGAGATGAGGGCCACTCCCATGGATGTAGTGGGGCCTGTGGTGGAGTGTTTTGGACCTTCTGGCATCCTGTGCATCTCTTGGTCATATCCTCGATTTCTTTATCGATTCCCAGCCACCACACAAACGCCCTGGCTAGGCTCTTCATTTTTACCCCTCCCAGATGACCCTCATGAAGCTCATTGAGCAGTCTATCTCTCAACTTGGGTGGAATTACCACTCGGGATCCACACATCAAGGTCCCCCGGCACACTGACAGCTGTTCTCTCCTTGGCGAGAATGCTGGCAACAGTGAGTCGCCATGTCCTGGCCATTCCTTCACCGTCAAATCATAGACCCGAGAGAGTGTCGGGTCATTTCGGGTTTCCTTCCCTATACTTGAGTTTGTAACAGGTAGACATTCGACTATGGTCGCATGGAATATCTCAACAGGGTCCACTGCAGGTGCTTCCTCTACCGTAGGCAACGGTAGGCGCGACAGCTCATCAGCATTTCCATGCTGTTTCGTACCCTTGTACCCTATGTCGTACTGATGTGCCCCTAGAAAAAGTGACGATCTTTGCAGCCGTTGCGCCGTCATCACCGGAACGCCCTTCTTTGGGTTAAAAATAGAGACCAGGGGATGATGATCAGTCAGTAGGGTGAATTTCTGCCCGTGCAGATAGTGATTGAACTTCTTCACCCCCCACACCAGGCTGAGGGCCTCCCTGTCAATCTGGGCATAGTTACGCTCGGCTGAGGTTAATGAGCGCAACGCAAAGGCTATTGGCCTCTCTGAACCATCAAGGAATTTGTGTGACAGCACCGCTCCGATGCCATAGGGAGACGCATCACATGCTAACTGAATCGGTAGTGTTGGATTGTAGTGGGCCAATACTTCTTTTGAAGTGATTAGGCATTTACATTTCTGAAAGGCACGCTTACACTCATCACTCCATTTCCATGTTACTCCAGTTTGCAGTAGGGCGTTCAGTGGGTGCAGAATTGTAGATAAATTCGGCAAGAACTTATGGTAGTAGTTCACCAACCCGAGGAACAACCTCAGTGGCGACACATTTTCCAGTGCTGGAGCCTTGACTACAGCCTCAATCTTGTCCGGCGACTTATGCAACCCTTCCTCATCAATCATGTGGCCACAATACGAGATTTGTCTCCTGAAGAACTCGCATTTGGGGCGGTTGGCTCGTAGCCCATTTTCCTGTAATCTCGTGAGCACCTGCTCCAGGTTGGCAAGGTGTTCACTGTCATTTTCGCCCGTAACCAGGATGTCGTCCAAATAACACTGGGTCCCCGGGATCCCTTGCGGGACTTGTTCCATTGCCCTCTGCCAAATAGCCGGGGCTGATGCTACCCCGAATACCAGTCGATTGTACTGGTAAAGGCCTTTGTGAGTGTTTATCGTGAGGTATTTCCTAGATGCTTCTTCCACCTCCGTTTGTAGATACGCTTGGGCCAGATCAATCTTTGTAAAGCGTTTCCCTCCAGAAAGTGAGGCGAAAATATCTTCTATCCGTGGAAGTGGATATTGTACTGTGTGCAGGACTGGGTTCACAGTTACCTTGAAGTCCCCGCAGATGCGAACCTTCTTCGGTTCCCCAGGCGTGCTGCTCAATGATTTCTTCATTACAGGAACGATGGGTGTGGCCCACTCGCTCCAGTCCACCTTGGACAGCACACCCGAATGCTCCAAACTCTCCAGCTCTGCTTCAACGGCTGGGTGGATCACGTAAGGTACCAGTCTGGCCTTAAAAAATTTTGGGTTTGCGTTATCTTCGATTTTTATCGTTGCCGTTGCTCCTTTTAGAGTCCCAAGTCCTTGTTGGAACACCTCTTTCACGTCAGTTAGAATCTTTGACAGTCGTCCAGGTGTGACGTCATCATCCTTTTTATCAGTCACAGTTAGCGCCTGAATGGAATGCCAATCCAATTGTATTTTTCAGATCCATTCATGTCCCAATAATGGTGGTCCTCCATCTGGTAGTATATATAAATACAGTTTCTGTGTTTCCTTGCCGTTGTATTCAACTGGCACCCTTATTTTTCCTCTGGGGTAGACTTTTTGCCCCGTGTATATCTTCAATACAATGGACGTGTCCTTCAAGGGTATGTGTGGGAATAGCCGCTCATAGTCTCGTCGATTCATGACAGTTAGGGCTGATCCTGTGTCCAATTCCATCTTTACTGGGGACCCTGCTATCATGAGGGTGACCCAAATGGTTCGGTGATCCTCCTTTGCGATCACGTTGTGTAACTTTAGACAACTTGGTCTCCTGCTCCCGGAGTCCTTATCACTCTCCTGATCTTCCGAACTACTGTCTGTCAATTTCTTTACTTTCTTGTACTTTTCCTTAGTAGTTCTTGTAGTGTTGGTTTTCTTTCCCGACCTGCAGACTCTTGCTATGTGTCCCATTTTCCCACATTGCCTGCATACTTTGTCCTTAAATCAGCAGTCCTTCTGATCATGGGTTGTTCTGCCGCAGCGATAGCACTTTTTTCCTCCATACGCCATTTCGTTAGCGCTGTATTCTTGTGGTTTCTGTTGTATTTCCGCAGCTCCCCGTGCTGCTGCTTCGTAGGATGCTGCCATGCTGAAAGCCTGTTCTAGCGTTAGGTCCTTTTCCAAAAGTAGTCGTTTCTGGGTTCCTTCACTCTGGAGCCCGCAGACAAACTTATCCCGTAAGGTGTCTGCCAGTCCTGCTCCGAACAGGCAGTGCTTCGATAACTTGCGTAGTTCCGTATGATAGTCAGCATTGCTCTCATCTTTGTGCTGGTTTCTTTTATGGAACTTGAATCTTTCTGCTATCAGCAGCGGTGTAGGGTTTAGGTGTTCCTGTAAGATATTAACAATCTCGTCAAAACTTTACTCCATTGGTTTAGCTGGGGTAATTAAATTCTGCAATAGGTCGTATGTTCTCGCGCCCATCAAATTTAAGAATACCGACGCCTTCTTTCCATCGGTCACCTCATTTGCCTCGCAGTACACTTCAATTCTTTCCACATACTTGGTCCAGTCTTCTACCTCGTTGTTGAAAGCAGTGATACTGCCAGTTTTTGGCATCTTGGGTGATTTAAAATGGCGCCTCCCGCGCTTTTCCTTCTTCACCAATGGATTAAAATGGTGCCTCCCGCGCTTTTCCTTCTTCCCCAATGGAATAAAATGGCGCCTCCCGCGCTTTTCCTTCTTCCCCTTGCTGCCACGCTGCTCCTAGCATTCTGCAGGGTAATGGCGGCGACCCGCGGCTTCGGCGCGTCTCACTTTTCCTTCCCCTTGTTTTATTTTCGCTACGCTGCCCGGTTCTTGAGCACCGACTGCGCCCTGTGTGCTCCACCCTCTCTTGCTCTCTGTTCCTCCCAACGATGCTGCACGGCCCCTTTGCAGAGCCGCTCGATCAAGCTCGAGCCCACCGCAGTCCGGAAGGGTCAGCGCACTACCTGCTACCAGCACGATTTGCTGGAACACCTTGACTGGGGAGCCAAGCCCAGCTCTCCACAGCCTCTCCTGCAACTCTCCGAACTCCGATGGATCCTTGGGCGGTTGCCCGCGGTCGGCGCCTGTTCTTCTGACTTCGACCTCCAAAAGCTTCTTCTCAGGGAAAGATCCCCATGAGGTGATGCAGTACTGCAGGTGAGTTCGAACCTGCTCGTTGCCAATGTAGTGTCCGAGTATAAATAATACACGGACTGCAGGAGAACAATAATAACAGGTATTTACTTGAACAGAGGGTAACTTAAGACTGACGTACAGAAGCCTGCTATGGCTTTATATACAGGGGTGGTCACTGCCAGTACTGCAGTATAGAATCAGTTCTTCTCTTAAAGGTACATACACAACAGTAATGAGACAGGATTAATTAAAAATGTCCTAGTAAAGGATCCCCTTGGAATGAGTGATCATAACATGGTTGAATTCCATATTCAATTAGAGGGTGAGAAGGTTGGATCTCAAACAAGCATGCTGAGCTTGAAGGTATGAGAGTGGAATTGATTAGAGTGGACTGGGAAAATAGATTAAAGGGTAAGACGGTACATGATCAGTGGTGTACATTTAAGGAGTTATTTTACAACTTCCAAAAAATATATATTCCACTGAGGAAAAAAGGGTGTAAAAGAAAAGACAGCCATCCGTGGCTAAGTAAAGTAATTAAGGATATTATCCGACTAAAAACAAGGGCGTATAAGGTAGCCAAATCTAGTGGGAGGATAGAAGATTGGGAAGTCTTTAAAAGACAGCAAAAAATTACTAAAAGATTGATTAAGAAAGGGAAGATAGATTATGAAAGTAAATTAGCAAAAAATATAAAAACAGACAGCAAAAGTTTCTATAGTTATATAAAAAGAAAAAGGGTGGCTAAAGTAAATGTTGGTCCCTTAGAGGATGAGACCGGGAAATTAATGGTGGGAAACATGGAGATGGCAAAAAGGCTGAACAATTATTTTGTATCAGTCTTTACGGTTGAGGACACTAAGAAAATCCCAACACTGGACAAACAGGGGGCTCTAGGGGGGGAGGAGCTAAATACGATTAAAATCACTAAGGAAGTGGTACTTGGTAAAATAATGGGACTCAAGGCGGATAAATCCCCTGGACCTGATGGCTTACATCCTAGGGTCTTGAGGGAAGTGACGGTAGGGATTGTGGATGCATTGGTAATAATTTTCCAAAACTCCCTGGACTCAGCAAAGGTCCCGGCAGATTGGAAAACTGCTAATGTAACACCCTTATTTAAAAAGGGTAGTAGGCAGAAAGCTGGAAACTATAGACCTGTTAGCCTAACATCTGTGGTTGGTAAAATTTTAGAGTCCATTATTGAGGAGACAGTAACGGGACATTTGGATAAACATAATTTAATAGGACAAAGTCAGCATGGTTTTATGAAGGGGAAGTCATGTTTGACAAATTTGCTGGAGTTCTTTGAGGAAGTAACATACAGGGTGGATAAAGGGGGACCAGTGGACGTAGTGTATTTAGACTTCCAAAAGGCATTTGACAAGGTGCCACACAAAAGATTATTGCTCAAGATAAAAAATCATGGGATTGGGGGTAATATTCTGGTATGGGTGGAGGATTGGCTATCTAACAGAAAGCAGAGAGTTGGGATAAATGATTCGTTCTCAGACTGGCAATCAGTAACTAGTGGTGTTCCGCAGGGGTCAGTGCTGGGTCCCCAACTCTTTACAATCTATATTAATGATTTGGAGGAGGGGACCGAGTGTAACATATCAAAGTTTGCAGATGATACAAAGATAGGAAGGAAAGTAGTGAGTGAGGAGGACATAAAAAACCTGCAAAGGGACATAGACAGGCTAAGTAAGTGGGCAGAGATTTGGCAGATGGAATACAATACTGGAAAGTGTGAGGTTATGCACTTTGGCAGGAAAAATCATAGAGCAAGTTATTATCTTAATGGCAAGAAACTGGAAAGTACTGTAGTACAAAGGGATCTGGGGGTCCTGGTGCACAAAACTCAAAAAGTTAGTATGCAGGTGCAGCAATGATCAAGAAGGCCAATGGAATGTTGGCTTTTATTGCTAGGGGGATAGAATATAAAAACAGGGAGGTATTGTTGCAGTTGTACAAGGTATTGGTGAGACCGCACCTGGAATACTGCATACAGTTTTGGTGTCCATACTTAAGAAAAGACATACTTGCTCTCGAGTCAGTACAAAGAAGGTTCACTCGGTTAATCCCAGGGATGAGGGGGTGGACATATGAGGAGAGGTTGAGTAGATTGGGACTCTACTCATTGGAGTTCAGAAGAATGAGAGGTGATCTTATTGAAACATATAAGATTGTGAAGGGGCTTGATCGGGTGGATGTGGTGAGGATGTTCCCAATGATGGGTGAAACTAGAACTAGGGGGTATAATCTTAGAATAAGGGGCTGCTCTTTCAAAACTGAGATGAGGAGAAACTTCTTCACTCAGAGGGTAGTAGGTCTGTGGAATTTGCTGCCCCAGAAAGCTGTGGAAGCTACATCATTAAATAAATTTAAAACAGAAATAGACAGTTTCTTAGAAGTAAAGGGAATTAGGGGTTACGGGGAGCGGGCAGGAAATTGGACATGAGTCTATGTTCTGAATGGTCATGGCCCTGTGGGTAATGGAGCGGGCCCAGGGGCCATGTAGCCTGGTTCTGCTCCTACTTCTTGTGTTCTAATTATGTGTTAGATTTCAGGAGATGGTTCTATTCCTGTTCCTGGCTGGGGTGGATATCACCTTTTACAGAAGGTAAGTACTGTAGAAAATATAGGGACAGTGATCTCCTGGACGAGTTCGATCGCCTAGATGGGTCAGAGAGGAATTTCCCAGATTTTTTTCTCCCAAATTGGCCATTGGGTTTTCTATCTGGTTTTTTGCCTCTCCCAGGAGATCACATGGGTTCGGGAGGGATGTAGAGTGATAGTAGATTTGAGGTTAGGATCAGATCAGCCATGATCTTATTGAATGGTGGAGCAGGCTCGAGGGGCCGATTGGCCTACTCCTGCTCCTATTTCTTATGTTCTTATGTTCTTATGTTTAAGAGGGTGGTGAGTGTGCTGGGCAATAACAACAATAACAATATCTTGCATTTATATCATGCCTTTAATGTGATAAAATGCCCCAAGGTGCTTCACAGGAGCATTATCAAACAAAATTTGACACCGAGCCAGGTGACAAAAAGCTTGGTCAAAGAGGTCAGCGACCACATGGGTATTGGGCGAATAGGACAATATTACACACTT
The DNA here is from genome assembly GCF_052327205.1 of Somniosus microcephalus. Classification (NCBI taxonomy): domain Eukaryota; kingdom Metazoa; phylum Chordata; class Chondrichthyes; order Squaliformes; family Somniosidae; genus Somniosus; species Somniosus microcephalus. The sequence goes on along the minus strand of NC_140993.1, from coordinate 203,078,264 downwards.
ACACTGGGAATTTCCACGGATGTTTACGTGTCTATCCGGGATTTCAGCTGATCTTTAGTCAATCGAGATAACCTCCAAAGAAATTTCAGGCATTGGATTATTAATTCCCCTTTCTGGAGTACTTTCTCCTGCTTCCCCGTGAGAACAGATTTAACTGCCTTATCCTCCCTTCATCACTCATTGATTTAAAATCCTCTTGTCAGATCTGTTGCTCTTTGAATCCTTTCCAGTCCATTTATCTCCTATTGTAAGTACAGTGTAGAGTGGAGTTGAGGAGAATTTTTTTATGCAGCGAATTATTATGATCTGGAATATACTGTCTGAAAGTAAGCTGGAAGCAGATTCAATCATAACTTTCAAAAGGAAATTGTATATATATTTGAAAAGAAAATATTTGCTGGGCTAATGAGGAAAGAGCAGGGGAGTGGGACTAATTGGAGAGCACTTTCAAAGAGCCGGCACAGGCACAATGGGCTGAATGTCCTCCTTCTGTGCTGTATGATTCTATGATTTTTAGAAGAGACAGGCAGAATGGAAAAGGAGGAGGGATAGCCCTGATAATAAAGGAGGAAATAAAAACAGTAGAGAGAAAGGATCTTGGCTCAGAAATGCAAAATGTAGAATCAGTTTGGGTGGAGCTAAGAAATAACAAGGGGCAGAAAATATTAGTGGGAGTAGTCTATAGGCCCCCTAACAGTGGTTGTAGTGTTGGGAAGAGTATAAATCAGGAAATTAGAGATGCATGTAACAAGGGTAATACAGTAATCATGGGAGACTTTAACTTTCATATAGTTTGGGCAAACCAAATTTGCAGAAATGGTGCAGAGGAAGAATTCATGGAATGCATTCAAGATAGTTTTCTAGATCACTATGTCAAGGATCCTATGAGGGAATTGGCTATTTTAGCTCTAGTATTGTGCAATGAGACAGGGTTAATTAATAGCCTTGTAGTAAAGCCTCTGGGGAGCAGTGATCATAATATGATAGAATTTTACGTTGAGTTTGAGAGTGATTTAGTTAAGTACGAAACTAGGGTCCTAAACCTGAACAAAGCAAACTACATAGGTAGGAAAGACAAGTTGGCTAAGTTGGGTTGGGAAACTAGATTAAAAGATATGGCAGTAGAAAAGCAATGGCAAACATTTAAAGAAATAATTCATAATTTGCAATTAATATATATTCCCTTAAAGAATCAAAACACCACAGGAAAAATGGTCCAACCATGGCTAACAAGAGAAATTAAAGATAGTATTAGATTAAAGGAAGAGGCTTATAAATTTGCCAAAAAGAGTAGTGAGCCTGAGGATTGGGAGGATTTTAGAATTCAGCAAAGGAGGACCAAGAAATTGATAAAGAAAGGGAAAATAGAATATGAGAGTAAACTAGCAAGAGACATAAAAACAGACTGTAAAAACTTCTATAGGCACATAAAAAGGAAAAGATTAGCAAAAGTAAACATGGTCCCTTGCAGGGTGAGGCAGGAGAAATTATAACGGGGAATAAGGAAATGGCAGAGAAATTAAACAAATACTTTGGACATCATTTTGCCGGCGCTCAGGGTATGGGTTTGGAGGCGGGTTCGTTGTCAAAATCAAAATGATTGACAGCAGGTTGGGAAACCGCTGCGAACCTGTCTCAATGTAAGTTTCCAGAGTGTCAGGTCTGCGATTTCAGAACAGACCCAACACCAAGCGAGGGGGGAGGCATTTAAGACACTTAACTGCTTGTTTATTACTATTTTGCAGCCTTTTTTTACTTTAACACATTTGTAACGGTGTACACATTGTTTGGAGATCACATTAGGTAAGTAAGTCGGTTTCTCTATGTCTCCCCATTGCTGTGAAAGTGGTATGAAAGCTTCATTTCACAGCTGGTCACTTTCCAATGTCAGAAGCTTGAGCCTTCTTGACTTGGAAGAAACTTTTGAGCTGTATGCAGTTTGGAAGTGTTTGGAGTAAACTCACTATCCACTGTCACCTCCTTGGAGCAAGCTCTCTCACCATTGACAGATCGCTTCTGTCATCTCAACTTCAGCTGCCATCTATTGCAGCAACATCGGTGCACTTGATAAAATCTTACCTTGGTCCTCATCACCGGGCACACCAACAGCACCAACATCCACACCAACCTTCTCTGCAATCAACTGATGCTGCACTGGACACAGGGCATCATCACCCATGTACATTGCTGCCCAGGATGCCAGCGATGGCCTCACCATGTCCAGATTTGCTTCACTTAACACTGTACACCCTGGCTGCCACATGATGCACCAGGTTGGCACCACCCCACACCAGCACCATAAAGCATCCCTACAATGTCCAAGCCATTCCTTTCACACTCATCACCATTGAGCGTGGTGGGAGGGGAGACGTTGGGTTGGATTTTAACTCAGGTGTGGGATGGTGTCGTGTTATCCGCATTTTGTGTTATCCACCCGAATCTAAATGGATGTGGGAGATTGATGCAATTTTAACTTAATTGTCCAATTGATTTCCAATGTGTGGGAAACCTTGGCAAATGAGTTTTTCCTGACTGAAAGTCCCCTCCGATGACATCATCATTGCTGCTGCATTTAGGGTATGCAACAAGCCTTGCTTCTTCTGCAGACTGCCAACCTCTTGCCCTTTCATGCTAGAGGGACCTGGAGGCAGAATGACCAGCGAGAGACTCTGCTCCCAGGTTTGATGATGTGGCCCTGCAAGCTTTAGTTGAGGGAGCAGGAGCTCATAAAGAGGTGCTCTTCCCTTCTTCAGGGAGGAAGAAGCCTCCCCAGCAGACCAAGGCTGTGTGGATCCAGGTGGCAGAGGAGGTCAACTCATTATCAGTACCCCGCAGAACCTGGATTCAGTGCAGGAAGAGATTTCATGACCTTCAGCGCATTGGAAAAGTGAGTGTGATTTTCCCATCACCCTCAATCTGATCCCCATTGCCTTTCCTCACCAGCACTCAGCTTCAGCAATCTCTTCCTCCACATCCCACTTGACACTGACATCCATGCACCCTTACCCATTCCCTTTCTCTCTATGGTCACATTCACATAACTATTCGACTATGCAGCCCTCACACTCCCTATCACTGTGATGCTATGAAAACAACTGACAACACACAGGGAGGGCCCTTGGTCTTGCCACCTCACTCCATCTTTGTCTCCTTCTAAGTATCTATGCTATGGAATCTCTACACTCACTCCTTCATTCTCACTCAACCTCCACTTGTCTCCCTCATTGCAGGAAAAGAGAGCTCACAATAAGCGAGAAAGAGCGAGGACAGGAGGAGGGCCACCCTCACTAGCCCACCTCACCCCCTGGGAGGAGGCGGTCCTGGAGATCGTAGGAGTGGAGGAAGATGCGCAAGTGGGGGACAGACAGACGGGTGCATCACAGCAAGCTGGTGACAGAATAGTTTTCCATCTCTCTCATTGACATTGCATGAGTCGCTGATAATGATTCTGAAGCTCTAACAGATTGACTTATGATCATCTGCAATATGCAATTTGCATGTAACCTTGGCATCACATCTCTGACTCTTTCCTTTACTCCCCCACACGACCATCGCAAGCAGCCGTCCCCACTAGCCAGGAGGAAGAGCCTGAGCATCCAGACTCCTCAGAGGAAGTTGCAACCTCTGAGGGTGCAGTGTCAGCAGAATTCAGCGCACCCAGCACCAGTGCAGACAATCACACCTCAGTGGGACCATCGCGAGATAGAGTAGTGTTGTCACCTGGTGTATCACAGCTCACAAGTGAGCATCAGCAGATTGTGGAGACAGGGACAGCAGTGGAGAGTCCTAGTTGGAGGGTGCAGGACTCTGCCAGCTCGGCTCAGCTGCATGTCGACCCTTTGCCTCTGGGTCCATCCATAAAATCAGCGGTGCTGGAACTCCAGGAACAGATGCAGGAGTCTCTGGCAGGTTTTGTCTCCAGGGTCACTGCGAGTGTGGAGCAAATGGAGGAGTCCATAGCGAACATGAGCAGAGCCTTTGTGGAGTCACTGGCGCATCAACGCATCACCATGGAAAGGATGGCAACCTCCATGGAGGTGATAAGTCACCAGAGTGCAGAAAACATGGTGAGTGTTCATAATTGAATGACATCTCTGGAGGAGCGATGGTCATCTATTGAACAGAGAAACCAGGCCTTCATGAAAGTCCTTCTGAGTAGGACTGCCAGTGCAGATACGGGTCCCCATGGCCCCCCCTGATGTGCAGCAAGGTGCTCTCCAGCCACTTGCAAGCGCTGGCCCCTTCTGGCCTGTGCAGCTTCAGGTGAGTGAGCAGCAGCCTGGCGCTCCTGTTGCTGCTGCTGTTGTTGGTGCTGCTGTTGTTCCTGGTTTTGCTGCTGCCGCAGCTGGTACTCGAGCTCATGTAATGCCCAGAAGGGAAGGAAATAAATGGCACCCATGCTTCTGGTATATGCCTCAGTTGAGGAAGTGCTCAGTGAAGGTGGCAAGAGGGGTTTCCCAGGAGGTCACAATGGAGATGGGTGTCAGGCTCCAAACTTCCACAGGTGTGGTTAAGCCTTCTAAAAGTTGCCCCAGACCTGAGACCACGAAGTCCTGCCACCTGCAAATGATGGCTGATCAAATCTCCTCTTTAATGGTTGACCTGCAGTTGATAGTCGGCAATCCAATAGTGCTCCCGTCAGGTTTCACCGTCGTGTTTCCCACCAGGCGTGTTTAACATGGGAAAAGGGTTAAATTCGCATGGGCCTTTCAAAATAGGATTATAGAGGCTATTTAGTGCTTGTTAAGGGCCTTAACGACCTATCCCGCCTTTTGGAGGCGGGACGGAGTCGGGACCATTAGGCACGACTAAATTAAAGTTGCTTGGAGTCGGGAACCAGGCGGGCCCGCCCACCAGTTTTCGTGATTTTAATCCCCCACACGCCTCCAATCACGCCTCCACGGCCCATTGAAAATCGAGCCCGTTATGTCTCACCATTCACTGCAACTTACTAAGCCACTTCCAAAGGTGCACACAAATCTGTCCAAGAACGCAAAGTGTTCAAAATAAAGATTTCAATGTTTGAGCGAACATTACCAGAAACTTCACATGACCATTAGATAAACCACCCAAGTGCCTACCCTTGTGTGTTCTTAGTTGGTATGCTTGCAGTAGGATGAGTGTGAGTGTGAGGGGTGGTTAGTGAGATGGGGAAGTGACAATGTAGATAGAGAGAGAGGGATGGGTGGAGGTGCAAGTTAAGTTGGTGTGAGTAAATAAAAATGTGCAGGAGTATGTTCGAGAGCACATGTGCAGGTAATGCATTTGGGGAGGGCTAACAAGGAAAGGGAATACACACTAAATGGTAGGACACTGAGTAGTGTAGAGGAACAAAGGGACCTTGGAGTGCATGTCCACAGATCCCTGAAGGTAGCAGGCCAAGTAGATAAGGTGGTTAAGAAGGCATACGGAATGCTTGCCTTTATTAGCCGTAGCATAGAATACAAGAGCTGGGGGGTTATGCTTCAACTGTATAAAACACTAGTTAGGCCTCAGCTAGAGTACTGCGTGCAGTTCTGGTCACCACAGTACAGGAAATATGTGATTGCACTAGAGAGGGTACAGAGAAGATTTACAAGGGTGTTGCCGGGAGTAGAGAATCTTAGCTATGAGGAAAGACTGGATAGGCTGGGTCTGTTTTCCTTGGAACAGAGAAGGTTGAGGGGAGACCTTATTGAGGTGTACAAATTTGTGAGAGGCTTAGACAAAGTGGATAGAAAGGACCTATTTCCCTCAGCAGAGGGGTCAAAAACCAGGGGGCACAGATTTAAAGTAATTGGTGAAAGGTTTAGAGGGGATTTGAGGGGACATTTCTTCACTCAGAGGGTTGTGGGGGTCTGGAACTCACTGCCTAAAAGGGTGGTAGAGGCAGGAACCCTAAATATTTAAAAAGTACTTGGATTTGCACTTGGGATGCTCTAACCTGCAGGGCTACAGACCAAGAGCTGGGAAGTGGGATTAGGCTGGATAGCTCTTTGTTGGCCGGTGCGGACACGGTGGGCCAAAATGGCTGTATTGATTTCTTTGTGGGTTCAATGACGAGACATTTATGAAAGAGAATGTCTTTTAATCTAAAGTTTGTTGAACTCTGGTTAACAGCCTTACAGGAGACACCATGCTAGAAATCCATCTAAAACAAAACTAAAACTAAACTGCTTGTCTCTGTCACATGCCCTCTGCTGGTCAGGCATAAGTAATCAATCAGGCAACTATGCTGGTGAGGCATCATAATCAAACAGGCAAATACCATCACTATTTGCTGATATCATTACATCTCCCTTTCTTAAAACAAAAGTATTTTACTTTTAACTAACAACATGTTTTCTTTGTATTAATCTGCATTTTAACTGTAACACTTAATGAACTTACATTATCATGATCAATGTTTTTTAACCTTGCTTTGTGTGTTCACATGAAATATGTAAATACACTAGAACTTGAAGAAAGAATAAGATAACATTACTTCCTTCTATAACAATAGTCCTTAAATTTGCTCAATGAGTCTCTCAGGAGGCTTCACGCGTCTTGAGGATTTTCTGATTGATTGTCCTTGAATCTGAGTTGTTGCCTCAGATGATGTGTTCTCAGCTGTGTGATCAGGTTGTTCAACAGTATCAGTCTTTTGACCTGCTGTGGCTGGTCCCATGAGAAGATCTCGACGATTTCTTCGCAGAACAGCACCCTCATCTGTCTGAATGGTGTGTGATCTTGGTTGTACTTCACTCAGGACAGTTCCCTTCTGAGTCCATATGTTTGTTTTGTCTTTGAACCTTACTTGGTCACCAGTGTGGAGTTCAGGTAGGTTTTGTGTTCCTCTGTCATAGTAGTACTTTTGCTTTTCTTTCTGTTGTTCTTTGAACGTCCTCACTTTCTCCCCCTCTTTTGTTTTCAGGAGGTTCTCCGGAATGGGTAGGTTTGACCTTAGCCGACGTCCCATAAGGAGTTGGGCAGGTGACTTACCACACTCGAGCGGCATTGTGCGGTATACAAGCATGCTCTGGTAGAAGTCAGTTCCACTGTCTTTTGCCTTGTACATCAGTCTTTTCACTGTCTGGACCGATTTTTCCACTAGTCCATTGGACTGTGGAAAGTGAGGGCTTGACGTTGTGTGGACAAAGTCCCACTCTTTGGCAAAGTGTCGGAAACTTGCATTGTAAAACTGGGGTCCGTTGTCTGTGAAGACCTCGCTTGCCACGCCATGTCTGGAGAATATGGCTTTCATACATGTTATCACAGCATCTGCAGTGGTGGTGTACAGTCTACAAACCTCTGGATACAGGGAGTAATAGTCTGTGACTACAAGATAGTCCTTCCCTTGACATACAAATAGGTCAGCGCCTACCTTCTGGTAAGGTCTGTCTGGCACTGGGTGTGTCTTTAGTGGTTCTACCGGATTGCTTGCTCGATATTTCAGGCATATTGTGCAGTTTGACACCTCATTTGTCACATCTTGGTTGATTCGTGGCCAGTACATCACCTTTCGTGCTCTTTTCTTACACTTTTCGATTCCCAGATGTCCTCCATAGATCCTTTTTAGCATCTCTTTTCTCAGACTCTTTGGGATAACTATTTTACTTCCTTTGTAGATGATGTCTTCGACCACTGATAGTTCCGCCCTGCAGTTCCAGTACTCTGCCATGTCAGGTGAGCAGTCTTGCTTCATGTTGGGCCATCCATCCAAGATGCTTTTCCTCAATCGTCTCATTGTTTCATCTTTGTTTGTCTCAGTCTTTATGAGCTCCATTTTTGCATCTGCTATGGGCAGTGCACTTGTGATCATGTCCACGTACGCGTTCACTTTTTCATCCATTTTGGTGTTTGCGGGCTCACTTGGGTCAACAGCTCTGGACAACGTGTCTGCTGTATACATCAGCTTACCCGGTGTGTACGCAACATTCAGTGTATAGCGTTGCAGCCTGATCATCATTCTTTGTATTCTAAGCAGACAGCTATTTAGTGGCTTTTGGAACAATGCAATCAAGGGCTTATGGTCAGTCTCTACACTGATTGCTTGTCCTGCCACAAACTGGTGAAATCTTTCACAGGCGTATGTGATGCTGAGCAGCTCCTTTTCTATTTGAGCATATCGCGTCTCCGCGTCTGTCATTGAGCGCGATGCATATGCAATAGGTTGCCAGTAGTCATATTTTTGCAGAAGAACGGCACCGAGCCCACTCTGTGATGCATCTGATGATATCTTGATGGGTCTCGCTGGGTCATAAAACCTCAGAACTGGTTCCTCTGTGAGCAGTTTCTTTAGATCGCTCCATGACTTCTCATGCTCATGATTCCATTCCCATTCTATGTTCTTTTCAGTTAGTCTTCTCAGCGGCGCCATCTTTTCTGAGAGGTTGGATATGAATTTACCCATGTAGTTGATCATTCCATTAAACCTCTGCACGTCCTTTTTGCATTGTGGCTTTGACATATTCTCAATGGCGGACACCTTTCTGGGATCTGGTCTGATGCCCTCACTGCTAAGGATATCTCCCACGAATGTCAGTTCTGTCACCCCGAGCTGGCATTTCTCTCTATTCAGCTTCAGGTTTGTTTTCCTTGTTGCTTCCAACACTTTTTTCAGTCTCTCGTCATGCTCAGTTCTCGTGGTTCCCCATACTATGATGTCATCCATTGATGTATCAACTCCCTCCAGGTGCTCATATATCATATGGATAGTTTTGTGATACACTTCAGGAGCTGAGGCAATGCCAAATGGTAACCTTAGGAATCTGTATCTGCCAAATGGACTGTTGAACGTGCACAGTCTTGAACTTGCTTCGTCCAATTTCATCTGCCAAAATCCTGATGATGCATCTAACTTGCTGAAATACTTTGCATTTGCAAACTGTGACATGATTTCCTCACGTGTAGGAAGCTTGAAGTGCTCTCTCTTTATTGCTCTGTTTAGATCTCTTGGATCCAGGCAAATTCTGAGCTTTCCATTCTTTTTGTCCACAACGACGAGTGAACTCACCCACTCAGTTGGCTCATCTATCTTCTGAATCACGTTCAGGCTTTCCATCCTGTCCAACTCTGCCTTCAGTTGCTTTTGAAGAGCAAACGAAACTTTTCTGCATGGATGTATAACCGTTGGCATACTTTTATCTACTCTGATCGTGTGTTTTCCTGGCAGGCAGCCTAGACCCTTAAATAGGTCGTTGTACTCTTTCATGAGTTCATCATAGACTGTCTCTCCTTCGCTTTCCACAACGAGGACTCTCTTTACCAGGTTCAGTCTCTCACAGGCTTTTAAACCTAGTATGGCTTGCACATCCTTTGGCACCACGATTAATGCTAGCGTGTGCTCTCTGTCCTTGTGTGTCACTTTGACAATGCATCTTCCTTTCACTGGTATATCAGTACCTGAGTATCCTGTCACTTTCACTTTTATTCCATGTATCTTTGGTCTGGGTCTAATTTTCTTAAAATCAGTCTCTGATATCACATTAACTTCTGCTCCAGTATCCAATTTAAATGGAATGTGTATGTCATTCACTTTTAGTGTCAACTTCCAGTCTCTTTTTTCTTCTTTGTTTTCAGACACAACATCCACATTGAACTTCTCTATCTCGCTTTCATCTACTGCATGGGCCTTGCTTTGTTGCGCTTGGTTCTTACAGCAACGGGCATAATGGTTGTTTTTGTTGCAACTATTGCATGTTTTACCATATGCTGGACACTTTTTTGGTGGATGCTGTGTACCGCATCGACCACATGACTTTCGATTGCCCCTTTCATTTTTGTTCGCTGGCCACGCCTCTTTTTTCACATTGGCGCTCTTTTTGTTAAACGGTTTGTGTCCGTTCTTACTCACTGCATCCACGTTGCAGCTACTGTCACTGAACAGCTCCTTTGCCTGCAACTTCACAGTCTCTGTAGCCCTACACAGTGCTATGGCTTTTCCCAGGTTTAGATCTTGCTCTCTTAGCAGTCTTTCCCTTAGACCATTATCTGGAATACCACACACCAGTCTGTCTTTTATCAGCGAGTCTGTCAGTCCCCCAAATTCACATGTTTTGCTTCGGTTTCTCAGTTCAGTCACATACTGATCAATAGTCTCTCCCGTTTTCTGTACACATGTGAAAAATCTATGCCTCTCAAACGTCACATTACGTTTAGGTATGCAGTAGGCCTCAAACTGTTCCATTATTTTATCTAGCTTCATATTGTCTCCATCAGCAGCGAATGTGAAGTTATTATACACCTCCAGCGCTTCATCTCCCACGACATGTAAGAACACTAACGATTTCTTTTTATCACTTTTCTCGTCAGCTCCGATTGCTGATAAATACAACTCCAAATGTTGTTTGAACCTCCTCCAATTTTCAGCCACATTACCTGTCAACTGAAGCTTCGCGGATGGGAGTAAACCTTCCATTTTTTCACTTCGTTAGCTATTCTGCAAAGGTAAGTAACGATGTTCTCTTTCGGCTTGCTAATATGTGGACAGCTGATTTAACTTCAGATTTTTCCTCTTCGTCTCTTTCAATCACTTCTGACACCATGTATTGATTTCTTTGTGGGTTCAATGACGAGACATTTATGAAAGAGAATGTCTTTTAATCTAAAGTTTGTTGAACTCTGGTTAACAGCCTTACAGGAGACACCATGCTAGAAATCCATCTAAAACGAAACTAAAACTAAACTGCTTGTCTCTGTCACATGCCCTCTGCTGGTCAGGCATAAGTAATCAATCAGGCAACTATGCTGGTAAGGCATCATAATCAAACAGGCAAATACCACCACTATTTGCTGATATCATTACAATGGCCACCTTCTGTGCTGTAAATTTCTATGATTCTGTTCTGTGGTAGGGAAGGCAGAGTGATGGGGATGTGATGAGTGGCACAGCAGGATGAGGTTGAGTGTGGCTTTGCAGTAACATTTCGTGATCTACTGAGATCATTGAAAGGATTGCGCCACTGCAGCCAGGTCCTCCTGACGACATCCCTGCTTGTGCCCTCCTGTGCAATGTGCAACCAGGCTGTGTTGGCACATAAGCATATGGAGGGAGTCATGCAAGAGCCTAGGTGCAGCCGTGCACCTTTGTGCAGTGCTTGTCAGTGTTTGCAGCACCTCAATGCTGTAGAACACTGACAGCACAACTGTCAAAATCAATGTGGACATGATCCCTTTAAGGAAACCAGCTGCTGACACGTCATCAAATGACGTCATCAGACCCGCTTCCTTTTAATTGGCCGACAACCCCGCAGGGCGTGCTTAACAAGCCCTATTAACAGAAAATCCTTTTTGCAGAGCGGCTGCAGCCGGGAACAGGAACAGAACCCGCCAACTACCTCTCCCGCCGCGATCCCACCTCTGCTGGCAAAATCACAGCCTTTGTGTCTGTCTTCACAGAAGAAGATGTAAAAACCTCCCAGAAATAGTGGAGAATCAAGGATCTAGTGAGAATGAGGAACTGAAAGAAATTAGTATTAATAAAAAAATAGTACTGGAGAAATTAATGGGACTGAAAGTCAATAAATCCCCTGGACTTGATAGCCTACATCCTAGGGTTTTAAAAGAGATGGCTGCAGAGACAGTGGATGCATTGGTTGTCATCTTCCAAAGTTCCATAGATTCTAGAATGGTTCCCGCTGATTGAAAGGTAGCAAATGTAACCCCACTATTTAAGAAAGGAGGAAGAGAGAAAACAGGGAACTACAGACCAGTTAGCCTGACATCAGTAGTAGGGAAAATGCTTGAATCTATTATTAAGGACGTGGTAACAGGGCACTTAGAAAATAATAATAGGAATTGGGCAGATTTATGAAAGGGAAATGATGTTTGACAAATCTGTTGGTATTTTTTGAGGTTGTAACTAACAGAATAGGTAAGGGGGAACCAGTGGATGTGGTGTATTTGGATTTTCAGAAGACATTCGATAAGGTGCTACACAAGAGGTTATTAAACAAAATTAGGGATCATGGGATTGAGGGTAATATACTAGCATGGATTGAGGATTGGTTAACGGACAGAAAACAGAGAGTAGGAATAAACAGGTCATTTTCGGGTTGGTAGGCTGTAACTAGTGGGATACTGCAAGGTTCAGTGCTTGGGCCTCAGCTATTCACAATCTACATCAATGATTTGGATGAGGGAACCAAATGTAATATATCAAAGTTTGCTGATGATACAAAGCTAGTTGGGTAAGTTGTGAGGAGGATGCAAAACGGCTTCAAGGGGATATTGACAGGCTAAGTGAGTGGGCAAGAACATGGCAAATGGAATATAATGTGGAGAAATGTGAAGTTATCCACTTTGGTAGGAAAAATAGAAAAGCAGAGTATTTTTTAAATGGTGAGAGATTGGGAAATGTTGGTGTTCAGAGGGACCTGGATGTCCTTGTGCATGAATCACTGAAAGTTAACATGCAGGTACAGCAAGCAATTAGGAAAGCAAATAGCCTTTATTACAAGAGAATTTGAGTATAGGAGTAAAGACGCCTTACTGTAATTATATAGGGCCCCGGTGAGACCACACCTGGAGTATTGTGTACAGTTTTGGTCTCCTTACCTAAGGAAGGATATACTTGCCATATAGAGAGTGCAACAATGGTTCACCAGACTGATTCCTGGGATTAGGGGATTGCCCTATGAGGAGAGATTGAGTAGACGAGGCCTATATTCTCTCGAGTTTAGAAGAATGAGAGGCGATCTCATTGAAACATACAAAATTCTTACAGGGCTTGACAGGGTAGATGCAGGGAGGATGTTTCCCCTGGCTGGGGAGTCTAGAACCAGGGGTCACAGTCTCAGAATAAGGGGTTGGCCATTTAGGGCTGAGATGAGGAGAAATGTCTTCACTCAGAGGGTGGTGAATCTTTGGAATTCTCTACCCCAGGAGGCTCAGTCATTGAGTATATTCAAGACAGAGATCGATAGATTTTTGGATGTTAAGGGAATCAAGGGATATGGGGATAGTGCAGGAAAGTGGAGATGAGATAGAAGATCATCCATGATCATTTTGAATGGCGGAGCAGGCTCGAGGGGCCGAATGGCCTACTCCTGCTCCTATTTCTTATGTTCTTATGATTCAATGCACAGCACATGCATGCTGTGTTTCCATTAAATGTTTCCTTGGACCTTTACGCCGTGGATCTGCTCATATACTCAAGCTATATACAGTATTTGATCGACACTTTGTCCCTAGACCCTGCTTCCTCCTCCTCCAAGAAATGGATACACGCACCTCCACCCCGATTCTCCAATTTGGTCTCACAATGAGCAAGGCTCCACACTGGGAGCTTTTTAATCGAAAAATTACCCCTTTGTAGCACACACAGAAACAAAATGGCCATCTAAAAATGTTAAGTTGTTTAAAAAAAGTTGTTTTTCTCCATTTCAGTTGCAATTTTAACCAGTACGATTCCTTATAATCACATTCACCATATACAATTTATAAAACTGCCATACCAGTGTGTTCCTCAGGTCTCCTCCATTTACACAGGAATTCTATTTGCTGTGTTTATTTATAAGCAGTAACTGGAGTGCCAGTAAACAAAGGCAAACAGTGGAATTTGTTCAAGTAAACTTACTGACCTTGTTTTGATTGGTTTAGACTTTTGCCCAGCAAGTGACATTAAGTTAAACATAAAAGTATATTGGATGATACTCTAAATGTGACTGTTTAATTCAAGCATTAAATAGCTGATTTAAAAAGGTTCTTGGTAAATCTGTCCTGTTCCTATTTGCCGACATTACAACAGTGGCTACACTTCAAAAGTACTTTATTGGCTGTGAAGCGCTTTAGAACAACAACAACTTGCATTTATATAACACCTTTAATGCAATATAACGCCCCAGGCACTTCACAGGAGCGTAATCAGGCAAAAAATTGACACCAAGCCAAAGAAGTAAAAGCTTGGTCAAAATGGTACATTTTAAGGAGTGTCCTAAAGGAGGAGAGAGAGGCGGAGAGGTTTAGGGAGGTAATTCAAGCGTTGAGGGCTTAGTCAGCTAAAGGCACAGCCACCAATGTTGGGGAAAAGGAAGTGGTGGATGGACAAGAGGCCAGAGTTGGAGGAGCACAGAGATCTCGGAGGGTGTAGGGCTGAAGGATGTTACAGCACGGTGGCATAGTGGTTAGCACTGTTGCCTCACAGCGCCAGGGACCCGGGTTCGAATCCGGCCTCGGGTGACTTTCTGTGTGGAGTTTGCACATTCTCCCCGTGTTTGCGTGGGTTTCCTCCGGGTGCTCCGGTTTCCTCCCACAGTCCAAAGATGTGCGGGTTAGGTTGATTGGCTATGATAAATTGACCCTTAGTGTTAGGGGGATTAAATACGTGGGGTTACGGGGATCGGGTGGGATATGTGTCGGTGCAGGCTCGATGGGCCGAAATGGCCTCTATCTGCATTGTGGGGTTTCTGTGATTTCTGTGAGATAGGGTGGGGTGATGTCATGGAGGGATTTGAACACATGGATGAGAATTTTATGACCGGAGGTTGAGACTGACACTATATAAATACAAGTTCTGCCTTTCATTATTTACACAACTGTGCCTTGTTGTGTAACTGGGTACAGGGCACATAGATGGGAGAATCAGAGGGGCGGAGCCAGTTTGTGCAGTCGGGAGTGCTGCCCCCACACCTAATTCTCCAAACTGTGCTCCAAACGCAGGACTCCACTTGGGTGTTGGAAAATTGGCATCAATCGTTTAATTCAAACCTAATGAGTTCTCATTGAAGTAACAGGTAATGACAGAGTATTGGGGCTAATTCCATGATCGGGCGATCCCAGTGAAGAACGGCACCAGCAGGGAGTGAAGGTTGGTCCATAATCTTCTGTCCTTAAATTAAGGACCTGCGCCCTCTACAAGCGTGGGCCCTCACTCGGCCTGCCCGATCACAGATTCGGACCTACTGACTCTTACAGTACCAGTTTCCTTTAGAAAGAAAGCCCTGCATTTATATAGCGCCTTTCACAACCACAGGACGTCCCAAAGTACTTTACAGCCAATTAAGTAATTTTGAAGTGTAGTCACTCTTGTAACGTAGGAAACACGGGAGCCAATTTGCACACAGCAAGGTGCTACAAACAGCAATGTGATCATGGCCATATAATCTGTTTTAATGATGTTCTTTGAGGGATAAATATTTGCCAGGACACCGGGAGGCTTTCCATTGTGTTCTCGGAATAGTGCCATGGGATCCTTCACGTCCACCTGAGAGGGCAGCCTTGGTTTATCCAAAAGACGGCACTTCAGACACTGTGTCACTCCCTCAGTACATTTGACATAACATGATGGTTATTTCCACTTCTTTACATTAAAGTTAATGTTCTGTTAACTACATCCTTTACAGCTTCCAGAGTTTTTGGAAGTCTGATGAAACCGTTGCCTGGTCTCTTAAGAGCTCAGCTGATTATTTTGGCATTGACTCCTGCCTAGTGCTTGGTGCTGACGGTTTTGGTGCTCCCTGTTAATAGCTGCTTTGTTCTCGTTGCTGGCTGTTTTAAAAAAATGATTCTTCAGAATGTGGGAGTCACTGGCAAGGCCGGTATTTGTTGCTCACCCCTAGTTGCCCTTGAGAAGATGATGGTGGGACTTCTTCTTGAACCGCTGTAGTCTATGTGGTGATGGTGCTTCCACAATGCTGTTAGGTAGGGAGTTCCAGGATTTTGACTTCATGACAATGAAGTAACAGCGAAATATGTCCAAGTTGGAATGGTGTGTGACTTGGATGTGATGGTGTTCCCATGCACCTGTAGTCCTTGTTCTTCTAGGTGATGCAGATCGCGGGTTTGGGAGGTCCTGCTGAAGCAGCCTTGGTAAGTTGCTGCAGTGTATCTTGTAGACAGTATAGACTGGAGCCATGGTATGCTGGTGGTGGAGGGAGTGAATGTTTAAGCTAATGGATGGGGTGCTGATCAAATGAGCTGCTTTGTTCTGGATGGTGTTGAGCTTGAGTGTTGTTGTAGCTGCACTCATCCAGGCAAGTGGAGAGTATTCCATCACACTCCTGACTTGGTAGGTGGTGGACGGACTTTGGGGAGTTAGGAGGTGAGACACTCGCCACAGAATACCCAGCCTCTGACCTGCTCTAGTAGCCATGGCATTTATATGGCTTGTCCAGTTAAGTTTCTGGTCAATGATGACCCCCAGAATGTTGATGGTGGGGGAGTGAGCAATGGTAATGCTGTTGAACCTCAAGGGGAGATCTTGTTGGAGATGGTCATTGCCTGGCAATTGTGTGATGCAAATGTTACTTGCCACTTACCAGCCCAAGCCTGGATGTTGTCCAGCTCTTGCTGCATGTGGGCATGGACTGCTTTGTTATCTGTGGAATTGCAAATGGAGCTGACCACTAAACAATCATCAGCAAGCAGCCCTACTTCTAGCCTTATGATGAAGGGAAGGTCATTGATAAAGCAGCTGAAGATGGTTGGACCTGATGGACTTCTGCAGCGATATCCTGGGGCTGAGATGATTGGCCTCCAACAATCACAATCATCTTTTCTTGTGCCAGGTATGGCTCCAGTTTTGGTTCCAGTTTTATTTCTACTGTTTTGTGGAAGGCAGGATTGGAAAAAGACCAAAGTATCTATAAGCGCCCTCTTTAAAGGATGACCCCAATAAAGACTACCACTAGGCAGTAGGTCAGGTACAATTTAACATGCCTGATTAAGAATTATTCTCCATATTCCGTCTTTCACATTCTCAGGGCATCACAAACCACTTCACAGCCAATGAAGTACTTTTGAAGTGCAGTCACTTTTGTTATGCAGGGAAAACACAGCAGGGAATGTGCGCACGGCAAGGCCCTACAAACAGCAATGAGATGACTAACCAGTTAATATGGCGGTGTTGGCCAGAGGATGGATGTTGGCCAGGAAACCAGCAGAACTCCCCTTCAGATGGGGCCTTGGTTTAACATCTCATCTCAAAGACAGCAAGAAAAAAAACACTGTAAAAAATGAGACACCAAAACCAGAAGCAAGTGATCCAAACGGTACTCCTAAAATCTGAATTAATAAGGCAGTCAGGGTCATGTGCTCGCCACCAATTGCAGACACTTTCTAGTGAGCTAGTGGATACCAAGTAGTCCTATTCCTTTGTCATCCAAGTGTGTACCAAAGCTCTAAGCATTGGGCAAGCAGTTGGAGGTGCCCTGCCCAGTGCTCTTATGCATCCCAGCCTCATAAATGGCTGAGTTAGAAAAGCCCAGGCCCACAAGGAAGGCCTCCAATTTGCTCATCTAGTGGCTGTATTGCTTTGTATGTGGGTTCAATGACGACACATTCATGAAAGAGCTTGTCTTTTTATCTAAAGTATGTTCAACTCAGTTAACAGCATTACAGGAGACACCATGTTAGAGATCCATCTAAAACTAAACTAAAACTAAACTGCTTGTCTCTCACATGCCCTCTGCTGGTCAGGCATAAATAATCAATCAGGCAAATATGCCGGTAAGACATAAATAATCAAACAGGCAAATACCATCACTATTTGCTGATATCATTACATCTCCCTTTCTTAAAACAAAAGTATTTTACTTTTATCTAACAACATGTTTTCTTTGTATTACTCTGCATTTTAACTGTAACAATTAATGAACTTACATTATCATTATCATTATCAAGATTTTTTAACCTTGTTTTGTGTGTTCACATGAAATATGTAAATACACTAGAACTTGAAGAAAGAATAAGATAACATTAGCTCCTTCTATAACAAGAGTCCTTAAACTTGCTCAATGAGTCTCTCAGGAGGCTTCACATGTCTTGAGGATTTTCTGATTGATTGTCCTTGAATCTGAGTTGTTGCCTCAGATGATGGTTTCTCAGCTGTGTGATCAGGTTGTTCAACAGTATCAGTCTTTTGACCTGCTCTGCCTGGTCTCATGAGAAGATCCCGATGATTTCTTCGCAGAACAGCACCCTCATCTGTCTGAATGGTGTATGATCTTGGTTGAACTTCACTCAGGACAGTTCCCCTCTGAGTCCATATGTTTGTTTTTTCTTTGAACCTTACTTGGTCACCAGTGTGGAGTTCAGGTAGGTTTTGTGTTCCTCTGTCATAGTCGTACTTTTGCTTTTCTTTCTGTTGTTCTTTGAACTTCCCCACTTTCTCCCCCTCTTTTGTTTTCAGGAGGTTCTCCGGGATGGGTAGGTTTGACCTTAGCAGACGTCCCATCAGGAGTTGGGCTGGTGACATACCACACTCGAGCGGCGTTGTGCGGTATACAAGCATGCTCTGGTAGAAGTCAGTTCCACTGTCTTTTGCCTTGTACATCAGTCTTTTCACTGTCTGGACCGATTTTTCCACTAGTCCATTGGACTGTGGAAAGTGAGGACTTGACGTTGTGTGGACAAAGTCCCACTCTTTGGCAAAGTGTCGGAAACTTGCATTGTAAAACTGGGGTCCGTTGTCTGTGAAGACCTCGCTTGCCACGCCATGTCTGGAGAATATGGCTTTCATACATGTTATCACAGCATCTGCAGTGGTGGTGTACAGTCTACCAACCTCTGGATACAGGGAGTAATAGTCTGTGACTACAAGATAGTCCTTCCCTTGACATACGAATAGGTCAGCGCCTACCTTCTGGTAAGGTCTGTCTGGCGCTGGGTGTGGCTTTAGTGGTTCTACCGGATTGCTTGCTCGATATTTCAGGCATATTGTGCAGTTTGACACCTCATTTGTCACATCTTGGTTGATTCGTGGCCAGTACATCACCTCTCGTGCTCTTTTCTTACACTTTTCGATTCCCAGATGTCCTCCATGGATCCTTTTTAGCATCTCTTTTCTCAGACTCTTTGGGATAACTATTTTACTTCCTTTGTAGATGATGTCTTCGACCACTGATAGTTCCACCCTGCAGTTCCAGTACTCTGCCATGTCAGGTGAGCAGTCTTGCTTCATGTTGGGCCATCCATCCAAGATGCTTTTCCTCAGTCGTCTCATTGTTTCATCTTTGTTTGTCTCAGTCTTTATGAGCTCCATTTTTGCATCTGCTATGGGCAGTGCACTTGTGATCATGTCCACGTAGGCGTTCACTTTTTCATCCATTTTGGTGTTTGCGGGCTCACTTGGGTCAACAGCTCTGGACAACGTGTCTGCTGTATACATCAGCTTACCCGGTATGTACGCAACATTCAGTGTATGGCGTTGCAGCCTGATCATCATTCTTTGTATTCTAAGTGGACAGCTATTTAGTGGCTTTTGGAACAATGCAATCAAGGGCTTATGGTCAGTCTCTACACTGATTGCTTGTCCTGCCTTACGTGGGGTTACGGGGATAGGGTGGGATATGTGTCGGTGCAGGCTCGATGGGCCGAAATGGCCTCTATCTGCATTGTGGGGTTTCTGTGAAAGTTCTGTGAAACTGGTGAAATCTTTCACAGGCGTATGTGATGCTGAGCAGCTCCTTTTCTATTTGAGCATATCGCGTCTCCGCATCTGTCATTGAGCGCGATGCATATGCAATAGGTTGCCAGTAGTCATATTTTTGCAGAAGAACGGCACCGAGCCCACTCTGTGATGCATCTCATAGAGTCATAGAGTCATAGAGTAATACAGCACGGATAGAGGCCCTTCGGCCCATCGTGTCCGCGCCGGCCATCAAGCCCTGTCTAATCTAATCCCATATTCCAGCATTTGGCCCGTAGCCTTGTATGCTATGGCATTTCAAGTGCACATCCAAATGCTTCTTAAATGTTGTGAGGGTTTCTGCCTCCACAACCCTTTCAGGCAGTGAGTTCCAGACTCCAACCACCCTCTGGGTGAAAAAGTTCTTTCTCAAATCCCCTCTAAACCTCCCGCCCTTTACCTTGAATCTATGCCCCCTAGTTATTGACCCCTCTACTAAGGGAAAAAGCTCCTCAGCATCCATCCTATCTATGCCCCTCATAATTTTGTACACCTCAATCATGTCCCCCCTCAGCCTCCTCTGCTCCAAGGAAAACAAACCCAATCTGCCCAGTCTCTCTTCATAGCTGAAGCGCTCCAGCCCTGGTAACATCCTGGTGAACCTCCTCTGCACCCTCTCTAACGCGATCACATCCTTCCTGTAGTGTGGCGACCAGAACTGCACACAGTATTCCAGCTGTGGCCTAACCAGTGTTTTATACAGCTCCATCATAACCTCCTTGCTCTTATATTCAATGCCTCGGCTAATGAAGGCAAGTATCCCATATGCCTTTTTTACCACCTTATCCACCTGTTCCGCCGCCTTCAGGGATCTGTGTACTTGCACACCCAGATCCCTCTGACCCTCCGTCTTGCCTAGGGTCTTTCCATTCATTGTGTATTCCTTTGCCTTGTTAGTCCCCCCAAAGTGCATCACCTCGCACTTTTCCGGGTTAAATTCCATTTGCCACTGTTCCGCCCATCTGACCAACCCATCTATATCGTCCTGCAGACTGAGGCTACCCTCCTCGCTATTTACCACCCTACCAATTTTTGTATCATCCGCGAACTTACTGATCATACCCTTTACATTCATATCCAAGTCATTAATGTAGACCACAAACAGCAAGGGACCCAGCACCGATCCCTGTGGTACCCCACTGGCCACAGGCTTCCAGTCACAAAAACAACCTTCGACCATCACCCTCTGCCTTCTGCCACTAAGCCAGTTTTGTATCCAATGTGCCAAGGCACCCTGGATTCCATGGGCTCTTACCTTCTTGACCAGTCTCCTGTGCGGGACTTTATCGAAGGCCTTACTGAAATCCATGTATACCACATCCACTGCGTTACCCTCATCCACACACCTAGTCACCCCCTCAAAAAATTCAATCAAATTAGTCAGACATGATCTTCCCTTGACAAAGCCATGTTGACTATCCCTGATTAATCCTTGCCTCTCCAAGTGGAGACAAATTTTGTCCCTCAGGATTTTTTCCAATAATTTTCCTACCACTGATGTTAGGCTCACTGGCCTGTAGTTCCCCGGTTTTTCCCTACTACCCTTCTTGAATAATGGTACTACATTAGCGGTTCTCCAGTCCTCTGGCACATCCCCTGTGGCCAGAGAGGTCCTGAATATATGTGTTAGAGCCCCCGCAATCTCCTCCTTTGCCTCACACAGCAGCCTGGGATACATTTCATCCGGGCCTGGGGATTTATCCATTTTTAGGCCAGCTAAAACCGCCAATACCTCCTCCCTCTCGATGTTAATATGTTCGAGCATATCACAGTCCCCCCGCCCTATTTCTATGTCTACATCGTCCTTCTCCATAGTGAAAACAGATGCAAAAAATTCATTTAGAACCCCTCCTACATCTTCCGGCTCCACACACAGATTGCCACTTTTGTCCCTAATGGGCCCTATTTTTTCCCTAGTTATCCTCTTACCCTTAATATACTTATAAAACATCTTCGGATTTTCCTTTATTTTGCTTGCCAGTGTTATTTCATGGCCCCTCCTTGATCTCCTAATTTCTTTTTTAAGTATCCCCCTGCACTTTTTGTACTCCTCTAGGGCTTCCTCCGTCTTTAGCCTTTTGTATCTACCAAAAGCCCTCCTTTTTTTCCTAATCCATTCTCGTATATCCCCTGACATCCAAGGTTCCCTGTGGTTTTTGGAACCACCCTTGACCTTTACGGGAACATGTTGCCATTGTATGATCTCAATCTCCCTTCTGAAAGCCTCCCATTGCTCCGATGCGGATTTTCCTACAAGTAGCTGATCCCAGTCCATTTTGGCCAGATCCTGCCTTATCCTATTAAAATCGGCCTTCCCCCAATTTAGAACCTTTATTTCCGGCCCATCCCTGTCCTTTTCCATGACCACCTTAAATCTTACCATATTATGGTCACTATCACCAAAGTGCTCACCTACTAGCACTTTTTCCACTTGGCCGGCCACATTCCCTAGAATTAGGTCCAGTACCGCCCCCTCTCTTGTAGGACTTTCTACATGCTGGCTCAAAAAGCTCTCCTGGATGCACTTTAAGAATTCTACACCCTCTGAGCCTTTCACACTCTGACTATCCCAGTTAATATTGGGGAAGTTGAAATCCCCCATTATTATTACCCTATTATTTGCACATTTCTCTGAGATTTGCCTACATATCTGTTCCTCTATCTCCCCCTGATGATATCTGATGATATCTTGATGGGTCTCGCTGGGTCATAAAACCTCAGAACTGGTTCCTCTGTGAGCAGTTTCTTTCGATCGCTCCATGACTTCTCATGCTCATGATTCCATTCCCATTCTATGTTCTTTTCAGTTAGTCTTCTCAGCGGCGCCATCTTTTCTGAGAGGTTGGATATGAATTTACCCATGTAGTTGATCATTCCATTAAACCTCTGCACATCCTTTTTGCATTGTGGCTTTGACATATTCTCAATGGCGGACACCTTTCTGGGATCTGGTCTGATGCCTTCACTGCTAAGGATATCTCCCACGAATGTCAGTTCTGTCACCCCGAGCTGGCATTTCTCTCTATTCAGCTTCAGGTTTGTTTTCCTTGTTGCTTCCAGCACTTTTTTCAGTCTCTCGTCATGCTCAGTTCTCGTGGTTCCCCATACTATGATGTCATCCATTGATGTATCAACTCCCTCCAGGTGCTCATATATCATATGGATAGTTTTGTGATACACTTCAGGAGCTGAGGCAATGCCAAATGGTAACCTTAGGAATCTGTATCTGCCAAATGGACTGTTGAACGTGCAGTCTTGAACTTGCCTCATCCAGTTTCATCTGCCAAAATCCTGATGATGCATCTAACTTGCTGAAATACTTTGCATTTGCAAACTGTGACATGATTTCCTCACGTGTAGGAAGCTTGAAGTGCTCTCTCTTTATTGCTCTGTTTAGATCTCTTGGATCCAGGCAAATTCTGAGCTTTCCATTCTTTTTGTCCACAACGACGAGGGAACTCACCCACTCAGTTGGCTCATCTATCTTCTGAATCACGTTCAGGCTTTCCATCCTGTCCAACTCTGCCTTCAGTTGCTTTTGAAGAGCAAACGGAACTTTTCTGCATGGATGTATGACCGTTGGCATACTTTTATCTACTCTGATCGTGTGTTCTCCTGGAAGGCAGCCTAGACCCTGAAATAGGTCATTGTACTCTTTCATGAGTTCATCATAGACTGTCTCTCCTTCGCTTTCCACAACGAGGACTCTCTTTACCAGGTTCAGTCTCTCACAGGCTTTTAAACCTAGTATGGCTTGCACATCCTTTGGCACCACGATTAATGCTATCGTGTGCTCTCTGTCCTTGTGTGTCACTTTGACAATGCATCTTCCTTTCACTGGTATATCAGTACCTGAGTATCCTGTCACTTTCACTTTTATTCCATGTATCTTTGGTCTGGGTCTAATTTTCTTAAAATCAGTCTCTGATATCACATTAACTTCTGCTCCAGTATCCAATTTAAATGGAATGTGTATGTCATTCACTTTTAGTGTCAACATCCAGTCTCTTTTTTCTTTTTTGTTTTCAGACACAACATCTACATAGAACTCCTCTATCCCGCTTTCATCTACTGCATGGAGCTTGCTTTGTTGCGCTTGGTTCTTACAGCAACGGGCATAATGGTTGTTTTTGTTGCAACTATTGCATGTTTTACCATATGCTGGACACTTTCTTGGTGGGTGCTGTGTACCGCATCGACTACATGACTTTCGATTGCCCCTTTCATTTTTGTTCGCTGGCCACGCCTCTTTTTTCACATTGGCTCTCTTTTTGTTAAACGGTTTGTGTCCGTTCTTTCTCACTGCATCCACGTTGCAGCTACTGTCACTGAACAGCTCCTTTGCCTGCGACTTCACAGTCTCTGTAGCCCTACACAGTGCTATGGCTTTTCCCAGGTCTAGATTTTGCTCTCTTAGCAGTCTTTCCCTTAGACCATTATCTGGAATACCACACACCAGTCTGTCTTTTATCAGCGAGTCTGTCAGTCCCCCAAATTCACACGTTTTGCTTCTGTTTCTCAGTTCAGTCACATACTGATCAATAGTCTCTCCCGTTTTCTGTACACATGTGAAAAATCTGTGCCTCTCAAATGTCACGTTACGTTTAGGTATGCAGTAGGCCTCAAACTGTTCCATTATTTTATCCAACTTCATTTTGTCTCCATCAGCAGTGAATGTGAAGTTATTATACACTTCCAGCGTTTCATCACCCACGACATGTAAGAACACTGACGCTTTCATTTTATCACTTTTCTCGTCAGCTCCGATTGCCGCTAAATACAACTCCAAACGTTGTTTGAATCTCCTCCAATTTTCAGCCACATTACCTGTCAACTGAAGCTTCGCCAGTGGGTGCAAACCTTCCATTTTTCACTTCGTTAGCTATTCTCCAATGGTAAGTAACGATGTTCTCTTTTGACTTGCTAATATGTGGAGAGCTGATTTCGCTGGATAGCTTGCTTGCCACTATCTCGTCGAGTTGCTAACTTCAGATTTTTCCTCTTCATCTCTTTCAATCACTTCTGACACCATGTATTGATTTGTATGTGGGTTCAATGATGACACATTCATGAAAGAGCTTGTCTTTTTATCTAAAGTATGTTCAACTCAGTTAACAGCATTACAGGAGACACCATGTTAGAGATCCATCTAAAACAAAACTAAAACTAAACTGCTTGTCTCTCACATGCCCTCTGCTGGTCAGGCATAAATAATCAATCAGGCAAATATGCTGGTAAGGCATAAGTAATCAAACAGGCAAATACCATCACTATTTGCTGATATCATTACAGTGGCCATAAATAAACATGGACTGGTTGCTATTCTTTTGGTGCATGGTACTTTCTGGGGCTCTGAGCAAGGGTACACACTCAAAACATTAACCTTTGTTGCTTTTACAGAAGCTGGGCACTCCCCGCTGTGTATTCTCAGCATTTTCTGTTTAATTTCAGATTTCTGACATTTTTCGTTCTTTTTTATCCATACAGGTTTAGTTTTGGTGCTGGCTGCAGGTTATTTACTGTGTCTGTGTTTGATTGTTTGGTGCTAGTTGCGAATAGTGTTTGCAGGTTAGTTTTGGTGTTAACTGATTAGTTGGCGGTGGTTGCTAGTTATTTAGTATATGTGTGTTTTCAGTTGTTTTGTTGCAAGCTTTGTGTTCTGTTAGTTAGTTTTGGTGCTGGTTGCTAGTTATTTAGTGTGAGTGTCTGTCTGAATGTGTATGCTTGTTTTGGTGCTAGCTGTGTATAGTGTTTACTGCTTGGTTTGGGGGTCAACTGGTTAGTTTTGATGCCGGTACAGAGTGGTTATGTTACTGGACTAGTAATCCAGAGGCCTGGGCTAATTATCTAGAGACATGAGTTCAAATCCCACCACTGCAGCTGGGGAATTTAAATTCAATTAATTAAATCAATCTGAAATAAAAAGCTAGTACCCATAATGGTGACCATGAAACTACCAGATTGTCATAAAGACCCATCTGGCTCACTATGTCTGCTGTCCTTACCCAGTCTGGCCTATATGTAAGTCCAGACCCACAGCAATGTGGTTCTCTCTTAACTGCTCTCTGAAATGGCCAAGCAAACCACTCAGTTATATCAAACTGCTATGAAAAACTATAATAATAAGAATAAAACCAGACAGAGCACCCGACATCGACCTAGGCACCGAATTCGGACATGACAAAGATCCAGTTGACCCTGCAAAGTCCTCCTCACTAACATCTGACAATTTGTGCCAAAATTGGGAGAGCTGTCCCACAGACTAGTCAAGCAGCAGCCTGACATAGTCATACTCACAGAATCATACCTTTCAGCCAATGTCCCAAACTCCTCCATTATCATCCCTGGGTATGTCCTGTCCCACCAGCAGGATAGACCCACCAGAGGTGGTGGCACAGTGGTATACAGTCGGGAGGGAGTGGTCCTGGGAGTCCTCAACATTGACTCCGGACCCCAGGAAGTGTCATGGCATCAGGTTAAACATGGGCAAGGAAACCTTCTGATGATTACTGCCTACCATCCTCCCTCAGCTGATGAATCAGTAGTCCACCATGTTGAACACCACTTGGAAGAAGCACTGAGGGCAGCAAGGGCACAGTATGTATTCTGGATGGGGGACTTAATAGCTAGGTAGCACCACTACTGACTGAGCTGGCCGAGTCCTGAAGGACATAGTTGCCATGGGCCTGCGGCAGGTGGTGAGAGAGCCAACACTGAGGACATCCTCCATTGTGTTGTGTGGCACTACCACCGTGCTAAATGGGATAGATTCAGGTCAGCTCAAAACTGGGCATCCATGAGGCACTGTGGGCCATCAGCAGCAGAAAAATTGTATTCCACAACAATCTGTAACCTCATGGCTCGGCATATCCCTCAATCTACTATTACCATCGAGACAGGGGACCAACCCTGGTTCAATGAGGAGTGTAGAGGAGCAAAACAGGAGTAGCACCAGGCGTACCTAAAAATGAGGTGCCAATCTGGTGAAGCTACAACACAGGACTACATGCATGCTAAACAGCAGAAGCATCATGCTATAGACAGAGATAAGCGATCTCACAACCACCGGATCAGGTCAAAGCTCTGCAGTCCTGCCACATCCAGCCGTGAATGGTGATAGACAATTAAACAACTAACGCGAGGAGGAGGCTCCATGGACATCTCCATCCT
Organism: Somniosus microcephalus; assembly: GCF_052327205.1. NCBI lineage: Eukaryota > Metazoa > Chordata > Chondrichthyes > Squaliformes > Somniosidae > Somniosus > Somniosus microcephalus. The sequence goes on along the minus strand of NC_140993.1, from coordinate 203,051,728 downwards.
CAATGATGGCAGAGCCCAGCATGTCAGTGCAAAAGACAAGGATGAAGCATTTGCAACCAGCTTCAGCCAGAAGTGCCAAGGGATGATTCATATTGGCCTCCACCTGAGGTCTTTAGACAATTTAATTCACTCCACGTGATATCAAGAAACAGCTGAGCGCACTGGATACAGCAAAAGCTATGGGCCCCGACAACATCCTGGTCATAGTGCTGAATGAAGACTTGTGCTCCAGAACTAGCTGCGCCTCTAGCCAAGCTGTTCCAGTACAGCTACAACACTGGCATCTACCCAACAAAGTGGAAAATTGCCCAGGTATGTTCTGTCCACAAAAAGCAGGACAAACTCAATCTGACCAATTACCGCCCATCAACCTACTCTCAATCATCAGCAAAGTGATGGAAGTGTTCGTCAACAGCGCTAACAAGCAACATTTACCAATAACGTGCTCACCGATGCTCAGTTTTGGTTCCACTAGGACCACTCGGCTCCAGACCTCATTACAGCCTTGGTCCAAACATGGACAAAACAGCTAAATTCCAGAGGTGAGGTCAGAGTGGCTGCCCTTGACATCAAGACAGCATTTGACTGAGTGTGGCATTAAGGGGCCCTAGTAAAATTGAAGTCAGTTGGAATCAGGGGGAAAACTCTCCATTGGCTGGAGTCATAGCTCGCACAAAGGAAGTTGTTGGAGGCTAATAACCACAGCTCCAGAAAATCGCTGCAGGAGTTCCTCAGGGCAGTGTCCTAGGCCCAACCATCTTCAGCTGCTTCATCAATGACCTTCCCTCCATCATAAGGTCAGATGTAGGGATGTTCGTTGATGATTGCACAGTGTTCAGTTCCATTCACAACTCCTCAGATAATGAAGCAATCAATGCTCGCATGCAACAAGACCTGGACAATATCCAGGCTTGGGCTGAGAAGTGGCAAGTAACATTCGTGCCACACAAGTGCCATGCAATGGTACCTTCTCCAACAAGAGAGTCGAACCATCTCTGCTTGAATTTTAATGCCCATTACCATTGTTGAATCCCCCACCATCAATATTCTAGGGGTTACCATTGACCAGAAACGTAACTGGACCAGCCACATAAATACTGTGGGTGAGTGACTTACCTCCTGACTCCCCAAAGCCTTTCCACCATCTACATAGAAACATAGAAGATAGGAGCAGGAGTAGGCCATTCGGCCCCTCGAGCCTGCTCCACCATTTAATAACATCATGGCTGATCATCCAAATTCAGTACCCTGTCCCTGCTTTCTCCCCATATTCCTTGATCCCTTTAGCCTCAAGAAATATATCCAACTCCTTGAATATATTTAATGAATTGGCCTCAACTGCCCTGTGTGGCAGAGAATTCCACAGGTTCACCACTCTCTGGGTGAAGAAATTCCTCCTCATCTCAGTCCTAAATGGCTTACCCCTTATCCTTAGACTGTGACCCCTGGTTCTGGACTCCCCCGCCATCGGGAACATCCTTCGTGCATCTAGTCTGTCTAGTCCTGTTAGAATTTTATAAGTTTCAATGAGATCCCCGCTCATTCTTCTAAACTCTAGCGAATATAAGCCTAATCAACCCAATCTCTCCTCATACATCATTCCTGCCATCCCAGGTATCAGTCTGGTGAATCTTTGCTGCACTCTCTCCATGGCAAGAACATCCTTCCTCAGATAAGGCGACAAAACTGCACACAATACTCAAGGTGTGGTCTCACCATGGCCCTGTACAACTGCAGCAAGACATCCTTGCTCCTGTACTCAAACCCTCTCGCTATGAAGGCCAACATACCATTTGCCTTCTTAACCGCCTGCTGCACCTGCATGCTTACCTTCAGCGACTGGTGCACAAGGACATCCAGCTCTCGTTGCACTTCCCCTTTTCCCAATCTATTGCCATTCAGATAATAATCTGCCTTCTTGTTTTTGACACCAAAGTGGATAACCTCGCATTTATCCACGTTATATTGCATCTGCCGTGCTTCTGCCCAATCACCCAACCTGTCCAAATCGTACTGGAGTTTCTCTGCATCCTCCTCACAGGACACACGCCCACCCAGCTTTGTGTTGTCTGCAAACTTGGAGATATTACATTTAGTTCCCTTGTCTAGATCATTTATATATATTGTGAATAGCTGGGGTCCTAGCACCGATCCCTGCGGTACCCCACTAGTCACTGCCTGCCACTCGGAAAAAGACCAGTTTATTCCAACTCTTTGCTTTCT